>NC_090928.1:448836995-449461995 GCF_040938575.1 Ambystoma mexicanum
GCATTATGTCGACTAGTGCATTATCCCATGCTTATTGCTGACATCCCGATTCCCCAAGCATGTTACTAGCGTACGCTGCCTAACTGCGTTAACAAATCACGTTTGAAGCCCATACCAGTGATATATTCGCAAAGCTTTCTCTTGTCTGATTATCCCCATAATGGTCCTCTGAGTACCCCTACAATTGTATTTAGACTGACCACCTGTTCACCCTTGTCCTCACTACTATCTATAATAGCAACCTGCCTGCCTAATCCAATTGTATGTGGTTGAATGCTTTGATTACTAGTCCTGCCAAATCTAGACGCCATATCACTGTGTGCGTTTTTGCCACTACTAGGAATGCCAAATTTAGATGCCTGTGCTGTGTGCACTATAGTCACGGCCAGGTCTCCCAAACTAGATGCTTCTTATCGTATGCATCTTAGTCACTGTTAGGAATACCAAGACTCTTCAAGACATTCTGTTATGTGCATCTCAGTCACTGCTAGATCTGCCAAACTTAGATGACTCGTATTGTGTGCATTCAGGCACTGTTAGGACTGCCAAATCTAGATGTCCCTTGCTGTGTGCATTTTAGTCAATGTTAGGACTGCCAAATCTAAATGTCCCTTGCTGTGTGATTTTAGTCAATGTCAGGACTGCCAAATCTAGATGTCCCTTGCTGTGTGCATCTTAGTCACTGCTAGGTCTGCCAAACCTAGATGACTCGTATTGTGTGCACTTTAGTCATTGCTAGGCCTGCCAAACTTAGATGACTCGTATTATGTGCATTTTAGGCTTTGGTAGGACTGCCAAATCTAGATGTCCCTTGCTGTGTGCATTTTAGTCCATGTCAGGACTGCAAATCTAGATGTCCCTTGCTGTGTGCTTTTTAGTCAATGTCAGGACTGCCAAATCTAGATGTCCCTTGCTGTGTGCATCTTAGCCACTGCTAGGTCTGCCAAACTTAGATGACTCGTATTTTGTGCACTTTAGTCATTGCTGGGTCTGCCAAACCTAGATGACTCGTATTATGTGCATTTTGTGCACTTTAGTCATTGCTAGGTCTGCCAAACTTGGATGACTCGTATTTTGTGCACTTTAGTTATTGCTAGGTCTGCCAAACTTAGATGACTTGTATTATGTGCATTTTAGGCACTGTTAGGACTGCCAAATCTAGATGTCCCTTGCTGCGTGCATTTTAGTCAATGTCAGGACTGCCAAATCTAGATGTCCCTTGCTGTGTGCATTTTAGTCAATGTTAGGACTGCCAAACTCTGATGCCATTTGATGCGCACACCCCTAGGCACTACTATACTGTGAAAGTCAGTGGCCCCCTTACTCTCTGCCACCATCCATTATGTGCACCCTTAAGACTTGCCATATATACTTACTCTGCTCCCTCCTTTGGACCATGCTATTACCACAACAATGGCCTTGACCAACACCACTCTGTGCAACCTGCAACAGAGAAATATGCGGCTTAGAGCTAGACTGCCACGTCTCTGACATTAAAAATAAAATAACTATTCCTCAAGGCTCCAGTCTAACTCTGACTGCCCCCAACCACAACCTGTCTGCCCCAACTGCAGATAGACGTCCCAAAACACAAACAGACCGCCCGCAGGTCCAGAAAAAGCCTAACCTTCCCCCTCCCAGAATCGTACAAGGAAAAACTACATCCTCCACCTTGTTAGGAGCCCTCATCAACGCGAGATCCCTCGTAGCACACAACTCGGAAATGGCTGACATACTCGCCTCAGACAATCTAGATCTTCTTGCGATCACTGAGACTTGGCTCCATGATGCCGCAGGTCCTGCACTCATGATTGCCATACCTGACAACTACAACATACTAAGAGCCGATCGACCCAGCTCGAGGGGAGGTGGCCTGGCCATTATCGCCAAAACTAAATTAGCTACCAGACTCTCCCCACAGCCTGAAATCGCATCCTGTGAACTCCTCTTAGCTAAAGTTCCTATTTCGAATAACAGCACTCTAGCAGTCCTTATGATATATAGACCACCAGGCCCACTAGGCAGCTTCGAAGAAGACCTATCCAGCCTCCTCAGCAATATCATCAAAGACTCCACCCAGCTCCTTCTATTAGGTGACTTTAATCTGGGCTTCAATGATGACAAGGACAAACAGGCCCACTCCATTCAATCTATCCTAACCGATCATGGCCTTACCCAAAAAGTCTTAGCCCCTACACACATGAAAGGTTGCACACTGGACTGGATAGCTAACAGAAACTGCACCACTACCATCACTAATATACCACCACAAACCTGGACAGACCACCACCTCATCTGCTTCTCATGCACTATAGAGCCTCTAAACCAGCCAATTTGGAAACAGTACCACCTATGCCTACTAGAAACAAAAAAGATATTACGATGGAAAAATTGCTTCCGCTTCTCCTACCTGATCTCATAGCAAGTACGACTAACTCTGACTCAAATACGTTAGTAGAGACATTTAACAATACTATGTCCAAAGCCTTGGATGTTATTGCCCCTATCAAAGAAAGCAAAAGTAAACGAAAAGCCCACCTTAACTCATGGTTTACCCCCCACCTCAAAGAATTACAAACCCAAAAACGCAAACTGCAAGCTATTTGGAGGCACACACCTTCAGTTGAGAATAAAACTCTTCGACAACCTTGCTAAACAATACAAGAAGGAAATAATCCAAACTAAAAAAGACACATTAAACGAGAGAATCAGCAAAGCGAATTCTAATTCGAAAGAACTCTTCTCCATCCTTCGGGAAATGGAAAATCCAATCGCTCCCATAGACAATGCCCCCAAGAACAAACAATGGTGCACTAGTATCCAAAATGCCCTAGCGAACAAAATTATAACTCTCCAATCCAAAATTGCTAAGAAAAAAGCTTCCTTAAGCGCCACTGCAACCCAGACCACCCAATTGTCTGATACACCTAGAATAGCTACCCAAATCAACTGCGAACCATTCAGATTTACCAACATATCCATATTGGAAACTGAAAAGGTGATATCCTCCCTGAAACCCTCCAATTGTCAAGGCGACAGCTGCCCTGCACAAGTCATCAAGGATGCAGCCAGAGACTTAGCACCCTTCATAGCTAAGATAATTAACGCATCCTTTAGAACTAACACTGTACCCACCAACCTTAAAGAATCCTGGGTACTGCCCCTCCTAAAAAAACAGTCCCTTGACCCAGCCATCTCCACCAATTACAGGCCCATCACCACGGTACCATTCCTCCTCAAAATTATTGACAGAGTAGCCTACCTCCAGATACAAAACTATCTAGAGACAAACCAACTACTAGGATTGGGCCAATCTGCATTCAGACCACTACACGGCACTGAAACGGCCCTAATTGACCTTAAGACTCAAATCGACGAGTTGAAGGATAAAGGTAACACAGCTATGCTCCTCCTCCTTGACTTATCGGCGGCCTTTGACTTGGTGGACCATGCAGTGTTATGCAACCACCTAGCGTCTGCCGCCTACTTCTCAAGTGAAGCTATAGCTTGGGTACAATCCTTCCTTGCTAACCGGACGATGAGAGTGTTCTCCCCTTCAGCTTCCGCTGACCCAATACATATCACCTGTGGCATCCCACAAGGTTCTTGTGTCTCCCCCACAATGTACAATATCTTCACTAAGCCTCTCTTCGACAAACTTGACAGACTGGGGATAACATACACCAACTATGCGGACGATACGCAGATCCTCATACCACTTTCTGGCAACTTTGTCGAAGACACAGCTCTAGTAAATAAGATTTATCTCCTCATTCAGGCATGGATGGCCTCCCACGGCCTCTGCCTGAATGACGACAAAACTGAGATACTGATCCTGGGTTCCGATGCCAACCTCAAAAAACTTAGCCCTAATTACCGTGCCTTCAACATAGATGGCAATATAATCAAAGTGGCAACTGAGGTAAAAACCCTAGGTTTCTACCTGGATGCCACACTATCTCTCAAAAAACAAACTAACGCCCTTGCATCTTCCACGGCTTACACTTGCAAATTAATCAGGGCTTGTAGACCCTACCTCTCCAAAACTAACTGTATCACGCTAGCCAACGCCCTAGTAATGTCTAAATTAGACTACTGAAACGCCCTCATCTCGGGCGCTAGCAAAACTACCATAAACAAACTGCAAACTCTACAAAACAATACCCTTAGAGCAGCTTTGGACATACCCCGCAGAGCACACATCTCCAACACTAGGAAAGATCATCAATGGCTAAAAATTAGCGACGGAGTCCTCCTCAAAACATTATCCCTCACCCATAAAGGACTGAACAACACCGCACCTCCATACATTTCGGCTAGACTAACCAGAAAATCTTTTACATACCACACTAGAGCATCTAACCACCTCTCATTCGAAATTCCCAAATTTAAAGTTAAAAAAAACGGGTGGAGCCAGTTTCCCTGTGAAAGCTGCCTGCGCATGGAACACCCTTCCCTCTGCATTGAGAGCTAATCTACCATACTCGAGTTTTAGACGCCACGTGAAAAACTGGCTCTGGTCTAATGACAACTAACCACTAATTCTCCTGGCCTGGATTTACCACTGACTAACCACTGTGAATAACTGCTATGATATTCCTGATCCTTGATCCGACTCCTTCGCTGCATAGGAGTGCCTCTCGGCCTGTACCTTCCTACCTGCTCGTTAATAACACCTGTACTGTATTTCATGTATTATTGTATGTAACCAAGCTCATGTATTCTTGTAACTGCTGCGCCCGGCTACCCCTGGGTTTTTGGAGCGCATTATCAAATAATAAACTAAACTAAACTAATGTAAACAAGTCTAGAGAAACAATTTGAGACCAAAGTAAGACGAGGACTATTATGGGATTAGGTAGAAATGATAATTCTAGCAGTCTTTTCTTACCCGTGTGTCCTTGAGCAGAGTCTCAGGTTGTAACTAGCAGACCAGGAAGTGTGTAGCCTTGATGACATAAACAAGTCCAACAAAATCCAAGAAATACAAGAAACTACCTACACCGCCGAAACGAGGACACCTAATGTCCCACACGTGCTGCAGGCAGTCTCAAGTCTAGCACAGAATAACCCTATTCCCGCCAGCACGAGTACGCCTAGGATTGATCTTCTTCCATTGCAAGGGCGTGTAAAAAAAATCCAAAACAATGTCCGTGAAGCAAGCAAGTCTGTAGGCAGTCCGGGTCATAAATCCAAAGTGAATAAATGTGTTGGAAACAGAAGACATAAGCAGAGCCAATTAGACAATCCGGGCCATAGCAATACAGCAAAGGCAAGGGTTCAATGGGCAACAAAGGCAAATCCGTATAGCAGGCAAGGGTCAATATAACATAGAACCAGAATCACAAGAAACGCTACTGTTGCATTCCGAAGAAACAATCAGAAGTGCCGTAAAGCGAAAGGAGCAGCCCTAAATTGGCATGGTAGCAACGCGGGAGTCACGTGGGCGGAAAGCAAAAGGGACACGTGACTGAAGCCGCGCCAGGTGCCAGCGTCACCACGGCAACCCCCAATGCCTCCGAAACAGTCTTTTGTGCTAACGGATGCCTGCAGGGTTGTTCACACGTTTACTTCCTAATGTGTTTCTTGACAATCTACCAGGTAAACGGGGGCGCAAGGTCGGTGGTCGTAATCTAACAGTTCCTTTAAGGTATTCCACATCACCCTCCCAGCCTGCCCCCCAGGAGAATTTCCTATGTGATTACAGCTACCGTTTCTGCAAGGCTAAGTGCAGTCAAGCAGGCATGAGACGGGTGCCACACGTTCTGAGGGAAAAGACTTAAACTGAGGCTATGGGCGCCGTGCGTCCTATTTATAACATCCTGTGATGTCGCACTCAACAGAGGCCTTCGAGGGGCATTGACCCGCCGCCATCGACGCAGGACGCCCTCTGCCGAAAAAGTTTCCGCAGTGCACAGCTGTGGACATTACATGTCAAAGATGTGGGATACATTGGAGGTACATCCAGTAGAAAGAACGTTACCAGTTGGTAAGTAACTTGTTCTTCTGGTGACTGGCTCTTTGAATTGAACACTGTGGTCAAGGATCCTCTTTTGATGAAAAAGAAATTGGGTCAGAAACCCTCAAGCATTCCCATGGGGTAAGAAATCCTGAGCTTTATTTAGGTTGGCTTATTTTTTGTTATAGTGGTAGGGACAGAGATCAGATTAGAGCATGTTTTCTGGACGACTGACAGAAGTTATTTTTTTGGACATACCAACAAGCTCCCTTTCTTTGAGATGGGGCCAAAAGCTACTTGGGACAAAATAATTGACTAAAATAATACCTTGTCTGTCTCCTGATTCTGACGTGTACCACACTTATCTGTCAGTACTCAGTACAGATCTTCCTGGTTAAATGTTCCTAACTAGCACACAGATTCTTTGTAACCTGAGCCTTAGAATTACAGTAGCGTGGGAGAAACTCCTACATGACCTAAGAAAATGGGCCTCATTACGAGTCTGGCGGTAACCGAGGTGGTAAAACCGCCTGGTTACCGCCGGACTCTTATTACCATTCCGCCTCTGTGATTCCCGCAATTACAACCCCGGTTTTCCGGGAATCACAGAGGCGGAATGGTGTTAATCCCCATTTCCATTGAGTCCTATAGGACTCAATGCGAATGGGGATCATGGAAACACCGGCAGCATCTCGTAATGCTGCCGGTGTTTCCTCGTCCGCCTGCATGCGAGCGGTGTTAAACCCGCCAGGTCAGACCTGGCGGAAACATCACCTCCCGCCTGCAGGAGTTGTGATCAGGCTGTCCGGAAACAACGGTGGCGGCGGTTTTACCGCCACCGTTATTTCCGGACCGCCTGATTTGTAATGAGGCCCAATATCTAGCAATTAAACTAACTCAGTTATAGAGCAAACTATAAAATTGACTCCATTTTTTTTTAGTCTGAAAAAGTCAAACATAGCTTGGGTTCAGGGGGAGGAATAAGCGCCCTGACACGAAGCAGTAAAAATAAATGTATAGAAGAGCCCAATCTAAAGGCCCTCCCGTCCCCTGCACATCCTTATACCGTATCACTGGCTAGTTATGTTTGTGTCAACAAATACACACGTTATTCTTGAAAAATGCAGTTAATTGTGATTCAAATCAATAACCGTATATATATATATTTCTGAGGCTTGTGGAATCTGCTTAGATCACATGCTGTGCATAGGCCGACACCTAGTGGAAGCTGAAACTCGAAAATGGGTGGCGACGCACGGCGTGCCAGTAATACTATCCCTAGTGGGACGTCCATTGTACCCATGATCCCTCACGCATGTAGGACCCTCAGATTGTTTTTTTCCGCCATACTTGACGGAAGCATTCCGCAGAGTTCCCTGGCTTTTAGCCATATTTTGCTAAATATCATTAATATTTCCCTGTTTCTTCCACTCCAACGTCGAGTCATTGAGGTTCGAAGTTCGACGCCGGCCCAGAGAATAAACAACCGTCAAGCGATGCACAACGGAATTTGGGCCTCGGAAGGCCGCTGGCCTCGGCCCGGGCCTTGGAAGGCCTCTGGCCTCGGCCCTGCAAGTAGGGACACTCGTATATATTTCCTACACACACTAGCCCGCTGCCACAGGATGCATATGGAGGGTGCCCCTTTCAAATTCTGCCCCAAGTGCAACCGCAAGTATCCTTGGGTTGACAAACACGCCACCTGTAACCTCTGCTTGCCGAGGGACTACCCCGAGGCGAACTGCAGAGCGTGTAGCCGGTTCAAGGCTAAGACACTAAAGGACCGCTCGACCAAACGTTGGGCCCACCATGCCAGGCAACGCAAGGCCATGGAAGCGGAGGGCACCTTCAGTGATGGCAGCGACGCCGTACTTTCGGACGGCGAGGGCAACAAGGTGTTGAAGGACGCCCAAGCGCAAGTCCCCGACCTCGGAAGGATGTCCGGCAGGGCAGTTATGGGGAACACACCCGGCGACACGAGCGCTACCCACCCCACTTCCACACCTAAGCACTCGAAGTCCAACCGAGACTCGACGAGCTTGTTGAGTTCTCAGAAAGATTCACACAAAGAGTCGTCCACCGAATCGGTGTCCTCTGGGCGTTCTCGGTCAAGATCGCCTCATGACACCAGGCAACCATCCACAGTTGCCAAAGTGCCTCACTCACTGTCATGGAGGTAGCCGACCACCAGCCCCAGGCCGCTCACCAGGAGTCGGCTACAGCAGACCATTCGGTGGCTGCTTCTGAATACCGACGTCCTCACTCTAAGGAAAGGGACACTACCTCCGAAGTTCGACACCAGGCGTCGAAAAGCACGGAGAAGGTGAAAACACCAGGGAAACACTCTTCCACTCATGGGGAAGGGGGGAAACAGCAGAAGAGACCATCTCACCTTTCTGCACCACAGTTACAGAAAGACAGTTCAAAGTCTTCTGATAAGCATCTAGCCAAGACCCCTGCACAGGCCCATAGGTCCAGTCAAGTTATAGATGGGGAACCCTCTCAAGAAAGGGTCTTTCCCAGCTCCTGTCAAGCTGATTGGCCCGAGAGGACCGCGTACCTGTAGTCTTGGTGGTTGGTCTCGCAGAGGTCGCCAGTCTGGAGTCCAGGAACCGATGAGATAGCGGCACGAGGGATCAGCCTCTCCCCCACCCAAAAGAGGAACTGGGTGAAGGATGGACCAACCCCCAATGTCACGAAGGCACTCTCCCAGGTAAGCGTGACAAGAGGATGTGGGCTCAGATGGATGGAACCATAGTCCAGGTAGAGCTTGTAGTCAAGACCATGAATCTTCCGAGAACCTCAGTGCAGCGACAGTTGATAGATAGACCAGTGTAGCAGAAGGTATTCGCAGTAGGCAAAAGGAGCTTGGCTGGTGCAGATGGTTCCAATGGTACACAGGATGAGATTCGAAGACAGGCAAGACAGGAAAGAGTGAGGACAGAACTCCGGAATGGGCTGAGGGAAGATTGACCTAGGGCAGAACCCAGGTAGTAGCTGGAGGCTGGCTGGCCCAGGGTCGGACCCAGGTGATGATTGGAGGCAGGCAGGCCCAGGACAGGCCACAGGTAAGGACTGGAGGCAGGCAGACCCAGGACAGGCCACAGGTAAGGCTGGAGGTAGGCAGGCCCAGGACAGGCCAGAGGTAAGGCTGGAGGTAGGCAGGCCCAGGACAGGCCACAGGTAAGGCTGGAGGTAGGCAGGCCCAGGACAGGCCACAGGTAAGGCTGGAGGTAGGCAGGCCCAGGACAGGCCACAGGTAAGGCTGGAGGTAGGCAGGCCCAGGACAGGCCACAGGTAAGGCTGGAGGTAGGCAGGCCCAGGACAGGCCACAGGTAAGGCTGGAGGTAGGCAGGCCCAGGACAAGGCCACAGGTAAGGCTGGAGGTAGGCAGGCCCAGGACAGGCCACAGGTAAGGCTGGAGGCAGGCAGGCCCAGGACAGGCCACAGGTAAGGCTGAAGGCAGGCCCAGGACAGGCCACAGGTAAGGCTGAAGGCAGGCAGGCCCAGGACAGGCCACAGGTAAGGCTGAGGGCAGGCCGAGGACAGGCCACAGGTAAGGCTGAGGGCAGGCCCAGGACAGGCCACAGGTAAGGCTGGGCAGGAACAACGAGGTGAGCAAAGCGAACCGTGTTGAGACGCGGCCCGCTTTGACTCGCGGCCTCTTTTATGGGCTGCCGGCGCCCGAGAGGCCTGGAACGCAAACCGTTCCGTTTCCGGGCGCCGGCGAACCCAGAGCGAGGCTTGGGAGGCAAGCCCCTACGGCGCATGCGCGGAGCCGAGAGTGAGGGCCTCCGCGCATGCGCCGAAGGCCGCCGGCCCCGTAACCCGTCGCTCCCCTCCCGGCGAGTCCCCAGACGCGAACGCGCGGGTAGACTCGCCAGGAGGAAATGGGAGCGGCAGACCCCAGTCTCCCGCGTGACATGACACTATGCCCCCTCCCAGGAAGACCCGGGGCCCCAGGTTTCCAGGGAAACCGTACGTAGAACTCACGTATTAGCCGGGGAGCATGCACGTGCTGGCGCGGTTCCCAGGTACGATCACAGGCTGGGTACCCCTTCCAGTCAACCAAATAGTGGAGCACCCCCCTACGGTACCGGGCATCACAGATCTCGTGTACCTCAAACTCAGGGACGCCCTGTACCAAAACAGAGGCCGGACGAGGAGAGGTGCGGCCGTAATCATCGACCACATAGGGCTTTAACAGGGACACGTGAAAAACGGGATGTACACGCCAGGAAGAGGGTAGGCGAAGACGGAAGGCTACAGAGGACAACCGTTTGGTGATAACAAAGGGACCCAAATACCGAGGGGCCAGTTTGACGGGCAGATTGCGGAGAGGCAGGTTCTTTGAGGACAGCCACACCTTGTCGCCCTCTTGGAAATTAGGCTCTGCACTCCTCTTCCTGTCTGCCTGTCTCTTCATCCGATCCTTGGCTTCACTTAAGGTCTTGCGTGCAAGTTCTTGCTGTTCCCGGATGTGTAAGACCAGACCATCAGCAGAGGGAACAGTACTAGATGGAACTGGTTGAAAAGGCATTAACCGAGGATGTAGACCAGTGGAACAGAAAAATGGGCTGACTCCAATGGAAGCATGAACAGTGTTGTTGTAGGATACTTCGGCCAGATCTAACCCACCTTTCCAATTAGACTGTGTGGCATTGGCAAAACAGCGGAGGTACCCCTCCAAAGTCTGATTGGTCCTTTCGGTCAGCCCATTTGTCTGTGGGTGGTAGCCTGAACTTAGAGCTCGATGTATTCCCAGATGACCACACACCTGTCTCCAAAATGATGAAAGGAACTGGGTACCTCTATCCGATATGATTTTCTCCGGTAGGCCGTGCAACCGGTAGATGTCGTGCAGAAACGCTGAAGCCATTTGAGTAGCTGTAGGGATTTTCTGGAATGGGATGAAATGGGCCAGTTTGGTGAAGCTGTCCACAACCACCATTATACAGGTGTATCCTTCAGATGGAGGCAAATCCATAATGAAATCGGTGGCGATGGTATGCCATGGATAGGGAGCCACTTCGGTGGGCATTAACAAACCCAATGGCCGTCTTCTGGGAACCTTGCACTGGGCACAAATGGGACAGCTGTCGATGTACTTCTGGACCTCGGTCGCCCAACCAGGCCACCAGAACTGTCGGGATATCAACTCTCGAGTGGCTCTGACCCCGCGATGTCCTCCTATGGGTGAATCATGGGATCCATGTAGAATGCCCCTTCTAATGGCTCCTCTAGGTATGTAGAGTCTTTTCTGAAAAAACAACAGTCCATCTCGTTCTGAAACCAGTTGTCGACTAAGAAGGGACGTTCTTTCTGGATCCGACCGAGTGGCTTCCGCGATGGACTTAAGGTGAGAGGACAAGGCCAGCAGAAAATGGCGAGGAGAAATCAGTGGCAGTTCAGGACAAGGGGTTCCATCTACATTTTCCAGGGACCTGGAAAGCGCATCCGCCTTTGTATTGGAGGTTCCCGGGATATAAGTAACATGGAACTCAAACGGAGAGAAGAAGAAGGCCCACCGGGCTTGACGAGGAGTCCGACATTGCAGAGAGCGAAGATATTGCAGATTGCGATGGTCTGTCCGCACCTCCACAGAAAAGCGTGCTCCGAGGAGAAAATGTCTCCATTCCTCGAATGCAGTCTTGATGGCCAACAGTTCCCTTTCAATCACCGCATAGTTTCGTTCGCTGGGACTCAACTTGCGAGAATAATAGGCCACTGGATGTTCTACTAACGTGGTTGGATCTTTCTGAAGAAGGACTGCTCCTACAGCAAAGCTGGAAGCATCGGCCTCCACTATGTACGGCAACTCTTCCTGGGGATGGCGCAGGATCGGGGCAGCCATAAAGGCCGACTTCAATGCGTCGAAAGCCCGAGAAGCCACGAGATCCCATTCGAACGTGATCTTGCTGCTGGTTAGCCTGGTGAGGGGTGCCGAGATCTGTGAGAACTGTGGGATAAAGCGCCTGTAAAAGTTTGCGAATCCCAGAAAGCGTTGGAGAGCCTTGATATCGTGTGGATGTCTCCATTCTTGTATGGCTCGCACCTTCTTGGGATCCATCCCAATGCCTTCTTGATTGATAACAAATCCCAAGAACTCAATGCTGGGTTGGTGAAAGCTACATTTCTCCGCTTTGGCGAACAGGTTATTGACGGACAGCCGATGAAGGACCTCACGAACGTGTTCCACATGCTCGTCTAAGGATTTAGAGAATATCAATATGTCGTCCAGATAAACCCAAACGGATAATCCTAACAGATCACCAAAGATGTAGTCCATGAATCGTTGAAAAACAGCGGGGGCATTACATAGGCCGAAAGGCATAACCCTGTATTCAAAATGCCCAAAAGATGTCTTGAAAGCTGTCTTCCACTCGTCCCCACTCCTGATACGCACCAAATGATAAGCTCCGCGGAGGTCCAATTTGGAGAAGATCCGCGCAGTATGCAGGGTTTCAAGGATACTGCGAATTAAGGGTAAAGGATACCGGTCCTTGGCTGTTATGTCATTCAACTGCCGGTAGTCGACACAGGGTCTCAATGTACCTTTTTTCTTCTTTACAAAAAACAGGGGGAATCCTGCAGGTGATTTTGACGGCACAATGTATCCCTTTTCTAGACTCTCCGACAAATACTCCTGAAGAACTAGCTTCTCGTCACGTGTCAAAGCATATAATTTCCCATGGGGAATAACGTGGTCCGGTAGCAGGTCAATGGAGCAATCAAAAGAACGGTGTGGAGGAAGGGGTATGTTGCCGGGTTCAGAAAACACCTGTTTGAATTCGGAATATTCCTGTGGGACCAGAGACGTGGAACATAGATGAACCCCATTGCTGTCCGTTACTAGAGAAGTCGAGACGGTCCTGGTGGGAACCGGTAGCTTGCATCCTTGGGCACACCTTTCAGATGAAAAGGTCAAGGTCTGGTTTCTCCAGTCTATCAACGGATTGTGGTGTTGCAACCAAGGTAATCCCAAGACCATCTTGTAGTTTGGTGACTTAATAACATCAAAGGCTAGTTCCTCGTAATGATCAGCAATCAGAAGGGCCAGTCCAACTGTGAACTGACTAACGGGTCCAGAAGACAAGGGAGTACCATCAATAAGCTCCACCGACAGGGGCGTGTGTCTGGAAACGAGTGGTATCTTATGTCTGGTGACGAACGTTTCGTCGATGTAATTGCCGGAAGCCCCACAGTCCAGTAGACCGGATACTTCCAGGTTCTTGTCTGGTAGTTTAATTCGGACCTTCAGGGTCTGTAGCACCGCTGGTTGCATGGGCAGACGAATAGAACAAATAACAGAAGGGTCTGAGGAAGGAATGGGACCTGTCGTTGCCCTTCCTCTATACGACAGGTCTCCTAGTTTCCCGACTTCTTCTTCTGCGGACGCAAAGGACACGTACCCAAATAATGTCCAGCTGCTCCACAGTAAAGACACAAACGCAAAGACCTCCTTCGTTTCTTCTCTTCTTCCGTCAAAGGTCCCCTCATGGCTCCTACTTGCATGGGCTCAGGTCCGGACTCGGTCGACCCGAACGAACCAGCGGGTGTGTTGGTTGTCCGGGAACCGCTTCTGTCAAGCCGACGTCTCTCAGCCTTTCGTTCGGCTAGCCTTTGGTCAATACGGAGTACTTGATCAATCAAGAGTTGAAGGCTCTCTGGTTCAGGGATGTGAAGTAACTCATCCTTGTACTCCTCTCTCAGGCCTCGACGAAACAGTGTCTTCTGTGTAATTTCGGGCCACTGGGAGTCGGTAGCCAAAAGTCGGAAACGGCTGATGTAGGTGATGACGCCATTGCTTCCCTGTTTGTAGTCCATCAATTGATTCTGTGCAACGGAGGCCAGGTTCGGCGTCTGGAATACCTCAAGAAAGGCCTTTTCAAAGGCAGCAAAGTCATTCAAAATAGGACTGTTCGTAACCACAAACGGAGTTGCCCAAGCTAATGCGTTCCCAGTTAGGTTCCCCAAGATGTAACCAATCTTGGCCCTATCGTTGTTGAAGTAGGTAGACCGGAAGAGAAAGTGTATCCTGCAGTGGTTACAAAACACTGCCACCCGTCTAGGGTCTCCGTCGAATTTGATGGGTGTTGTATGAGCCAATGATCCTTCTACTTGAGAGGTACTAGGTGCTCCTTGCGTTATCATTTGTCGTAATGTTTGATTCTCCTGACGCAGGGCGGTCATCTCGGCCCTGAGCGCTAGCAACTCGTTCCTCATGTCCTGCGATTCATCCATCTCTGAATCAGGAGGAAGGCGTCTCAATCTGTCAAGCTGATTGGCCCGAGAGGACCGCGTACCTGTAGTCTTGGTGGTTGGTCTCGCAGAGGTCGCCAGTCTGGAGTCCAGGAACCGATGAGATAGCGGCACGAGGGATCAGCCTCTCCCCCACCCAAAAGAGGAACTGGGTGAAGGATGGACCAACCCCCAATGTCACGAAGGCACTCTCCCAGGTAAGCGTGACAAGAGGATGTGGGCTCAGATGGATGGAACCATAGTCCAGGTAGAGCTTGTAGTCAAGACCATGAATCTTCCGAGAACCTCAGTGCAGCGACAGTTGATAGATAGACCAGTGTAGCAGAAGGTATTCGCAGTAGGCAAAAGGAGCTTGGCTGGTGCAGATGGTTCCAATGGTACACAGGATGAGATTCGAAGACAGGCAAGACAGGAAAGAGTGAGGACAGAACTCCGGAATGGGCTGAGGGAAGATTGACCTAGGGCAGAACCCAGGTAGTAGCTGGAGGCTGGCTGGCCCAGGGCCGGACCCAGGTGATGATTGGAGGCAGGCAGGCCCAGGACAGGCCACAGGTAAGGACTGGAGGCAGGCAGACCCAGGACAGGCCACAGGTAAGGCTGGAGGTAGGCAGGCCCAGGACAGGCCAGAGGTAAGGCTGGAGGTAGGCAGGCCCAGGACAGGCCACAGGTAAGGCTGGAGGTAGGCAGGCCCAGGACAGGCCACAGGTAAGGCTGGAGGCAGGCAGGCCCAGGACAGGCCACAGGTAAGGCTGAAGGCAGGCCCAGGACAGGCCACAGGTAAGGCTGAAGGCAGGCAGGCCCAGGACAGGCCACAGGTAAGGCTGAGGGCAGGCCCAGGACAGGCCACAGGTAAGGCTGAGGGCAGGCCCAGGACAGGCCACAGGTAAGGCTGGGCAGGAACGACGAGGTGAGCAAAGCGAACCGCGTTGAGACGCGGCCCGCTTTGACTCGCGGCCTCTTTTATGGGCCGCCGGCGCCCGAGAGGCCTGGAACGCAAACCGTTCCGTTTCCGGGCACCGGCGAACCCAGAGCGAGGCTTGGGAGGCAAGCCCCTACGGCGCATGCGCGGAACCGAGAGTGAGGGCCTCCGCGCATGCGCCGAAGGCCGCCGGCCCCGTAACCCGTCGCTCCCCTCCCGGCGAGTCCCCAGACGCGAACGCGCGGGTAGACTCGCCAGGAGGAAATGGGAGCGGCAGACCCCAGTCTCCCGCGTGACATGACAGCTCCAAGAAATGGACCAGCGAGGATATAGATGGGGTTATGACTAGAATGTCCTCCCTAGCAGACTTGTACTCAAAGAACCCAGAACACTTCGTCACCTATACCCCTGACAGTACTACTCCTTCAGGATCTAGGGACCCGCAGCCCCCTAATAAGAAACCTCGGTTTGAGACCCCAATGCAAGGTCTGTCTTCAGACCCTTTTTACATCCAGCCTTACACCCAGTATAGTGAGGATCCACTACAGGATGAGAATCCATACTTGGTAACGTTGGACGACCAAACTGGGGTGGACTATTATGGGGATGACGAGGACCAAGAGGAGGAGGAGGAGGAGGAAGATGACCCAGAAGTCTACAGAATAGACTCCCCGGTAGGCAAAGAACCTCAAGTTACCGACTCCCCAGTCGACAACCAGCCCCTCCTAATTGTGGTCTTAACTAGAGCGGCAGAACACTTCTGCATAGACACTTGGGAGCACAGGAGGAGAGGGACTTTGCTGAAGAACTAGTCAGGGAAAAGAAACCCGTTGCCCAAGCCATTCCAATTCTCAAATCTATACAATGGAGAATTGATCCTTCCCTTCTCAATCCTAACATCACCAGGGCAGTAAACCCCAGAATCGAAAAATTATTCAGGGCAGCCCAATTAGACCCGCTTTACAGAAGGGGTAAACTGAAGCCTGACTCCTTGGTAGTTACTAATACCCGGAAGAGGGCGGGAACACCTCTATCATCATCTGAGGCTCCCCCTGACAAGGAGATCTATGGGTTGGGAAGGAAGGTAGCCTCCACTTCCGCTTACCAGGCAAGGATTGCCAACTCCACCACTCTGCTGGCTAGTTACAACTGCCACCAGTGGGAGCAAGTAGCTGCCCTCATCGACTCCGCACCGGAACCTTTTAAGGGCCGGTTGGCCCAGGTCGCGTCGGAGGGGAGAGCTGTGTCCGGTTGCATCCTTAAGGCAACCTTTGATGCCGCAGATAATGCCGGCAGGCTAATAGCAGAGAGCACTGTCATTAAGAGGCATGCTTGGTTAAGACAGTCAGGGTTTAAACCCGAGACACAAGCATCCTTAATCGACATGCCGGTGGAACATAATCTACTGTTTGGTAAAGCAGTAGAGGACGCATTAAAGAATGTCAAAGACAAGTATGATACTCTGAAATCCCTGGGACAGTAGACCAACAAGCCCCCTAATCAAAGAGGCAATAGTAATTTTTGTTGCCCACATAGCCAAAATTCACAAAGAGGCTCCAATTATTCACAGGGGCAGGGTACATCATGGGGTAACAACCAGCAGTCTACCCAAAGTTACAGCAGAGGAAACAAGAGGGGCCGTGGTAAGGGTAGAGGCAGCCCCAGCAGAGGCGACACGCCTCCCGCAAAACAGTGACGCCGCGTTCAGGGTCCCTTCTCACGCATCCCCAGTAGGGGGACGCATTACCAACTTCACCCAAGCTTGGAAAGGCATCACATCAGACAGATGGGTGCTGTCCACAGTGTCCGCAGGATACTGCATAGAACTACTTGAGCGTCCCCGAAACCACCCTCCACGTCAAAAGATAGATTCCTCTGACCATCAGAAGATCCTCCTCGAGGAGATCGTCAATCTTCTAGCAAAGGACGCGATAGAACTCGTCCCAGGCAACCAGGTAAACAAGGGTATTTATTCAACTTACTTCCTTGTGCCAAAAAAAGATTTGAGAATGCACCCAGTATTAGACTTACGCCCTGCAAACAACTATGTCAAGCCCCAAAAGTTTTGCATGACTACTCTCCAAGAGGTAATCCCCCTCCTAAAAAAAAGGGGATTTCATGGCAACATTGGATATGAAAGATGCCTATTTTCATATTTCCATGTTCCCAGCGCACAGAAGATTCTTGCGCTTCAAGGTGGACAGTCAGCACTACCAGTTCAAGGTGCTGCCCTTCGGTATAGCCTCGGCTCCAATGGTATTCACCAAGGTACTGGCGGTGGTGGCGGCACACCTGCGCAGGGAGGCAATCCCAGTGTACCCTTACCTGGACGACTGGCTCATCACGGGGGAGACCCCAGTAATTTGCAGGTCAAACATTCAAAGGACGATCGACCTCCTCTTCGAATTGGGTTTCTCCATAAACGAGAAAAAATCAAGTCTGGTGCCAAGCACTTCCAAACAGTTCTTAGGAGCTGTCTTAGACACTCAAGATGGGTTGGCCTTTCCATTAGAGGAAAGAATTTGGAATCTACTACTGCAAATTCCTTTTTACAAACCCTTTCACCAGATAAGGGTATGCAAAGCGATGCGTTTGCTAGGCATGATGGCGTCATGTATTTACCTGGTCCCCCACGCGCGCCTGTGCATGCGTCCCATGCAAGAATGGTTGGCGAAACAGTGGTCTCAGGCAAATGGTCAGTGGGACGATCTAGTGGTCGTTTCGCCAACACTTGTTCAGAGTTTTCCCTGTCAGGGTGGGGAGCACACCTCCTCCACCACACAGCTCAGGGTCTCTGGTCACACACAGTAGCCAAGAATCATATCATTCTGCTAGAGCTTCTGGCAGTATTCAGAGCGCTTCAGGCGTTCGAACCCCACCTGTTGAACTTGGCAGTGCAGATCCTGACGGACAGCACAACAGCAATGTTTTACCTAAACATACAGGGAGGGACTCGTTCTCCAAATCTGTCCAAGCTTGCCCAGAAAATTTGGAGATGGGCACTCAGACGGATCATTTACCCGTCATCTCAACATGTTACAGGGGATCTCAATTCACTAGCGGATGCTTTAAGCAGACATCCCCTCCCAAGAGAACACAAATGGAGTCTACTCAGAGAAGTCGTAGAAGACATCTTCTCACAGTGGGGTTTCCCCACTACAGACCTATTCGCGACAAGTGAAAACAGGCAATGCCCAGAATTCGCATCCAGGTTCCCCTAGCCAGACTCCAAGGGGAACGCCCTGTGGATGAACTGGTCAGGGATGTTTGCCTACACTTTTCCACCACTCCCTGTCTTGAGAAAGGTGGTCAACAAGATGCAGAGGGAATCAATGACGCTCATCCTAGTTGCTCCCATGTGGGTGAGGCAACCGAGGTTCCCACAACTGCGCAGATTAGCGGTGTGCGAACCCATCAGGCTCCTGTGCTGGTACAACCTACTGTCCCAGCACCAAGGTCAAACAGTGCACCCTCAACCCAACTCAATGAACCTGGCAGCATGGCTCCTGAAGTCATAGAGTTTGGACATCTCAACTTACCACAGAGATGTATGGACATCCTAAAGGAATCTAGGAAACCTAACACGAGGCACTGTTACTTTGATAAATGGAAAAGATTAGTTATCTGGTGCCAGAATAAGCAAATCAACCCAGTTGATTTCACTCCTTCCAATATTGTCACTTACATGCTCCACCTGCTGGATGCAGGACTGGTATTTAACTCACTCAAGGTACACCTGGCAGCGCTGAAAGGGGCCCCTAGGGGACCCTGACGTCTATGGAAACAAGGCGAGTCACCAAACACAATAGAGACGCCAGACACGAGGTTGTATTCCCAAAGCTAGGGTTTTATTGCAAAGCAAAAGTCTCAGTTGGCCAACTCGGTCTCACGCCCTGCGACGTTTATCTCTAGACCTCGAGGGACGCAAGAGAGTGAATTACATACATCAGTTACATATATACAAAATGCATATCAAACAATCGGCTATGACATGTTTAACACCCCCCTTTATTGGGTTTCTTTGAACTTGGTGTGATGATGGACATCTCCGACCACTATGACGCCTTCAAACATCTATTCTAGTAACAATTTGCAATTTGTGAGTGCGAAGGCATCTTTCAGTTTTTGAATAGAACACAGCGCTTCTGTTCTTGGAAGCGAACTACATATGGGGGGAGTTGCATTCCGGACCTTGCTATCTATCAGGTGCTATTCGCGTCCTGGGAGCCGACATGCTCTAGCGGGCTCAGCAAAGGGGGGCCGTAAGAAAAGCATAATTCAAGCCTTTAGCGGTATTATTCTAACATATTCTACCATATAACGAGACTGGCTGGCAGCTGTGAAATGATTAAATGCCCTGCAGCTCTGCTTCAAGGCTACATTCGGGAGGGAGCCGGGGATTCTTCCTGGCGCTGCCTACGTTTGTGTATCAGCGAACTCTTGTTATCCTCAAGGCCCTGCGGCCTTGTCCTTTTCGCATACAGACAACAATGTTTCACAGTCGAGCAGTGTAAGCGGAAAATATACTGCGAAGCAATAGGAACAGAAAGCAATGAGTAAATGGTTAGAAAACAAAATGGCTATTCTTGTTACATCAAAATAGCCGTTCATTGGCAAACTCGAAAACCTATATTTTGTCATATCGTGCATGAGACGGTTGGCCCACGGCCACCAAAATGCGTTTGCGGTCTCAACGTAGAGGTATCCGTATTTCTAGACTGACAGCACTGTCGGCCTACACCACTTCCCACAACAAGGTTTCGTGGTGGAAAGTACCAGTGGTTAAAGCCTTCCTGGAAGGGGTAAAGAGACTCCACCCTTCAATTTCTAACCCACCACCTGGTTGGGACCTTGATGCGGTGCTTGCTAAGCTCATGGGCCCACCATTTGAACCCATGCATAAAGCCAGTCTCAAACACCTGACCTATAAAACTGCCTTCTTAGTAGCCATTACATCCGTAAGAAGGGTCAGTGAAATTCAGGCTCTGTCAGTGCAGGATCCTTTCTTTACTGTTCATAAGGATAAACTGGTTCTACGAACACACACCCTAGGTTCTCACCTAAGTTTATTTCTAATTTCCACGTTAACCAGTCCATCGAGCTTCCGGCCTTCTTCCAAGAACCCAAAATCTCTGCTGAGGTGAAACTACACACACTAGATGTGCGAAGAGCGGTCCTCTACTATGTAGACAAGTCCACTAAGGAAAACAGACCAACTGTTTGTCTCCATAGCTACAGGCAGAGAAGGAGATCACGTCTCTAAAGGTGCCATCTCAAAATGGATAGTCAATTGTATCCAACTTTGTTACTCCCTTTCTGAAAAGACTCTGCCCTTTACGCTAAGAGCCCACTCTACAAGAGGCATTGGGGCCACTCTGGCTTTCATTGCAAATGTACCCCTTGACACCATTTGCAAAGCAGCTACATGGAGCTCTATTCACACTTTTACTCAGCACTACTGCATTGACACTCATTCCAAGACAGATACTCAAGTGGGACAAGCGGTTCTAAGACATCTATTTGCTCATGACCCTTCTCACATCCCACCTCCTTCTAACACTGCTCGCTAATCTATGCACAGCATGTGATCTAAGCAGATTCCACAAGCCTCAGAAGGGATACATTACTCACTGTAATCGTATTTCTGATGCTTGTATCTGCTTAGATTCACATCTGACCCACCCTTCCTCCCCTCTGAGAGAAGGCGCATGGATGCTTGTAGTCTTATCTTATCTTATCTTTCTATATATCTGCTTGGATAATCTGTACTCTCGCTACTCCTCATGCTACCTCATGTCAGATAAAATACAATCTGAGGGTCCTACACGCGTGAGGGATAATGGGTATAGTGGACGTCACACTACGGATAGTATTACTGGCACGCCCTGTGTCGACGCCCATTTTCGAGTTTCGAAAAACAAACTGTAATACTCTGCAGCTTCCACTAGATGTCGGCCTATGCACAGCATGTGAATCTAAGCAGATACAGGCATCAGAAATATGATTACGGTGAGTAATGTATCCCATTTTTAGCTGGATAACTGAAACAACAATGTTTAGCGGAAGCCTAATTGTAGACGTTGCGCTACGCGTTTCGGGGAATTGGTCCCCTTCTTCAGGAGCTAGACACAATAAAAAATAGATCTAGGCTTTTTCCAGCCTACAGTGAATATAACCCCCAACCAACGGTCCGCCTCTGGGATTTGCGTACGCTAAAGGTTCTTCTCAGGTTATCAATTATAGACTTCCTTTAAGCTCCTTTTGGCTTTGCAGCTACCACTAGGGCCTGGGTTAGAGGCCCCAGCAGGCTAATCTGTTGACATTTCCCTCGAGTGTTTTCTGGCTCTAGCAAAGTTCTAGGTCCAGGTCCTCAGCAGGCTCCATACTCTACTCTCTCCTGCGAGTCTCCAATCGCTGTCATAGCATGAACTGTTTGAGCCAGCTCATTGTTCTTTCACTCCGCCTGCCTTCTCTTTTCTACGACATATGACCTTTTCATCAAGGGTGAGCAGGGTACTAAGGGAGTCTCCTATCCCCGGCTCCCCGATATATGCCTAGAGCGTGTATGCCCTTTTCTCTGACCAAATGCCTATCAACCTCTGTCTTGGCCAAGTCTCTTTTTGTATTCTTTCGGATAATATGACCAACATGCACCAGACTCCTAAGAAGCCTGGCATGGATCATAGATCCTGGGATGCAGTACAAAGTGACGGTAAACTGGGACTTCAAGTACTCCAATGCTCCTGGGCCCGACAGAAAAGAGCTGGCCTCCAGCCGAAGGAACAGACTCCTTGCCCAAATGTGAATGGACTGGGCTTTCTCCTTCAGAAGCTGAATGGTCCACCACCCAATCCCAGGCAGGCCTCAGGGGAGCAGTGGGGCCCACAGCAGCAAAACTGGAACTTGCAAGGGAACAGGAGAGGCCCAGGAACACTGCCAAGCCTTGTTTGAACATAGACAAGCGAAGGACAGGAGAACATCTGATCGCAAACAACCCCTCTAATCACATGGTTGGCTGGAGGAAAATTGAGGCTGATAAGTAGGCGGTACTAAATGGCTTTTTGAAGACGTCAGCGAAGTCAGGGCCCTCAAAGGTATAGCTCCAGCAGCGGTTGCCATGGGGAGCAGCAGACTCATAGAACTAATAGGTGATGAGGCGAGTGGCTAGGGAGGAAGGGGAGGGCTTTAAAAAGGAAGCAGATTCAATTGAGCTTGAAAGGTGTATGGCTGAGGTTGGAAGAGGAGGAGGGTGGACCCAAGAGACCAGCGAGGAGGGTGAAGCAGATGCAGGAGGATTTTGAGGAGTCTATTGCAATGCTTTGAGAGAGTAAAAGCAAGGTTTTGGAATCGAGAGGCGGGTATTAATTTTTTTTTTAACACTTTTTTTTTATTGGTGGTCCAGAAGATACATAACACAATTACAGCTTTACCTTAAAGCTAAAAATAAAGATGACATAATAGAAAAGCAATACAGGTATCATACATCTCATCAAGGTGGTACATCTACATAGCTTCATCTTCATCGGAGATCATATCACACAGAAACATTCTGAAGGGCCCCCAAATGTCTTTAGGTCTACTAGCCGATGGGCGGGTGAGGACAAATTGCTCTTCAGCTTCGTTTACATATGTCAGTTCCTGGAGGAACTGATTTACAGTGGGTGGCGCAGCATTTTTCCATTGCTTCAGTATACATTTTTTGGCAACTACACACCAGACATTGAATAATCTTCTGTTTTTTTCGGTGCACTTGCCTATGTCTCCGAATAGATATTTCTGTGGGGTCAATGTCGGGGGGATTTGTGTGACCTCCTCAAGGAACTCCGCCACCTCCCTCCAAAAGCCATCCACCAACGGACAGCTCCAGTACATATGAAATGAACCAGCCAGATCCGCCCTACATTTGGGACATTCGCTTGGACTATCTGGAACAAACTTTGCTATCTTGGCCGGAGTGTAGTGCAATCTGTTTATAATTTTAAATTGTATAAGGCGTAGCCCAGCGTTCAGGGAAACTCTCTTGGTGAGGGAACAGTACCTTTCCCAGGTCTTATCGTCTATGGGGATTTGGAGATTGCTCTCCCATTTACCTTTGATCAGGTTAGTCGAGGGTGTGTGTGCCTGTATGACAGTGTATAGACTGGACACCCCCAGTTGGTCGCCCGCTGTTATCATTTGCACGCATGGGTGCGTAGGGGGTTCATCAGCGAAAGACGCCCAGCATTTCTGGAAGGCTGATCTCATAAAATAGTACTGAAGTGTCCTGAGAGGACCCCGCCAAGAGCCCCCATGCACAGCTGAAGGGTCGCAAATTTCCCATCTACAAACATATCCCCCAGTCTCATCTCTCCGCTGGGATCCCAGGCCTCTCGTGGGCTAGCGTCGTGTGTTGGTATCATATTAGGGTAGTTCCAGAGGGAAACATCGTGGGTTATACGGGGCCTGTACTACCAGTCTTTTAAATATAGCTTTCCATGCTCCAATAGTACAGCTCACCGGGTTGAAGTCGCATGAGTCCCTGTAGTGTGTATCGAAGATTACGGACTGTATGTTCGTGGGGGAAGTGGTGAGCTCTTCTACCTCCACATGCGGGGGACCCTTGTCCTTGGAATACCAATATTTGGAGAACTGGGCCTGGGACACGTAGTAAAGTTCAAAGTTAGGCGCTGCTAAGCCGCCCGCAGAGTACGGTTCAGTCTGCTTTTCCCACCCTATTCTTGGAGTCTTCCCATTCCAAAGAAAGGTTGTCACCATGGATCGAAGTTTATTAAAGAAGGTTCGACCCGGCCATATTGGAATGTTCACAAATAGGTACAATAATTTGGGCAGGACTATCATTTTAGGACCGCTACCCTACCATGCAAGGATATCGGCAGGCGGTCCCACAACAGCAATTTAGTCTTCAAGGCCTGTAGTGTGGAGTCGTAGTTATCTGTGTACAGTGTGTGTTTCCCACGTGAGACAAGTATCCCCAGATATCGGATGGACTCCCCAGACCACTTCAAACCACACATGGAGCCGGGACGGACTGTTGACGGTGTGAGGGGGAAAACCTCTGACTTGTCTCTGTTTATAGAGTACTCCGAGTGTGCGGTGAACTCTTGAATCTCGGCCATAATAGGTACTAGGTTGTTTTCAGGTTCACGAATATATGAGTGTCTTCAGCGTATAGCGAGATAAGCTGAGTAGCCCCCCTAAGGTTAATGCCCCTATTAGAGTGTCGGAGTCGGATCGCTATAGCCTTTGGCTCTATTGTCAAGGCAAATAGTATGGGCGAGAATGTGCAGCCTTGCCTGGTGCCCCTTCCCAATAAAAACAAATCAGAAATTGACTGGTTGGTCAGTAGCCGGGCCCCAGGTTCCGTGTAGAGTTACTCCACATATCTAATGAAGTTAGGGCCAACACCAAATGCCTCCAGCATTGCCAGCAAGTAGGCCCAGGACACATAATCAAAGGCCTTTTCTGCACCTAATGATATGGCTACTGCATTTTTGGCTGGGTCTATTTGGGCCAATATACCAAAGAGCCTACGAAAGTTGACAGCCGTAGATCTAGTTGGGATAAACCCATTTTGGTCAGGGTGTACCAAGTGTAGGAACTGCCGGCAGAAGCCTACTGGCCAGCACCTTGGCAAATATCTTAGCATCTGTGTTGATCAGAGATAGTGTCCTATATGACGACATGTCCTGGGGCGGCCGGCGCGGCTTCGGGAGAACAGTTATCAGGGCCTCTCTCATGGACGGGGGCAGTATTTTGGATTGGAGGGATTCCTCCCAAACCAGCAATAACAATGGTGCAAGTTCCGCACTAAACTCCTTATAAAACTTAGCACCCAGGCCGTCTAGCCCTGGGGCTTTATTGGATGCCAAGTCCTTAATCGCCTCAATAATCTCGTCAGTAGTGAGTGGTTGGTCCATTGCTAGGCGAGTCTCTTTAGGGAGTTTCGGTATTGTCAGCATCTCCAAGTACGCCCCGATTTCTGTGATTGTCTTAGTGTCTCTATTTCTATACAGTTGTTGGTAAAATGTAGCAAACTCAGCATTAATTCCACTCTCATTCAGCACAACCTCTCTGCCAGACGTTTGTATACTGGTAATTCGATTAGGGTGTCTATCCTGTTTCAGTAATTTAGACAGTGTCCTACCCGCTTTGTTACCTTCACCATACCTACGGGCTTGGACCGGGGCCGCCATGTATTGTACTTCCCTAGCCGCTAGTCTGCCAAATTCCTGGAGGTGGTATTGTATTCCAGCCAATATAGTCTTATCATGAGTACGAGAGTACTCGTCTTCAAGTTTCCCCAGTTCACCATCAGTTTGGGTCAGGTCCGCCCTAACCCCCTTCAGGAGACCCACGGATTTGGATAGAAGTGTCCCCGTAGCCCAGACCTTAAAGGATTCCCATACCGTGGAACATCTAGCAACCAAGCCCATGTTGATTTCGAGGAACTCTGCAATTTCGATGTGTAGCCCCTCCACCACCCCTGGGTCACTCAGCAGCCCCCCGGGCATCCTCCATCTTCTGGGAGATCTAGGACAGTTCTGAATTGAAACCTCAAGTGTTATCGGGAAGTGGTCATAGAGTGTACGGGGAAGTATTTCACATGACGTTATCATAGCAAGCATAGTGGGGGAAATAAACCAATAATCAATTCTGGACTCGGAATCGTGGACCGTAGAGTAGTATGTGTAGGCCTGTCCTTTTGGATGCATCACTCGCCAGGGGTCATCAAGGGAGAGCTGGGAAAGGACATGTCTCAAAGTTAGAACAGCCCTACTAGGTGCTCTAACAACCGTGCTGGATCTGTCCAGTTTGGGGTCCATAGCGATGTTGAAGTCCCCACCCCAGACTATAATGGGGATATCAATGGCAGATAGCAGTTGGTATATATCAGTATAAAAGGCGGGGTCATCAATGTTCGGGCCATATGTGTTTACCAGTAGCATCCGCTGCCCTGCTATCGAGCCCCAGACCAAAGCATATCTACCAAGGGGGTCTAACTTTTGGCCCTCGGGGCAAAATCCCAGATTTGGATGTATGAGCGTGGCGACACCCCTGGACTGAGACGAGTCGTTTGTACAAAACCTGGATTTGCCCCATCTGGGAAGTATGCACTCGTTTCCAGTATCAACAGTATGCGTTTCTTGCAACATAACAATTTGAGCGCCATGTCTGACAATATAATTTCCACCCTTCTTAGTCTTTAACCGATTGTTCAGCCCCCTTACATTCCATGACAACAGTTTAACCCTTAATGCGTGAACCAGCTCTTAAGTAGAAGTGTTCGAGTAGCATCCCCAACCTCTTGGATGTGATTTTCAAATAACTTGAATTGCGTCAGAATCTCACAGACCACTTATTTAACCAATAAACTATAGCAAGCTCCCCGGACAGTCCTCCCAGTGCAAGGTGCCATACTGCGGGGGGCCTTTCCCAATTCAAACCATGGGACATAGCATTGAAAACAACCCAATCCAAACTCCCCAACCCGCCCCCCACCCTCATCGTCTCCCCCAACTTGACGATGTCTGTCCCTCAACTTGTGGAATATTCCCGGGGTAGTCATGTTGCCTCCCATGACAGCCATCCCCGGCTCACGTCCAACACCAAACATAGAAGATGGCCATCTTTTGTATCCATTTACCAAGGACCCTGCCGTAGGGACCATATCAGCTACAACCAGATCAATAGAGCGCTCAAATCTTAGTCTGCCGGCCGGGGTCTATTGTTCAGTGCAGGTCTTTCCCCCCCTTGGAGGGAGGGGAATAGAGGACTCGATGTAAGACTGAGCTTCAGATGGGTTTTCAAAAAAGTGCGCCCTCCCTGCATGTTGAATTCTCATTTTAGTAGGGAACATCAAGGCGTACGGGATCTGTCGTGCTCTGAGGAGTTTCTTAACTGGTTCATTAGAGCGTCTATTTGCCTGGACAGAAGCGGAGAAATCTGGGTATACATGTATACGGTTTCCCTCATATTGCAACGTACCGGCCTGCCTTGCCAACCGAAGGATTGTATCCCTGTCTCTGTAATTCAGAAGGCGGGCAATTATCGTACGTGGCGGGGCTCCTGGTTTGGGTACCGGTGCTAGAGTACGGTGCGCCCTCTCCACCAGGAAATGTTCAGAGAGCGAGTAGGGCCGAAACAGGGTTTTGAAAAGTTCCTCCACGTGCTTCTCCATTTGGCCGCTGCCGAAGGATTCCGCCACTCCGACCACGCGGACATTGTTGCTCCTCGACCTGGATTCGAGGTCCTCACATTTGCTCTGTAGTTTGCTCATCGTGTCTTTAATATAGGGTATATCTCGACTGTGGTGGGCAATAGTATCCTCGTTTACACTTATCCTGCTATCAGTCTCCGTGACAAGCGCACTTTCCTTGTCTATTCTGGCCCTCAAGGAGCCAATGGCAGCGACTATTTCGTCCAGTTTAGTGTTTACTGCAAGGAATCCGTTCTGTACTAGTGCGGTCAATTTATCTTCTCTGTCCACCATGTCCAGCTCTAGCTTGCCCCTAGCACCCTCGTCGGGATGTGTGTCCCCCGGCACAGCATGACTAGTCATGTTGGTAAACGTGTCCATAGGGCCCTTCTTCCTGCCGGCAGGGGTTTTGGATGCCCTGTTTGACTTACTTGGTTCCCCCATGGCCACAGCGAGTCACGCATGCAAAGTGAGTTTGTCCAAGGATCTCCGGAGGTTCAAAACCTCGGACCGTGGGCCAACGCACCCCCAAGAGTCAGGGTCCGTAAAGGAGAATCAAGAGGATCGGCCAAGCCTGCAGAGCGTATCAAGAAGGGCCGTGTAGCTGCAGTATGGGGGCGGCGAGGCACCACCTCAATCAAATCGCCGAGCTGCCCGGCATGTTCCACTCGGCCTAGCGGAGAGTTTACAGGCCTAAACAGGCGGGTGGGGATCAGGAGGACTGCAGCCCCCGATTAGAGGATCTCGATGAAATGTTTGCACTGCGACACCCCCCAACCTCTCGCTGGCCGCTTACTTGTTTGTCCAGCTCAGCCACCTGCGGGTCTATGCGTGGGCGAAAGCCATGCTACTCTGGTGATCAAGGGGAAGTGAGTGTCAAGCAGGCCGATGTAGGGGCAGGCCAGAGCCGGGGGCTTCCAAGGATCGACAGGCGCCTCCAACCGCCACCACGTGAAGAGAGCAGGCCGGACAGCAGGGCAGGGCGTGGGCCTCGAGCATAGACTCCACCCACTCGCGGCCCGCAGCACTCAGCAACCACTGCCCCTGGGTAGATTCCCCTGGAGCCGTGCGTCGGCACGGCACCGATGCTCGTGTCGGCGGATTTGTTGACAGCCAGATCTCAGGAGTCCGGTACCGCAGCGGGCCCGGATTTTCACAAGTCGTGGACAAGTACACCGGCAATCGCTACAGCAGGTTTCAGCCCTCAATACAGCCTATGGACGGATCTTCAAGCGCAGGACCTTGGGGTGATGGAGGAGCGACGGGTTTAGGTGGCCATTTTCTACGTGCGCAACAGCGCCCCACGAGCGAGTATTCATTTGATTATGTGAGAGAATGAGAGACATTTTGGAGGGAGAGTATGATGGGGAGGAGGCTGAAAGTAGGTGCGAGATGGTTGATGTGTGTTTGTGCTGTTTGTGTGAGAGAGGAAGAGAGGGAGAGGAAAGTTAGAGTAAGGAGCATAGAGGCAGAGGTAGTGTTGGGAGGGTGAGTTTTGGAGAAGCGAGAGACTGCAACAGAGTTGGCGGACTGAGACAGGGGGGAGCCTGATAAAACCAGGAGAGATTTGTTGGTGGTGGGGGATAGAGAGCAGTAAGCGAGAGCGTGGGCAGTGAGAGAGCGAGAACAGCGGGAGAGAGCAGTTGGAGAGACTCCGACAGTTCCCTCAGATTCCAAGGGGAATTAGCTAGATATGGCTATGGCTTTAGGCCTCCCCAGGGCAACTGACTGTATTGGAGAGTAGGAGTACCCTGGCTGTAGGGAGCCAATCTTGGAATATGCAGTGGTGTAATTGGTAGGTGTGAGTGAAAAAGTAGAGGGTCTCAGGCTCTGGTGTTAAGGGGTCCGGCCGCATGTACTTTGCAGATGCCTGTGCCTTCAACAGCTGCAATCACTAGCTCATGTCTGATTGATGTTGTTTGCATATGGCCTCCTTGGGAGCCCCTCCTTGCAAATCCCTGTTTTTCTCGGACTCCTGTCAGCAATGATCTCCTTGGCTTACTGGCCCGAAATGCACTCGGCACAGGATTCGTAGATCGAGCCGGTATACACGCCAGGCTTCCGGTGAACACTGTATCTGTTACAACACAAACCTTTACAGCATCTGGTATTCTCAGAGTTTCTTCCCATTAGCACAATTCCTTTCTGAACGTTGTACTATGGGCCACCTCCCTCCTTTGTCATGCATTGTATTTCCTTGTGGCCTATGCTAAGGGTGTCTCTAGGGCGTTGGTTGTGACGACTGAGGGATCACTGGGGTAGCTCTGTGGATCTCCTTAAACCACCTGTACATGGCACATCACAAGGGTGGTGGCTCGTTTTAGGTGCCAAAGAGCCGAAGTCCCCCTCCACATTGCCCCATCACGCCTTTCATTGGCACCCGGTACGTTAAACCTGTTTCTCCTGTGCTTGGGCCTTCTGAGTCTTAATGCCACCAAGTTTGATTGAGACAGGTGTCATGGGCTGGTCTATACCCTCCATGGTTTAAACAACAGTAATATATAAACCTTGTTATGTATGAACAAGAAAAGGATACAGGTCGTATGACCACCTTAAAGGGTACAAGCGGTGAGGATAGTCTCTTGGTCTTGATGATGCAATATGCGCACTCAGATGGAATTGAAGCCGGTCTAATTAAGACCTTCCATCTGATGGCTCTCTATGACTGTATTAAAACCACAGTTAGAGAGAGGAATCAATGGAAAGGGCATGGAAACACAAATACTCGCCAGGCTGTATGAGAAAAGTAAGGGAGGTGTCAGTGTATGTACTAAGTCTATGGGGTCATATCACAGCATGAAGTATTGCACTAACCTGTTGGCGTATGTAGAGAATCAATCGGTAACAGAACCACCAGGTAAATCTAAGGAAAAAGCAACGATTGGGAAAGGGAAGTTAGTACAGGAACTAATCCCGAAGGGCACGAGGGTCACGCTAGCAACAGGTTGGTGCACTTCAGGATAGCATCCATAAAGTCTTGTGCACGTGAAGACAATGTAGGTATTCGGAGAAAGCAACTCTAGTGTAATGTTCTTGAAAGGGAGAAAAAACTGGAACAAATTGCCCTTAACCAATAGTATTCAACTCTCTGGAAGCTACACTCAGCTGGTAATAATATACAGAGCAGAATGAGCACTAGCTGAGTTTGTAAATCAGAAATGGTTTATTGGGAATGTTAGGCTAGTTGACTCATGTATTAATATGTACCGTGAGAGAATTTGCAAAGGTCGTAATCGGGCAGCTGTGTTTCAACGGGAATTACCTTGCTCGAAACGCGGCGGAATCCGGGATGACAGCTGTAACTGTAGCATAGATACGCCACCTCGCGTATAGATCTCGAGGCGAGGGGAAATTGCAGGCGGGAAACAGAGTTCAAAAATCTGCTGTAGAGCTGAACAGCGTAAGAACTCGAAGTGTCCGTTTAAAGACAGAAACCAGAAGAGGAATTATGCCGCTATAAACAGAGCGGCTGTTGGGTTCCTGGAGTCAGGAAAACTGCTGCGAGAAACAGATCTGAGGAAGACGCAGGAACCAAGGTTCAACGCTTTAGAAACATCAATCAGAAGCAGCGCATGGCAGTTCAATGCGCTGCTAAGTACGTAGCGGGAGAACACGTGACTTGAATCCAGAACATGTGACATTAACGGGGTAATAATTGAAAAAGATGTTTCCCGGGTAATGAAGTACACAATCTCCACTTCGTATAGAATGATGTAGCCATTCTAAATGCAAAGTGTGCCCCCCGAAGGCGAGGAGCATTGGGAATGGATCTAACAGGGGTGATAGGTGTGATAACAGGAAGCTGCGCACAGCGTTTTAAATTCATTCTCCCTTTCAGCATCATGCAGACTCCCAGCTTTTCTCTGTCTGCAAGGATTGGTGTGACATGGATACACATTATGGTTTCCTTTCTGTGGATTCTGCTGCTCTCTCTGGTGATCTCCACCTTTCTTCAGGTAAAGGTAGGGGGTTTCTCATGGTTAGTGTTGTGTTTCTGTGTTTAAGTTGTTTAAGCATTGAATACAATGTGTGTAAGGTCATTTGAAGAGACCTGTGGTGAGAGGGGATCTGGTACAGACCCTTTCATATATACCAGGATCACTGTCTGATTTCATTTGTTAAATTATATACCTCAATAAAGAGTCAATCATTACATATTTAAACACATTCAATAAATTGTGCAATGCACAAGGTTTGGAAGGTCGACAAACGACATGATGCAGAAGATTCAGTTTTAAACATTTCCTTTATTGATATGCAGGTAAAGGTTGGGATAAATAACTACAGGGACTTGGGGTCCATCTACAGCTGAATTTGTGTTCCTTCCCTGGGTTTGCTTTAGTCTAACCGTGTCAGAATGGGTTAAATAAAAACAAGCCCTGGGTCTTTCTATCTTGGAGATACCAATCTTCCCTGTGTACTCTAATGCAACACTGTCTGAGGAAGATATCACCTATCCTCTTCTTGCCTTCAATTGAAAGAGGCTAGGATAAAAATCTATTGGGACTAGAGGTTTATGTACAACAGAGCAACAATACCATTCATAAGTCTGGTGTAACTCAGGAGTGTCAGGATTGGCTAAGCAAATAAATTGTCAAGGCTCTTCCTATGTGAGGACACTGGGTTTTTTTTCTCCGGGCTTTTCTAAAGCGCACACACAGTGAAGGGACATACCACCTAGCCACAAAGGTTCAAAAGTTTTTTTAGTAATTTATAGCACAGCAATAGGGCTAGGGCCATCTCTCTCTCTCTCGCTCTCTCTCGCTCACTTGCTCTCTCTCTCTCTCTCTCTCTCTCTCTCTCTCTCTCTCACTTGCTCGCTCTTTCTCTCGCTCGCTCACTTGCACTCCCTCTCTCTCTCCTCACTCTCTCTCGCTCACTTGCACTCCCTCTCTCTCTCACTCACTTGCACTCCCTCTCTCTCTCCTCACTCTCTGTGTTAACATATGCGGCCTGTTTCTTCCTACTGTCTGTTCTGTCTTGGCTATGGAGGGGAGCCTAAATACAAATGTCTCTTCTATGTACACTACCGCACTAGATTGGCCCCACACTATCACTGCACTTGCACGCTCTGAATGCTCACAAAGCCTAGTAGGACCACTTCTTTCTTTCTCTTCATTGTTATTGTATTTGCCTTCATTCCCATGTTCCCTCCCCATTGCCATGTGGGTGCTTTGAAACACAATTTCCTTAATGTATAAGCACCTTACAAATGCACAATAAATAAATTAAATAAAAAAATGTGGCTCTAAGAGAATTATACGGTTGTGCCTTACAGATGCTCAAGCCGCACTGTTTTTTTCAGCTCATACCCTGATGTTTCTATCCTGATCTCTTCTGATCGCTGTACCTTGGCTCCTCCTACTATCTTGCCTCCTACTCCACCCATTGTCTCCCCTTCTTTCTCCTATGTCCCTCCGATTTCTCTCGCCTGCCTCCACACTTCTACTCCCTCCTACTCACTAATACTACCACTCCTCCGCACCATCTCCACAGTCACACTCATTTCACTTCCAAAACCACTTTCCACTTGCTCTCTACATGCCCTCTAACACACTCCCTAACCCTGCACGCTCACTCACACTCAATACCACTTGCTCTCACGATCCAATACCGTCTCCATGCTCAAATTCACTGCCCTTCCTTCCGCTGGTTTCTTGTCTGCCACCTCTCTGCCCTCACCCCGAACAACTCCCTGCCTCCTGCTGCCCTTCTTATTCTCTCCATGCTTCTCCCATTGGATTACTGCCTTGGTCAATCAGGCCTTAGTCTTCCCCACTGGGGAAGGTTTACAATTGTGGTTTGTAACAAATAATGGATTAATGCCCGCCCCTTTTCTCTGTGTGGGCCGCCATGCTGTAGCAATGGCGGTCTGCGATTCAAAGTGTTCAAGTTCCTGTTAGGGTAGGTTTGAGGAATACTCGCTGTTCTGTTATAAGTCTGTGGTGTACTAAGTGGCCTGCAGTGGTTTGGCTGCTATGCATGTCCGTGCTTGGGAGTGATGTGAGGCACCTGGGGAAGCCGTGTAAGATCTCTGGTTCTTTCGCTGGTATCTCTGTCTGTGCTGGTCCAGGCAGGTAGTGTGGGACGCGGATGGGTTTCTGTATGGCTGATTTTTATATACTGTTGTTTCCTCAGTTCTGGCTCTAGAAAGAAAAGAAAAAGGGTACTGGGTGGTGCAAGTTGGTACTGCACATATATAAACAGACACTTGGGGAGGAGGCCGGAAATGGGGGCCTCTCAACTGCTAAACTGCTACCATCCCCCTCTGGGGATAGGTCTTTCTCTGGCCTTCGCCTCCCACCCCAGAGTAAGAGTGGTTCCAATTCCCATGTTATAGTTTACTGCTAGGTTACTGACCTTTTCACAAGCGCTTTACATGTTTTTTCTAATCCACAAGAAGGATGGTTTCTGGCACACTGCTTCCTGATTAGGTATTATATTGCCCAAGTTTACTATGAGAGTTAGGGTGCCTATTCCCACTCTCTAAAGGATCACTTGCCTCTCACTCGTACTTGCTTTATAAAGGATGAAGTACCATTCCTTCTCTAAGGATTATCACACCCCTTTCCTGGCTGTCTAAGGGATTTGGTGCCCTCCTCACCCTTGAGGTTTCCCTACCTCCATTGTGATTAATCCTGCAGAGTCATCACTGAACCTCAGTCTATGATCATCTCCCATGCGGCCAGGGGAAGGCAGCCGCTACCTGATCCTAACACGTGAGGTGGTATAATGAGGGAGGATCACATGGGAGGAGATGGCTCTTAAGGGGAAGTGGTGGCTCCTTTGGGAGAGATTTAGTATTCATCTTCTTGTGAGGATAAGAGTACTATAATTACCGAATACCTAATGGCATGCGGTTAATGCACAAGTTCCTCCCATGAAACTACCCAAAGAACAGGCTATGCAAAGTCATCTAAACAGAATAAGGTTTGTACTTTGGGAGTTCAGGAATTAAATATGGCATCTAATTGTCATGATTCTGTCTTAGGTAGAGGTCCTAACCCCAATGTTAAATCATAAACCTTTTACATAATATCCCCTAACTCTGGCAACTCTTAGTTCCCAAAGCAATCAAAACTAACTAAATCTCAAGGGACCAAAACCACTATGGAGTTCAGGATTCAAAATGCCTGTGGTACTGGAACGAAGAAGAGGGACTCGGAGTTGGTAAGGATCAGAGGTGCATTGAACAGAATGTGCGGTCTAGTTTTTTTTTTAAACAGTTTTATTGATTTTATTACAACAAACGTGCAGTACATATTCCAATGGTTCAATTTACATCACTTACACAATATATACTGCTTCTCCCCTTCCCTCCCCCCTTCCAAACCTATGCCACCTCATGATTTGCTTCTTCTACTTGCGGTGGGGTTTCATCTCCTATGTTCTCTACTGAGTCCTGATCACTCGGCCAGTTTTGAGTGGTCCCAAACAGGGTGGCTATTAGGTTTTTCCAGGCTGTCAAGGTTTCTGCCTCTTCATCCCCTCCCACATTGCTAGCTTCTTGCCACACCACCGTTTCGGCTTCCGCCCATTTCTGAAGATCCGTCCACCATACTTCTATCCTCGGTCTATGGCATGCCTTCCACCCCATTGCAATTCTGCATTTCGCAAGTATATATGCTAAATTCTTTAGTTTACTGACATGTTTAAATTTGTGTGATTTGGGAAATCCCCCTAGCAGGCACGCCCACGCTGTGCCAATATTTAGCGTGACCTCTTTATCCTCCAGTTTATGGGCTATTTCACCCCAAAACTTCTCAATTTCTGGACACGCCCAGAACATGTCATTGCGGCATTTTCCTCGCTGCATTTGCGGCAAATTTGTCGTCCTGCATTTTTAAACTTAGCTATTCTCTGGGGGGGGGGGGGTCATATAAGCCCTGTGGGTTATATACAGTTGTATTTGCTGTAATCTTGCATTTCTGGTCTTTTTGTTTGTGATACCCCTGGGCCCGCGCCCACATCCCATCACTCATAGGTTCACGCACTTCTTCCTCCCAGTCTTGTCTCAGTTGTGCCACCTCCTTCCCCACTTTAGACATCACCAACTCATATATCCTTGATATCTCATGGCCTCCCTCTGCTATGTCATACATCATTTCTATGGCGGCGTCCGGTTGTTCCTCCAGTACTATTTCGGACCATGTCTCTTGGATGCGCCGCACTATCCTATGGTATGTCATATATTGCCCCATATGTAACCCCGTTTCCTCCACCAGTACCCCGAATTCTTTAATACTCCCTTCTTGCCACAGGTCTCCAACCGTTGCTATCCCCACCGGTTGCCAGTGTTTCCTAATCATTATCATTAGCTGGTCTGCTTTTCCCGTCAATGTAACAAGTGGCGCCTGTGGGGAGCATGGGTCTGGGTTCTCCATTATCTGGCAGGCCCTACACCATATTTTCCAGGCTAATGCCATCATCTCTGGGCGTTCTTTGATATCTGCTATGGGCAGACATATCATTTCTTTCAGGAAAAAAGTGGCACATTCTTGTCTAAACAACCTGGATTCTGAGGTTGGGTCCTCCGATAGCCATTTAGCCACATACTGCAACTGACTCGCTAAATAATAAACCTCGTAGTTCGGCAGTTTTATGCCTCCTTTGTCATATGAGTTTTGTAATTTCCAGAGGGCTATCCTGTTCCTCATTCCATGCCATAGGAACCCTCTACATATGCTATGCAATCCAGTGAAAAATCGCCTCGGTATCAGTCATGGTATGTTCCCAAAACAGTGCAACAGTCTCGGTAGAACTACCATTTTCAGCATCGCCCCTCTCCCCATCATTGCCAAAGGAAGTTTAGCCCAGAATTTCATGCTATTTTCGAGACCATAAACCACCTTTTCAGTGTTATGTTGATGCTCGGACTCCACCATGTGGTAGATGTTTACCCCTAAGTATCTGAACATGCTCACTTCCCAGGGGATCTGTAGTACTGGTAATTGGTCTTGCGGGACCCCTACATATCTGCCCAACAGGAATATACATGATTTTCTGGGGTTCAGGCAACGCCAGATAGTGTCGCAAATCTCTCCATCACTTCCAGGACATATTGGAGATTTTCTTCTGGGTATCGTAAATACAACAGCATATCATCTGCATACAAGGAAACTAGATGTGGTTCCCCTTTTATGTTAATCCCAATTATATCATACTGTTGTCTTAAATATATCGCATGGGGTTCTAGTGCTAAGATGTACAACATAGGGGACCACGGACATCCCTGTCTAGTGCCCCTGCTAAATTGCCATCTTTCCAATATTATTGCTCCCGTTTTAACCCTCGCCAGCGGTGCACTATATAATAGCTGGACCCATTTGAGGTACCCGGGACCTATCCCATAACTGGCCATGGCCGCCATCAGCCATGGCCACTTGACTGAGTCAAATGCTTTTATCCCGTCTAATGACACGATTGCCGATTCGCCCATCTTCCCTTTGGTCTGTTCCAGCACCCTGTGGAGCCTCCTGAGGTTGTTGGATATGTTCCTCTGTGGAACATAACCAGTCTGATTAGGGTGTATTAGTTTAGTGATAATCCGTCTCATTCTGTTTGCCAAAACCGCAGTAAGTATTTTACTGTCTTGATTAAGCATTGACAGTGGTCTGTATAATCTGCAGTCTTTGCTTGGTTTATTGGGTTTAGCGAGCGGTATTATAATTGCTTCTCTCAGGGACTCTGGTAGTTTCCCTATTTCATATGCCTCATTTAGCATCTCCAACTTCGGGGGAAGTACTTCTTCTCTATACCTTTTGTAGAATTCACTAGGGAGTCTGTCCGCCCCTGGAGTCTTACTGGTGGGCAGCTGTGTTACCACCTCCTCTAGTTCTTCTAAGGTGATTGGGGCTTCCAGATCTTCTCTCTCCTCTATGCTAATTCTCGGCATACCTATGTCTTCTAGGGTTTCTCTAATCTCTCTATCAGAACATCCTCCCTCTACCCCATACAGTTGCTGATAGTACCTCAAGAATTCCTGATTCACGCCTTCTTGGGTGTCCACTATTTGCCAGTCCTCTTTCGTTATTGTTCTAATTGGTGGTCTAGAGATTTCACTTTTATATAGCCACGCCAACGCCCTCCCTGGTTTATCTCCACCCGCATGTTGCCTCTCTATATACTTTTTATAGTTTAAGTTACACAATCTCTCCCAGTATTCTACACATTTCTGTTGCAGCTTAAGTATGGTTTCTGCATCTTCCTTGGTGTTACCCTATCTACTTTGTGCCGTTTCCAGCTCCTTTTCCGCCTCTTGTAATCCTGTTAATAGCCCTCTTTGTAATCCCTTAGATTTAGCAATGGCTATCCCTCTCACCACTACCTTAAAGGCTTCCCATAGCGTCCCCGCTGACTCAACACTGCCCGTATTAACCGCAAAGAAACTCTTTATATCTTCCCTTAAGTCCTCACGAAACTGCGTATCTTTCAGTGCTTCTGCTCTGAGGCGCCACGTTGGTATCCTTGCTCTTTGGGATTGGTATTGCCATATTCGAACCAATGGCGAGTGGTCCGACAGGACCCTCGCTTTGTATTCTGCCTGCACCATTTCTGCCATTAGCTCCTGTGTGACAAACATATAATCTAGTCTGGTATACAAATTTTGTGGGGCTGAGAAGTGTGAATATTGTCTTTCCTGCGGGTGGCGCACTCTCCATGCATCCTCCAGCCTAAAGTCCGTCACCAAGGACTGTAACACCCTGGCGGCCGGTGAGGGTCTATCTATTATATTATCCGTTCTGTCCATTTTCGGGTTTAGTGTGCAGTTTGGGACCCATTTTGGGGAGGGTTCTTCCATTTGGGGAGGGAAGTCCCCTCCCCAAATCATCGCTCCCCCTACATACATACTCACTTTGGCGTACAGAGTCTTAAAAGAGGCCGCCGTGTTCTGATTGGGAGCATAAGTATTTATAATGTTAATTTCTCTATTTTCGACTAATCCTCTTATAGCAACCATCCTCCCATCTGCTTCTACTGTGGACTGTAACGATTGAAAGGGGATATGCGATGCTACCCAGATAATGAGGCCCCTTGCGTAAGCTGAATATGCTGTCCCAACCACTGTACCTTTCCATTTTTTCCGCACCAACTCTAATCTTGCTGTCGTGAGGTGGGTTTCTTGTAGCAGGGCTATATCAATCTACTGTCTGCGCAGGTACATCATCACTTTATTGCTTTTCAGGTAGCTGTTAAGCCCCCTCACATTCCAGGTAAGTACTTTAAGGTCCCCCATGTCTTGTGAACTGCCCATTCTCCCTCTGCTCCGCCTGCCTGTGGCATGTTGGGATATAGGCATAGGCTCAGTCCCCAACTAACAATATCACACCCCTAAACACTTCAACTCCCCAAACCTCCACCCTTCTTTTCCCTCCCCCCTCCCTTCCCTTCCCCAACTTAACCCCACACTCCCCTTTTCCCTCCACCCTCCCAACTGCTGCCCAGCTCCATCCCTGGATCTCAGGCACCCCCACATCTTTCCCGTTTCTCAGCTATCACCGATACTCGGGGCACAGCAGGGTGATCTCGCCCTATTGGCGTCTCTACAACTTTTTCTATTGGAGGGTAGGCTACCATCACTCTGCGTCTCCTATACAGTTTATTGCGCTTATCTAGCTTATAACTACATCCTAATGGCCTTATAACTAATCTGCTTATTGGGGACAGGGCTTCTTTACCATGTCTCTTGCGCTAATATCGCTCCTTGTGCATTTACTGCTCAATTCCTTATTACACGCCTCTATATTCAAGTCCAACATGTCCATCATTTAAACATATCAACCATCTGAATCTATTCTGTGCTGACACTCTTATTGTCCTTATGCAACCACTCCGTCACCCCTCCTCTTCCCTTGTATGTGGCATAGCTTGGGTCACTTATCTTGTCCGCCGCTCTTGTCCTCTTCCGGCCTCCGGAATGCCCTGGGTTTCCAGCCAATACGTCACCTCCTCCGGAGCCTCAAAGAAGTGCGCTTTGCCTTTATAAAGAACCTTGAGTTTCGCAGGATACAAGAGCATGTATGTGAGGCCTGTCGTGCGCAATCTACTTTTCACCCCACATAACTATACCGTTGTTTCTGCACCATCATAGTATAGTCCGGATATGCAGTAACCGTAGACGATGCACGCGTTATTGTTCCCCCCCCTTCTGGAAAAATTCTAGGATCTTTTCTCTATCCTTGTAATTCAGGATCTTGGCTATGATTGCTTGGGGAGGGGCTCCAGGTTGTGGCCTCCTCATCAAGGCCCTATGTGCTCTTTCCACTGCAAATCCTTGCAAGCGCTTACCAGCCCCAATTTCCTATATAAGCATATTCTCCACATAGTCCGTGGGGTCCAGGCCTTCCTCTCCTTCTGGCAGGCCTACCAAGCGAACATTGTTGCATCGCGCTCTCCATTCCGCCTCCTCCGCTCGGTTCTCCAGGTTAGCTACTTCCTGTTTCAGTAAATGGACCTCCTTGGCGGTAGCGCTTCTAGTCTGTGTTCACTTTCATCGCACTTTCCAGCCCGCTTGTTCGTTCTGCCAGCGCTCTCACGTCTTGCCTGAGTAGGGTAACATCTATCCCTACTGCTTCTATCATTGATTCCAGTGAGACTTTCATTTCAGCCAATGCGGTCCCCCATGAGGATTTCAGTTTGGAGATGGCTGCCAAAATCTGATGCCCATTTGTCGACGGGGTCACTCCTTCCGGTACCACGATCGTTGCTTGTGTGGGGGTGTTTGAGGTCGAGTTTGGTTTGGTGAAGATGTCCATGAATGGTTGTTTGCCTTTGGTTTTACCTCCCTTGTGAGCCATGGTCTGCAGTGTCTTGGGCTCTACACGTCCTCTGTGCTCTGTTGTATGCCGCCAATTTGTCTTGACGCTACTCTTGGGCTTGCTACTATCTAAGCTTGCATCAGCTCCCGTGGCTGTGTTTAGTGTGAAGTTGCCTCCTGCAAAGCAGCTTTTACCTCACAGCCCCTTCGGTTCGCCTATGCTTTCCAAGTCTGCAGGGATCTCAATGACAGTTAATGTCCTGCCAGAGCCTTGTCTCAATAACTTAAGACGTGTAATAGTTCTTATATTCGTCTAGGGTGTCGCTCATCTTGAGGGGGTAAGTCTGCTGCTGCTATCCCTAGTGAGACCACCTGACATCCAGCAGGTGGCACCTTGTTCGTGGTATAGCTTCAATCTAGCGATGTGGCCAGCTTATTTACCATCTGGGCATGCCCCTCGGTGTTGCTCTTACAGTAATCCAACGGGGGTTGGACCATAATGCGTTCTTTTGGGCAGTGCAGCCCTGGTTTATGCACAGGCACCTGAATGGGACTTATTGGAAGTATTACTCTGCAGCTCCCATACAGTGCCACCAGTGTTCCTCTCCTCCAAGGCTCCTGGGGGTCCATGCAGCGCTCTGAGCCCATTTGCTGGGTATATTGTAATGTTCATGCCCTCCACTTAGGCTATTGTGTGCCAGTTCTGTGTCACCTTCCGTGTACTTTCTAGAGATTGCCTGCTCATCATTCGTGTGCATAATTCGTTTGAAGCAGACGCGCTGTCAGCGAGGGCAGCAATGTTACATTGTATTGCTAATGTGCCCGTGTCAGCTGCGTCCCTTTCACTTCCCAGCGTACGTCCATCTGGGCTGACTGTTTAACTTTGTTACCTTCCGTGCGACTCAGTGAATGTCTTTAGCTGTGTATGTCGCAGTGCCTCCCAAACAAGCGCTGTCTGCCTCTGTGGTAGCCGCGCTTATTTCATCCTTAGGACCATGATATAATGTTGCAACCAGATGCTTGGCACAGTTCACTGCGCACGTACCTGCAGTCTGGCGTGTCAGTTTCCGAGGGGGCCTCAGGGTGTTTGTGTACATCCCAGCGCGCGTCTGTCCCACCACCTCTCCCGTGGGAGCCGCTGCTGCGAGCACGATCATTGTTTATACGTTGTCCTCCAAGTGTCTGGTGTGCACGCCCGGCAGTTTCGCTCAACTTTGTTGTGATCAGCGCATCAAATGAAGGCAGCAGCCTAATGCGCTTGTGGCTTCTTCCCTTCAGCGCCACTCAGTTTCCCCGTAAATCCTTTGTTTAGGGTCGTCGGCCATCTTGGTTGCGGTCCTTGATCCCCATACGGAGCCGCTGCAGCTCATAACTCCTGATGCATTTGTTAAAGGTGGTCACAGTTTGGCCCCATGCAATCCGCTTCAGTTCATGTCTCTCGTTTTGCTTTTCCATGTAGTTTAATAAATTATGAAAGCATGCGCTTCTTCCGGATCGATGTCGGATACTGGAGCCCAGGTCGAGTGCAGCCTACTCCATGGCTGCCAGGCAACGCCCCCTCAATGTGCGGTCTAGTTGTTGTAGAATAAGGCACCTGAGCGGGACATTTAAATCCAATAATGAGCTACAGCTAGAGAGAGATGCGGAAGGAGTGTTAGGGGCAGAGGCAGTCCGAAGTTCTGGGATTGCTGCAGAACGAAGAGCACCAGCTGAAGCCGACAGGGGAGGATAAGGCATGCAGTATTGATGAGTGCGCTCAGCAGGAAGCAGCATCATGGACGGCATTGGAAAGAGAAGGCCAGCCGTATGGGACACGTGTGTTGCTTCAGTGTTTTGGAGGACACAGAAGCCCAGCTGAGTTGGCACAGCTTCGGAGAAGGTCCACCGCAGCAGAAAGTGACGCAGAGATGCTAAAGGGGACCAATGAGTTGGTCTGAAGGTAATGGTGACCCTGGGCCATCCGAGCAGGACATTTGGCAGTAACCAATAATTTGGAATGCCGAACAAATAAAGTAAAGATGCGACAAGGGCGCAATTCCCGTTTTGTGGGATACCAACTTGGGGAAACCTGTAACCCACATTGCCAAGAGTCAAGAGACTATACGACCATTGTTCAGCCCTCCTGGCAGGCAAGTAAACCAGGAAGGGGATCAGTAGTAGTTAGTCCTGGCAGGTGAGTATACCAGGAAAGAAGATGTTTTATAGAAATGCGGTTATGGCAAAAAGGTGTTAACTCTATTTTCATTTTGCCAAACTGTTGCATCACCAAAGGTAGTTGCTGTGCCATCCTGAGAAAAGTATTCCATATTCTTCAGTATTCCATTTGAAGAATAAGTGTGATATGCTAATTATTGCTTTGTATCCTGAGGAAAAGTTTGCCTTGGTTTATGAACTTGAGTTTTATAAGAGAGACATTTGCTTTACCAAGAAGGATACTGTGTATGACAACAGTTGCTTTGATTTTTTAATAAAAAGCAGGATACCGGATACATCAAAGATGAGGAATATGTGGGAGGAACATCTAGTAGAAAGAACATTAACAGGTGTAAGTAATTTGTTCTTCTAAATTGATAGGTTTACCCAAACAATCTAAACAGCTACTTTGTTTAGTCAGTGTCACAGATGACCTCAGTAACATGCCAACTTACAATGACAGCTTAAGGATTTTGTATATGATGCAAACAGACTCTTAGGGCTGTCCCTCTCTCTCTCTCTCCTGTCTAGAGATAGCAAATCCCTCCCTAACCAAGGCGTCCTTACTCCATAGCTTAGAATCTACTGATTATTGACATCTGTTGTCAAAATTCTGTCTGTTTTAAGGTGATGACCTAATGGCAAATGCCTTATCTACTTAACACCCTCAAGGAGTTCCAAAGTGTGACCTACTTTACGCTTGATTTTTTCTAGAGGTTTTAGGGATGCTGGGGTGCCTTCCAGACATTCAAGCCCCACTCTCTTTTCTCTCTCACGCCCTTGTATTCCTCTCACTTTCTACTTCTGTCCCTCTTGTTGTCCAACTCTCCTCCCTTCAATTCCATCCAACTTCTCTTCGCTCTCTCTCCCTGCTACATCCCCCACTGTCCTTCCCATGGTTCCCCCACTCCCCTATCACCACCCTGTGATGGTGCCTCTTACAACTGCCCCTCTTGGCACTACTACTCTTCCATCCCTCTCACTACTACTCCTACTCTCCCTTCTCCAAACCACTACTTCTCCTCCTGCTTCTTCACACTAGTACCCACCCATCTCCAGACTCCCACTACTCTCCCCACTACCCTCCCTCCGTCACCACTTATGTACTCCCTACCCATCTTACTCACATACCTTCCACGCACAATCACAACACAGTACCACTTTCTCTCACCAACCAATACCTCACTTTTTCTATAAATCTCCCCTCGCCCTACCATTTGTGCTTCCTTATTTTTTAATTTTTTTTTTTTATTGTGGTTTAGTCGAATCAGCGACTTTCCACAGAAATAACTATTTATAAAAACAAACCTCAGTGATTTTCAAAATGAAATAAGACTGTATACAACACACGGACAATCATTAGAAAATCATCAACAAAATAAAACGGAGCAAGTAAAACACTTATACATTCTTTTTCCTCTTTAAAAAGTAATTATACCCAAATGTTTTAGGATCCATAACACTTCAATGGAGAGGCGCCTGTTGTATACAGCTATGAGCCTTTCCCAAAAAGCATCAGTTGAGAGCCAATCATAATTTGCCACAAACATTCCCATTTGCTTTTTACACACATTTCTAGTGCCCCTACACACAGTCAACAAATGATGTAGAGTTTGCACTACGTACATATTACAGAAGGAACATTTTGATATTTAAGATAAAGATTTATTATAAATTGACTGAATTTGCCCCGTTTTCACCAAAGTTAGCCGAAATCTCTAGAACTCTGACCTTAACTTCGGGCTAGGAAAAAGTTTTACATAATTTGTTTGACAACCTCTTGGTTTATCAAATAGAGATAAAGAGCCAAATGTAGATAACCCCTGCATCTGCCTACCTGTTTAATTCCAGTCCCTTTGTGAAAGAGCCAGCTTGACCCCTATTGGATTTTCAATTACCTCTCACCTAGAGCGCTCAGATGGTTGCAGCAAGGCATCAGCATATCTGCTTAATTGGACTAGCACCATATTATTACCTCGTTCTAGCTCTAAAAAAATCCCTATACAGGGAATCATTAGTATCAGTCAATATACAACGAAACAGTGTCAAGATTTTCCAGTCCATTGCTATTTTTAGAGATTGTAACCACAATTTGTATCTTGGACTCGACAACAGTAAGCCCGGGGGCAGATGTAGAACCTCTTTCCAGATCTTACCTTCAATACAAACCCAGATTAGGATCTGAGAATGAGATACTTTGTCCAAACCATAGATCAGCCAGGGAGTTACTGTTCCTTTGTAATATGGACATTTAGAGAATTGACACAATGTATTAACTATTTTCTTCATTTGTGCTACCAATGGGAACAATTTGAAATCCAAATCCGACTTCAGCAGGGCTTGCATTTGAGTGGGATGCTACTTGATACCTAAATACATAAACTATTTTACCACAGGGATTGTTTGGTCCTACAGGTGTCTCTTATAACTCGGCGAGATCTTGCCAAAGTCAATGAGTAGTAGCTGCAGACTTCTAGTTGAATAATCCAACAAAAAATATCGTCCGCGTATGCAATCCAGTGCACAGACTGCCCTCCGATCTCATGGGAGGCCAGTGATTGATGGTTAGAGCTTTCAAGAGATCGGCGATAGACAGGTTAAAAAGGCATGGAGCCAATATGCACCCCTGCCTAAGACCTCTTTCGGTTACTATCTCACTAGACAGATCACCTTGTGCATTTAGTCTTACTCGCATAGTGGTGCCCTCATCGAGGGCCTTCAATATTGCCAGAAGATTTTTAGCTATTCCCCAGGAATCCAGCTTAGACCACAATCTCTCCCTATTGATGGTGTCAACGGCTTTTGAGAGATCAAGTCATGCACCATATTATATAAGGCCGTTATTCTTGGCCGAATTCTGGGAAGCAATTGATATTGCCAAACCATTGAAAGACGTAGAGAGTCCTTTCCGGAAGCCTGTTTGCAGTCTGGACAAGATTTTTCCCTTCCTCATCCAGAAGGGCGATTCTACCTGTCACTCCAAACCCCCTCCCCTCACCCCCTGCCTCCCTGGGAAGTGTTGCACATTGATAAATTACTTAACAAGGGGATACACCCCTCCTCTTTCTACCTCATGGGCCTACCTGCTTTTGGAGATGTCGTCCTACGTGGAACAGTGTCCAAGTTGGTGTCATGGAGCCGCTCTGTGGCTAAATGTCACACAGCGGACATTGATCGACGAACAGGCCAGACAAGCTAATCGAGTTAACAAAGGGTGTTATTACCAACTCTGATCAGGCCTGGTCAAAATATACAAGTATTGAATAAATTGAACTTTTTAAAGTGGTCAGCATAGATCTTCTCCTCGGTAGATTAGTGCTCCAGGGAAACCTATCAAAACAAAGTGTCTCTTGTGAAAGAAAACTGCAAAAACAAAGCTTCTGCCAGTGCTCTGTAAGTGCAGGGGCTGTATGTCTGCAGCAAATCTACCCAATACTTGAAGCACACAGTTCTGGGGAGAAGGGTTTCCTGCATCCTATTTTCCACCATTCTCTTCTCTTGATATTAAGGTTTGCCACACTCTGTCTTCTGCAGGTCTTATGGTCTTTTCTCCTTGGCCCTTAGTGCTGTATGTGTGGAGCCCATGGTTGGGTTCAATAAGTGGCATTGTGAGAGTTCATCTTATGGTGCACGGAATTGGCGCTTACCGAAAATTACTTTCAATTTAACGGCCTTTTTTTTACCAACAAGTCCATGGCACAGCCATGGGTTCGGCCGTGGCACCTTCTCTACCTAATCTTTATGTGGACTTTGTGGAACATATGAGTGTTTACAGTGAACATAATATCTTCAAAGAATGAATCTCGCTATGGCGAAGGTACATAGATGATGTACTGTTAATCTGGCACGGTGATGAAACTACGTTACAATCCTTTTTTCAGTGGCTAAACGGGGTCAATCCCTTTTTGAAGTTCACTATGAACTTTAATAGGGAGCAGATAGATTTTTTAGACCTTACCATCTACTCTAATCCCGTTAGTAATTTGTTGGGACTGAAACCCTTTCACAAAATTACAGATAGGAATTCCCTTCTCAGATATGACAGCTTTCATCCTAAGTCCTTAAGGGACAATTTACCTTTCGGGCAGTTTTTACGACTCAAAAGGAACAGCAGTGAGAAGGAGAGGTTTGAGTCGGAAGCCTTTGATTTGAGTCATAATCTGATTCAGCGGGGATAGCCTGATAAAATAGTGAAGAGGTCTTTGAAGAGAGCCTCCAATAATCATCGGGAAGCTCTACTTGAGTATAGACCAAAAGTCTGTTCATCCGAGTCTGATCCACTGGTCTTTGTGAGTACCTTTAACCACCTTTCTAATTATGTGGTTAAGATTGTCAAAAAGCATTGGCATCTTTTAGCACATGCTAAAATACCTGTGATGACCCTACAGTGCGCCTTCAAAAGGGGACGCAATATTAAAGAGATGGTGTGCAGGAATGACATCAGTAATAAGTTTGACAAACAAACCACCATCACTCAGCAATGGGGGTTACCGAAAGTAAGGGGACATACTCCTTGTGGTAAGTGTGCTTGCTGCCCCCTGACTAAACACACTACTGAGGTGGATATAGGACTCTCTAGACCGTGGAAACAAAGAGCATTCACTAATTGTAACTCTAGTTTTGTCATATATGCTATTTGGTGCCCCTGCAACAAGATTTATATCGGCAAAACTGAACGTAAAATTAAGATTTGTATCAGCGAACATAAAAGCTGTATTAGACTCAGGAATTTAACAGCTCCTATGGTAGGGCACTTTATAATGCGGAATCACAACTGGGAAGATCTGAAATGGACAGTACTAAAAAAGATTATGATCACTAATAATAGTGCTGCGGATAAACATACCTTATCGAGGGAGGAGACCAAACTTATTTTTCTGAGCAAAAGTAACATAGTTGGTTTAAATTAGGCGATTGAATGGAATTTTTAACCTCTTCATTCTTTCTATATCTGGGTTTCATTGTGAACATTACCTCGATTTTTCGAATCTCCTCAATGTGGGTTGAGATCTGTCTCTTTTGCTCCCATGTGAACGGATAGTGGGATTTGGCGTTTATTTCTATTTCACAGCATTTCTAACGTTTGTATGAGTGGGTATTGATGTACCTACTTTTACTGTCACACGAGTTCACATATGTTATTATCTGACGCACAATGATATTTATTGTGCACAAACATTTGGGTGTTCTATTTCAACTATCCCCGCTGTTAATTATCGTGGTTTGTTTTTTCTTTTTTTGCCGACATTGCAATGATTCAGCTGGCTGACGGGCCGTCTGTGTTGACTCGCAGTCTAAGGGGCGTGTTCCATCTAGCCCATTCTCGTTACGTGCCTATCACGTGTTATTCACGTGATCACGTGAGGATGTTTATCTGCGAGTCCTCCGGAGACTGACTTTTGAATACGCCGGCAGTCTCGTTTCCCGCAGCCATTCTCACTGCCGCTCTGAGATTTACAGAGGTAAGGTTACATGTGGGCTTGGTTCCTTTCATTGTTCCTTTTTTCGGCGCATAGATAGTCTAGACTCAGATGAGGTTGCTATATGTACTAACTATGCTCCCACCTATTTTAAGAAACTGATGGATATAAAAAAAAGCACGGGAGACCTTTGTTTTTCCTGCTTCATATATATTTTTTTCTGTGAATATTGTGAGATTATTTATGAACTTGGTCTAGCTCCCGGTTAGAATACGGTACGGGGAAAGTCATTGTCCATTCTCAGATTTATGGCAGCCCTAATATTTAATAAATCTGCTGAATTTACGGGGGTTATTTTGAGGCTAACAACTTTACCAAAGTGCAGTCTTGTGTTTGCGTGCCGTTTGATTCCCGGTCATGGCGTTACTTTCCTTTTTCAGGATTGGATATCTTTACGGTCACGATTGAATTAAACATCGTGGTTGGTGTTACCTCACGGGAAGAGTCCTATTTGAGACATGGCTGAGATTTAAACCGAGGCCATTAAACATTCGATGTTGCCATAACAGGTAATTGTTGGGTTAACGAGTGCTCGCACGTGCAATGGGAATGTACGTTATGGGATGTTACCACATGGGGACAAATGTGACTTATATTTGCCCTCTCCTTATGTGGTCACTCCAGTACTTTAGATATATGATTGTTCAGAACTATATTTGGTCTGACTATAAATTATGTCTTTACCTTTGTGTTTAAGACAAGTTATTTGTTCCATACAGAATTTGTGAGGAGGCTTTCCCTACAAAATTAGGGATTGCACACTGCTTTTTTGTTTGAGCGGGTGCTTGTTCCCAGTGATGACCCTCATCCAGGCGTTTGCTCGCCGAAGAGTGTTTCTTCACCTATGAGAGACACAGGAGACTGAACATGAGTGTTCTGTTAGTAATTACTTTCATTCTCACTTCCCTTTTCTCTCTGGTGGTCTCACATAACTGTTTTGGTCATAGGAATTTTTTCCTTTTGATAAAGTTTTTCCTGGTTGATTCTGGATATCTAGGAGATTCATGAGGTGTTGGTGATGGTGGATATATTGTAGAGGTACCAATTCACATGGTGTCTTCTATTTTGGTTTGTGAATTATGGTCCCCTGACAGTCCCTTTGGTTTAACGAAGAAGGAAGGTATTAATCACCTTTTCTACGCCCCGTTTATTGATAACACGGTGGTAGTAATGATCAATCTTGTAAATTAAGCATTTGGCCTGATTGATGTTGTGTTCTTATGCAGGTGAGCTCCGCTGGTGTATTCTACATGTCTCTTATTAATTTTTCCATCTACTTTCTACCCTACTTCGCTGGACCACAGTGCCCCTGAAGAATTTCTGTTTACTGAATATTATACAGAAAGAAACATGTCGGGTTGGGGAGTGTACTGTTATTTGTGAACAGTTCAAAGCCATATTAGCCTGAGCCAGAAGAGATTACATTAATGAGGAATAGGCTCAGTGGTGCTAAACTTTATGGTTCATATTAATAATGGATCAAAAAATTGTATAATAGGTGTTGTAGAATGTTTGATTTTTATTGATGATATGTTTGTCATTATTGAATGAATTTTTGAATGGATGTGCATGAAAGTGGTGTGGTTGTAGTTTGGTTGGTTGTGGTTTTTAGATGGGAATGATGTATCAGGTCAGCCCAATTATGTATTGATAGGGTTGATCCACATGAACATAACTTTTGATACTAATATTGCTGTATGTTTTTATTGTTGAAAAATTCGTTTTTTTAATGATTTGTTTAATAATGTCAATAAAAATATTTAATTATATTTGAGCGTCCACTGGGTTGAATTCAATTGTTTCATCTCAGGTTTTTGTTCATTGGTGGACGTTGGTGCTTGACAGTAGGTCTGTGCACCAATAAATCAGCTCGACCTTGTAGTCATGGACAGTACACTAGCACCTGTCATCTGAACACAACAGTACTCTGACCTTCTATGTTATTTTCTATATGTTCATTCCAGGCCAGGTCACAGTACATAGATATTCCTGGTATCCCCTGTTACTCTTGTGTTGTGGTATTGTGAGAGGCAGGCCTTCCATGATGGAGTGGAGCCAGAGGATGCCAGGGGGCTGCCCTAATGCTGTGACAGGGATCTGCTGTGATAGGGGCCTAACCATGTTCCACCATTCCTTCCTCTCTGTCAGGGTTCTGCTGCCCCAGCCACCTGCACCAATCTCTCTATCTTTCCTGACTTCTTTCCTCATGTTTTCACTTTCACAAACCTTTTCTATTAGTTAGTTCTCTTTCTAGGGTTCCTTCTTTTTGTCTTCAGGTCTACTACTTTCTCCTCACCAAAGTGTCCATCTACACCTCTGTTATACCTCCTACCCATGTCCTTTGCTGGTCTTTGTTTCAACCTCCTCACTTCATTCTTCCTGGAGATTATGCAAGATTACCCTCTCACTTCTCTTTCTTTTTAAAACTTCCTTTTTATTAACATTTTTTAAAACATGAACATCTCCAACAGTCCCCCCACCTCCCCCCCTCTCCTGAAGGAAAACAAACAGGCCACGTCCTAGTGTTCCAAAATGTTGTCAGTCCCCCTCTCCCCCCACTCTGCACACTGTAGGTCCAATAGCCTGAGACGCTGTGGGCGCCAACCAATCGTAAAGTCGTCTCTAAGGAAGGCCAACACTTCGCCCCATTCACTTGCAAAGCTCTGTATTGCATTGTTCATAGCATACGTCGCCCATTCCACCGCGGCTATCTCCCAGACTTTCTGGAGCCAATCCTGAAATGCTGGTACTGTCGGGCTTTTCCAGTTCTGGGCAATCAATGTAATTCCTGCAAGGATAAGCATCACCTGTGCTCTTTCCCTAGCTCCAGAAGCACATTCCATGTCTTCGTGCTGAATGCCCAACAAGATCAACTCCTGGGATCTGCTCCCCCTTGGTCCAAAGGCCTGTTGTTGAGCTTTCCGAATTTCCTCCCAGAAGGGCACTATTTTAGGGCATCCCCACCAAATGTGCTCTGCAGTCCCTACCACCCCACACCCTCTCCAACAGTCTTTAGATTTCCCAGGGTATAGTCTGTGTAGGTGGGCTGGAGTGTAGTGCCAACCTTATATAAGTTTATACCAAGCCTCCTGGGTCTGGGATGCTCTTGCCAATTTCGGGATTATCCTCCATAGTCTCTCCCATTCCTTCTTCTCTATTCCTCTTCCCAGCACCCTTTCCCATTTGCCCATAAAGGCCCAACTTTTCCTCGGCTTGGCCTCATCTAAAATTTCATACAGCTGCGAGATTAGGCCTTTTGAACCATCATTAGACATTAAGAATTTTTCGAATTTAGTAGGGTCTCCAATAGCCACCTCTTTATTCTCTGGGTGCATCAACTAATGCTGTAACTGATAGTAGCGCAATCTTTCCTCCTCCCCCAGGGTGAAATCCCTTTTACATTCGGAAAAAGAGCTAATATCCTTCCCAATAAACATATCCCACATCCTCCTACAACCTCCTTCCAGCCATTTTCTGAAAGCCCCCCTCTCCAGCCCTGGTGTGAAATCCCCATTTTCGAATATTGGTGTAAACGGAGATGGAAAGGTAGTGATGCCTCTCTGTCTGGCCAGCCTGTCCCAGTTATCCGTCATCGGTTTAGTAATGGAACTCATGTACATGTGTTTTGGTCGGTGGCGTTTTGGGAGCAATAACACCATGTCCAGGTCATGCTTAGTTACCGCCCTATCCATTTTCACCCAGTGTGTGTCTCCTCCGTGTTGAAACCACTCCCTAATGACTCTCAGCTGCATAGCCTCATAGTATTGCCGAAAATCAGGTAGGGCCAGTAACTGTCTACTGACCCTGGCTCCTTGAAAAAGCGAACAGTACTGTCTGAGGGACAGCCTGGAACAAATATAAGAGGCGTGGCAGTATAACCATCTTTATAGCTGCTATTCTCCCTATCCATGAAATGCGGAGATTTCGCCACCTATGGAGGTCTTTTCTAATGTTTTTTACTAGCCGGGGGTAATTAGTTGCAAGCCACCCGGGGAGCGTCAGAGTTATCTTCACCCCTAGGTACACAATCCCCCCTGGGTTCCATGCGAACAAAGAGGATCTTTTGAGCTCTTCCCGCTCCTCTTTCCCCAGACTCTGGTCCATCAATTCGGATTTGCCCATGTTGGTGCGCAGCCCCGATACCTCCCCAAAGCATTCAAGCAGTAATCTACTAGCCCTACAGGATTGTGATGGGGCAGTGAGGGTAAGCAGCATATCGTTATGCTGGATCCCCCCCAAACGGAATTCCCCGGATGTTCCCTGATTCCGGAATGGCTTGAAGTAGAGGTTCCAGATATATAGCGAACAATAAAGGGGACAGGGGGCAACCCTGCTTCATACCTCTTTGCAAGTGGAACAATCTGGATGCCACCTCATTGACCATCACCCTTGCCCTTTATCTGTTATAGTTAGCTTTGACCATTTGTAGAAAGGCCCCGCCCAGTCCCATGCGTTACATAACCCTGAAAAGGAACGACCACTCCACCCGGTCGAATGCTTTTTCAGCGTCAAGCGAAAGAAGAGCCGCGGGAGTGTTTGTTTTTTCCACCTTTTCCAGCAAGTGTCCTACCCTCCTAATATTGTCTGCACTTAATGAAGCCTGATTGATCCTGGTGGATTAGGTCGGGAAGAAGCCCCTCTAGTCTATTCGCTAATATCTTAGTGTACGTTTTCGCGTCAACATTGATAAGGGCTACCGGTCTATAAGAGGACCTTTCTAGGGGGTTTTTCCCCGGTTTCTGAATCAAGCAGATTTTGGCCTTCTTCATGGAAGGGGTTATTCCTCCAGTTGCTTTGAAAGTGTTAGAGGTAGGTTAAGTGTAGCACCAGTAGCCCGGCAAACTGTTTATAGAAGGCGGCCGAGAAGTCGCCAGGACCAGGAGCTTTACCCCGGGGTAGCTTCCCTGTCACCCTCATGACCTCGTCCTCCGTAATTTCATGATTCAAAATTTCTTGAGCCTCCCTCCCTACCACTGGCAACTGAACTTTATCTAAAAACGTCTCCTGGTATTGTCCCTGGGGGTTTTGCGACCTGTATAGAGATTCATAGTACTCTGTCATGGTTTCCTGAAGGTCCTCGAGTCGGGTAACTCTATCCCCCTCCCCCGTGTGTAGGGCTGTGATTGTATTTCTCAACTCTGCCCCCCGGAGAAGTCGTGCCAACAAGGTGCCAGTCTTATTGGCCTTGGCATAGAATTTCTGCCTCACTGATAAGAGGGCTCCTTCCGCTTTTTTAGTTCGTAGCTAGTTCAGCTGGCCCCCAGCCCTTCTATAGTCCCTATGATTGAGTCTGCTGGGGGTCTCAACTGCTTTTTCCCTTGCTTCCTCCGCTTCTAACTGTGTCTCCAGGGCTATCATCTGCTTACGTTTTTGTACTTTGGCTGCCATAATTTCGCCTCATATTGTAGCCTTGAATGCATCCCATCAGATATCCTCCCCCGTTTCTCCCCTTTTATTGCATTCAAAATATTTTTATCTTGCTTTTCATCTCCCCCATAATGACAGGGTCCCGTAACAGATATTCAGGGTATTTCCAGCCCCATAACCTCTTCCTCGAGAAGCCCAATTCAAGCTGCATTATGAGTACCTTATGGTCTGCTATACCCAAAGGGCCCACTTCCACCTCCTTGACCTTTCCCACCAAGTTCGCTGATACCCAAAAATAATCTATTCCCGATTGTGTCCCTTGAATTTCCGAGAAGAAGGTGAACCCCTCCTCATCCCCTTTCACTTCCCTCCAAACGTCCCGTAAGCCTACAACTGACATTCTGTTCCGCAAAGCAGGTGAAGCTGCTATTCCCCCTCCCCTGTGTTTGCCACCTGACCTTTCCCTTGTTCTGTCCCACGCAATGTTCAGGTCTCCCATTAAAATTATTGGACCCTTTGAGTGTTCCCCAATCCTCCGTAAAAGTTGCAGAAGAAAGGATTCTTGTCCTGAATTGGGGGCGTAGACCATGACTATCGTGTAGAATCCATCTCCAATGGATCCTATTACCATTAAATATCTGCCTTCTTTATCTATAATCGCCTCATCAATCTTGAAGTTGGACAAGTTGCCTATTGCCTGGGCCACCTATCCTGATTTTGTCGCTACTGAGGCATGCACTATTTGGTCAAAACCCCTTAGTTTGAGTCTATGCTGGTCCCCTCGTAGCAGATGGGTTTCTTTTGAGCCTAGAAAATCTGGGCGATATCTTTTTGTGAAAAGCTCAAGCTTCTTTGTAAAAAGCTCAAGCTTCTTTCTCTTTAATGGGGAATTAAGCCCCCTGACGTTATGCGTGATCCTCTTAAATGTCAAAGATTGGTGATCTCTCCCTTCGTACATTCCCGTGAAACCTCCCCTCCCGCCTGGAACTCGGCTTACGCCCCAGATATCTCTTACCTCAAGAAAGTGAACACTGTGTGGCTGAACCCCAACTCCGGACCCCCCCCCCCCCCCCCCACCCCCGTGCCCTCACCCTTCGCCCCTCCATCCCCCTCCAGGACCTGTCCACCCTCCCCCCCCCAGAGGCCTGCACATCAGGCCAACTTTCCCGAACCCCTCTCTCAGGCTTCAACGCCTTGACCGATCCCATGATGTTTGCTCCTCACTCCTCTTTCCCTCCTTGTCATCCCTTTTAGCCACCACCCCTTATTAGATGAACATACTCCGTGTTGGATCGCATTTACCTTTGCACCCTCGTCCATAGCAGAGCCCCTCTCTTCTTCACCGGTGGGGCCCCATCGGGTCCGCCTTCTACGTTTCCCTTCCCCGGCAATTGACCATTCCCATGGCCGAGATCTGGGACCATCTCCCAGGTCCGGCATCCTCCTCGCACTGGGCATCCCCTGGTCGTGCTCTAAGTCGACCTGTAGAAGAGCCGCCCCTTCCTGCGGCAAAGTGATCCGTCTTTGAGACCCCTCCCACTCAAACAAAAACCCAAAAGGGAAAGTCCATTTATATTTAATTCCCTGCTCCTGGAGCTTCGCCAATACGGGGCTCATCTCCCTCCTCTTGAGTAGAGATCCTGATAAAGCTCGATTTTCTGTCCATTGTACATTATCGGCTCCTTAGGTCTTGCAGCCCTCAACACCGCTTCCTTTTGCACATACCTCGAGAAGGCCGCTAGCACATCTCTGGGTCTCTGGTTCTGGGTGGTGTTGAGGCGACCCACTCTATGTACTCTATCCAATTCAATCCTGTCCGGTGAGTCCTCCCCCAATATGTCGGCAACATTTTTTTGGACTTACTCTTTCAAATCCCTGTCCAGAACCGTCTCCGGCAACAACTTTATTGTTGTTGATCCGCCTAAATCTGTTTTCCAAGTCCTCCATTCGAATCTCAAGGTTCCGTGTAGCCGTATCTAATCGATCTATCGCTTCACTGTTCTCCTTTGCGCCCTTGCTCACCTCCTGCAGACCTCACTCCACCAAATCCGTTCTCAAACCCAGTTGGCCTACTTCCTGTTTAATCTCACACAGGGCCAGATTTAAATCAGACCATACCAGCTGAAATTGGTCCTGGAATGTGTTTGCCAGCGAATTCTGCAGGGAGAGCATTTCCCCATGTAGATCTTGTCAGGAGAGGTGGGAGGCTTATTGCGACTCGTCCCGCTGGGTCAATTCAGAGGTCTCGTCCTGCTGGCTGCTTCTCCCCTCCTGTGCGTCCTTACTAGCCCATATAGATATGAGAGGGCCCGATGTTTCTGCCAGCGGGAACCCACTCTTGATAGATCTGCTTTTATTTTTAGCTGCCATTCTGCCGTTGTGCTGCAGATCCGAAATGCAGCCGCCACTCTCGTCAGGCCGCAATTCGTGCCCCCCTGGTCCTCGAATGTCGTCTCTCGTCGACTGGGGGGGTCACCCTGTCTCGTGTGTGGAGGTGGGGGGTCGGCGTCTCAATCTGGCGCCGCAGCCCGGTTCTGCTTATCTTGGCTTCTCTAAAAGGAGGGCGGGCCACCCAGTGCAATGCCCCCCCCCTCGTTGGGATGCTGAATCATTCTCTGGGGGCTATGACCCTGCAGACCTGTCCCCGTGGGGAAGGCGATTTTCCCAGCACCCAGGCCCCCAAAGCCGAGACCAGTACTGCCTCCAAGTTCTCCCTGGGTCTCCTCACCGTAGAAATCCTGATAATAGGCCGGGTTCCGTTAAAATGACGTGACCGGAGTTCACCCCCCCGCTTGTTGAGTTGCTTGGGCTTTGATTCCACTTGGTTCCCCCCGTCTCACAAACAGGCTCTGGGGCACGGGTCCCTCACCACAGACCCCTCCTTTCCTCTGGCTCTCGTTCCCGGGTGCTCTCCTGGGCCTCTATCGCAACATTGTCGGAGATGTTCTGGAGGCCGCCAGCCCCACCTGGAGGAAGGCACCAGAATCCCTGTTGTTGGTTGGATGCCCTCCTAGGTTGCCGCGCTCCGAGGCACCGGAGATGCGTGGCGGCTGATTTCACACTCCGGCACCCTCCTGAACTAGGCGCACTCCGGAGGGGGACGCGCCCTGAGCCCCGCGCTTGAGTGCCTTCTCGGGCCACTGTTGTTTCGGGACTCAGTGAGCCGCGTCGGGTCACCCCTTCACTCCGAGGCTCAGGGAGCCGCGTCGGACCACGGCTCCACAATGCTAGAGCCAGCCGCGACTCGACCAGGCTCTTTATTTCTTTGGCTTCCCTGCAGTCCGCACCGCGGCTGTGACCTCCATCCGGACCGCTCCCTGGGCTTGCTCGTCGGTCCCCCGGGCACTGCTCCTCTCTAGACCGTGGGTTGCGGTCCGCTTACCGCTCACCAGCTCCGAACTGCCCAAAGGGGCAAACTGGGGATGAAAAACTCGGTCTCCTGTCCCTCTGATGCCTGAAAGGGGGGTGGTGGAACGCCTCCCAGGCTCGAGGGTTATTGGAGCGCCGCCAACACACGTCTACCTAGTGTCGGCGGCCATCTTGGAATCGAATGTTATTATCTCACTTCTTTTTAACAACCATTCTTTCTGCAAGTTTATTCACTCCTTCACCCCATTGAACTTATTTTCTACCCACTTGCTTTCACTTTACTCTGTTTTCTGTCCTTTTCCACCTCTCCTCTTTATATTATTGCACCAGCAGCCTATTATCCCCACCTTTTTTCACCACTAATGTGGGGATCCTAAGGGCATCCTCCCATCAACGTCCTTTGGATCTTCCTCTCAGGTGGCCAGGGAAGGGCCATCACTTTTTTATCCCATCACTGGGTGAATATGCGAGGGAGGATCCCTTGGGTGGAGGAACATTGGGAGTGGCCAAAAAAGGTGCCTTTAGGTGAGGCATGGTATACCCCTTTCCCTTGTCAAAACACATCCTACCCTCCCCCAACCTTCTTAGGTTATTACCACTCTTCCCCACTGTCACACATTCTGCCTATATCTCATTTAGGTCCCTTTAAGACTGGGACAAGAAAGAGACGACTAGGAGGAAGGCACGCTGGTACCTGTGCACACCACTCTGGTACTGGAACGAGGAAGAGGACTGTAGAACACCATTCTGAAAATCAGGCATGTCACAGGGCGAAAGTTAATTGGAGTCAGGTACAGGACTTGCACATGAAACCCCTTAAGAGGCTGCAGGTGCATAGAAGGAGGAGTGACCCACATGATAGTCCACATGAGCGAGAGACCGCCTGAGAAGCCAGGGTGCCGTGGGGCAGGCTGGAGAGAAGAAGCCGGTGAAAAGGACGCTGGCCGGTGAAACAGGAGAGTGGGAAGGATGCAAAGACTGGAGCGAGCCGCTAGAGAGTCCAGAGCCCTGCAGATCTTCGAGCTGTGGGTCCACAGCTGGAACTGAGGGCACAGAGGCTTCCACTTCGCTGCAGGAGGCAGCAAGAACGTGCAGAGGAGGCAAGCGCAGCGCACCGGTTTCCCTGATGTGAGAGAGGAGAGCGAACAAAAGCAGAAAAGGATTGCACACGCACCCAGAGGAGTTGCCGAATATCGGTGAGTGGCAGGGAGAGAGCACTCTTACCGGAGCGCTTCAGGGGCTTATTCTGGGCCAGAGAAGGGGCCGAACAAATGAATGCATATAATGAAGGGGTCTGGACACCCAAGGGAGTGTTGAGAGAATTACCAAGTATAACAAATATTGAATACTGAACTAAAGAAAAGTTATGCACAAGTGAAGTAAAAATACAGCACGAATGGAGAGAAAGTGATGTGTATCTACGAACAGAAAGAAATCAAGGGAAACGGATTTATGAACAATGTGAAGCAAAAAGCCAAGTGAAAACCAATGATGAGAATTGGTGAAGCACATAAAAGGCAAATTAGAGGCACTATTGGTTATTGCGAAAGCAAGGCGAAAACAAGGAATGAACACAGTGAAGTGTGGTGTGCCAAAGGCACATGTTGGCAGGGTCAAGAGACTGCTAGAAAGAAACAAGAGAGCAAATGGACTAATGTCACAACTGCAGAGAGGAAATATGGTGGCAAAATAGTCCAGTGAGAATCAGTGACATAAAGTGCAATGGGTTATTGGCTGCGTGACCTGTGATGGGTGGACCGTGTGGTCCAACAACTGCTCCAAGACAGAGTAACCCTTATTTGGAGTGATCCGAGGAAAACAAGCATATTGAAGTTGTTTTGTCTCATCAGTCTGGAAGTGACAAAAAAGGAAGGAAGAGCCAAGCGAATGGTTAGGAAGCCTAAAAGATTACCAATCCTACTATAAGCTGACAAAGTGGAATTAACTGGGAACTGTGTTGAAATTGGGGGAAGGAAACCCCAAGGTTATTTGGAACTTTGTTGAACTTGGGAAAGGGAACCCTGAGATTGTTTGGAACTTAGTTAAACTTCAGGACGGGAGTTCCAAGACCTTTTGTGGAAATGTTTTGAACCAGATGAAGAAGAAGCTGAAAATAAACCAAGAGCTGGACGAAGCTCATAAGGTTACTTTGAACACTGTTTCTTTGGTTGCTGACATCCCTACACATTGTCTAGATTTAGTTGTGAGGGCAAGCATGGGGTTTGGACACAGACAGACTTTTGAGTTGAACTTCATGGCACAGACTATCCTTAGTTTATTTAGGTACGGAAATCCCACCTTAGCGTAGGGCAAGTTAGGCCTTACTCCATCCTGACATTTAAGAAATAAATGCTTTATTTTATAAAAGTGAATCTGTGGTCCGGATCTTACTTCATGATGCCTTCACAGCACCTCCTTTGCCCTGCTGGGCACCTTCTATAGAACATTTCAGGCTCGCTAATTCCCTAATATTGCTTTCCATTGCCCCTTTGGGTGCCTCCTTCACTTCTTTGGGCACAGTCAGATTCTCCAGTTTCCTACTATCGCTCTCTTCCTCACCCCTTTGAGTACCTTTTCCGCTCCACTCCTCTGGTACTTCCTTCTCCTGTTTCCAAGGTTCAATCTCTTCCGCACACCCTTGATCTTTTCCTACCCAGCCTGTCTTTACTCAGCCTATTAGTTTCTCCCTGCAACCCCCAGTCTCCTCTTGAACCCCAGCGTTCTGGATCTCTCCTATAAGCTTCTGCCTCCTGCTCTCCTCAGTCCCGTAGCTCTGCTCAGTCTCCAGCTCCTTCCCTAGCTTCTTCTTTTCCTTCCTCCAACCAACAGAAAAGGAGCTCTTCCACCTACTGCCACCACCTACTAACTGAGCGTTCATTTGGCTTTGGCACCTCATTCCAGTCTCCGTCTGGTGGAATGGGGATCGGATGTGGTGGGTTTTGTATTTGAAGCTTAGGAATCATAGTGCTCTCTGCCTGGATGAATGTTGACCACTGCTTTGCTTGCTATATTGGACTTCCCAACTCCCTCTTGGTCTTTCTGTGGATTCTGGAGCAACTTCAGTGCGAAGGGAGCCAGGCCATACCAGTGCTGTCAGCCAGCCCCGCTTTTCTTAGAGGGGCTGTAAATGTGACTGCTACCCTATGATCAAGTGCCCGTTTTGCAGCCCCACTATCCACTAACTTAGAAAAAGAGGGAACTTCGTCACATAAATCCCAGGAAAGCGATTTGGTCATTTCAGGGTGCCTCTCCTTGGCTGTACTTCAAGTGCGCAAGTCTGTGTCGGCAGACGTGCATATGGATCTGTTGCTCCGGTCATTGGAGTTGCTGCAATGTTGCACACTGATTTTCTCTCTCTCTCTCCCCAGTAGTGAGATGCTGGACGGAGGCTTCTATCTGAAGGCCCTCTTGGTCACGGGTGATTAGCAAGGGCGGCTAATGAATGTTGTTCTCTGAAATAATAACAAAAAAACTGGCTAGCATACTTTTCAAGAGGTGTATGGGATGATCAACAGTGGTACTGGCCAAACATAGATAGGGACTTAAAGAAGGTACAGGAACTATGGCCCTCCTAACTGCTACCTTCCCCTCTTGAGTAGGACTCGCTCTGGTTTCCTACCAGGTAGGCCAACCACCCCAGACTAAGAGGCCTGGCCATCCCTTCTTGACGGGGTCAGACTACTGACCCGATCACAACAGCCACCAAATTTAATGTACAATGTATCACTAGTTTCAAGTTTTCATTATTAAGTCATGAATGACAAGAGAGATTAGTTATAAGGCATCAGGTGCTCTAGTTGGACATTTTGAAAAACATTTAATGGTAAAACTTAAATGGATTTATTATTTCATCTCCATGATCTCTCCACCATGACCCACCCAGAACATTGCCTTTTTTTGTTGCCACCTTGGTGTGGACATTTTCTGTACCTTTCCTTTCAGTTCTGCTATGTTGGGTGGTATGCCAGCCTCTGTTAGACAGCTATGCACCATATACAGATGGCACAGAAAAGAAGAGGGTGGTGAGAAGGAGCTCCAGACTGAGTGATAAACTGCCTCATACATGATATATTCTCCCTTTCAGCGTGGTAGTGCCATGAGACTACAACTGTCCAAACATGAGTATTTGCATCTTGTGGCTTCGATAATAAAAGACCTGGTGAGGGCTTAAGCGGTAGAGGAGTATGACTTTTCTGGATGTCGCATTTAAATTTGTACACGTGCAAAAATGTTTTTCTCATTACATTCTTTGGAATTTGCATTTTTCAAAGCTGTTTTATCGGAGTGTGTGGGAGTGCGTTTACTGTGTTCACTGCGAGCACTAAGAGCACCTCTCCCCGCCGTATGGTGTCGAGGATACGCCAGCTGCAGCCTGGGCAAGTAGACAGAGGAAAGAAAACAGCACCGACGCGGACGAGAAATCAAATCCGCATGAAGCTGCGACGGTGTTAAGAGTCGGTAGTGGCGGCCTTTGATCAAGTAAGTGAAGGCGAACGAGGAAAAACACTGTGTGTATGTAAAAGGTTTGATGACTTGTTTAATACCGATGGTGTAGCGGAGAACACACCAGCGGTTGTAACAATAGATGTCAACGTTACAAACATCAAAAACAAAGAAAAAGTAGTAGCAAGAATGGAAGCGAATGAAGGGCATTTCCCAAACAGAACTGTTATCAACGGTCATCTCCCCGATGAACAAATTGGAGAGAACAACATTAACTTAGTCAGGTTACCGGTGCCTTCTTTGAGAGTCTTGTCATGGCGAGTCGTGGAAAAAGTGAAATTAAAGTTACACTGCATGACGAAGTGTATAAGGCAAGGCGAACCAGTGGAGAAATGTGATGTAAACTTGAAAAACATGGAAGGAAAAGCGAAGAACTGGCCTAATATGCCACTCCCTAGGTGCCTAGTAACAGAAACACAGGAAGAAGTGTTTAGAAACATGGGATAATAGGCCCTGGCCCTAAATTGTTCACAAAGAGAGAAAATCAATTAACATGAGATGGAAGAGCGACATGAAAGGTGCAATTCTATCGCAGTCGCCGAAAAATTGAGGATTTAATAAAAATCATTGCTGCCATGACCATAAGCAACCTAGCCTTATTATCTGATCTTATTAAATCCGACTAGTAGAGACAAACAAGTATGTCGCAAGGTGGGGGAGTCAAAAGCTGTAGGCAATCAAACCCAAGTAACCATAAACGGAGACGGATTGATTCAAGTCCCAGACCAACCATCTGCTGCTCTCAAAAGCGAGGTGGAGCTGGTACAGTGGCTGAGATATACGAGATTAAAGATGAAGCCGATATCCAAAACCAGCTAAGGAGGAACAAAAAGAGTAATCTAGAAGAAAGTGACACCACAGAAACAGAGGAAGAATCTTCATCGGACTCCTCATTTGTAGAGCAGGAATTTCCCAAAATAAGAAGATAGATTGCATTATAGAATAAAAGCAAAACAAAGAGCTCCTCCAAGTGAACACCTGATTGTTTCCAGCTGGTTGAACAAGTTATAAATGAATTGCGACCCAATTTAATATCTGCCCTGACCATCACAGTGGCACCACTGATAAAATTGTTTGAACAACTGAGCGAGAATTGTAAGGATCAGAATACATTCATGGCATTAATGAATTCTTAAAAATGATAAATATGGAAATGGGAGTCCAAGAAATGACACTTCAAGTGAGTAATGACCTAAAAAGGAGGGAAATGGTAACCAATTTACTTAAAAACTTGCTAAAGAATATTGCTGAGGATGAGATTATTAGCAGAGGTAGCAAAAGAAGCCTTAATGACCCTGAAAAGACAACAGATTATTTATGAAGAACAAGAAAGAGTGTTCAAGGAAGCAACAGAGGAAAGTCTGAATTGGGACAAACGAAATACAAGGAAGGGATCTACAGCTAATACTCGGGGAAAAAGGAAGAGATGGAGAATGAGGGCCGCCATAGAATAAATAAAAATGTGCTGCAAAATTGTGTGGCGGAGATCCCCAAAATAATATCAATGGGCGATGTAGTGAATGATGCAAATGACAGTAGTTTGGAGCAACTGTGCTTGCTAATGGTGAGATGGGCAATAAGGTGTCGAGAGAAGAGGTGCCATCTACTTCAGCAAATGCAGAGGGTGTTGTGTCAATGCAGGTACAGATAATTACGGAAAATCAACCACCTCCAATATTGGAAAACAAAACATCCCCAATCTTCGATAAAACAAAAAGAAAAGTTCAGAGCATGAAAGAAACGAAGATATTAGGGAAACGGTTAAAAAAAACAAAAAACATGCCCAACCTCAAGAATATACACGCAAAGAATTCTTGCAAATTTCTAAGAAACATCAAATCGCTAAATGTAACGATTCACACTGATCGCAGAAGAGTGTGGAGCCGTGTAAGGAGGGAGCTAGACCGTCACAAAAAGCTCTGGTTCGTGATACCCAGATGAAAGATACAGAAGTGGCAGGTTTATACTACCCAACTATGGAAGAAGTGGCCAATATGTCAACATATGAGACAGAGAGTGAAGATGATCTTGAAGGACAGTTGGAGGAGTGTGATGATTACATCATACTTGACCCAGAACCTGAAAAGGAGCAACCGAGGCCGTTTGTAATGCCACAAAAAAATCTTCAGGGAACATCAACAAAAAGAATTTGCACTATAATTACTACACCTAACAAAGGAAATAAGACCACATCACATGGGAGTGATGGCAAAATAGAGAATTACTCTTTCCAGACATTGGATGATATGAACAGCTTTAATAATGAGCAAAATTAATGCAGAAAATAATTTGGGCGCTATAACTTCAGGACGAACAAGGGTAGTAGATAATAAACAAGAGGCCAAGACTTAGTTAACCAACAAAGGCAACCTTAACATGAAGTGGAAGGAGGATAATGGACAAAATAGAGACCAAAATTGGAAAAATGACAAAAGACAAGCTAGCGTAGCTGTGAGGCGAGGTGTGAGTAGTCTCCTGTTCATACCGGCAGTCTTTCTCCTGTGCCTATTGTGTGGGAGGACCCATATACTGTGCCTACACCGCGGAGCGGTGAGCGGAGCTGTGATATGAGGTGTGAGTAGTCTGCTGTAGTCCGCAGCAGAAACGGACTGGAGGAGCAAATGGAACCTCCCTTGAAGACGCCGCGGCCGCAGAAAAACAAAGCTGACCCCGTAAATGCTGATTGGAAGACGGCGAGGAACGAAGCCACAGACCCCGCTGCTCACTCCGACCTGAGCTGTCGCCGCCTAAGAAGCAGCAAAAACCTCCCCGAACAAACTCAGTTGCAAAATGGAGGAAAGGACGACGTACCTGCTGCAGCAACGTTGGAGCAGCCCTGTGCCGCGATACCAGACAACAAAGACAACGAAGAACCAGTGTGCGAAGCGCCCTGGCAAACTGGGGCTGGACGACCCCACCCACTCGGAGCGACCAGCGTCCCGCTTACTGCAGAGGCGAGTGAGGCTCCGGCAGGGGCTATTGTATGGCGGCCTCTGCAGGACTCTACGCGGGTTCGCTGTAGCGATGAGCTGGGCGACAGCGGGTCTCCTCTAACTCTTCCTAATTTGGGCAGAGACTGAAGCGCAGCCCTGTTCACTGCCAAAGACGGAACACTTATGGAGCTGGCATGCGCGGCCAAACCTAGCAGAGCAGAACGCCCCGCTGAGCCAGAGCCAGAGAGAGAGGCAGTGTGGAAACATGAACTACAACATTGGAAACAGCAAACCTGATTATGCAAACCTCGGCTAAACAAACAAGCATAATAGCTATGGTGCACTCGGAACCCAATGCTCACCAACAAATTCCGAGCACAGTAAGCTCAATGAGCCCAAATCATACCAACAAAGATAGCTGCTTGGAGGCAATTACGGCCGTCCGAGACAGCGAGGATGGCGCAGAAAGTGACTCGGAACGGAGCAATGAGGAAGAAAATTTGAATTCAGACGCAGACGCAACCCAGACCTTACTGAGAGCAAAAACACTGAAAAATCAGAAAAAAATAAACAATCTTTGAAAAAACAAGTAAACCAGGCGAACATGAAAGCCAACAGACAAAAACAAGAGACTAATGACCCTAAAACAAATAAGCTGAAAATCGCAACAAGCAAGCACTCAAAAACCCACAAAAGGAATGTGTAGTCGCTTCTAAATTCCTAGCAAATGCATTGATGTCATGCCCACTAAAAGCCTTCTTCACAAAATATGAAAAACGGAAACTAGTCACAGACACGGAACTATCGGATCCAAGATACTCCCCCAGTAAACAAACTGCGCAAAATTGATGCAGCAGCTGGGCTCTCTCCAAAAAAAACCTACGAGAGAAATAAGCCCCTGTGCCAAATCGCAAGAAGGAACAACCAACTCAAATCGAGCACAAATCGTGGAAAAATTGAAAGACCTCCAGACCAACACGCAACTGAACAGATAGAAGGTAGAGATAATGCACAGCAGCGATCGGAAAGGTCCCCACAAGCGGTAGACACTATAAATATGCCGGAACAGTCTAACATGCACTCTAAAAAACAAGCAACTCACACCTCATTAGAGCAAATTTCACCAGCAATTCAGGTCGATCCAGCAAAGGAGCAGTTGGCTAGGCAGCACCGCTACGCCTGGACAAAAGCCCATCTTAACACGGGGCAGCAACCACAAACATCAGCAAAAAAGGACGAGCTGGACCTCCCGAACCAAGAAGCCCGAAGAGGACAGACATCGCCATCAGTCCAGATATCGGAGACCGATTACGAAGCCAACCTTTCAGTTGTCAATTCGACGTTTGAACCCCACGGGTCCCTAGGAGACTGACAAACATTCACTCTTCTCCAAAGAATAGGCGACTCAGTGAAATCTCTATAGCTACCCAAAAAGAGTCACCTAACAAAAAAGCAGACATGCTAACGATTGTCGGCAATCACCATCGCCTTAGCACCGTTCTGCAAACTTTGAGTCAATCAAGGAGTGCGTACATGATAATACTTCTGCTCTCCCCAACATGAATACCAAAATGACCTACCTAGAAGGCTACATAACAGCAATAGAGGCAACAAACAACAAACAGAAATCCTGGGAAGTCAAAGTGTTAGCTCTTGAAAAGCTAGTAGAAACTCTAAAAGAGGAAACCAGAAAACAAAGCAAGAGCGTGGAAAAAAAAACAATTGCTCTGAAGCTAGCAACCCAAGGGGGGCAGTACAAACAACAACTAAACACAGTAAAAATGACCGAGAAGCAAAGGCGGTAGGTCAAAAAAAATAACACAAGACGCAGACGCCCTTGAAGTCCCACGGCCGCATCGCAAAGTAGTAGATCTCACAAGATCCCCTAGATCAGCAGACGATTTCATGGAAAACTCAGACTTGATGAACCTGTCCCAACATTGGGAAAGCGAGCCAGAAGTAATCGAAAAGGCAGTCCTTACCACGAAGGCGGACAGGAAATCATTGAGCCTAGAAACCGCCAAATACTCTCAATTGACCCAAAGGAAAAACAGCAGAGGATCAGCAAAAAATGACATTTACTCTTAGGGCCCTCAAGAACTAAACACCCCCAGACAGCAAAGCAACATCGGGCACATAAGCGAGCACTCAGACAAGGAAAATACAAAAAAGACTGAGCGTTAACCAACAATAGAACTCTGCAATTCACTTAAGAAAGCTGACCCTCGGCAAAACAAAAGTGACAGAGCGGAAGGAGATGTACGTATCTTTAAATTGTAACAATAAAAAATAAAACGAAGGCTACATGATCTTAAATAGAAAACATTTCTTAAAAATAACGAGACAAATGGACACACTGAGAAAAATTAAAACAGAGGATTTAACTCTTGTCGAACTGTACCACAGAGGGAACATAGCAAAAGCCTATTTACACGTCAAGAACCACGGCATTCAAGAAATCAGTACAGCAGCCTATAGAGAAATAGAGCAGCTGGGCTTCACATTGACGGAAATGAAAGATTCAAGGGCAATAGATGGCAAAACCTCAAAAATGAAAGAAGTGGAATATCGTAAACATCGCTACACATCCAGAACAGAGCAGCTCTACTGAAATCGGCGAAGAGGGAAATGGCAAGGATTCAGCGCCAACTACACGGCCAACCCCAATACGGAACAAGATGATCAACACTATAGGCGCCCAAGGACCAACTTTGAAGAGGAAAAATATCGGTCTTATGAAGATCAGGATAGACATAAGAGGCAACGTACCCGAATAACAAGTACCAAATTGGACGATCAACAAATGCAATCCCTATCCATATACTCTCCAAACAGGCCAATACAAAGAACCTGACAAAACTTGTGGTGACAACGCAAGCAGGGCAAGGGAGGCGAAAACTCCAAAAGGTCTGTGGACATGGCTTAAATCAGCTCTTAACCCGAAATCCGGAAAATAGCAAAAATCGTTGTCCTCACTATCCTCGCCCAAAGGATCCACAAAATCGACGGAACTGGTCCCCAGAGAAACATGCACCTTGGGATTGTGGAATACGAGAGGACACTCACACTTAACAACGATAGGAGATGTCGATCTGAGCCAGTATGATACCCTATGTCTACAGGAGGCTTGGCTGGCAGACAAGCCTTCTCTTGATGGTTTTACAGTGGAAATATCTCCAGCCTCAAAAGGTTTATTAGGCCGCCCATCGTCCGGGCTCTTGACAGCGATTTGAATAGGCTCGGGATTTACGGCAAAAGAAAAACTGAAGGAATCCTACGACATGCTGGTCATGCTGTTAACTTGGATCCATAAAGCATCAGTTCTAGATCCGGAATACTCCACACAGCTGGTGATCATAAACATGTACTGGAACCCCCAACGAACATTTTCTTGCACGATAATGGGAGAAACAATAGATAAGATCTATGCGGACTATGACAAAATCGGTATTATCGTGTGTGGAGACCTAAATGCAAACTATAACGAACACTTAGATAACGCTAACAAGCCGGTGTCACAAGGTTCTACAGAAGAAAGGAAAGGCTTGGATAAATCTAACAAACCCAAGAAATCTCTACAACATCGCATCAGTGTTCCGCAGCAAAACACAATCCCGACCTGGGAACGTTTGAACTCGAAAGCCACACTCGACTACATGTTTGTCATTCAAGGTCCTCTTCCGATCTTATGCACTTTCCAGGTTCAAAGAAGCATCCACAGCGACCACAACCTGCTTCACTGCTCGTGGCGAGGAAAGCGCCTGATCAAACAGACCTACAACCACAGCATTTCTGTAAACAACCAGCAAACACGGCTCTGCCTGACAACAGCAGACGTGAGGAAGATCAAGACCAAATGTAACATGAGTGGAACAGCAGAGTCACAGTTACAGGCTGAAGTGAGACCAAACTATCTTCCACTGCAGTTGGCTTATAGAGTAAAAGCAGCAGGACAGAAAAACATTGTGGATCAACCGAAACATGCATATGACAAATCGGTGGTCAAAAAAAGAAAAGCTTTGCGGAAACTGAAGAGAACAGCAAAAAACAACACAGCAGAAGCATGGGGAAACTGGCAAAGTGAAGCAAAGACATATACCAGATGGCTAAAACATCATAGACTGATTTTATACCAACATGATTCAGAGGAAATGTTGAGAAGATAAGTTCGAGGGGATTGGGTCCTCCGACGTATTCCATATCTATGACAGGTAATGTCCACAGCTGTGCTGCTTTGGAAAATCTTTGGCGTCTGCGTCCTGCGTCGATGCGCCGTCCCCGAGGACCTCCTCCGACGGCAGACGTCACCCGATGTGATAAGTAGGACGCACGACGCCCATAGCCTCAGTTCTGTTTTTTCCCGAACGTGTTCGCTTCGTGAATCTCGGTACGCCTCGACTCTTTGGAGTTTGCTGTTTTCAATTCTCGGTTCGTTGAACCTGTTCGGTTTTTTTGTGAAGACCTGTTTGTGGCGATGTCTACTTCATCTTCAATCCCGCGTCCGGGCTTCAAGAAATGTGGGGACTGCGGGTCTAAGATGTCGGTCACGGACTCGCACGACGCCTGCATCTGGTGCCTCGGGGAGGCCCACGATACGGACGACTGTGTCGACTGCCAAATGCCTTGCGGGAACGCAAGAAGAAGCTGTCGGTAGGCCGGGTGTCTAAGCCCCGGAAGTCGAGGTCTGCGAGGGTTTCGACGGATGACTCGAGGGGCGACTCTCCACGTCATCGTCGGAAGTCCAGTGGGTCTCCTTCCAGGAGTCGGTCTCGCCACTCCTCTGCCTCTTCGAGGCATTCCCTGAAGCGCCGGCATCGGTCGCCTTCCCCGTCCTCTTCTGAGGACTCCGCCCGTCGGCGGGTCGCTTATCCCTCCATGCAAGCGACACCGCAGGAATGGGCTTCCTTCGGGAAGCAGATGCTAACGATTCTTGAATCGCAGGGCACCGGTCCGTCCGTGCCTCCGAGTGGGGTCGGTCGGCACCGGTCGAGAGACACCGCTCGTACGCCTTCGGGCTCGGGTGGTCGGCACGGCTCGCGGGAGAGGTCCCGCTCGGACAAGGGTAGCCGTTCTCGCCATGCCTGTTCCAGGTCCCGGTCCTCGACGCGCTCGAGACCGCCTGATCCTGTGCCGTCTTCGAAGAAGACGTCGACGCCTGTGGCGCCGAGATCGTCGACGATTTCTCTCGAGGCTCCACGTCTTTTCTGTCGACGCCGGCGCCGACCCGTTTGGCGCCCTCGACGCCTTTCGAGGCGGTGGTGTCAGAAGAGCCCCGTGGCACGGGATTAGCCCCTAGGAAGGCTCTGGCTAAGGTCAGGCACTGCTTTGGTCCCGGGGGTCTTCCTCTCCCCGCCTGTAGTACATTTCAGAGGGTGATGAAGGCTCTGATGACGGCTTGGTTCCGGTTACGGTTCCAGATGAGCTTATCTCGGGCCATAGCCAGTTTGATGACCTGAGACAGTCGCTGCATGATGCCAGTGGACTGGACACCTCTCCTGAGGTGGAGTTTTGTAGGCCGGAGCCTGGCACTCATGCCGATTCTTCATATCGGCGCCTGATGTCTCGGGTCACCGAGTACTTGGGTTGGTCTGCTCCCCCAGGGGAATTCATTCAGGATGATCTCACGGACAGCCTTGATCTTGGTCCCCCTACTGACCCGGTTTTGCGGGTTTCATATGGCTCTGCAGAGAAGGGTGGCGGCGGCTTGGACTGTTCCGGAGAGTCTCCCAGCAGTGGGCAAGTCTTTGTCGCGAAAATACCGTCCAGCCAGTAGCGACCCCTGCTACTTGTCTAGGCACCCCACTCCGGAGAGTTTGGTGGTGCAGGCGGCTACGGCCCCCGGCAAAGCAGGCGTCGTATCCTACCATCCCTCCGGATAGGGACGACAAACGTTTTGACGGCTGGGCGAAGAAAGTGTTTTCTTCAGGGGGTATGGTGCTTCAGGCGGCCAACTCCATATGTGCCTTGTCTCGTTTCACACACACTCTGTGGAACTGTGTTGCTCTAGCGGCTGAACATATTCCCGAAGGGGACGGTTTCATTGCTATGGTTCAGGATGGCAAGGATGCCATGTGTGAGGCCGTTCAGTCGGGTTTGGACTTGGCAGATTGTGTCAGCCGGTCCATGGCGGCGAGCACCGTAATGCGCAGGTTTGCGTGGTTGCAGAAGTCTGGGTTAGCTCCTGATGTGCAGTCCCAGCTCCTCAACATGCCCTTTGACGGCGAACACCTTTTTGGCAGCAGCTCTGACGAGAGCCCTGAGAGGTTGAAGACCTCCAAAGCTGCAGCGAAGTCGTTGGGCGCTGCAGTTCGTCAACCTCCGCCTTTTCGTCCTAGGGGACAGCAATGGAGGGGAGGTTCCTTTCGCTATTACTCGTCCTTCAGTAAAGCGAGGGGAGATAGCAGTCAAAGAGGCCATCGTAAGAGTGCCACAGGTGGAAACAAAGGTACTCGAGGTGCCAAGGCCGCTCGGGCAGTTGCCTCTTTGCCCTCAGGCAACGCCGCAGCCGCTACCACTCAGTCATGAGGCCAGGTCCCATGGTTCACCGGTTGGGGCAAGGCTGGCGCAGCATCTTGTAGAGTGGCAAGCCATTACTTCGGATGTTTGGGTTCTGGAGATCATAACCCACGGCTACTGTCTTCCTTTTCGGCAGAGGCCTCACGACAATCCACCAGGCAACCTCTCTTTGAAGAGTCCCGATACGCTCCTTGCGCAGGAAATTCAAGCCCTGATGGAGAAAGGCGCCATAGAACTGGAGAGGAACAAGTTCAAGATGGTGACTCTTTCTCAAGTCCTCAAGGCCCTTCAACTTCAGGACTGGTTGGTGTCTCTCGACCTCAAGGATGCTTACTTCCATGTGCCGATTCATCCCAGGCTCAAGAAGTACCTGAAGTTCGCGGTTGGCGACTCGCACTTTCAGTTTCGGGTCCTGCCGTTCGGATTGACCTCCGCCCCGAGGGTTTTCACCAAGCTCATGGTGGTGGTGGCAGCGCATCTCAGGAAAGGGGGGATTCACGTCTACCCCTACTTGGACGATTGGTTGATCAGGGGGAGCTCTCCCGAGCAAGTCCTGGATCATCTGTCACCTGCCACTCCCTTCACATGCTGGGCTTCTCCCTCAATTTAAAGAAGTCCCATTTGACGCCAACGCAGCGGCTCCAGTACATCGGAGCAGTGCTCGACACATCCCTGGGGCAGTGTTTTCCTCCCCAGGTGAGGGCTCTTCACATTCAGCAGATGGTGAACAAGTTTCAATTTGCCCAGGATCTCCCAGCGTCCGAGTTCTTGAGACTGCTCGGCCTCATGGCATCCTGCATTCTTCTGGTGCCAGAGACTCGTCTGCGGATGAGATCTTTGCAGTGGGCACTCAAGCTCCAGTGGTCTCAGTCCTCCAGCAGGCTGTCGGACCCTGTTCAGGTGCCGCCCTCGGTCGCCCAGGACCTTCTGTGGTGGGCCGTGGAAGGCAATCTGATGAAGGGGGCCCCATTTTGGCTGCCCTGGCCGGAGGTGACGATCATGACGGACGCATCCCTCACGGGATGGGGAGCTTGTGCCAACGAGTTGACAGTCAGCGGTCGTTGGTCTCTGTCGGAGTCCAGACTCCATATCAATCTGTTGGAGCTGAGGGCCGTCAGGCTAGCCCTGAAGGCTTTTCTGCCGACTGTGCGTGGAAAGAGTGTCCAGATTCTAACGGACAACACGGTAGCCATGCACTACCTCAACAAAAAGGGCGGGGCAGGGTCACTTCCGCTGTGCAGGGAGGCGATGCAACTCGAGTTCTGGGCCATCCAGCAGGAAGTTTCGATCTCGGCTGTTCATCTGGCCGGAGACGACAACGAGACGGCGGACGCTCTAAGCAGGCAGAGCACGATCTCTCACGAGTGGGAGCTGGCTCAGGAGAGTCTCCTGGAGATCTTCGCCCTTTGGGGGACCCCTCAAGTGGATCTCTTCGCCTCCTGTGTCAACCGGAAGTGCGAAAGGTTTTGCTTGCGGGAATTTCCTCCAAAAGGAGCCTTAGGAGACGCGTTCGTGGTGGAGTGGTCATTCCCACTGCTGTACGCGTTTCCTCCAGTCCCCGTTATCCCGCAAGTCCTCCGGAGGTTACGGAGGTTCGGTTCTCGGATGATCCCCATTGCTCCGGCCTGGGCCCAGAGGACGTGGTACCCGGACCTTCTCGACTTGTCCATCTGCCCTCCACATCGTCTTCCCTACCGAGACGATCTGCTCTCACGGGAGGGGGGTCGGGTTCTCCATCCAGAGGTCAGATCCCTCAACCTTCACGCTTGGCTTCTGAAAGGTTGAGGTATAAGGATTGGGACCTCCCTGAAGACGTGTTGGAGTTGTGGCTCTCGGCCAGGCGGCCGGCAACAAAGTCTCTGTACCGTTGCCGTTGGAGAAAGTTCTGCGACTGGTGCAGGGTTAAGAATGTGGATCCTTTTGAATGTGACATTCCCATGTTTCTGTCTTTTTTGCTTTCTTTGGCCCACAGGGGCTTGCAAGTGGGGACCATTAAAGGTTACCTGGCGGCGCTGTCCATATTTAAGCGCTCGTCTGAAGAGTGTTCCTATTTTAGGATTCCTTTAATTTTGCAGTTTTTGAAAGGGCTCACTAATGTGTTCCCTCCGTCGCCTTTTCTGGTGCCCGGTTGGGATTTGAACCTTGTTCTTAAGTTTCTCATGGGTGCTCCATTTCAGCCTTTACATTCTTGCCCTTTGAGGCTGTTAACTCTGAAAACTGTGTTTTTGGTTGCGGTTACTTCCGCTCGCAGAGTGAGTGAGTTACAGGCACTTTCAGTTAAGCCACCCTTCACTGTGTTTCATAAAGACAGGGTTGTCCTTGGAGTTCGTCCTTCTTTTCTTCCGAAGGTGGTTTCGGAATTTCATTTGACACAGAAGGTTGTTCTTCCGGTGTTCTATCCTTCTCCACATCCTGGTAAGGAAGAGGAGAGGCTCCATAGGCTTGATCCTAGGAGAGCGTTGAGCTTTTATATTTCGCGCATGTCCCGGGTCAGAGTGGACGATCAACTTTTCATTGGTTACGCTGGAAAGCGTTTGGGACAAGCTGTGACGAAACAGACTTTGTCTCGTTGGATTATTTTAGCTATCTCTGAGTGTTACCGCTTGGCGGGTAAGGATCCTCCGGCTGGCTTGCAGGCCCATTCTACCAGGGGAGTGGCTGCTTCTACTGCCCTGCAGAGGGGAGTTCCTATTCGTCACATCTGTGATGCAGCCACCTGGGCTTCAGTACATACTTTTGTACGTCACTACTCCCTCGATTCCATCAGAGGGCAAGATCTGGCCTTTGGCAAGGCAGTTCTCTATTCCGCAATTTGATTGGGCATGCTAAATTTGTATTCTAAATTCTTTCCCACCTCCTTGTTTGGTACTGCTTTGGGAGTCTGTCATAGATATGGAACACGTCGGAGGACCCAATCCCCTCGAAGAACAAGTTACTTTCTTACCTGGTAACGTTCTTTCGATGGGATGGTCCGACAACGTATTCCATATCGCTCCCTCCCTGCCTTCCCCGCTGCAGAATTTCTTTTGCGATTGCAGCTTGCGTTCCGCAAGGCCTTGTGTGTCTGACTGGCAGAAAACTGGTGGCACACGTTCTGGGAAAAAACTATAACTGAGGCCATGGGCGTCGTGCATCCTACTTATCACATCGGGTGACGTCGGAGGAGGTCCTCGGGGACGGCGCATCGACGTCATCGACGCAGGACGCAGACGCCAAAGATTTTCCGAAGCAGCACAGCTGTGTACATTACCTGTCATAGATATGGAATACGTTGTCGGACCATCCCATCGAAAGAACGTTACCAGGTAAGAAAGTAACTTGTTCATCTGGTGACTCCTGGGCATTAATAAAAACGATGACCACTCAACCAAACAACGAGATCGCAAACTCCGTAACGGAGCTAAAATGGACAACGCATTTCGCTGCTCTCTTCGATTTACCTCAGGCCATTTCACCTACCCCTGAGCGAGTACCCACAACATCATGGGCCAAGGTTACGAATCCGGATGAGATTTAAAAGGCGATTATCAAACTAAAAACGTCTAGAGCCCCGGGCCCAGACTGTCACAAGTCTCTCCCCATCTCACCTGTTTTTCCTTGCTTGCGACCTTCTTGGATGATTTCTTTCCCACGGTCCGGGATTTGTACAGGCCCGTGTTCTGGTCTTCGGATTCCAGCGTGAGGATAACAGTCCTACACTAGGAGGCGTTCAGATGTCCAGGACCGGGAACCAGGAAGGAAACAATGTCCGAACTCGGAGGCACGGAACGCCGTGACCCGAGCACAGGCGACGATCCAGGAAGAAGATTGATGGTAAGCTTGAGGAAGGAAAAGGGAAGGAAGTTAATTCAAGGAATCGGGAAACAGAACTCGGAAGGAAGCCCTGAGCGAACTCCGGCGACACACGTCGGACAACACAGAGTGGTAGCGTTGAGACGTGCAGAGCCGCGTGGGCGTGTCTGTTTTGTAGGAAGTTGAATGCAGCGCGTAAAGGCTGGCAAGCTGTGTTCTCTCCCTCCATGCCAAAACAAAAATACGGGTCAAATTGAACAGACAAGGTACATTGTCAGAGGAAATATCAGTCAATCGAGGAGTCAAACAGGGCTGCCCCCTAACCCCGGCTATATTCATCCCGTTTCTAGGAGACTACCAACATTCGGAATCCAAAATAAGGGCCCCCCCCAAAATAGGAAAATCATCCATCTCAAGACTTCTGTATGCTGATGACGTGGTCTTAATAGACCAAACCAAAATTGGCCTGCAACGAAAATCAACCAACCTGTCAAGATACATTGAAGATAACAATCTTGAAATCAACAAAACAAAAACAAAAATCCTGGTCCTGGACAACTCTAAGAAAAAGGTAACTGAAAACCAAAATTGGTTCCTGGACAAATTGAAAATCTAAGTTGTAAGCCACTTCAAATATCTAGGAGTGATAATTGATGGTTCATCCAGAGAACGCAAGATGCAGGATATGCTGTGGGAAAAGGCAAAACGGCTAACAGCACAAACCAGATCCGTCGACAATAAATTTGGCAGATTTTCGCTCCTTCCATCTATCCAATTCTATAAGGTCGAAAGTTGTACCGTCGCTCATTTACGGAATGGATGCAACACTAAACATGCCGTTGTCTATATGGAATAAATTAGAAGGCCGCGTGTGGAAAGCCGTGTTGGGCATACCCAAGTCGACCCCAATGGCAACAATCGGAAGCAAATTGTATCTCTGGCATCGGTGGAGCAAAGGGAACTGCAGCTTTACAGAAAAATCCTATTAGCCGACACACTGCCTATTTACAACATCATTGCGGAAGAAGTCGAAAGTGAAAAATGTAAGGCTCTAAAGATATAGGTTTCCCGGCGAAAAGAAATACTGAGTCAGGTGGCGTGCACGGAAGAGCTGAAAAAAACCCCACAAAGAGTAAAAACAAAAATGGATCAAAAGAATTGGATCGACACAATCGACAAAGCAAGAACAAACAAACAGTTAGCCCACCTCCCACCAACATTTAACAAAGTTAAAGTGCTGTAAAACTATTGTGTCAAGTTCCTGAACAAACAGATGCGGAACATGTTTATGAAAGCGAGACTAAACCTGCTAGTGACACATGAAATTCTGGCAATTAGAACTCCATCGGCAGAAAACGGCTGCTGCTTATGTAAAAATCCTAAGCAGCCTGAAACACGAAGACATCTAGTGATGTCGCGCCCAAAGACAAAACAAAACCGATGCATCTACATGCAGCCCCTACTCATAGGTGCCTTAATGGTAGATGAAGATTCTCTATGGAACAGACTGATATCAGGGGAGACCACAAAATGGACTTTGGCAACCATAAAACTAATAGACCTAGCATTAAAAAAGATCAACCAACCGACGAAAGAGGTTATGGTAAACTCAAGTGGTCTCTAGAGCTTGATAGTCCCCTCGCCATCCTCTCGATGAACAAACTCCCGCTTGAAAACTACTTACATAAATAAATTGGGAAATGTCTCAGTCTGACAGGAAGACACAACAGAACTTTTATACTTATAGTTGACCTACAGAGATTCTTGAAAAAATCATTTTTTGATTCAATTCAAGTGATAAAAAAAAATAAAATAAAAAAGACAAGCTACATCAGAGGCAAGAAAGAATGAAGCCAAAAGTCAGAAAATAGATGCAAATTACTGCCTGCTGCTGGAAAGAAACAAGAAAGTGGATCATGAGTTAATTCTAAATCGCCAGAATGTCTTGCACCTATTTAAGTATATTCCACAACTAAGATCAATAACTTCGGAAGATATCCAAACTGTGGAATTCATTAAAGAAACAACAACTAATAGAGTTCATTTACCCAACACCACGTATGAATTTTGTGGGTTCTGTGTCCCACAATGGCTCTGCCTCTTTCTAGGCTTACATCAGCAGGGTACTTCGAATGGATTGTCTTGAAACCAGACCACGGAGTCGGAGGGATTGAAGAAGAAGACATATACGAGGAATACACGAGACGCGCCGTGTCTCCGAAGCAAACATGTTTGCGGAAAAAACAAACTGAGGCTACAAGCGCTGTGCTTCCTATTTATAACATCCGGTGACGTCGCCCTTGACAGAGGCCTTCGAGGGACATCGACCCGACGCCATCGACACAGGACGCCCTCTGCCTAAAAAGTTTCCATAGTACACAGCTGTGAACATTACATGTCAAAGATGTGGAATACGTTGGAGGAACATCCAATCGAAAGAACGTTACCAGTTCGTAAGTAACTTGTTCTTCTTCTGCGTGGAGACGTACTGCTTTCCCTCTCTCCATATTAGTTCTCCATCCTTATATGGCAAGTGTTTTCTTATCGGTGCACTTGTCTCAGAGAATTGGTCAGTTTTCATTAAAGAGATACTTTCTTTTTCTTGTGAAGAATAATATCCTTCAGCATCTTCTTCGGCGCAGTCTTTGTTTGACAAGACTCGATCGTCCCATGTAGGCCATTGGGCTTACTGGTGAAGGGAGTTACTCACAGGAACAGGAGTCTGTTTCCTCAAAGAGGGAGTCTCTTCCTGTGAGATCCCACTTCCCGCGACCCCTAGGGGAGGGTGTTGCGGAGCAAGCTCACCTCCCTAACCTCACAGGGGTGCCCCCCCCCCTTGGGGAGAAGGGAGGAATTCCCTCAATTTGTCACAGCTGTCAAATGTGCCACTCGCAACATATAGTCAACACCTTTATACCAGACAGTGAGTCCTGACCCCCAGGGTCAATATTTCCTAGGACTAGAAATAAGGAAGGAGTACGGACTTCCTATAGTCCCACTCCCAGGACAAATTCTTTCTTGTAAGGGGCAACAATATTTCATGAACATATTGTCCCTTGGGCAAGTAGAGATTAGGTAAAGTCTGTATAGATTTTTTTGGTTCTGAATTAGTCGCTTTGAACTATTGTGTACCTGGGAGCCTCATGGCTACCAAGTGTATGTGTGTGTGTTGTGTGGACACCCTGCTGAATAGTTCCAGCGACTGTGTTGGTTGCATTATGGTAGGAGAGTTCTATTGCCAGAGTGTGTAGTATTACCAAAGGCCGCCATCTTTCAAAATAGAAATTGGTAGGCTCCATAGATAACGACCAACTTGTATTACTTTTGATATGAGATAATGTTTTGCTTAGCCCATATAAAATTCTGCATGAAAGTGGGCCTAATCCCGTGGGCACCCGAATTAGTTTCAGACATGTATGTCAGCGTTACCTCACCGCATTCTAGTTTTATTATTGAAAAATGGCAAAGAACTCGGGTAAAGAATGAACATATTTCTCCTTATCTCGCCCCAATTTATTGCCAACATTTAGGTTTGAATCAAATAAAGACCCTATTTCAGCAGCCAAGAAGGATTTCTCTTTTTTAAACATATTTTTATTGAGAGAGTAGGTCAGCAGCAAGACACAACATAAACATATCAAAACAACAAGCTTAATTATCTTACAGCCTTCAAGTTAAGGGAGGAGGGGAAGAGGAAGACATCAGTTTTCGGACATGAGAGCAACCAGTACAAGAGTAGTAGACATTGCAAATCAAGGCGAGGACCTGGGTGTTGCATCAAGGTCTGAGTCCAGGTCGCACAGGTAAAAGCGTAACAATGACCAAATATCTTTGGGGCGACATGGTGACGGAACCGACAGTACAAATAGTTCCTCATCGTCATTTACCATACAAAGGTCTTTTAAGAAAGTGGCTCTGGTTGGGGCGGTGGAGGACTTCCAACATTTAAGGATACAGCGTTTGGCGATAATGCAAGAGATGTTAATCGCCTCGTGGTTTCCTTTACCTGCCTGTATCGCCCAACAAGTATTTCACGGGGGAGAGAGTCGCCGGAATGGGCGTGATATCTTCAAGGAGCCTCGCGACTTCCTTCCAGAACTCCACAATTAGCGGACATGACCAGTACATGTGATAAGGCCCCGCATTGGGGGCGTCACATTTGCGGCAGGCACCTGTGCAATTTTCCACAAATTTAGCTAATCTGGCAGGGGAATAGTGTAATTGGTTTAAAACTTTGAACTGAATCAGCCGGAGCCCAGCATTCATAGACACTGATCGAGTAAGTTGACAATACCGGGCCCAGCGGACCTCATCTATCTGAGTGCCCACGTCTCGCTCCCAGACTTCTCTCAACGTGTTGCGTGATGGGGAATGGGTCTGCACCAATGAATATAGCATAGAGACCCCCTTGCCGTGACCGTCCATAGACACTATTGACCTAATGCATGCATGGGACTGGGGTTCCTGCGGAAATGTCGGCCACTTCGCCGAGAAAGCAGCCCTCATCCTGTAGTTTTGAAGGCGTTTAAGCTGGCCCCTCCCCACCGCTTCAGTAAAGCCTGTGAGGTCACAGAACTCACCATCTAGGAACATGTTGCGTAGCATGAAAAGCTTGTTAGGGTCCCAGGATTGCTGGAGGGCTCGATCAAATGTGGGGGAAATGCTGGAGACATCCCACAGGGGGACTTCCGGGTCGTAGGGGGATTCCAGGCCTAGCCTCTTGTAAATTCTGGCCCAAGCATGAGTGGTCGTGTATACCGAATCGAATGGGCATATGTCCCCATAGCTTGGGTTAAGAAGGACTGAGCGTATGTTGTTTGGGCGAACAGAGTGCTTTTCAATCAATATGTGGGGGGCAGTGTCCTTTGGGTTGAACCAATGTTGTGCAAATTGAGCTTGCGCGCATAAATAATAAAGCTCGAAGTCTGGTGCCGCGATGCCTCCCTGCAAGAAAGGCTCAACCATCTTATCCCAGCCCATCCTGGCAGTCTTCCCATTCCAGATAAACGAGGAGGCGAGTGATTTAAGTTTCGAGAAGAAGGGTTTACCAGGCCAAAGTGGGATGTTATTGAAGTAATATAGGAGCTTGGGGAGGACCACTATTTTGAGTAGCGCAACTCTGCCATACAGGGATAGTGGAAGGCTAGCCCACATCTGAAATTTGGTCGAAAGGGTTGACAACAGTTCCCCATGATTGTGCGTATATAGCAGGGTTTTATCTCTGGCGACCATTATCCCTAGGTAGCGTACCTTGGTGGGGGCAGGTCTAAATCCCTCTATTTCAGCTTGGTCGCCCGTGCCGTCAGTAAGGGGAAATATTTCTGACTTTGGTACATTAATTCTATATCCCGAGTATTCTGAGAATTCATGTATGTTCGACATGATGTGTTGCACATTTTCTTTGGGGTCACGGACATATAGTAAAGTATCGTCTGCGTAAAGTGATATTATCTGAGGGGGGGCGGTCATCCTAAGACCCCTGTGTGAGTGGTTCTGGCGTATGAATTCCGCCATTGGTTCAATGGTCAGAGCGAAAAGTATGGGCGACAAGGGACATCTGTGCCTGGTCCCCCTGTGTAGGTGGAATGACTGGGAGAGAGTGGTGTTAGTCAGGACCTTAGCTGTCGGCTGTGTATATAATAGTGGGACACAGTTAATATAGTACTGGCCGAGACCAAACCGCTCCAGCACCAGAAAGAGGTATGCCCAGGAAACGGAGTCAAAAGCCTTCTCGGCATCTAATGCGACCACGGCCGCCTTGGCATCTGGATCTATCTGTGCCATAACATTAAATAGGCGTCTCAGGTTGAGAGCCTTGGATCGGGCTGGTATAAAGCCGGCCTGGTCAGGATGAACCAGGATCGGCATGTATGGCAGGAGTCTGGTGGCCAGCACTTTTGCGAAGATTTTTGCGTCAGTGTTGATTAAAGACAGGGGTCGATAGGACGCCATGTCTTGTGGCGGTCTACGGGATTTCAAAAGGACAGTGATGATTGCTTCCCGCATCGATTCCGGGAGAACCCGCAGGCTCATTGGCTCTTCCCACACTTTCAGCAGTATCGGGGCCAATTCACTAGAGATTTCTTTGTATAGTTCCGCTGGACGGCCATCCGAGCCAGGGGAACGGCCGCTCGATAGAGCTTTTATGGCCTCTGCAATCTCCTCTGATGTGATTGGCCTGTCTAGTATATTACGTGTCTCGGCCGTTAATGTGGGAAGGTCGAGGTTATCTAGATATTGAAACGTGTCCTCTTTGTTTTTTTTTATCGTGTTTGGAATAGAGGGAGGAGTAGAACTCAGTAAAAGTGGAGTTAATGTCTCGGTCTCTGTTTACCGTCACTCCAGTCGGTGTCCGTATGCTCGGGATCGGGTTATGGTGCCTGTCAGTTCTAAGCATGTTGGCCAGGAATCTCCCAGCCTTATTGCTTTCCCCATATCGTTGGGCTTTGGCTGGTGCAGCCATATAGAGAACTTCTCTATGGGCCAACTTGTGGAATTCTTTTAGCGTAGTATGTATTTGCGACAGGGTTCCCTTATCCTGTGTGATGCTGTACTCGGTCTGTAACAGGTCAACTTTTGACTCGGCCACCCCCAATTCCTCACGTACCGACTTCAGCATACCAGTCGACTTGCCCAGGATGGCTCCCCGGACCCAGGCCTTGAATATATCCCATAGCGTAGCATAAGTGGCAACCGAACCCTCGTTTAGTTCTAGGAACTCCGCAATCTCTGTATGTAACGATTTGCATATGTTGGGGTCTCTTAGGATTGCAGGGGGCATCCTCCATCTTCTCGCCGGTGGGGAGACATCACTAGAGTTGATGTCAAGCGATACCGGCGAGTGATCCGAAAGGGTAAGGGGATGTATATCACATTGGGAGATCGCCCCAGATAGGGACTGACTAACGATCCAATAGTCAATGCGCGAATGAGAATCGTGCACCGACGAGTAAAATGTGTATTTCTTCTCGCTTGGGTGTAATGCACGCCATGCGTCTACCATACCCATCTGTTCCATTAATTGTTTTACTGCCAGTGCGGCCTTGGAGGGGGTTCTGGGGACAGTCGATGAGCGATCCAGGGATTGGTCCAATATCATGTTGAAATCGCCACCCCAGAGTATTTGTGTCTCCCCAGATGAAGATAACATATCCGTTATTGTGCAATAAAACTGTGGGTTTTCTAAATTGGGACCATAGGTATTAATCAGAATCACTTGGTGCCCCGCCAATTCCCCCCACACCAGTACGTATCTACCCTGTGGGTCTATTTTGCTGGACTGATATTTAAAACATAATTTGGGGTGTATGAGAGTCAACACTCCTCTGGATTGTGCTGAATATTCTGTATAGTACCTGTGCGACCCCCACCTCGGTAAAAGTTTAGTATTGACCTGCCCAAGCGCGTGCGTCTCTTGCATAAAAAGAATGAGGGTTGTGGCGTGTGATGTATGCTGTGATCTTCCTTGCCTTAATCGGGTTATTTAACCCCCGGATATTCCAGGAAAGGAGCTTAACATTCAAGCCTTATTGACCTGTGTCATGGTCGTACCTGAGACTAGGCATATGTCCATACTCCCGCCCCTGTCGCAGGGAGAATGGGTATCCTGCTGCAAAACCGCTCTCTATTTTAACCACTATAACAACCCGAAACATGGGTTCCTCCAACAAGCCCAGCATTTCGCACGGCAACACTGTATCCCTATTCCACCCCCAACCCCCTCATGCATCATTAACGCCAACGGGATGATGTACCCCTAAAACCATAACCTAGGAACACTCCTGGGGGTGTGAGCTGCACTCATATGCCCGCCGACCCAGGAAGTCTGCACGGCTCCATTCCAACAAACATTTACATTCAGGGCCACCCTGTGGCCTTCAATTTAAAACATTATAGCAGTGTGGCATCAAAAAACACATCACCCCGCGGGGTCGTCGGGCTCCACCGTGCCCCGGGGCGGCAGATTCTGGTTCCCGGCCCGCTCCCGGGTCGGTAAAGGGATGGAGGCTTCGACGTAGAGCATGGCTTCGGTTGGATTTTCAAAAAAGTGAGCCCTGCCTCCATGCTGAATTCTCATTTTCGCTGGGTAGACAAGGGAGTACGGGACCTGGCGGAGTCTCAGTTGTCTCTTGACGGGCTCATAAGATCTCCTAAGTGATTGCACATTGGTGGAAAAGTCTGGATATATGTGGATTCTGTTGTTTTCATGGAATAGAGTGCCCTTATCCCTGGAAATCCGCAGGATGGCGTCCTTGTCCCTATAATTGAGAAGGCGGGCAATTATTGTACGAGGTGGAGCTCCAGGCCTGGGCGGAGGCGCCGATGTACGGTGTGCTCGCTCCACAAGGAAATGGTCCGAAAAGCAGTCGGAACCCAGGCGTTCCTTCAGAAGGGCCTCTACCTGGCGTTCCATAGACCCTTTGCCAAAGGTTTCAGCCACCCCAACCAGACGGATATTGTTCCTCCTGGAACGGGATTCCAAATTCTCGCATTTGTCAAGGGTTTTCCGGAGGTCCCCCTTCAACTGGGCAATATCGCGGCCATGTTGTAGTATCGAGTCTTCATTGATAGCGATCCTGCCTTCGGCCTCAGTAATCCATGTGATTTCTTGTCCACCCTCGCCTTCAAGGAGCTGATTGTTGCCCCTATGCCATCCAATTTAGTGTTCACCGCTAGGAAGCCGTTCTGAACCATAGCCATCAATCGGTCCACCCTCTCCTCCATTGGCAACTCAGGCTGACTGTCCACCTGCTGCGACGGGGGCGCCATGGACCTGCTGGGCTGGGAATTGGCGAAGGAGTCCATTGGGCCTGTTTTCTTGGGGCGTGCTCCCTTCTGCTCGTAACGGCCCATGTGTAGAGCCCTGTACGCCCCAACATATTGTACGGACTCTATACAGGATTGGTAGTGTGCTTAGACCCAGTTATCGTGCAGGAGAGGTGTGTAAAGGTTATCGCCCAGGGAGGGCTGCAGCCGGATAAAATGTCCCCTCCTCGGCAGATCCTGTTCGGGGTGTCCACCCTCCTCATACGTTGCCCCACCTGTTCTTACTTGTTTTTACGTCCGTCCACATGTGGAGGGGCACTCTACCAGCAGGAGATATCGGGAGAGTCAAGGGCAGCTCCGCAGGCACGGGAGTCGGATCAACAGTGGCCTGCGTAGCACGGCCGCCGACTGCACACCACGCGGCCGTTGGCGGGGACAACCGCGTTCGCCGCGCCCAGTATGCGGCGGCGATATATACCGACGTGGCACCCTCACATTAGCCGGCAGCGATGGTCCGATCACCTCCAGGAGCTTGGTCGAAGCGCGGCCTCTCCGACTCCTTCCGGCCCCTCCCCCGCGACTCCAGGGGGAGATCGCCCGGAACTCACGGGCAGCCAACGTCCCAACCTCCGTCCGCAGAATCTTCAGGACGGTGTATCTTCAACGCCGTCCGGCGTAGCGGCCCAAATTTTTCCCAGTATGTGCCCACAGTCTTACGCCATGGATCGATGCGCTTCGTTTGTTCCGCGGGCGGCCCAGAGAGAATATGCGTATCTTGAAGGATTTATAGAAGCCGGAGCTCTGGAACTAGGCAGCCATCTTAGATGTTTGCAACAGCGCCCCCGTGCAGGGATCTCGCCAAGAAGTATTCCTTAATATCGGGACCCCCAATCCATCCACGTTAGTGTTACTAAGCATTATTTTACTCTGAATCCAAAGTTGCTTCTTCCCACTTATAAATGCAAATATCTTTCCCTGGACCAAGTTTAACATATGATGTGATAAGTCATTTGTAACAAGTCTGTACACAAGTGTTTCTAGGCGTGACAAGACAAGGGAGGGAAGGCAGAGTGAGGACAAAAACAAACGATCTGACTAGGCCTTGTGTCATTCAGATCCTGCAAGTGCGTTAACGCTAAGTGCAGGGCGGCGGGAGAAGAGGGAAGTGCAAGGGAGAAGGAAAGGGGAAGTGCAATCAGGGCATCCTTGCTCTAAGTGCAGCAAAGGCAGCATGGCTCTAGGTAAGTGCAAGGAAGCACGGGATTGTAGGGTTACAATTACAGCCCCTAAGTACGTGGTAGGCCTGAAGGCAGTGCAGGGATGACTGATTGTGGAGGAGCCTGGTACCCAGTGAGAGGTTAGCCAGGCCACCAGTGAGCACAGCAGACAAGTAGGTCAGCAGGGGAGATGGAGAGAGAAAGCAGAGGAGAAAATGAAGGTCTTGAGCTGCTTCTGGAACTTCAGGTGGTCCTGTTGAGGTTTGAGAGGGGCAGGGAGGCCATTCTAGATGAAGCACCTACAGAGGAGAGGGATCTACCCCCCACACTCTGACTGGAGAAGCGTCTGACTGTCAAAGTTAGAGGTGGCTGAGCGAAAAGCTAGAGAAGGAAGGTGTTTTGGAAGAGAGTTTGATGTAGTGCAGGCCCCGGCCCCAGAAAGTCTTATGGACGATGCAGAGGGTCTTGAACTTGATCCATCCAGCCACCGGGAGGTTGGTGGAGAGATTTCAAAGCTGGAGAGATACGGTCCCTAGGCTTGAGGCCAAGGACCAGTCTGTCCTTTTCTGGATTAGTTGCAGAGGGCGGAAAGTGGAGGAAGGCAGATTGAGAAAGATTCTGTTGCAGAAGTCCAGCCTAGAGAGAACCAGGGATCTCGAGGCAGTGAGCTTCTGGAAGAAAGTGAGAAAAGGAAGAATACATCTGAGGAGGTGCAGCTGGTAGTGGGCCTTCTTGTGAAGGTCCATGATGTATGGATAGAAGGAGAGAGTGGAGTCGAAGATGACTCCAAGGTTTTTTGCCTCACAGGAAGGTGACGGACGAGGGCCCAAGGAAGGTGGCCAGAGTGAGTGAGGGGAAAGCGGGAGCAGGGGTCCCATTGAGAAGGATCTCAGTCTTACTGGCATTACCGCAGAGATTGTTGGAGGCGCACCAATCCTGAATCCCGGATAGAAAGTCAGGAATGAGCGAGAGAGGAGAAGCTGAGGGTAGCCTGCAAGAGAGCTGAGTGTCATCCGCATCACACTGAAAGTTTGAGGAGACGGTAGAGATAAGATGGGCCAGAGGAGCCAAGTAGACATTGAAGAGCCAGGATGAGAGGTTAGAGCCTGGGGAACACCACATGTGTAGAGAGAGGTGGTAGAGAGAAACGACCCAAGTCGGACCTGGGGGGGGGGGGGGTGGGTCGGTCCAGGAGGAAGGAGGACAACCACTCCAGGGCCTGATTTGTGATGCCCATTTTCTCACTGAGTCGATTGATCAGGATGGTGCGATTGACCGTGCCAAAAGCAGAGGAAAGGCCAAGAAGGATGAGGACAGAAAGAAGGCTTGAATCGAGATTAGTGAGCAGATCTTCATGAGTGTTCAGGAGAGCAGTGTCTGTGCCTCTGGCTGCTATGAAGCCAGACTGATGGTCATGGAGACAACCAACAGATTCAATGTAGAGAGTAAGCTGGGAGATGGCCAGCTTTGTCAGGAGTTTGTCCACGACAGAAGTGATAGAAATCAGGCGATAGTTTGCCGGACAGGTAGAATTGGAAGAAGGCTTTTTAACGAGGGAGTGCACAAGGGAGTGCTTGAGGAGAGAGGGGAAAGTTGCAGTGGCAAAAGAGTGATTGCAGAAATTGGCAAAGGCTGGAGCAAGGGTGTCTATGTGGTCCATGTCAGGTGTAGTCGGAGAGAAAGAGGAGAAGAGAGGGGGAGGCAGACCGAGGCGGACAGAGGGGGGCTGAGGGGGAAGAGGGGTAGGGAGAGATGGGGGAGGGAGAGAGAGAGGAAAAAAAGAAAGGGAAACAACATGATGGCCTGAGTTTTAGTGGTGATGTGAGAAACCAGAACCATATATAGGGAACAGGGGATGTGGAGAATGCAGGAGGATTGGCCAGCTCCTTTCAGATTTTAAAGAGTTTGAACGTATTGTTAGAGGCCGCAGTGACGCTGGGTTGTATGTGGGCTCTCTTCTTGGACAGAACAGTCTGTATTGCCTTTGGAGCAGGCGACAGGCCAGTTTGTCAGAGGATGCGCCCGATGCCCTCCACTTCCTCTCAGCCACCCTACACTTGCGTTTCAGGGTGGCGAGGTCAGAGTCATACCAAGAGTTGCACTTTGAGGTAGGCTTCAGACAGATTCTCATGATGGGGGCAAGGATGTCCAAACTGTTGGAGATAGAAAGGTGCAGGTTAGAGAGGGTTGTGTCGGGATGTGAATCAGCCGCAGGCGTAGGAGGAGCACAGAAAGTAGCGTCAAAGACATTCTCTAATGCGCGCTTCATTGGTCGAAAGACCGAGAAGGTAGGTGGCAGTGCTGGGGTGGGCTTAGCCTTGGGGACAGAGAGTGTCGGGTGGGAGGAGAGCAGAAAGTGTTCGGTCAAGAGACAGGGGTGGTGAGAGGGTTCGAGAGGGGGATATCTGAGCAGATGAGAACATCCAAGGTGTGCCCGGCAGAGTGTCGGACCAGAGGGTAGAATGGAAAGTGTTGCAGAGGTTGCGGAACAGGCAGTTGGCAGTTACAGTGGCAACTGGGTCATAATCTTCGGCTCACAATCTTAGTTGGCAGTCTACACGACAAATGATATCCACGGTAGAAGGGTTATTTTCAGTGCAGCTATGTACCCTAGCCATGCGTTATCTTGTAGATCCCAACAAGTAAGGTCTCCCTCACAGGAATAAACTAGGTATATTGGTGCTATATAAAGTGCCTACTGACACCTTTATTAGAGCCCCCAAGTAAGGGGTTGAGTGTTTGGATTGATTCTAAATCAGGTATGACAGAAACGTTCAGGTCCATTGACTTGTCTTGATTCATTGTGAATCCAGAGAGCATCTGATGAGCTTTGAATTCTTTCATTACTTCATGGATTGAGTTAGTGATATTGCTAACAATTATGGCCTACATTTAAAAACAATATATGTTTTCTGTCTAGGCACTCGATGCCCAGAATATCTCCATGGCTCTGTTTAGCACATGCCAAAGCCGCTACAGCCATAATAAATATTAAAGGTATGAATGGGCATTCTTGGTGGGTTCCTCTCCTAATCAAGAATGGCTTAGATAACTTCCCGTCAATCCATAGTTTAGTTTGTGTTGTTTACCAATATTAACTTTATTTTTTTATTTTTTTTAATTATTTTGTAACCACACACCAAACATTACAAAACTCGGGACATTCACAAATAGTTCACCAGCCCAATGTTGCAAGCTCAGTTCTTAAGTCCCTTTCCCTCCCCCCCACCCCAACTTGAGCCAAATTGTCCATGTAATCAACTTAAGTTCCTTCAGGCGGGTTCACCATCTCGGTGTCTGTATCAACATCAACGTGATCGGCCTGAGGGGGGCCTTTCATGGTGGCCACTAGCTGTCTGCATTCAATTAGGGGTCCTACCTCTTCTTCCCCTCCTCTACATATCATTTCGAACCAGACTATCGTTTCTGCCTCTGCCCATTTCAGGAGGTCAGCCCACCACAGCTCTATCTTGGGTCTCTGGGCCGCCTTCCAGCCCATTGCTATCCTTCGTTTAGCCAGGATGTATGCCAGATATTTCATTTTGCTTATATGCTGTAAATTACGTGGCCTAGGGAACCCCCCCAACATACACGCCCAGGCCGACTCCACCTCCATAGCGATGCCACATCCTGCTAAGCGTGTTTTCAATTCTAACCAGAACCTTCCCATCCCCGGGCAGGCCCAAAACATGTTTAGCAGTCCGGCTTCCACCTCCCCACACCTAGGGCATTTCTGAGCCGCCTGACCTCCAAACTTAGCGATCTTACTGGGGGTGAGATATGCTCTATGCGTTATATACAGTTGAATCTGTTGGAGCCTAGCGTTCCGAGACACTTTTTTATGATATCTTTGGGCCCTTTCCCAGAGCCCGTCCGACATGGGCTCCCCCACCTCTTCTTCCCACATTTGTCTCAGTTGAGTCAATTCCTTACCCACCTGGGTCCCCAACAGCTCATATATACGGGAAACCCCATGCCCGCCCTCCGAGACAACATATATCATCTCCATAGTGGCGTCCGGTTGCGCCTTAAGCACTGCCGGTGGCCACCTTTCTCGCACCCTTTTCAGCATTCTAATATGAGTTATTTACTCCCCCTCGTGCAACCCTGTTTCCTCTATCAATTTCGGAAACTCTAACGCCTCCCCCTCTTGCCATAAGTCTCCCAGGGTGGCCAGGCCCACTGGTTCCCAGTACCTACGGACCCCTTGCCTCAATTGGGGGTCTTCCGTGCATAGCGCCGCCAGGGGCACCTGCATGGAGAACGGAACTGGGTGTCCCGATGTCCGCCACGCTCTATGCCACAGCTCCCAGCCCAATACTAGAAGCCCTGCCATCTCCCGGACCCTTGGTTTGGGCAGCCACACCACCTCCCTGAGAAAAAAGGGGGCTGGTTCCCCGCCCAACAACCTAGACTCCGCTGTTTCGTCATCAGGTAGCCACCTTGCTACATACTGCAACTGCTCTGCCAGGTAATACTGTTCAAAGTTCGGCAAGTTTACCCCCCTCCCCCCTGTCACACGAGTTTTGCAAATTCCAGAGGGCCACCCTATTCCTAGAGTTGTTCCAAATGAAGCCTCGGCACAGACTGTGGAGACCTGCGAAAAAGCGCCTCGGGATTACATGCGGAATGTTAGTAAAGAAATGCAACAGGCAAGACTACCATTTTGAGCAAAGCAGCTCTCCCCACCATAGCCAGAGGTAGCCTGGACCAGAATCCCATGCTATTTTTGATTCCTGCTACTGCCTTTACCGTGTTGTGTACATGTTCTTCGCCTGCTGTATGATAAATGTCTATTCCGAGGTATCGGAACGACTTGGTGCACCAAGGTATTGGCAATATTGGCAAGCTCTCAGGGATGACATGCCTGTACCTTCCCAGGGGGAACACACTGGACTTCATGGGGTTCACCGCTATACCGGAGAGGGCAGCAAATTGCTCCATCACCGCCAGTATATACTGCATGTTCTCCTCCGGGTAGCGCAGATACAGCAATATATCATCTGCATATAGGGATACAAGGTGCGTGACCCCCGAAGTACGGATGCCTATCTCCCCGTATTGTTGTCTCAGGCAGATGGCCAGTGGCTCCAGCGCCAGTATGTATAGCATAGGTGACCACGGACAGCCCTGCCTGGTCCCCCTACCAAGCTGCCATCTATCCGAGATAATAGCCCCCGTTTTAACCCTAGCCATCGGGGAGCTGTATAGCATTTCCACCCATCTGCGGTACCCGGGACCTACTCCATAACCCTCTAAGGCCGCAATCAGCCAAGCCCATCTAACTGAGTCAAAGGCCTTGACCGCGTCCAATGATACTATAACTATTTCTCCTGTGTCTTCTCTTGTTTGGTCAATGATATGGTGTAACCTCCTAAGGTTCTCAGTTATGTTCCTGCCCGGGACATAGCCTGTTTGGTCTACGTGTATCAGTTTACCAATAACGGCCTTCAGTCTATTCGCTAGGACGGCAGTAAGGATTTTACTGTCCTGGTTAAGCATTGAGAGGGGTCTATACGACCCGCAACTCGTGCTGGGCTTGCCCGGCTTCAGGAGCGGAATAATCACTGCCTCTCTCAGAGACTCTGGTAGTCTGCCTTGCTCGTACGACTCATTAAGCATGGCCAGCAGCGGGGGAAGCAGTTCCTGATAGTAGGCTTTATAGAATTCGCTCGGCAACCCGTCCGACCCAGGGGCTTTACAGGTGGGCAATTGCTGGACTACCACCTCGAGTTCTTCTATTGTAATGGGGGCATCTAGGTCGGCCCGTTCGGCATCATTTAGAGTTGGTAGGTCCACGTCCTCCAGCGTTTCCTTGATTGCATGGTCTCTTGGACCACCTGGGTCTTCATAGAGGTGTTTGTAGTATTTTAGGAACTCTACATTCACCTCCTTCTGGGTGTTCCGGGTCTGCCCTTCGTCCGCTTCTATTTCCCTGATGACCGATCGCGGCTTCTCGCTCTTGTATAGCCAGGCCAGCAACCTGCCCGGCTTGTCTCCTCCTGCATGCTGTCTTTCCACATATTTCTTGTAGCTTATATTACATAGCCTGTCCCAGCATTCCCTACTAGCTTGTTGTAGCTGCCTTGTCTTATCTCTATCCTCTTTAGAAGTTCCCTCTCTGCGTGCCATCTCTTCCAACTCTTTTTCAATTCTCCTCAGCTCTTGTTCTAAGCCTCCCTGAAGTCCCTTGGATTTCGATATGGCGACCCCCCGCATAACCACCTTAAACGCCTCCCACACGGTCCCCATGGAGCTAACACTGCCAGTATTGATCTCAAAGTATTCAGTGATCGCCTCTCTTAAATCCTCCCGGAATCCCGGGTCCTGCAGGGCCTTGGCCCTGAGTCTCCAGGTGGGGATCCTCGCCCTTGGGGGTTGGTGTCGCCACTCCAGGACCAGGGGAGAATGGTCTGAAAGCACCCTGGCTTTGTATTCCGCGCATTCGATCTCTTCTGCCAGCCCCGTAGAGGTGAACACGTAGTCCAGCCTCATGTGAAGGTCGTGCGGTGCCGTATAGTGTGAGTATTGTGTATCAACGGGATGCAGCAGCCTCCAGATGTCGGTTAAGTCGAAATCTCTCAGGAGGGCATGTAGCACCCGTGCTGCTGGAGTGGGCTTGTCTGTTTTACCATCCGATCTGTCTACCTTAGGGTTAAGTACACAGTTGAAGTCTCCGCCCAACAGGATCTCGCCCCCCAGCAAGGGGCTGATTTTGCTATACAGCGTCCTGTAATAAGCCGCTGTGTCATGGTTAGGGGCGTACAGGTTCAAAATAAACACTTCCCAGTTTTATAACAAACCTCTAACAACAAGCAGTCTACCGTCCGGGTCCGCCTCAGCCTGTAGCAGCCGAAACGGTACATGCGGTGCCACCCAAGTGATAACCCCTCTAGCATATGCCGAGTACGTGGCTCCCTCCATGCACCCTTTCCATTTCTTCCTGACCACCTCTAGTTTCTCCTTAGTGAGGTGGGTCTCTTGTAACAACGCTATATCAATCTTCATCCTTTTCAGGTACATCATCACCTTATTACGTTTAAGGTAGCTGTTTAGGCCCCTGACGTTCCAGGTGACCACTCTAAGGCACCCTGGCGCCATAACTGCAGTGTCCCACCTTCCTCCTCCATCCGTTATCCCGCCTTTGGAATTTCACGTCTTTGCTCGTTACCCTTTCCCTCCCATCCAACGCCCCTCCCACCCCATCCCCACTCCCAATTTCCCAACTTCCAACCACTGCACACCCCCCACATCCCTCCTCTCCCCTCCCTCCCCAACCCCGGTCCCAACCCCAACACATGCCCAGCTCCAACCCTGGATCTCAGGCTCCCCCCGCGTTTGGCTCTGCTCTAGAGTCCCAGAACCAGAGCCCAGCAGGGTGTCACCGGACTACCAGTGACCTAAATAAGCTACTAAGTGGGGTTTATGAGGTCAGGCTCCGTGTGGCTCCCCCATTATTATCAAAAAGTTCCCAGTGCCCCGGATTGTATTTATTACTGCGGCCCCAGGCATGTACCCCCATCCGTTAGTTGCAATGCTATATTCCAGTCCCAATGTCACTTGCTATAGCGCCCAGGAAGCTCCAAACATTTGCTACTTATCTTCGCCATCGTTTCCTTGGATCTCCGATTCCGGGGGGCAGCTCTGCGCGTCCAGCCATCCCATAGCATCCTCAGGAGTGTGGAAAAACAAGGTTCTGCTCTTGTGGAATACCTTCAGTTTAGCTGGGTAGAGCAGCATGTACTTGTGGCCAGCTTCTCGCAATCTCCTTTTCACCGACCCAAAGTTCATACGACTACGTTGTATCTGCGGGGTGTAATCCGGGTATGCCGTTATGAGCGCAGCATCATCTGTTTCGTGCCTCCCTTACGAAAGTGTTCCAGGATTTTTTCCCGATCTCGGTAATTTAAGATCTTAGCAATCGCTGCCCTAGGAGGGTTCCCTGGTGGCGGTTTTTTGATCAGGGCTCTGTGCACCCGCTCTACAGCGAACCCCTGAGATAGGGCTCCCCCGGCGATCTCCTGTAGTAGCATGGACTCGATGAATTCCGTGGGGTTAGTTCCTTCAGCACCCTCCGGCAATCCGACAATGCGAATGTTATTTCTGCGGGCACGTCCCTCCGCCTCCTCAGCCCTGTTCTCCAGGTTGCCCACTCGTTGCGCTAGGGCATGGATTTCTGATCGATGAGTCGCACAGGCCGCCGTGTTCGGGGCCACCTCCTTTTGCAGGGCCCCGTGCGCTCAGCCAGTGACCTTACATCTTGGCGGAGAAGGTTCATGTCTTCCTGCACGGATCCTACCTTGAGCTCAAGTGCAGCCTCCAGTTTGTCCATTGCTAGGCCCAACTTGGTCTCCCAGGCCACCTTCAGGTCTGCGATTGCCTCTAGTATCTCCTGATTGCCCGTAGGGCCGGAACCCTCGTTGGGGTTCTTTTCTTTCTTCCTGGCTCCTTCTGTGCTTGGTGGCGTCTTGGCAAAGTCGTCCAGTGTGGGCTGCTTGACCCTTTGTCTGGGGGGTTTATTGGACATTTCAGTGCGACGAGGGCAAGCGGGCCAAATCCACGGCGTGCAAGGTGCCCCAAAGGTGTCCAGGCCAGGCCTGAATGTATCTTGAGTGTCCCGGTAGCTTGTCTCACTGCCAGAGTGGGCTGTGCCCTCCTACGTGTGGCTGCGACCTTCCTTCACAGAGTCCAGGCTCTTGCTCAACTCTGTCCCACGGTACCGGTGCAACCTGCCTGGCCCTTGTGCTGCCCACTCATGAGTCCTTCCAGTGCCCCAAAAGCCCTTCCACACAGGGACTGTGTCGGGGTGGCCCTCAGTTCTGTGTCAATCATGTGCCTGCTCTGGGGGCACTGGCCTCAGGCAGCTGCGTCTTGCCTATCTGTCTTGGGTGCCGCCCGGTACTCAGGGCGTTCCAGGTCCACCTCCGGGCCTAGGCACTTAGGCCACCATTCTTCTGTGCATATCTACTCAGGTGGTCGCCCTGTGAATGGGCCGTGTCCTGCTGGGGTTCCCCCCCCCACTCAGCGTGCGGGATCAAATGAGCGCCCCCCTACCGGGGTCGGGCGCCATACAGGGGGTCAGCTCTGCGCCTCCCGCAGGGCGCTCCTGCCTTCTTTGATGTCTCCTGGGGGGCCCCCTCTTCAAATCCTCTGGGACCTCGCTGTCCCATTTCCGGGCGTGATGGGGCTAGGCAAGACCTGTCCTGGTCCCCGTGTGTTCCGCCGCTGTGGGACTCACTGCGGCCACATAGGGGACGCTCCGGCGCCTCTCCCCGGCAGCCGAGTCGCAATGCGTGCCGGCGCTCCCTACTCCCTGTGGTCCGGTCCGCTCACCTCATATGCGCACTCTGTGCAGCGCACCGAGGTGCAGGTTGGCAAGGACCCTTGTCTCCCAAAACACTGTGTGGGCAGCTGTGTCCGCCTGCTAGTATCCAAGCTGAGCACCAATGCAGCGCCGGGGACAAGAGCAACGCTCCTGCGAGCGCTCCGGCACTGTGGTCCGTTTATGGGACCCCGATATCCCGTTGCCAGGCGTGATGGGGCCAGGCAAGACCCGTGTGCTCCGCCGCTGTGAGATTCGCTGCAGCCGCACAGGGGGCACTCCGGCGCCTCTCCCTGGCAGCCGAGTCACAATGCGAGCCGGCGCTCCCTCCTCCCTGTAGTCCGGTCCGCTCACCTCGTACGCGCACAGGGGCACACGTACCCGCTCTGTGCAGTGCACTGAGGCGCAGCCCGGCAGGGGCCCTTATCACCGAACACCCAGTGTGAGCAGCTGTGTCCACCTCCTGCCGGCTGGGTCCACCTACAAGCCTCCAGACTGGGCACTAATGTTCTTGCGCTGCAGCGCCGGGCACAAGAGCACCGCTCCTGCGAGCGCTCCCGCACTGTGGTCAGTTTATGGCCCTTTGTTCGGGGCCGCCATCTTGCCCATCTCCAGGCTGTGGGCACCTCGCATCTTTCTCGGGCTGCAACTCACCGCACCAGCCCCCGATCAGGCCCCTCCAGTGCTTAAAGCCTGCCGCCGGTATTCATGCACACACGGCAACATTGCCGGCGTGCAATTTCGACTGGAAACTGCAATTTATGTGAAGGATCGATGTCGGATCATGGGAGCTCATCATGGACGCATCCTCTTACGCGGCCATTTAGCCACGCCCCCCCCCAATATTAACTTAATAAAGTTTGGTCCGACTCTGTAGGGATGAAGGACTAAAATGTTGACAGTTGGTGGATTGAAATGCCTTATGACCTACAGCAGAACTGTCCAAAAGCGCTGTCTAGATATTTTCCCCAGTCTATTATATTCACTTTTACTCCAGCATCCTGCTCGCCCTGCTTCCTAACTGGTTTGGATACCCTGAACTGCAGGCTGGATGGAAAAAATAAGCTTCTTCCAAAAAATGCTCAGTCTCTTTAAGGCTTTTAGAATGGGGCTTGGTATGCTCAAGCACCCGTACGCGTGCCTGGCCTGCCCCCACCCATGTATCCCCAAATTGCACCTCCCAGCTTCTGTTTCTCTGCTGATGCTTTTGGACGTTGGAAGAGCTTTTCCATGATATCCTCCCACATGTTACTTCCCTTGGGGCCTTAGGGGGACTATTAGTTAGCGGCCTCACCTCCCTAGCCTCATGGAAAGGGGCTCTCCCCTGGGTGAAGTGGCGCTATCTGAAGGATCATCATATACCCTTCCCCTTAGGCTTCCCCATCTATCCCCAAAGGATTTCCCTGTCCAAGATGGCAACCCGGGACTTGCCTAGCCTGAGACCCGGACGCTTGGAGCTCTAGCACGGTGCGTACACCCCCCCTCCACCCCCCCCCGACATGGTGCTACAACAGCCTGAAATGGCCCATATGGAAAGATGCAGCTCCTGGGCACCGTGAGGGATGTGTGTTATCTCTGTGCCAGGATCCGGCGCAGAAGTGCTCCACCATGACAGACTGCAGCCCAGCTGGAACACACGGCATACGCAACAATGGGAGCAAACCCAGCATGCCGGCAGACCATCTAAGATGCAAGTAAGCAGCACTGTGTCCTAGTAGACAGACGTCGCACCAGGGGTCAAACCACCAGCCCAGTATATACCGGCAGCATGAAGGGGTTTATGGACCCCCCACAAGTCAGAGGAGCTACCACCTGAGAGCAGTCAAGTGCTGTCAGGACCCTCTTGGGGCTAGACCAACAACGAGGTAGCCGCCCCCCCAACAGTTCCTACTGGGACTGTACACTCCCCGCCCCTACTGCAAAGAGGTTGAATTGCGAGAGGGGACACCCGCCACGCAGCTGGGGCAAGCCAGTCAGCAGCACAAATCCACATAGAGCTCCCGAAAAAGAAAGTAAACTGACAAGACCCTAGGTTCCGACCCCTGACTCCACAGAACTTGACCTAAGTAGCCTGCATAAAATAGGCTGGGTGAAGGGGAAAAGCAGGAACTTGGAGAAAGACATGGCAGTAGGCGACACATTTCTGACCCCATTACGCGGCGCCCAGGGTCCTAGCGAGAGCCACCCTTGTCGGCATGAAACCAGAAGAATAAAGTTTTCCCGCCCGACATATCAAGGGGGTGTGATGGCAAAAGTCCCTAAGTCGGCATAGCAAGTGGACATTGCTACTCTACTCTTGGCCCCCAGCAAAGAAAAAGGTTGGAAAGGAGAGCGCACTGAAGTAATGCCACAAGGAAAGAAACCTGAACCATCCCCCCAGTTGCTACCGCAAGGGGTCACTAAGACAAACCTGCAGGACCTCCTGGCAGCCATGACCAGGGAATATCAAAAGGGCACAGAGGAGCTCATGAAAAAGATCTCTGGAGGGCATGAACGCATGGACGAGGTGGAAAGGAGAACGGCAGAAATCGAAACTACAATATGCGATCACTCCTACGAAATTGGGGAGGGAGCGGACAGAATCACTGCCCTGGAGGCCAGATGTGAAGCGCTGGAAACAAAAGAAGACGACTTCAAAAATCACTCCCACCGTAACAACATCCGTCTTCGTGGGATCCCAACCTCTGTCACAGATGCACAGTTAGGGGACTTCACCCAAGATCTCTTTCGGTTTATCTTAACCCTTGCAGACAGTGCCCCCTGGAACTGGACAGCATGCACCGCACAAGAGCGAGACGGGTGCCCACAACCCCGCCAGATGTTCTGGCAAGGGTCCGTTTCGTTAGGGTTAAGGAAGAGATCATGCAGGAATCAAGTAGCTCTGCATGCATACAATTTACAGATGCCTCAATCTCCCTATAACAGGACCTGGCAGAAGCTATGCTACTGAAAAGGAAGTCCCTGAAAGCACTAACAGAATGGCTGAGGGACAAGAAGGTTCCGTATCGCTGGGGATGTACCACCGCTCTCCTGTTCAGCCTGTAGGGCAAGCAATGGCAGATACAAAGAACGAAAGAAGCAGAACAATGACTAAACCTGCTGGGTGCGAATGAGGACGAGGAAAGTTAAGCACCTGGAGAGGACCCCCTGAAGGAGGGAACGCAGGCATGGATGCGTTTGGACAGGATAAGCCTGGCAGGTGCTGACTGGGTACAATCTGCCTACGAAGAAAGGCCCACCCACTGCAAATTCATCCAGGTGCCCAGGAAACCCCTATAGGGAATTACTGCAACATGTGCCCCACTGGGGGCCAATTGTACCCTCGAAGTGGAGAAACGTAGGTACCTCACAGAGGAACTGCCAGGAATGCAGTGAGGAATCAGTGAAGTGATGCCAGCTGGGAACGAAGCTGCCAAGACTGTGTCTCCAATACAAACAGCAGGTGGACGTGTTTTCATGCATATAGCAATGGACACTAGTTGTCCATAATAAGGTTAGTTGTCTGGTACTGGGCCGGCTGCCCCGAGAGTTGAAGGCTGGTTATGGGAGATGGTGGAGGGGTGTTGGGATCTGGCTTAAGACCAAGGCTTCTCGAGGCCACAGTGCTGGAGGTGGGATAGCGGGGGTCTCCTGACCTCCTGCCCATGGGACAGAGGGGGGGACTGGAGGGTAGAATAATGTGGAGTAAGCAAGATGATGGATACAGCTAGGGAACTCAGCATGGTAACCTGGAATGTGCAGCGCCTAAACTTCCCGGGGAAATGGAAATCAGTGCAGCGCAGATTATCTGAACTCTCAGCTACCATAGCCTGCCTACAAGAGACCTACCTCCTAGCGGAGGATGAAAAACTCATTCACTTCCGGCAATTTAACAAATGCTACTTCACTAAAGCAGGAGAGAAGAAGAGGGGAGTGGCACTGCTCTTTAGCCGGGAGGTGCCACTAACCCAGGTCACAGTGAAAAGAGACCCGATGGGTATACCTATTGGTTAAGGGGTACTTATTAGAACAAGTCATGACCTTCACCTCTATCTACTGCCCAAATAGTGCACAGGACAGGTTTCTCCGAACCATCCTCCCAGTGATTGACGCATTCGCGGAGGGCTGCCTTCTTATAGGAGGATACTTCAACCTGGTCCCTAACCCAAACCGTAACAAAGCCCTACCCCCAAAGAAAGAGGTATTTGCCCGGGCAATAGGTTTTGCTGAATTCCTGAGAGAAACTGGTTCGGTAGACGTCTGGTGACTCTCTAATGACGTGGCACGTGACTACACATGTTACTCGCATGTCCATAAAGGGCTCTCTCAAATATATCTAATCTTAATGTCCAGTGAACTGTTCCCCTGCCTAGAAGAAGTTCAAATACACCCGAGGATGTTCTCAGACCAACCAGAACAGGCCCGAGTCAGAGTAAGCGGTCTCCCAAAGCTGCCACAATGGCACTGGAAAATGCAGGACTCATTACTGCGAGGTGAGGTAACCAAAGGGGAAATGGCTAACACACTCAAGTGCCACTTCCAGGAGAACGCCTCAGGGATGTACAGAAGCGGTACTATCCGATGCTATGAAACCAGTGGTCATGGGGGTGTTGATGGGATGAGCCTCTGCACAAAAGAGGATGGGGAAGTTGCAGCAGGTTAGCCTGGAGGACAGGGTAGCAGCAATTGAAGGGGCACACAAGCAGAACCAATCAGTCAAGACAGGCAGAGAACTCAAAAACTCTAAATCAGCCTTAGAAATGCATCTGGCTGATAAATCCGCGTGAGCACTCGCATACACAAAACACTTTTATTATATGAACAGTAACAAAGCTAATAAACTATGAGTGTACAAATTAATAAAGCTCCATACCCGAAATAATATCCTCATTTTAAGGGGTAAAGACGGATCCCTACTATCATCAGAGGATGACAAACGGGATGCCATGATGTCCCACCAGAGCGAAGTGATCATGGGTAACCCTATTGGCGACCATTTGCACAATGCTTACTTAGCCATCCCCCTGGACCAACCAAAGCTAACTCATCCAGTGTCCCACAAACATCCGATAACCTTGGAGGAAGTATTAGAAGCTAGAAAAACACACAAAAACGCTGCCCCAGGCCCCGACGGATTTTCAGCAAGGCTCTACAGGACCTATGCTGACACCTTGGCCCTGCGACTAGTGCAGCTCTTCAACTCCTTCAAACCAAAGGTAGTGTCACCCCATCAATGGAGGAGTCCCTCACGATACTTATCCTAAAGCCGGATAAAGACCCAGAGAATTGCGCATCCAATCGGCCAGTAACGCTAATGAACAATGATGCCAAAATATTCTCAAAGGTATTGGCAACGAGGCTAGCTAGGGTCTTCCCTGATCTAATCCACCTTAATCAAACGGGATTTAAACTGGGTCGTATGACCCAGTACAACATTAAGCGCACCCTAGACTTGATTGAATGTGCCACGAGAATGACTGTGGAGATGGCCGTGATCTTGCTGGACGCCCATAAGGCATTCGACCTGTTGGACTGGGGCTACATAAAGAAAACTCTTACCCGTTTTGGGTTTGTCCTGAAGTTTGTGCAGTGGGTAATGGCCAACTATGAACACCCCACCACATCCCTGAGAATAAATGGCAGGCATTCCCCCAAGCTCCACATTTCCCGAGGCACTCGCTAGGGATGCCTCCTATCCCCCTGATATTCGCCCTCTCAATGGAACCATTCGTAGCTAGGATTCAAAATGACCCTGGAATACAAGGGCTTCAATTGGGTGGGAACCAGTTTAAGGTCTCCATGTATGCTGATGACGTTCTCCTCTCCCTGAAACAGATCAAAGGCTCCCTGGAAGCACTCTGGCAGGAAATCTCAGCATTTGGGGAAGCATCGGGCTTCAGGATTAACTATCGAGGGCCTTGGGAATAAACATTACGCAGGAAAGTAAAGAAGAGTTAACAAACATCTGCCCTGTCCCCTGGACCCAATATCAAATTGCCTACCTAGGAATGAACATTCTGCATAGGACTGAGAGAATGCACCGAGCCAACTTCCCACAGTTGATCCGAAATCTATTAAGCGATATGGAGAGGTGGAACAAACAAGAGGTATCGTGGCTGGGGAGAATTACAGCAGTAAAAATTAACCTGGTCCCTAGACTGCTCTATCAGTGCCAAGCACTGCCAGTGGCCATACATCCAGGGGAGCTTCTAAGGTTACAAAAGGGTAGTCTCAATTATGTATGGTGTAGGAGAAAACCGCGAGTTGCCAAGAGTAATGCTTAGAGGAGCCGCAGTGGGTGGTGTTGGGGTCCCTGACGTTGCTATATATGCGTTGACTGCACATCTATCACACGCCTTCACCTGGCAGGCTAACCGTAACCAGTCCCGGTGGAAACAGATAGAAGAGCATTGGAGTGCTACCCCCTTGTCCACCTTGCCACACCTCACAGCAACACGCGAGCCCTCGAGCCACGGCCACGGGGAGCACTGGTGTCCACTCACCCCAGTATGGAGCAACCCAGACTTCACCCCGGGACATACTCTAGCAGGATTTAATGCATGGTGGGAGGGGGGCAGGGCTGACACACTTTAAGGACTATTACGCCAATGGGGCCTCACTTACCTTTATGGAATACAAAGACAAATTTCAAATTCCAGAAACTGAGAGATTCCGCTATGTGCCACTCCGACACTGGCTATCCCAGCGAAACATTTCAAAGCGAGGGAATAGCAAACTTAACCCGCTAGAACTTAAATTAACGTCAGTGCCGCCAAGGGGCAAAATATCATCTCAATACAAGCTTTTAGAAAAGTGTGACCCCAGCAAGGAGGAGAATTATATGATATCCCTCCATCTACTCCAATTCAAATTATCTGGCGGGAGTTGGGCCTCTTGTCATTGAAACCAACTGTGGACTGGAATAGCCTTGCCCTTTTCAGGAAATGCTTTTCATCTTCACGTCCTGATATCCTGGAAATGCTACACAATGAAATTGTCATCTCAAAACTCCAGTTAAACAACTGGAGAAAGAAAATGAGCAGCAAACTGGAAGAAATTGGTGATTTTTTTTTTGAAAACTCGATTTTTATTAAAGTTTTTGTGGTTATGACATAAATAATGCAATGATACAACCAGCAAAATGAATGAAAAAACAATCACAACCCCCCACCCCTTCCTCCTTCTCCCTTTCCCCTACCCCCCTCCCTCTCCCATACCATGGTTCGATGGATGAAAATAACAGCAGGGTCTAACACATTATCTCACAAAGACATTTCGCAAGCATGAGGTAGTCATAAAAAAGGTAGGAGGCGCTCAAAAAGTAAGGACCAACATGCAGGGACAGCATCTCACTTTCTAACAGATCCCTCCACACTCGGGGAGGGGGGGGGATAGGGTGGGGGAGGAGGGAGGGGCAGGTGTCTAGACAGCAATGTTCAGATCTAAGGGTCCATTCAAGATGTTTTGTGTGTCTTATGTTGTTCTTCCATATTTATCAAAGAAGGGAAGCCATAGGCCCTCAATATTAGACTTAGATTCGTCGATCAGGTGGGTCAAAAATTCCATATCGTATATTGCCTGTATTTTGGAAACCCACTCTCCCTCCCGCAGGGGTTGGGGTGATTTCCATTTTTGGGCCCAACAACATCTAGCCGCAACTAGCATAACATGCAGCGTGTGATCGTGTTTCACCTTCGGACCCCCCTCCACCTCAATGCCAAACAACATTAGCCAAGGGGATAGAGTCCTTTCAATACTGTCTCCCTCCTTTATCCAAGACAAGACCTCATTCCAGTAGGTTTGTGCCACTTGACACTTCCACCCCATATGTACATAGTCCCGTTTGTCAGTATGACATTTCCAGCAGTTTGGATCGTATCCCTTTCTCATTCTGGCTATCCTCTGTGGGGGGTGGTGCCATCTGTGGATCAGTTTAAGGGCCTGGTGGCGGTATTGGGGCACAGCTGTGGAGCGATTGGCCTGTCTACATATCTTGGTCCATCTTTTTTCAGTTATGGGTGTGCCTAGATCTTTTTCCCATTGTATCTGGGAGGATGGGGGTTCCCGTGGAGTGGAAAACAGCAAAAAGCTGTAGAGTCGTGATAGCATCCCTTTGGTCCCTTTGTATGTGATAAGGAATTTCTCAAAGTCTGTTAGATCTCTCCTAAGAGTATCTCCCCATCTGCTCTCAGTAAGGGCACCCTTGAGTTGCAGGTATCGAAAGGGAGAGAGGTTGGGAAGGCCCAGGGCGTCCTTCAAATCTCCCAAAGATATAAACACCCCCTCCCTCCAGAGTTGTCCGACTCTACAGAGGCCTGCCTCATACCATCGTTGGAAGGCTAATGGCTCATTGATCCCAACCCAGAGTGGGGGAGCCCAGATGCAGCTCAGGGGCGAGTGCCATGTTGTGAGCCTCCTGAGGTAACCCCCCCTATTTCCATATGGACCATAACACTCCCAGAACTGGGTGCTTCAAAACTCTCCTCAGGATATGTGCCTTGGGGACAAATAACCACTTGTCTAGTGTGACTGGGGAGAAAAGCAAGTTATCTATGCCTACCCACTGTTTCTTCGGGCCCATCACCAGGTGGTCTACCAGAATTCGCAACTGTGATGCCTTATAGTATGTGTCTAAGTCTGGAAAGTTAACTCCACCCTGGTCTTTGGGCCTTATCAGGGTGGCGTAGGCAATTCTATGGGATTTGCCAGCCCAAAGGTAGCGGACAAGGGTCCGCTTGATCTCTAGGAGGAACGGCTTCGGTATCTGGGTTGGCAGCATTTGAAACAGATCTAGGAATTTAGGGAGGATCACCATCTTAATGGAGTTAAGGTGCGCCATCCATGAGAGGCCGGATTTCGTACAACGCTCAAGGTCTTGTTTAATCGCCGACCAGAGGGGAGGGTAGTTTGCCTTAAAAAGATCTGCTAGATCTGATGGTATCTGAATCCCCAGGTGACAAAATCCCTTGAGTTGTTTACAAAACGGGAGGTCCTCAATATATTGCCTCTCTATGTCATTGAGTTGGCCTGCTGGGAATGCGACTGATTTGTCTAGGTTTACCCTGTAGCCTGCAAGGGTCCCGGATTGCTCTAAGCTATTCAGCACCTCGGGAACTGATTGGGATGGGTGAGAGAGATATAATAGGACATCGTCGGCAAACAGGGTTATTTTATGGTCCGTTTCTCCCATTTTGATGCCCTGGATCTTGTCATTTCGCCTGATCGCTATGGCCCATTACCTACGCATATATGAGGGGGGATAGTGGGCACCCTGTCATGTGCCCCTTTCCAATGGGAGGGCTTCAGATTCGCCCCCGTTCACTACAACCTTTGCTGAGGGGTGGGAGTATAAAGCTGTCATCCAACCACGCCATTTAGATCCCATCCCCAAAGACGATAGAACACCCTCCATGAAGGCCCAGTTTACCCTGTCGAACACCTTTTCTGCGTCTAGGGACAGGAGAAGAGCACCCTCCGTTCTCACTCCTTTGGAACTCAGTATATGTAGGGTTTTGCGCATACTGTCGGCCCCCTATCTGTTCATTACAAAACCAACTTGATCAGGGTGGATCCGTCGGGGGAGACATTTTTCTAGGCGTGTTGCCAGGATCCTGGTGAAGATCTTTGCGTCCGTCCGTGTTCAGGAGCGAGATGGGCCTATACAAACCGCACTCTGCCGGGTCCTTGCCGGGCTTGGGAATTACTGTGATCATGGCCTGTAGGAATGTCGGTGGGATGGTTTCCGAGGTTTTAATTTGATTAAAGAGTTTGGTCAGCGGTTGTATCCATACCAGTTGGAATTGTTTGTAAAAGTCGGCTGTGTATCCATCCCCCCCGGGGGTCTTGCCTACTTTTAGTCTTTTAATGGCCCCCTCCACCTCTTCCTCCGTTATATCCCTTTCCAGTGCTTCCCTCTCCAAGTCTGTGAGCTTAGGTAGGGGATGGTCCTCGAGATATCTCCGAATATCGTCTAGTGATTCGCCATCTTGTTTAGTATAGAGTACTTTATAAAAGCTTGCAAAGGATTCGGCTATGTGCTTGGTTGTTATCTGGATGTTAACCCGCTCCATCCCTGACCTTCTCTATCCGTCTACCCGCCCTATTTCCCCTCACCCTATGTGCCAGGAGGGTTCCAACCTTGTCTCCCTTTTTATAATATTGCTGCTTTGTGTATCTCATTTTTTTGACCACCTCACCAATTAAGATTGTCTGTAAGGCTTGTCTCTTATCTCTCATTTCGCTCAGGAGGTTTTCACGGTCTACATTACCTTTTGTGAGCTGTGCCCTCATGACCCGTAGGTCTTCACGGAGTTTGGATCCTATTAGCACTCTCTCCCGTTTCTTAATCGAGCCCTCTGCAATAAAGAGACCCTTGAAGGTGGCCTTTGCCGCTTCCCAAACTGTGGCCATTGTGATCCCCCCCTGTATCGTTTGTTACAAAGAAAGCTTCTATTTCTTTCCGTAGGAATTCCCTAAACACCTGGTCCCTCATGAGGGTGTTGTTACATCGCCACCTGTATGACTTCGGGTATCTTGCAATCGCCATTCCATGACCAGAAGTTCATGGTCCGACCAGGTCACTGATTCAACCGTGGGGTTTCCAACCTCCCCTCCCCTCCTCCCTCCTCCGATATCAGTAATAGGTTGATTCTGGTATATGTTTGATGAGGGGGGAGAAGAACGTGTAACCCCCAGGAGTTTGCCAGCATTTTCGCCATACATCCACCCAATAATATTCCCTTAAGAGGTCCCTCATGACTAGGTTATTCTTAGTGGGGACTTTAGGGCCCGACCCTCTGGCAGACCACCAGTCTAGTTGGGGATCTGTGATGAGATTAAAATCTCCACCCAAGATCATAGCTCCCTCCGCCCACTTGTCCATGTCTTTAAGGACTTTATGGATAAACTTGATTTGGCCAACGTTTGGTGCGTACAAAGTAGCCAACGTGACACATGTGCCCTGGGATAGGCCCTTGACCCCCAAAAATCTACCCCCAAAGCCCCTTTTCGTCTCAACGTCGGTAAGGAGAAGGGATTTACCAAGGAGAATGCCTACTCCCTCCTTCGAGGATTTATGTGAGGCCCAGAAGTTTCTGCCTATCTCCTTTCTTTTTATTGTCGACTCTGCACCCCTCCTATAGTGTGTTTCTTGTAGGAAGAGGACTAGCAGTTTTTGTTTGCGGAACATGTTGCTTGTAAGGGATCGCTTGTTTTGTGAGTTTAGGCCCTTAACGTTGAGCGTACCAATTCGCCCTTAAACCATGGTCGTCGCTACCCTTGCCCTGTAAAGTTTCAGTGAGTTCCCTCCGTATCATTCGTATGTTTAAGCCCCAATTCCATGGTATGGTGTCCCTGTTTCCTTTGTTTCTCACCCCTCCCCTCCCTTGTTCCCCGTCTCCCTTACCCGTTTCTTAAGGCGTTCATCTCCATCGCCTGACAAACATCGGGGTTAGTAAACGAACCACCCAGGCCGCTGCCCAGGCCCCAGGAGATTAAGTGATACAGAACATATCCTCCATCTTTCCGTTAAAGAATTTTTCCCCGAGTTCGGTTGGGATTCAGATCGCCGTGTGGGACCCCTTTCAAACTCTCCCCGCCCTTCATCAATAACTAGTATTGCGTCCATACATCACGAGACCCATTGTACATTGACTTTCAATATGAGGCGGAAAGGGGTTCCCCAACATCGGGGGTCAAGCACAGATACCCTCCGGTAAGACCAACGCCCCTCCCACCCTCAATAAGATGGCCCTCAGACTTTCTGTCATGTCAATTAAACATAAACCTCGCCAACAGTGGCAACATCCAAAGGCAACATACGATTACCCCCAGCATGGAGGGCTTCTGAGGGCCGTGTAAGCAATTGTATTGCGGAATGTAACATCATCTTTCTTTTCTTTTCCCCACCCTGCCTCTGCGATCATGTGGGACCACCACGACCCGCCGGGGGATGTCTAATTTTCTGGAATTTCCGAGTGCCTTTCACTTTATGCTTCCCCTGGCCTAGATCAGGGCCTCGCGGGGCCCGGCCCGGGTCCCTATCAGTCTCGTTCTGTTTCCCCGAGGTTCCTGGGGAGTCTCCAACCAGCTCATCGATGGCTCTTTGGATGTCTTCTTCCGTCACAAGCTGGTGGTTCTCGCCTTGCCATTCGAATGCCAAATAAAATGGGTGTCCCCAGCAGTATCCGACTCCCTTCTCCTGTAGCCATCTGGTGATCGCCCCACTTTTTTTCCTCATTTGCAGCGTGAGGGCAGACAGGTCTTTGTAGATTGCCATCGTATTGCATGTCTCTTAGAGTCCTCGCTCTCTCCAGTATCCTTGCTTTGTCTCCGTAATAATGGAATCTTGCCAGAACTGATCGTGGGCCCCTACCACCTCCACCAGCTCGATGAACCCTGTCGATCAGGACAATTTCCCCAGAATCGGTTCCCAGGACAATCCTGATGATCTCCTGCACCTTGCCCTCCAGACCACCCTGGGTCTCCCCCTCTACCTCCGTCAAGCCGAAGATCTGCAGGTTACTTCTCTGTTTGCGATTTTGCATATCGTCCACTTTGAGACGAAGCTCCCCCTCCCATCTCTGCATCTCCCTGAACCTTGCCTCCATCTGCATTTCCAGAAGGTCAGTGGACGCCTGATTGTTTTCCACCCGCTCCATTCGGTCCTCAAGTGTGGAGACTTTGGCGGTGAGGTCGGCTAACTTGGCACCCATGTCTGTTCTCATACCCCTGATTTCATCTAGGATCGTCTGGATGTTATTCTGCATGCTGATCATATCAGGGGCCGGTGTGGCTGAAGCGCCAGTTTCCATCGCTAGATCTCCAGGTGTGAATTGGTATTTTGCTAGAGTTTCTGTCCAACTCATGAGGTGTTTCTGCCCCTTGGTCTCTGTAATTTTTTGGTGTCCCCAGTGGTGTCTCCCGGGAGCGAGAGCTTATTCCTTTCCCTCCGCCTCAGCTCATGTTTATGTTTGTGTTTGTTTGTTTGTTTATTGAATTTATATAGCGCTTTACGCCAAAGCGCTTTACAGATTAACAACAAGATACAACATTTTGAGAAGCTTATTACAAACGTGAAACAAACTAGAAGTACAGTATATGGAACAATTTACTCAAGGGGAGGGGAGGAGGAGGGAGAGGGGGGGAGGGGGTAGGTAGAGGGCATGAGAATCAGGATCGATGCTAGCAGGGTGGGAGACAGAGGGGTGCGGGGGGGGGAGTTCCAGGTTGCCTCTTGCCCTCTAGGTGGCAGTGTCCAGTGAGGTCAGTGGGAGGAGAGGGAGGTGAGTGGAGGGGGGTAGGGGTTTGGGGAGGGGAGAGGGGGGTAAGGAGAGGGTCAGGGAGGGGAGTGGAGAAGAAGGGATTTCAGGGAGGAGCGGAAGGATGAGTAGGTAGAGGAGGAGCGGATGGAGAGAGGTAGAGAATTCCAGTGGAGGGGGGCCAGGAGTTGGAAGGAGCGGAAGCGCGAGGCGGCGCAAGGGGCAGGGGGTACTGTGAGAAGATAAAGATCAGCGGACTGGAGAGAACGGGAGGGATGGTAAAATGAGAGGAGAGTAGAGAGATGGGGGGGGCGAGGTCATGGAGAGATTTGTAGACAAGACAGAGGAATTGAAATTTCAGTTGTGAGAGGAAGGGAAGCCAGCCGAGTTGAGAGAGAGAGGCAGAGATAGATTCACGAGGACCGAGAAGACATAGAGTACGGATGGAGGAGTGGTAGATGGATTTTAGGGGAGTCAGGTGAGAGGCGGGGAGACCAAAAAGAAGAGAGGAGCCGTAGAAGAGGCGGGAGAAAATAAGGGAGGAAGGTGAGGGAAGAGCGGATCTTGCGGATGTTGAACAGGTGGTCCCTTGTGGAGGGCTCCCACGTGCCCCAGGGCCCTGCTTTAAAATCGCTGGTGTACCTTGCTCCTTCTTATCTTTAGGTTTGCCTCTATACCTAAGGGGTACTCTGGTGCCTTCGATGTTGGTCCGTTTAGAGCTTCGGGGAGTTATCTGTTTGTATCTCCAAGTGCGATGTCGGAAGTCTCTCTTTGTTTTGGCACTCCCCTGACAGTGGCCCCCCAAGTATGGTGAAGGAGGGGACAGGAGCCCAGGAGTTGGGGGGTTGGACTAGGCCCCCCCCTCTGTTGGTTGTTTGTACTCACGGTTATGCCCCTGGGGGGGCCAGGGGCTCTGCTGCAGGGTCACCAGGGTAGTAGCACTTGGGGCCTTTGCTTGAGTCTGGCAGGCCGTGTAATGGACTGGGACTGTACACCCGGAGGGGAGGCGGGATAGTGCAGCGTGGAGTTTTCTCGTGGGAGTATGGTGTGTTTGCCTTCACTAGGGTTGGTTCCGGCAGGTTCTATTTCCCTGGGTGGTGACCTCCAAGTGATTCGCCCTCCCGCATCCGCCCGGGTGTTAGAACACCTACCTGTGCGCGGCGACGGGGCCTAGGGGGCGTGCTGGTTCCTGGCAGTTGTACCCATGTCTCAGGTTGTGGAGACGACGCACTGCTCTGAGCACATTTCCCCGGCGGAGTCTCTGTCCTGACCCGTGTAGGGCACGGGTGCCGTTCACGTAGCTGTTCAAGCGAGCTTGCGTTCCAAGCCTCGTTCGCGCGGCGGCACCCGTTCGAAAATGCGCATTGCAGCGCGGTTCAAGCCTCGGTTTCACACGGGACCGCTACTTAAGCGATCCGATTTTGTTTTTCACCGCGTCTCAACGCGGTTGGTTTCCTCCCGCTTCGCTTCCCTGTTCCTTGGGTTCTTGGGTCCTGGTCCTGGTCCTGGGCTGGGTCCTCTCCTGTTCCTCCTCTAGTCAGGGCTGCCTTAGTGCTTCTTCTTCCCCTTACCTGTTCTCCTGTGTTCCCTGGAACCTCCCCCCCCTGGTTCCCCTTCCTGCTCCTTTTCGATTTGCCTGAGTTGCCCGCCTCCTGCTTGGGTTCCTGTGGTCCTGGTCCGCTTCTCCGGCTTCTGTGGATCTCTGTTCTTTATCCTGCATTGGTGCCTTGGACTCACTGGGTACCTTGAACATTCTGCTTACCTGTACTGGCTACCTTGAACTTTCATCACCCTGGATAGCTGCTTGGAATACTTTGCCAGTATTTGCCAGTAACATCTACGACCTTCCCTATCAGTGCTTGCACTGTTCTGGCGCCATGTTAATATTGGGAAGTGTCATTCGTGGCGTCAGGAGCTGGCCCCAGTTCAATTCTGTATTACAGGACGGGTCCGGGGTCGGTTCTTTGCGTCACTTTTCTTCATTTGCGGAAGACTTCACCAGCTACTTGTCTACCCCTACCACAACCTGGCTACCTCGGCATGCAAGACTCCTGGAGATACAGGTACGCCTCGTCCTCGGGACGCTCAATTTAACACCGGGCCTGTGAAGGGGCTGCCCCAGGCAGCCACGCCTTTATGGTGGCTCAGAGGACTTTGCGATCCTCCAGGAGATTTGCCCTGTGGGGGGCTTTCGGTGAGTCGGTGGGGGGGGCAGCCCAGGGGCGCGCCCGCGTCTGTCCGGGCCTGTGTAGAGGCAGCTCCAGGCAGCTGCGCCTTTATGATGGCTCAGGGGGACTCCCCTGGGGGCGCTCAATGACGCTGGGTACCCAGGCTGGGGGAGGGAAAGGGAAGAGGGGGCTCGGGCGCGCTCCCGCGACGGCCAGAGCTGATGAAAGAAATTGCCGGCAGGGGTCCGGGGGGGCAAACCGACTCCAACGGGGCACCCGGCTGTCAGAGCCCGGGCGCACCACCGCCCGCACCGCCTCATAGTCCCTCTCCTCTGCGCTGCACCGGTTGCGGGAAGTGGGCGGGCTGTGTGGTCCAGGGAGAACACGGTCCGGGTCCCCAAGGGATTTCCGATTCCTCCGCTGGAGTTGCCGGCACGTCCACAGAGCGCAGGGTCAGCTAGCTGGCAGCAGCGCGGGGTATGCCTGCTGCAGGGTGGAATGTAGCTCCATGTCTCCGGGCCGCTTGCGACGCCGGCCTGGAAGGGGGAGGGGGAGCGCGAACGCTCCAAGTCAAATATCTCCGGTTCTAGAGCACCTCAGAGGATCGGGAGGGTGTCGCTGGAGTCCTTGGGAGTTCCAACGGCCGTTTATCCTAGTTTGATGAGGGTAGTGTTCCTTTCTTTTATATTTCTCCGCAGTTATCCCGAGGCCGTGTGGGGAGCAGATAGATCAGGCAGCCAACTTGCCTGCGCCCCCTGGTGGCGTTGCCAGAAATTGGGGGTTTGATCGAGATTCTACTCGCTAATCCCACATAGATCAAGACAAAACTGAAAGGGCTGGACTGGATAACGACGTTGGAATCAGCTGCCAATTATCAATTCATAGCACATATTTAGCAGGAGCCACGAAAATTGGATGCTGTTTGTAACGATCTAAAACAATTTCCCAACAGAAAATTCAGAGACCAATTCGTGGTTTGACTGAAGGAAATAAGTGTTGCTTCTGTAAAAACGATTCTGTTGAGTAAACCCCAAAACATCTCATCTCCTGTCCAGCCCTTAAAGAGAGATGCATAAAACAACTTGGACATTTATTATCAGAGTTCCGGATACAAGAGATGGAAGTGTGGTGGACTACCTTGATGGAAGGAAACCAAATCCGCTATGTAATCGCAATGTTCAAATTTTTAGATCTGTTCCAAGGGAAACTATGAAAGAGTGATTTCTTTATTTTTATGGATAGAGGAGAAACTGAGTTGTTTAGGAAACTGTGTAGGAATGTGTTGTTTTGCTAAAAAGTTGTTTTCAATTAAATGCAAATAACATTTTTTTTTTAAATGATATGATAAAGTGGGAAAGGGACATGGGGAGAGGGCTGGAGGAATGGGGGCGCATCTGGTCCTGTATGCTCAAAACCTCAAAATGTATAACGAACAAAAAGTGTCTGTAAAGGTATTCTTCAGGTGGTATATCGCCCCGGAAATCCTGAATAACAGTAATCCAGGGCTGTCACCACTTTTTTGGAGAGGTTAACCTAACGGGTTCATTGTTCCATCTCTTGTCTTGCCATGGGACCTGGGGATTGTATTACTGGGGGACATAGGAAAAGGTGTGTTCCCATTTAATGGGGCATATGGCGGACCTAATTACCCACCTGCTCACTGCAGCTAAAATCACCATTGCCCGGCTCTGGTGGTGGGTTAAAAGCTGGGACACAGCAGTGGCTGAGAAAATTACGGCCTCCCGTGTGGGAATCAAGGGGAAATTCTGCAACTCCTGGTCCCGCTTCTTTGACCATACAGAACTATTCCCCGGGGTAGTGCGTCAACCAGCAGCCCTCCAATGGTGCACTAAATTCTGAACCTCATATCACCACCCAAATACCCTCCATTTGCTAAGGAAACTGTGCACTGTACTAGACCCATATTTTTTATGTTGCCTTGCATTGTCGATAACTCAAATTGCACCTTTGTTTTACTTGACCCAACTTTTGTTGTTAAATACCAATAAAAATGAATGTTAACATTTTTTTTTCTTTCTTTAGGGTCTGATTAAATTGTTCCACAAGCCCCTCTGTTTGTGGTATACAGAGGTGCGTAGCGTGGTAATGTGGAGGATTTCTTTCACTTCTGCTGAGTTTCAAAATAAAGGTACTCCCTAATCTCCTTAGGAAAACCCACCCGTGATAAGAAAGGTATTAAGTATTTTAGTATTTGCTGAGAGGTGTTACTCTTCATCGGAAACGCTTCCGGGTAACGGGCCGCATAGTCAACATTGACCATATACATGTTTCCTAATCAGGAAAGTTGTAATGGCCTGACAATATCCATCCCTATTCTTGAGAATGGGATTTCTATATTCAGAAACGGCTGTAATGGGGCCAGAAGAACATTGGCCTGGGCTGTTTTCTGGCATAGTGTACATGTGGCAACAATGTTTTTAACATCTGGACAGTAGAACCTGGGTTTTATTTGGTTTTGAGTCTTGGTAATGATTAAGTGCCCCGATGTCTGATGGGCATGCACCATTTCTAATACTATGCAGTGGTGACTCCTAGGGACCACCAATCGGGTCCTTGATATCCCCTCAGCTGCAACATCTCCTAGGATGGGGCCCCCGTTTTCTTCCTCAGGAATGGCCTGATCAAAAGCCTCAGTCAAATTCTGATTGTTCCGTTGTGCAAATGCTAGATCAGGGACTACTTTTGTGTCTTCATCAACGGGATCCAGCACTTCAGCACTACAGCAGTCTTTTTGCCTGTCATTGTGGTACCTTCTTTAGGGAGAGGCTTGTTGGCTTCCCCAAAACTCTTATTACCCTGTTCCATAATTTCTTGCTCTAGGACTTGTACATGTTTGGGGAAAACGGGCCACCTTCGGTATACCCTGGGCTATTTTATCTCCAATTTTTATGTGGTAGTTTCTTCCCATGATTATGGAGCAAACTTTTTACCCACTAATCTGGAACGACTCACTCCTGTTACCCCATCTAGTCCATGCCTCCATGCCAAGCCAGACTTTGACACAAGCCTGATGTACGTGCCTTTCGGTGAGGGCAAGATTAAGCCTGTAGGTATCAACAGGCATTCGCCTACCTCAACCACCATGTCTTTGCTACTACTTAGATCGAATCCGATGGACTCAGAATTGGCTATTGTAGGGTCGGAGGTTCTAGTGGTTAACTTAGTAAATATCAGGGTCCCCCAATTTTTGTTACTTGGGCAGGATTCCAACACTGACACCATTTGTGGTGACAAGGAATGAAGAGACTGACCAATCAGTGCCATGATGATTGCTGTATACTTTTATTAAAAAGAAAGAGAAACCTATCTGTCCTTAACTCTAATGGGATTTCCCTACTGTGACAAATCCTTGGATGTCGTCACTTCTCCCAGAGAGGAGCCCCGTCCCTTGAAGCCAGGAAGATGAGGCCACTACCTAATAGTCCCCCTGGTTGTGGTATTCAGCGGGGGATCTCACAGGGAGAGATTCCCCCCCTTCTGGGACCAGGAAAGACTATCCAAGGGAAGCGCGGTTTTCCAACTCTATAAGCCCCTCCCATAAATCCTCATATCCCTTTCTCTCCACTTCCATGTTACCTAACCACCCCGTGTATGTATGCATGACCATGAGACTGACCTCTACTGAGACGAGGAAGAGAACAGATGACCCAAGTAAAACCTATGGGACTCCAACTGAGACAAAGAAGAGGTGCAGAGCCATGAAGAATACCTGGTGGAATGGTAATCACCATTCTAGCGTTCTGCAGAGGAGAGCTGGACGATTAAAATAACTGTCTGAGCAGCTAGATGTACTGCATTAGGGAGAGCGACCGCCATACCAGCAGCCAAAGCAGAAGGACCATCCAGCTTGGAAGATCCAAATGAGATGCAGAGAAGAAGTAATTCCTACAGTCTCGAAGGAAAGAAGAACCTGGTGGGTTGGAGTGAGTCTGGAGCAGCAGTGGGAGCGGCAAGCCGGTACCAGGGACAAGAAGCGCAAGACCAGAGCCAGTGGGCAGAGAAATACTTGCGCAGCCCAGTGAACGACCGAAGCACACGAGGAGGATCGTCAGTGTCCAGATGCCCGCAGAGGTATAGGGCAAGACGCTGGTGTCTGTGGGGGCTTGGAAAGCAGTGTCTGGGGCCCACATACAGAAACAAGGTACCTTCCTTGTGATAGTGCTTGATGAGAGAAGAAGCCAAGTTGGTCAGAACAAAACAGAAATGAAATCAGGGTCTTGGACTCACATGCAGAAACAGGTTATCTTCCACGTGACAAGACTTGGCAAGAGAGGGAGCCAGGTTGGTCAAAGTAAGGAGCAAGATATACCAGGGTCGGAGACCCCAAAGAAATGAGATGCCTTCCTCACGGCAACACTTGGCAGAAGAGTGAACCAAGTTGGCCGAACCAAAGTGGGGGAATGGAGGATCTGGGATCCCTTTAGCATTGTGAACTGCAAATGAAGTCTGAGAAAAGGCATGGGGAAGTGAGTAATTCCCCTTGCCATTGTGAATTGCAAAGTAAGCCTGGGAAAAGGCCAGGGGAAGGAAGTCATTCCCCCTGGTATTGTGAGCTATAAAGTCTGCCTTAGAGAAGGCCAGGGGAAGGGAGTCATTATCCCTGTCATTGTAAAAATACTGACAGGAAGATACCTGGAGAAAGGAGGCATTCTCGAGGAACCCAATAGTGAAGAAACAAATAGGGGCAATAAGTAGTGTTGATGTTTGAGTTGGAACTTTAATCCGTAACATTGTTTTGTGCCTCAGAAAGGGATTGAGACCTGGGCAAGGGAGGCATTCCCTCAGGTAAATATCCAACCTAAGAATTGGAACTGTACCCTTTTTAGTTAAGCTGAGAACTTGGTTGCTTGTTGACCTCCCAACTTGAAACTTTGTTTTATACCCTGGGGAAGGGAGTCGACAATTTAACTACGATCCACTGTCCAGAAGGAAGGAGTCACTCTTCTGGACCAAGAAGATCCACATTACTTTAGTTTAATTACAAGTGTAATCGATAGAAGCAGGGTTTTGGCAGAGGACGGCAGACTCTTGATTTAGTGAGGAAGAGGTAGGTTTTTGCTTTTATTTTTGGTAATTTCTTTTTATTCGTTTGAAATGTAAAAACAATACAAACACAGAAGGTGAGAGGTCCCCGGACTTCATAATATGCACAGACATCGTCCAGTATTAAGTAGAGTTCGAGATATCTCTGAGAGTCCTCACAATTGTGGGGGTAGAACATATAACTATAACTAGACCAAACAGTATGGCTTCTGCCGGATCCCCACAACAAAGGAGATAGCAAAGCACAAGAGAACATTCCCATCCCCCAAATCAAGTAACAGAATTGACCACACCCAACTCAAAGATGAAAATGAAAATCTCACGCAATCTTACTTTCATCTAGTCAACACACATCATTAAGTGTTCTGGGAGCTTCCAGTAAATCCCTTACCTCCTACTCACTTCATCCAAACCGGACCAGTATCTAGTCTATACCGCTGTAGGCGTTTCTGAGTGAACCAAAATTTGACAAAACAACCCAAACATGTAATTTGCTTTAACTTCACAGCAACACCATTCGCGCTAGGTTAAAAGGGTTTATCAACTATATCGGCAGCCCTCGCAGCTAAAATCATTGACACCCATAAACATACTGTGGGTTAAGTCACTGACTCACCTACAGAAAGCTGGAGGAGCATCGCCCCCCAAAACCTCAACATACTGAGATATCACATTTAACTGGAGTAACTAAAACACAAGCCAAGCCAAGTTAACACAGCCAAGTCAAACATTATAGTCTTCACGGCCAAGAGAAAACCATATGTCTTTAAGTTCAATATCGACTCAAATCAGATCACCACTATGAGTGAGATTACCTACTTGTGCTACCAGCTGTCTAATGACAATTCTGTTACTAAATGGCATGCAATCTTAAACTCTAAACTAGTGCAATTGACTGCCCAGATGAGTTTCATTTATTGTCGTCACTGCAAGTTTTCCTTACTTCCTTTGATACACTTTTACCAATTGAAGGTCGAGCCCATTTTATTGTACAGCTTAGATCTTTGCTTGTTGAATATGGGTGCTTCATTGAATAAACTTCAAGGCAAAATATGGAAAAAGGTGTTGGGTCTTCCGGGATATCTGCCAAACCCCATTTTGATTCACGAACTAGGCCTATATGCATTAGCTGACAGATATGAATGGCGTATCTTCAACAACTATATGAAAATGCTGTCTCCACCCTCCAACTCCCTGTATGAGGATTTTCAGTTGATGTTAACTGCTGATTATTCAGCCCCAATTCCGCCTTTCAAAAGTGAATGAACCATGTGTTAATTTCTCTGAATTTGACAAAGCAAGACATAATCCATCTCCCTGGTTTGTTAATGGTTTCACATGAATGCGTGGGCTCACAATGCTGATTTAATTGCAGGATATGCGTCATTTACCAACTATGCTAGATTCAGACATGCATACACTCCACGTAGGTGATATATCTTGTGCTTTCCTGATAAGAAAGCCAGAAAAATCTACATGAGATTTTGTCTTGACCTAATCCATACAGGCACACGCTTTCGTAAATGGATCGGACAACGAGAGTCTGGGGTTGGAGAGATTTGCTGGTTCTGTGTGAACCTTAATGAATTAGAATCATTAGAGCACTTATTTCTGTATTGCCCGCATTTCGAATCACACAAAGACTGAAATGTTTAGGCACCTATATGGGAGATAACTCATTTTTTGAAGCCAAATGGTTTGGTTATGATGCATGTGGGGATATAACATTCCATTATACTGGCGACGGTGAGACTCGTGAATATAATCGAAGCGGCACTAAAAGAAAAGAATAGTGGGTTGCAAATTGTAAGTGAGGGGGTATAATCATCCCTCTGTAAATATGTTCCTGTGGGCCCAACGGGTGTTGCGTATATGACATTTTAGTTGAAAAAATCTAAGTTTAAATAAGAGAAGATTTTTTTGTCCACATAGCAAGCACCAATGCTCGCAACAAAAAAAAAATGGTGATTTGGCAAATTGCTAGAACCCGAGTGATCCATGATATTTTGTTGGGAATTAGCCATGAGGATTGGCGACAAAAAAAAAGAAGAGTATCTCTGAAACTACGAGGGCTAGATTGGTGATGTTTTGGTACAGTAATCCATTTTAAATTCTTGAAGTATCCCTTTGTTGAAGGTTAGGAAATACCTCTATATTTTATGTAAAATTGCTAGCCAAACATGTTTGTAAACTTGTAAACATATCACAATTTGTCATTGGGTTTTTATGTTAGAGATGAAATAGTGAAGCTTTGTAATTATTATTTTGTAATTTTTTTATTACTTTTTGAAAAGGTGTAATTAATTTTACTACCAAAATTTTTTTTTTTTTTTTTAAAAACACAAGCCAAGTACCAGGAAAGAAGACATTCTCAACATTGGAGTAAATGTGCGTCATCTACCATCTAAATACCTCTTCGTTTAGCCCTTGTCTATACCAACTTCAACGGAGATAGATAATAAGATTCCTTCTGCCCCCTCGGTGTCCCATAACATGTATTCCTTGTCCTCTGAGGCAACCCTCAGCATAGCTGGTTGAAGCATCCCCGCATTTACACCTTGTGCGAGGAAAGATTTCTTAACTGCATTAAATGTGTTCCTCCTCTTCTCAGTTGTCGTAGAAAGGTCTGAGAAGATGAGAATCCTTTGCTGCAGGTATTCCAGGTTCCCCTTATCTTTTGCTGCCTTTAGCACACTATCCCTATCCCGGGCATGAGAGAGCTTTATGATGAGTGGCGGTCCCATTTGAGAATCCGGCCCTCTGTCTGAGGAGTGCACCTTGATCCGGTAGCATTTATCAACATATATGGGGTCCTCTTCTATCTCCAAGTAGAGTATCTGTGGAAGTGAGTGGTTCCGAAGGCAATTCAGTCAACCCCCTCTGCACCAGATGGGAGACCAGTGACCCTGATTTACTTTGCTCGAACGGCATTCTTAAGGTATTCAAGTCTTTGTTCTATAGCACTCTGCCCTTGAGAGAAGTCCCCACTCCTTTCACATCTGTTTCACTATTGGGCAAATGGGCACACCTCTGGTCCAACTGGGTTGTCTTCTGCTCCAGAACTGAGGTTATAGAGTCCATTTGTGCCACCTCTGATAGTTTGTCGAATTTGTCCTTGAGACACTACATCTATTTTTCAGTGCGCCCCAACGCAGCCATTACAGGGTCCCTCGATGGAGAGGACAGTCTGGACCTCTCCTGGGTAGATTGTTTCCCCTTTGTACCACATGGCAGAAAAATGTTCGGCTCTGCGAACCTTTCCTGCTTCTTTTCCCTGTCACCATTGTTGATTTATTACATTAGGGTGCTGTCATGATCCTTACCCCTGACCCCCACGGGCAAGTCAGCCTGCCAGGTAGGACCATGTTTCAGGGTTCCACTATGGCCATAAAGGCCATAAAATCTCACCCGAAACTCTCTTGGAGTCAGTCCTGGCGCCCTTGCCACCAGGCTCATAATCACTATGGAGAACATGTTTAGGTTGGGACTATTTTACTTGGAACTTTTTTCTTGGGGGCTTCAGTCAACATGGAGTCACTCACACAGCTCAGTTACCAAGAACTGAGTTATGCGGTATAGTGTTTAGGGTGTGGGTGGCCTGGGACTACTTTACCTGGACTACTTTCCTGAAGACTATTTAAACTGCACCCAAACAGCAGAACACTCTTCGCGTTATTCTGCTGTTTGCAGCGTAATGCTCACCGTGTCCAGTTTGGCCTCCAGGATTCTTTGATGCCTGCTATTCTTGGGACCCCATGCCTGCAGAGAGAAAAAGAACATTGTTATTGGAAACTTACCTGCGAGTAGCATCCTGTCTTCAGCCCATCATCGGCTCCTGATTCTGTTTACCTGGAGACAGCCGATTCAGCGAACTCCATCATCTGGGCACCGCATGCTTCCCGGAAAGCAGCAACCTGAAAAGGAGGGAGAACAGCAGCGTTAGTGAGCGCATACTCACGGTTCCACACGAACAACGAAAACCACAAGATTCTTACCTGGTTAGTCGCCTCTTGGTCAGCATCATTCCGGAACATCACTGCAAACGGCGAAGAGCATTGCGGCCTACGAAGGAAGGGGAAAGACACAGGTTAGCAAATAAAGGCAAAACAGCGCCGCACTTCGTGCATTACTTACCGGACAGCATCGCACACACCGCGCCTTCATTTAGCGGCTCGTGCTCAGCTCCAACTCGCACGAAAACGCTGAAATCTCTTTGCACACCTAAAGAGAAGAAATAAGACATTAATAACAATAAGGGGAAGGAAGGAAAGAACAGAATAGAATACAAAGACTGTAAAGCAATAAGAACTACCTTAAAGACACTCAAAAGGGCTCACACCAGTGAAGCAACTTGGTCACTCACGCCCACACGAGACTATGCACCCCTGCCACGAAGAGCAGGACCGAAAGCACGCCTTCAAAAGAATTAAGGTGAGTAGAGGGCCAAGGGAAGGTTTTGAATCCAAAGGAGGTGGTAAAACACCCTACCAGAGACAGTTAAGTCTTGAATCCAGCTCTCCTGTATTTCAGGCTCAACTTCCATCTGAGGCACTACCCAGGGATCGGGGAGAGGGTTCGAGGCGCATATCATCCAACCAGAGCTGAGTGGCGTCCCCGTGGATACCAGGTGAGCGTAACAGGTGTCAAATGGGACTTTGCATGCATACACCTTGCTTACTGCTTTTAGAAAAGGCTTCTGCCCTTGTGAACTTTTGCCCATTAATATTGCAAGAATTCTGCTGCGAATACCAATGGGCATCCCAGTACTAGAAGCTCTATTTCAAAGAGCCCGGCCACTGACAAATGAAATGCTCCCATCTCTATCCGTGGGAATGGTGGCAACCTCCACTTGGGTGATCCACCGGAGGGGGACTTTGTTTTTTCACAGGATGTACTATATGGTTGGTTGGCTTTCTTGGAGGGATTCAGACTGGCAACAATGGTTGCTTTGTCTTGATGATGGTGATTTGTGCCTACTCTTTCCACGTGTATGTGAAAATTGCTGATGGAAAGTCTTTTAGGATAGAGTACTGTTCCTTGGTATATGCAGAAACGTTTGCTTGAACCTCTGTTGCTTCTAAGACTGTTAATTCCAAAATCCACTCCAGACACAGTATGTCAGAGCCTGGGGGTCCCACCACCAGCTGCCTAAGTGGTCTTGCTTAGCTGGCTCCCCTCCTGCTATTCATTGTGGTGCATGAGGTTCAGGGGCACATGGCAGCGTCACACAGTGCACCCCACCCCTGTTACCTTCTGCACCATCTTGGCACCCACAGTGCTGCCTCCTCACCCAGGTTCCGATCCCGGGGGACCCCGGCCACTCCATCACCGCTCCCCTCACAAGCTGATTCCAGCATCAGTGTCCCTGGAGGATCCAAGGCCGCAGACTGGTGTGTGTAGGTATCGTACCGTGCCCAGCGAGTCAGCAATCTGATCAAGCAAACTTGGTTACGATAAACCTGGTGACCGATTGGGAAGTCCTTCCCTGGCAAGGATCTCCACTCTGCATAGGGAGACCAGCCCTCGCCACAACAGCCACACAGCTCCAACTACTGTCTGTTGCTGCGTCCCTTGCCAGACCCGGGCCCAGCGCGGCCCTCCTCGGGCTCGTCTGCACCTCCCGTTAGCTGGTGGTCAGCACCTGCCCACAGCTTCTATGTGCACACAGGCGTGAAATGGCCCACTGCAGTGTCTCCAGAAGCAGGCGCAGCCTCCGCGCCGACATGGTCTGTCGGAAACGCACAACAGTGCTCCGCTCCCACAGCCTTAAGGGCGACCAGAGATGGTTCCCTATTTTATTTTGGTTAATAAAAGTGTAGGCCAACAACCATGCACCCTGTGTGTCGGTCTTCTCCTTCTGCACCCTTACACTACCTAAACTAAAGAAAGTCGGGGTGATCAGCAGGAAGCATGTATGTCTAAATCAAAAGGCACTGTTCCAGTAAAAATGGCTTCTACACTATCCCTTTTACTACGATAAACAATAATATACGTTTTGTGTCTGCTCGTGACCGAGGAGAATGACTCCCTTCTCCTGGATGTAAAGTGTCCCAAAGATGGCAAGTTTTTCTCAACAAAAAACTTGAAGAAAGTTGTGGGCTTTTTGTAACCCAAAAACAAACTGTTCGACAGGATCCTCGTTGGGCTAGGAGAATCACTCCCTTCTCTTAACTGGTTCCCGATATTTCTTAGCAATACTTGTAATTCCTTTATGGAGGTTTCCACGCCCTTGTCTTTCTTTATGCTTTTTTATTCTCCCCCCACTGGTACGATGAAGGCGCTCTCTTAGCCCTTCTGGACTCTGCAGAACACCACTCTTGTGGAACTGTCCTGGGAATTGTGCTACAAAGTGGCTCACTACTTCCCCTCGGCTTATGGTCCCCCTCCTGGCCTTATATCTGTTCCTGTTACCTTCTCCTGAGGAACTCTTCACCACATTTGCCAGGGGTCACAGGTCCTCGCTCTATACTTCAACTTCTTTCACGCGGTTTCTGTGTCCTGCTTTTCTCCACGGCCACTTATGGCTGGCAGTCTCGGCATGATTGTCGGATCCCTTGGTCCACCCATGATGGGTCACGCCACCACCAGTCTCTTGGACTCGCCACACATTTGCCTACAGAGTATAGCTGTAGGCTACAGTAGGCGGTCTAATCACTGTTTTCGGACCCAACGGTCAACCCACTACAGGTTGCAGTAACACCTTTCCAGGTTCACTGCGCCAGTTCTCAACCGACTTGTAAGACGCTTCTCGGGCGTCGAGCTGCTTCACTCTCCAACTTTGGAGATGTCTTGCCGCAGTTTACCGAAGCCCAAGTTCATCCTTACGTGCTTTGATGCGGCCCCCTCAGTTGTTGGGTTCTCCTTCTGGGCATAAAACAGCTCTCTGCATACCGGAAATGCACAAGTCACTGCTGAACGGGTTGGAGATGACAAAGAAAACGGCACTTCTTTGCTGTTCAGTTTAAATAGGGGGGACGGCCCCAGCATAACATCAGTCCAATAGACAACAGCTGATCGAGCCTTCGTCCTGTTTGATTGTAGCGTTCTCAAGCTCTTCTTTGTCCCTAAACCTATGACATCCGGGTGGTTTATTATTTTATAATAACGCATAGTTTTGGATGGGAGCTTATGTGTGGAAAATTTGGACATTGACATCAGCCTCCGGGGTTGGGTTTTAAAGGGGTTGTTCCTCCCAATCACGTCCTTATCCCCAGGAGAGGAGTCCCGCTCCATGATATCCTCCTGCATGTAATCACCCCTAGGGAGACTATTGGTTATTGGCCTCACCTCCCAACCCTCATGGAAAGGGGCTCTCCTCTAGGGAGAAGGGACACTATCTGAAGGATCGTCACTGAGCGCAGCGCTTTGCTACAGCAGCAAACACAGACCACAGCACCTCCCCAATTTTACCTTCAATTGGGTCACAAGTACACGCTCCACAGGGGACGTTAGGCTGCTGCCTCTGCAGATGATTCTCCGTAAGAACGGGTGCGCAGCACCAAAGGTTGCTGGCCCCTCTGATGTTGCTGTATACCCTGAGGTCCACTCACTGGGCTCAAAAGGATTGGCATGGCACGGCGCCCACTGTTGGCTCACCTTCATTACGGCACTCAAATGCTGGCTGTCAGCCCTTATCTCTGGGGCATTGGGAGAAGGGAAGAGATGCAGGGAACGGGAAGTGGCGGGAGGTGGGGTGGGGAACAATGTTTGGAGAGGAAGAATAAAGAGGACGTTTGAGCACTGGCTCCATGTCCATCTCTTTGTGTGTGGGACATGCCCCAGACAGGAAACCCACCAGGAGCATAGGGGCCACGGATGGTGCTTGTGCCTACTAGAGGCGGGCATCCCAGTAGACTGGAAGCCTGGAAGTATACTGCGAGACTTCCCATTATATTATTGACACTCCAAAAGACCGGAGACCCTGCTAGGGATGGTGCTTGTGCCCAGGAGTGGCGGCCATCTCCCAGAATAAGGGCAAGTAAGGGATCTGGGTGAGAGAACCTTCCACATCTTCACAGGATTTATGGGGAGGCCCAAGAAGACACAATGTCAGGTTAGGACAATGACCAAGGGGCGCAAGCCCAAGGCCAGGGACAGCTTGGACCAGGGCCGCCGGAGGTAGATCAGGTCCCATACAGGCTACCAGACACGCTGGCGGCCCAGATGCCGGGTGCATTTGACGTTACTGATACCAGCAATATGGACCCTAGATGAAGCAAGTGGATCAGAGACTTTGACCTATACATGGGGGCCACAGGCCCATAGAAAACGCTCGCCAAATATTCCTTTTGAAGCTAGCGGTGGGCTCGGCCGCTCGCAACATCATCGACTAGATGCTCCCTGACACCATAGACTCTATTCAGGACCTGAAGGATGCTCTAGCTGCGTACTTCACTCCGCACACCGATGTGAACTATGAGAGGCACCTGTGGCACAGCACCAAGCAAAATAAAGGTGACACCATGGATGCCTATGTCATGCGACTTCACACAAAGATGAAACATTGCGACTTTGTCAACTACTCACTGAAGCATTAAGATCCCAAATCATAGCAGGGTGCGAATCTCAGACATTTATGAGGAAGCTGCTACAGAAACAACGCACCCTGGATGAGATACGGGTGCTGGCCCATGCCGAAAGGACCATAGACTTGCAGGTCGCGGGCTTAAATAGCCCCACACAAGGGGAAAGCATCCACAGACTCCAGCCGGAGAGAAGATCGGAAGAACTCTTTTGCTATAAGTGCGGGTTTAAGTATCCTCATGAAGGGGTCTGTCCTGCGATCAGTCAGCGCTGTGCCACGTGTGGCGAAGAAGGCCATTTCAAATCGGTGTGCAGACTCTTCAGAGACCGAGGAAAAGATTGCACCAGAGAGACACCATCCAGACCCAAAACAAAACCCCATTCTTCCTCAGGGAGCTATCCTAGTACCTCCTCCCAAGACTTGTTAAGTCAGGCACCCCTAGACTCTTGAGAACAAGACTCTGGGGAGGACAAGCAAAGAAGAGAGAGGAGAGACCGAAGGAGATGCATAACGCGAGCTAGACGCGAGCGACGATCAAGGCGTCACGTACGTTACTTAGTTGAGCAATCACTATCCCCATCCAACTCAGACCCCAGCTCCTCGGGAAGCGACTGTCATGCATGCTGGACATATTACATCTGGACCTGGAACAACATCTTCACGCAGAACGAGTTATGCTCATAGAACTGCTAGAGCGTTCTATTCTAAATGGAGGTTGTTTGATGCACTGCCAGGAAAACGACGTCTGCATTATTCACGTCGTTAAATTCACGTGTTTCAAGTTAGTCACGTGTGTTATGGCAGTACGTTCATAAGCAGCGTGGATACATCGCTCGCTGCTTCTGATTGAACCAATATGGCGTTTAGTAGTTGAAACCCTTGATCTGCGTCCTCGCATTTTCTTCAGTTACTTCCTTGGCTTCTTCGGCGTGTTTTCTTCCACACGCGAATTCCTGGAGCTGCTGCCTGGAAGTCACAGGTTGGCCGCACTGTCTGCGTGCTCTTCAGTCGCGTGTATCTGGACACGCGGGTTCCTGATTTCTTCGCATGCGTTTCCCTGACTACGTGAAGTTTGATCGCGTGTAATCTCACGTGGACACTAGCACGGCTGTCCTGGGCTGCATGTACTTTGGTTGCGTGTAAATTCTCACGCGGACACTAGCGCGGCTGTCCCGGCTGCGTGTACTTTGTTCACAGGTAATACACATGCAGACTCTGGAACTCTTCAGGTACGGCTGCTCTGACTGCGTGCACTTCTGTTTGCGTATCGCACGCAGTCTACCCTACTCTTTACACGCTGCGGTCCTAGTTGCGTGTCCTTGTTGCGTGTGAATCCTCACGCTTGCAAGCGTGGCTGTTCCGGCTGCGTGAACTCTGTCACGTGTAAACCTGCACGCAGGCTTTTGAAATCTGTTGAAACGTGTAAATCCACACGCATACAATGCTTTGCTTTGGAGTGAATCCCTGGCACCTGTGATGAAATAACAGGTGGACTCATTTCATCATATTTCTGTTCTACGTGGGAAAGGAAGTATTTCAACAACTGTATTTTGAAGGTGATTGGGCACAGTACTTTGGACGCTATCCTGTGGTGCACCAACCCGGTATCTAGCGTGAGCCTCATGCCGTTCAGGATAAGTCTCCCTTACTAACCTTCCCCTCCTTTTTCGTTGTTTCAACTCCTGGATTTCTTCAGAGACTTTGGTGGAGACTTCAGTTCTAAGCCTACAGGTCAGTGTTGTAGTTAGTGCTATTGCTGTGCTATAGTTGATTTGGGACAGTTTCTCATGATGCTTTATTTATCCTAGGCTGACTTCCTATAAAGCTCCCATGCCCTTTCCAGTGATCCCTCTCTCTGCCTGTTTCACCAGTCAGAGAGTTGTATCATTTGGAAGGTCTAATTTGACTTCACTACTATCAAGTCATGTGAATAAGGATCAGTAAGAGCCCTACCAATTGTATCCTTTTTGGTTACCGTATCCTTTTCATAAGATACCTTGGTGATTTATGACAGAATCAGAAGCCATGGAGGGTACGGATCCTTTAACTGTCTTGACTCAGTTAATCACTGATTTGAGAAACAAAATGATTACGGCACAGGACATATTGCGGCATCGCATGGATGTTATGCAAGACGCCATTCATGCCAGTCCTCAGGGAGCACAGGCTCCAGTGGCCATTGCATCTGGATCTGGGACACCGGCACCACCACAAGAAACCCTTAAAGTGATTATGCCAACACAGTTTCCTTTGGCTCCCCCGGAAAGGTTCACAGGTGATCCTAAAACCTATAGAACCTTTGTCAATCAGTGCTGACTCCATTTCCTGTGCAGGCCTAACTCGTTTCCTGATTTAACTACAAAAGAAGCATTTGTGCTTTCCCATTTGAGGGGTACAGCTGCTGCTTGGGATAATACTTTATTAGAATAAAACAGTCCTTTGCTGTACAATTGCGATGATCTTCTGGCTGCTATGAGTAAGGTCTTTGATATGCGCTACACCACTCAAGCCACAGATCTGGAGTTGCTAAGTCTACAACAAGGTAGTCAAACTCTGTTGGCTTACATAGCCAGATTCAATCAATTAACAGCCGAAACCCAATGGCCTGAAGACAAGAAAACGGCTGTTTTCTACAAGGGTCTTTCAGAAGAACTAAAAGACGCCTTGTCTACGGTCCCTGTGGTTCCTACAGAGTTCACAGAATTGCTCGATTTGATTCTACAAATCGATGCTCGAAAAAATGCTCGCAAAGGAGAGAGAAAACCTTTTTTGCAAGCACCGGTTTGTCCGGAGGCACCGGCAGCTTCCTCAAATGACCCTGAACCAATGCAGATTGGTGCCGTGAGAGGTCTGTTATCTAATGCAGAGAGAGAGAACCGAGGGAAAAACAATCTATGCATGTATTGCGGTGCATCTGAGCATTTACTGGCGGCATGTCCCAAGAAACCAGTTAAGCGTTCGGGAAACGCCAAAACTCGACAGTAGCAGGAGTCCCTGTGTCGAGTGTTACATCGGACTCCCATACCATTCCAGCGTACGCACCTATAGCTGTTGAGGTGACGTTACGTTTTGCTGACCAAGAATTAGTTTCCAGAGCTATGGTTGATTCCGGAGCCACAAATAATTACATTGATATCACGTATGCTAAAAAATGTTCTATACCCCTTGTAAACAAGAACAAACCTGAAACAGTTAATACTGTGGATGGGTCAGTCTTGATTTCAGGTATGGTAAACCAGGAGACTGTACCTATTCGGATTACTTTATCAAATGGTCATTCAGAGGAAATGATTTTCAATATCATTGTGGCTCCTCAGTACAAACTATTGCTTGGTCTTGCCTGGTTGACGCTTCATAATCCAACCATTGACTGGGTTACGGGATTGATCCAATATCCTTCCGTTTATTGCAGTGAACATTTCTTTACCAGTCAGGAGGTGTCAACCAAATCACATATTTTGGCCTCTATGGAGGGAGGTTCCACTATCAGTGTGGTACAACAGATCAGTACCCATATACCATGTGAATATACGGAATATGCTGATGTTTTTGACAAAGGCCAGGCAGAACAGCTGCCTCCACATAGACAGTATGATTGTCCGATTGAACTAATTCCTGGGGCTAAAATCCCTACTGGTCGTGTCTACTCTTTAACTCACAAAGAGGATGTCCTGAAAGAATACATCAATAAAGCTCTTGATATGGGATTCATGCGGCCATCCCAATCGCCTGCTGCCTCCCCATTATTCTTTGTTCCAAAGAAAGAGGGAGATCTAAGGCCCTGCATTGATTACAGGGCTCTTAATGACATCACCATAAAGAACCAGTACCCTTTGCCATTGATAAATGTTTTGTTAGATCAGCTAGGTACTCCATGTACTTTTCTAAATTGGGTTTATGAGGAGCATACAATCTGGTTCGCATTCGTGAGGGCGATGAGTGGAAGACCGCTTTCAAGATGCGGTACAGCCTTTATGAATATCTGGTGATGCCTTTTGGCCTTTGTAACGCTCCCGCCACATTTCAGTTCTTCATGAACGACATCTTCAGAGACATGATGGACCAATTCGTGGTGATCTACTTGGATGACATATTGATCTATTCATCATCTTTCCCAGAACATGTTGAACATGTGTATGCTGTCCTACAAAGGCTCAGAGAGAACAAACTCTTTGTTAAAGCCGAGAAATGTGTCTTTCATACACAAGAAGTTGAATTCCTAGGTTACGACATTACCAATCATGGTGTTCGAATGAGCCGTTCCAAAGTGAAGGCCATATTGAATTGGCCCATTCCACATAATGTCAAGTCGCTACAGTCATTCCTAGGTTTTGCGCATTTTTATCGCAGATTTATTCGTTCCTTCTCCAAAACAGTGGCCCCATTGACAGCTTTAACAAGTTCCAAAGTATCATTCTGTTGAAACCAGAACGCCCAAGCCTCTTTTGAGATGTTAAAGGAAGCATTTACCACTGCACCTGTACTTCAACATCCTGATCCTGATTGTCAGTTTATCGTTGAAGCGGATGCTTCCAGTGTCGCTACAGGAGCTGTACTTTCGCAAGTTTGTGCAGAAACCGAGGAGGAGCATCCAGTCGCTTTTTTCTCACGTAAGCTAACTCCATACGAACAGAACTATACCGTTACTGAGAGGGAATTACTTGCGATCAAGGATGCTTTCCGAGAATGGCGACATCATCATCTTGGGGCCAAACATCAGGTGTTGGTGTACTCTGATTATCGGAATCTTCAGGCATTCAAAACTATGAAATGTCTTACGGCTCGACAGGCCAGATGGCATGTGTTTTCTGCTCAATATAATTTCCAGATTACTTATGGTCCTGCCAGACAACATGTCAAAGCGGATGCTTTATCCCGCATCGGTGAGGAGGTGAAGGAAGAACCACCGGTGCAAAATACGTTGTTGGCAGACCATGTGATATGTAGTTCTTCCCAACCTTCCCTAAAACATGGATTACAGGAATGGGTGGAACAAAATCCCCGATTGGTTCAGGAATTGAATCTAGACGTACACAACGGTTTGCCTTTCACACAAGGGGTGCTTTATCTACCAACAGTTACCACTCGGAACAAGGCTCTCAGTTGGGGACACGATTCCTTAATGGCAGCCCATCCTGGACAGAAGAAGACCCTAGAGCTGCTCAAAAGATGGTGTTGGTGGCCTTCCATAACACAAGATGTTATAGATTATGTTTCAACATGTTCTGTATGCATCCAATGCAAGAACACTCCTGGCAAACCAGTGGGTTTACTCCAATCCTTACCTGTTCCTCACAAACCATGGGAGATGATATCGATGGATTTTGTGGTAGAACTCCCAAGAAATAATGGTTACAATACCATATGGGTTGTGGTGGACTACTTTACGAAATTGGCTCTTTTTGTTCCCTGTATTGGGTTACCAACAGCTGCTGCCCTAGCTGACCTATTCATCTGGCATACATTCCGTTTTTTTGGTCTACCTTCAGTGATAATTACCGACAGGGGCTCTCAATTTGCATCACGTTTTTGGAGAGCACTAAACTCGGCATTACTAATTGATGAGAGGATGTCTAGTGCTTATCACCCCCAAACGGACGGACAGACTGAGAGGGTCAATAGCACTATGGAACATTACCTGCAGTGTTTGTGTCTGCAGTTCCAGTCAGACTGGGTCAATGTCCTGCCGGCAGCGGAATTTGCCTACAATAATTCCTACCATAGTGCCATAGGTACTTCACCTTTCTATGCTCTGTATGGGCAACACCCCCGATCCATTCCGTTGGATTCCGGTTTGTCTATGGATACTCCTGCAGCAGTTCGTAATGTCAGAGATCTAAAGGGTCTACAGACGAAGGTGAAGCAGCAATTGGAGCAGGCTAAAAAACGAGATAAGACCTATGCTGATGCTCATAGATTCCCTGCACCAGTCTACAAAGCAGGCATGAAAGTATGGCTGTCCACTAAGAACTTGAGGATACCTGGTAAAAAGAAACTGTTGCTTAAGTACATTGGGCCATATGAAGTGCTCAACGTGATTAACCCGGCTGCTGTCTGTCTGGCATTGCCAAAATGATGGCGAGTGCATCCAGTATTTCACGTGTCACTCATCAAGCCATGCTCCGATGCTACTAGATTGCCTCTACGGCCTGTTGCTGTTTCTGTGAAAGGTTCAGACGAATTCGAGGTACATGAAATACTGGATATGAGACTACGTTCTGGTAGGCCGTATTATCTGGTGGACTGGAAAGGCTATGGTCCGGAAGATAGGTCCTGGGAACCTCTTTCCAATATCCATGCTCCCGCTTTATTAAGAAAATTCCATTTGAAAAGGGGAGAGGCTGCTCCTTTGGGGGGTGGCACTGTCATGCATGCTGGACAAATTACCTCTGGACCTGGAACAGCATCTTCACGCAGAACGAGTTATGCTCATAGAACTGCTAGACCGTTCTATTCTAAATGGAGGTTGCTTGATGCACTGCCGGGAAAACGACGTCTGCATTAGTCACGTCGTTAAATTCACGTGATTCAAGTTAGTCACATGTGTTATGGCAGTGCGTTCATAAGCAGCGTGGATACGTCGCTCACTGCTTCTGATTGAACCAATATGGTGTTTAGTAGCTGAAACCCTTGATCTGCGTCCTCGCATTCTCTTCAGTTACTTCCTTGGCTTCTTCGGCGTGTTTTCTTCCACACGCAAATTCTTGGAGCTGCTGCCTGGAAGTCACAGGTTGGCCGCACTGTCTGCGTGCTCTTCAGTCGCGTGTATCCTGACACGCGGGTTCCTGATTTCTTCGCATGTTGTTTTCCTGACTACGTGAAGTTTGGTCGCGTGTAAATTCTCACACGGACACTAGCGCGGCTGTCCCGGCTGCGTGTACTTTGTTCGCAGGTAATACACACGCGGACTCTGGAACTCTTCAGGTACGGCTGCTCTGACTGCGTGCACTTCTGTTTGCGTATCGCACGCAGTCTACTCTACTCTTTACACGCTGCGGTCCTAGTTGCGTGTCCTTGTGTTGCGTGTGAATCCTCACGCTTGCAAGCGCGGCTGTTCCGGCTGCGTGAACTCGGTCGCGAGTAAACCTGCACGCAGGCTTTTGAAATCTGTTGAAACGTGTAAATCCACACGCATACAATGCTTTGCTTTGGAGTGAATCCCTGGCACTTGTGATGAGATAACAGGTGGACTCATTTCATCATATTTCTGTTCTACGTGGGAAAGGAAGTATTTCAACAACTGTATTTTGAAGGTGATTGTGCACAGTACTTTGGACGCTATCCTGTGGTGCACCAACCCGGTATCTAGCGTGAGCCTTGTGCCATTCGGGATAAGTCTCCCTTACTAACCTGCCCCTCCTTTTCGTAATTTCAACTCCTGGATTTCTTCAGAGACTTTGGTGGAGACTTCAGTTCTAAGCCTACAGGTCAGTGTTGTAGTTAGTGCTATTGCTGTGCTATAGTTGATTTGGGACAGTTTCTCATGATGCTTTATTATTCCTAGGCTGACTTCCTATAAAGCTTGCACGCCCTTTCCAGTGATCCCTCTCTCTGCCTGTTTCACCAGTCAGAGAGCTGTATCATTTGGAAGGTCTAATTTGACTTCACTGCTATCAAGTCGTGTGAATAAGGATCCGGAAGAGCCCTACCAATTGTATCCTTTTTGGTCACCGTATCCTTTTCAAAAGATACCTTGGTGATTTATGACAGAGACCAGAAGAAGAAAGCATATGTCCATGCCTTGGGGAATCCCACGTCCACCGCTCACAGCCCCACTCTGATCATTAAACTAAATGAACAACCCACCGAAATCCTGATCGACACAGGCACCACCGTGAACGTTGTCAGTGAAACAGTTTTCAAGGAATTGCCCATGAAACTGAAACTGGGCCCCGCCACAGTAGACGGACACCCCTCAAGTGCCTAGGCCAGTTCGAGGGCACGTGTCTATATAAGGGACATGAGTAGGATACCGATTCATGTGCTGGCCACCGAAACAGATAGTGGATGTGTGCTGAGCTTCAAAACAGCGGCCGACATGGGACTCAATGCACAACCTGTATAACATTATGGTCCATAAATACATTGACCCCATGGAAATGATCAACAGCCTCTATCCACACATATTCCGGGGTATTGGAAAGCTAAAGAACAGACCCATAAAACTGCACATAGACAAATCCATACGCCCGGTGGCCCAACACTACTGTGGAATCCCTGTCAATATCCAGAAGAAACTGGAGGACGAACTGCACAAGCTACTCTAGCAGGACTTCGAACCAGCCGCCGGCCCTACCACTTGGGTGTCCCCGATAGTGCCAGTTCCGAAAACGGGATCAGAGCCAATAAGACTCTGCGTGGACATGAGGCGCCGAAATCAAGCCATAAGGCGGGAGAGACACTTGGCCCCACGTATCAATGACATGATCCACTTTCTGAACGGGGCCAAAGTTTCTCGAAACTTGACCTGCAGAAAGGCTATCATCAGTTGGTGCTAAGCCCCATAAGCAGGAACATCACCACGTTTGTCACCCACTTAGACCTGTTCCGCTACAAAAGGTTACGTTTCGGTGTGTCCTTGGCTGCAGAAATATTTCAAGGCCCTGATAAATGTGTGCAAGGACCTGGAAGCAGCAAACTTCACCCTAAATCGCGACAAGTGTGAATTCCGGAAGAGCACGCTGAAATTCTTCAGGCACATATTCTCGTAGTCAGGGATGACCCCGAACCCCGACAAAGTGGCTGCACTGAACAACACAGCACCCCCAGCCAACGTCTCGGAACTGCGCTCCCTCCTAGGGCTCGCAAGCTACTGCACGTGCTATATCAAGGACTTTGCGATGGTAAGAGAGCCCCTGAGACTGCTAACCAGACAAGATACCACCTTCAGCTAGACAGATGAGTGCCAAAAGGCATTCAAAATCAACAGGGAAAGACTTGCCAAAGCCGAGAATATGTCTTATTACGACCCTAGTTACCAAACGGAACTCACGGTGGATGCCAGCCCATTAGGTCTGGTGGCCATACTAAGTGGACCACAGTGACCCCTCGAGGACACATGTAGTTGCATATGCCAGCCGGAGTCTCTCTGCCACTGAACAGGTCTACTCCCAGGCAGAGAAGGAAGGTCTTGCCGTAGTTTGGGCGTGCAAATATTTCATCTCTTTTTGTATGGCAAACCCTTCTGGGTTATCACTGACCACCAAGCGCTACTGTTTCTATATGGGAACCCCCAAGCAAAGATGCCACCTCGGGGGCTGCGGCTGCAGGACTATGCCTTTTTAATTGTACAGAAGACCCCGGGAGTGGTGCATACGAGAACCCTCAGTGGTGGACAGTTATCTTCGGTACCTTATACATCAATCCACCCCTGAAGGGATAGACGTTGGAATGAGCACGAGAAACCGAAAGTGACCTGGCTTGTCAAATCATCTGTGAAGGCCTTAAATTGGGTATGTGGAGAAGGGCCGGAGAGAGGGGAAAAGCGGCAGGGGACGCGGTACACTCCGAAGTTGAACGGCTGGTGCAAGTCAAAGACGAACTGGCGCTATCAGATGATCATCTGCTTATTAAAGACTGCAAACTGGTCATTCCATCATCCTTAAGAGCAAAAATCATCAAGCTGGCTCATGAGAATCACTGAGGGATGGTGTCGACCAAACGCATGTTGCGCCAGAAGGTCTGGTTTCCCAATATGGACTCCATGGTGGATGAAACTTTGAAGGCATGCCTCACCACGCCAAACCGTCACCCAGATCCATTGATGTCAGAACTACCAAAAGGAATATGGGAAGCGGTGGCGGCTGACTTCTTCGGGCCCATTGAAGGAGGGAAATACGTGCTGGTGGTAATGGACGAGTATTCCCGGTATCCGGAGGCCCAACTCATATCATCGACCGCTTCCCATCACGTCATCCCCGCCCTAGACAGCATATTCTCCGCTTATGGCATCCCGAGAGTGCTCAAGACAGACCCCCGTTCAAAGGACACCAATTCACCCAGTGTGCATCCTTTCTGGGCTTCCATCATCGCAAGATAACACCTTTTTGGCCTCAAGCTAATGGGATGATAGAGCGCTTTATGGCTCACCTAAAAAGGGCTCTCCAGATAGCCAAGCTGACGGGGGGCAGCCATATGAACAAGTACTGAACCAACTAATGAGGGACTATCTGATCACTCCCCACAGCACCATTGGGCGAACCCCCTCAGAGGTAATGTTTGGGAGAGACATTCAGACAAGGATTCCTCAAGTCACATCCAGGGAGCCTAGTGCGGATCTTGACAAGGATCTGAGAGAACGAGATGAAGCAAAGGAACGCATGAAGGACTATGCAGACAGAAGGAGAGGGGCGCAAATCCCCCAGATCGAAGTGGGAGAAGTTGTAGCCGTGAAGCAGCCACAGACCCACAAGCACACCTCCATCTTCCAAGAGGAACCGCTGTCTGTCACACAGAAGAAGGGCTCCATGATCACAGCACAAGGCTCGGGGGCTCCATCATTCGGACCTCGTCACATTTCAAGTGCATCCCCTCACCGGGAACGCACAGACTAACTGGACGCGTGGTCATTCCCATTGACTATGCCTCGGACAACCCCTATCGGGGAGATCATGGAGACACGCATGATTCGGATCAGGAAGAGCCTGCGGAGTGCTAGATCAGTGGAAATCCACCAGAGCTCATGAGATCAGGCCCGCAGCGAGCTCGGAACAAGCAGCGCTGCTGGATTGAAGAAATGGGCTAGCGACCCCCCGAAGATGTTCACCTGTTGTGAATACCCTAGTGACTGTTTAAAAAGGGGGGAGATGTCACGTTGACGTTTCTGTAGTTATGGGGGGGTGGGCGTTGGGAGAAGGGAATTGATGCGGGGAACGGGAAGTGATGGGTGGCGGGAGGTGGGGCGGGGCACAATGTTTGGAGAGGAAGAATAAAGAGCACGTTTGAGCACTGGCTCCGTGTCCGTCTCTTTGTGTGTGCCCGCGCAGCGCCCTGGCCCAACCTACGCCGTGACACAAAGGTACTTAATTACTGGATTTTGTTTTCAGGATATTAAGGCCGCCGGAGGCACCATGTTAAATTGCTACATCTTGCTGCAGGTTTAGCAGCTCCTCCCCTCCCCCTTCCAGGCCCTTTCGTATTGTCACTGCCTTTCCCATAAACCACCTTTGGCCACATGTGTTTTTAAATGCATCTAAGCAACATGTGCCGCTTGCAAAATAGAGGGAACAGGATGACCCTGTATTGTGGGTGGCGGGCATGTGCAGTTATGGCTGCTATCAAGTTGGAAATTTCACAACATTGAGAAGCAATTCTAGATCCCACAAAATAATTGTCAGTTTCCCTCAAGTTCGTAATAGAAGATAAATCGTACAGGGGGGCAAGGTAGTCAACATGGAGTTGACTTTCCAAATGTATTAGCTGTATTTATTAGCTTTCGGGCTCACTTCCATTTCACACAGCCTTTGGATTCGCTGCTGTCGTGGACTAGCACGCATGTGCTGTGCCCAGGACCAATACAGAAGGTTCTCCTGCAACTACAGACCGAAGATTCAGTAAAGAAATGTGGGGACTCCCAACCCTTCCAGCTCCCCCAAGACTGTATATTATGTTATATGGCACTTGCATAGCACATACTGCCATTGGTATAGCCTTGAAGCGCTGTTGTGACTAAGAAACGAGAATATATCCCGGGAAGCGATCCCTGGATTGAGTATTACGAAACCCAAAAAGTTGTGTTGAACCAGAGGGTTTTCTTGAATCAATTAACTTTTATTTTTTAGACTTCAAGGACAAGATATCCTGTTGTTCAGTTTCATATCCATTAGTTGGCGCTTTTGAATCATAATGCCTAATAAAGCAGTATCATATTACCAGCAACTTTGTTGTTCACCTTAAACTGATTCTGTTCGACCTTGTGACACTTATTATTCAAATGCTACTCTTGTTTTCAATGAAGTGAACATGTTTATTACAATTCGGCCTGTGGTTTGATACTCTAGATAAAGATTTCCAGTAAATGACTGGCTATAAAACTGATGTAATGCTGTATGGACCACAGAGTTGAAAGGCGAACACAATTCTAAAGGTCAGAATTACTACTTGGCAGTGCAGATAGCTAGCATTACAGGAAATGTGTGTGTTAATGTTAGGGAGAATTCTCTCTTTAGGCTGAATTTCCTAACCTAGTGAGTCCCCCAGCAGCTTTGCTGGATTTCTGGAGTTTGTTTTTTTCTCCTGCCAAGAGTGAGACTCTCTTTCTCCCACTTATGACATGATTTATGGTGTTCCTTTGACTGTTTGTGTTTTATGGGCTATGGGGTCCTTTACTCCATAGGGTGTTTTTACTATGTGTGTTACACAGCACCCTCTGTGCAGTGACACAGGGGTGTCATAGTGACACCCCACCATAGACTCCATACCCTGGGACTGACTACTGTCTCCAGGGCATGTAAAGTCACCATTGGCTTTACTAGTCCCAAATTATTAACAGAAACCGGTACAAACCATCATATTGTGGACGTACTGGTTGGGGCAATTCGATTGCCCCGGGGTCTGTTAGTCGAGGGGGCACGTCTCCATCCCCCCTGATCGAGTTTTGGCTGGTGGCAGTGGATACTACTTTTTATATTCGACCGCAAATATATCCCTATGGGATTTTCCCATTGTTCGAGGCTACCACCTTTAATTATTTAATTCTCATAGCCTCGAACATACCGCCGGTTAATTTAATTAATATTAATTCGCCGGTTGGTATTTTTTGCCAGGACTCGATTCTAAAATGGCGTTTGTGTTCTCTTCTGTGACTCCAACCCAAGTCGAGCCCTTTGTTCCACTCTTTGGAGGGCTTCTCCACAGAAGCCTCCAAAAGTGGTGCCACTCTGTCTGGGTACCACAGGGGGTGTGGGAGGGGGTTTAGGCACCCTGGACTGAGTTACCTTGGTTACTCAAGTCACACTCTGGCTCACCACTTAGCATGTTTGATTGACAGCTAGGCTGAGTGAATGGGGGTGTGCTGCATAAAAGCAGGGCTTTTGGGACTGGAACTTCAGAAGTCGCCACAGGACCTGAGAATCCGCTGAGGGAGAAGCTGAGCTGACTTACCACGACGACACCACTGGTGGAGCCCTGCGGAACCGACTCACCACTTCCCGACGACAGAGAAGATCTCCCGGCTGGAGAGGCTTCTTCCCCTGACTGGTGGGCACAACCAGTTTACCTTCTTCTCTTCGCATCCCAGGCCGTCTTGTGGTCGAATTGCCCGTGCCAAGCACCCCGGCAACCGGATAGCCACTTACCACTGGACCGCGAATAAAAGGGCCGCTCCTTTAACCTGAGAACTCCGCGGCTGGTTTCTTCCCTGGTGCAACGGACTCCTGTCTTCCTCCCCGACGAGATCCTCTCTTCCCCCGGACGAAGCACCGACTTGCATCCGCTGCCAGGAACAACTGACCCCGCTGGAGTATTCTCACCACTTTAAGGTACCATGTCCGCCAGGCCTCCCTTTCTAAAGATTGCTACAAGGTAATAATAATCCCTTAACCTTCTGGACTGGGCTGGCCGCCTTGACCTTCTAACTGGTTCCTTTCTCTGGTCCAACTCTTTTTGAACCTTTTCAAGACTTTTGTGCACTGCAACCGTGTGGACACATTTCGTTTTGATCCTCTTAAAGTGGATCCGGCCTACTGAACTCTAAACTCACGGTTTTACTTTGCCTTCCTCTCTTGTTGTGTTATTGCAAAAGTGTTGGGATCTGTTTCAATTTATACTCTGCTTTTCTCTCCCTTTTAAAACGAATTATTGGAGTGCCATCTGCGTTAAGCACTCACCACTGTCTGAAAATAAGTGGGGCTTTACTAAAGAATTGTCTAATATTCTTTGAAAGGAGTGTATATCTTTTAGTGACCGTGTTTTTGAATTGCTTACTATTAGTGCCTGTGTTTTTCTAGATGTGGTTTTCAATAAATAATTATATCTCTTTTACACCAGGCTCTGGTCAGTGTTTACTTGTACTACTGTGTTCTCTTGATCTATTGTGAATACTCTGTATACTGCCTAACTCTTCTTGAGGGAAGTCTGACTGCTCAGCCACAGCTACCAAGTGAATCTGTGTGGTACAGACTGCTACCAAGTGGGTTTACTGCCAAACACCTGCAGTCTTCAATCTTTTGCAGTGGTCCCAGAGGGAACTGCACAGGTTTCTGCCTAACAGTTAATAAAATGTACCTATAACCAAGATTTTGTTTTTGGGCTTGCTTATTCAGAGATATTGATAAATTCATTGAATGCTTGCTCTTCTACTTTTTCTCTTCCCTTTTCTCCCTGGCTGTGACACGAATGGCCTGCAGCATGCAGCTTGGTTGCTGGTAAAACAGGAAATGGGGTGAGTAGTGAGACCTTTAAGTAATACGTTTCCTTTTATTTTTTTATCAATAACTGGACTGGACTGTAAATCTATTGTATGCCACACTTGCTGATTGGCTCACTTGCTCTGAAAAGGTATTGAGTGCTGAGCATTGTGCAGTTTGTGTCTTGCTAGCATTTACTGATTTTTGGCTAGGGTGAAAGCATTTAGCTGACAGTTATTTTGGCTCAACCACAGAAGTGGCTGGATGAAAAATGCAAGGTGAGTTCAAAGAAGAAGGTACCAGCGCTATATACCAACAAATATGAACTTTGTACAATATCTTTCTAAGTGGACAAAGATCAAGAACCAGTGAGTGTTTGCAGCTTTTTTTTTTATCTTAAATTCACCCTTGATACAGTTAACAGGGAAAAACTATGCTAGCCTATGAGACAGACCCGTAATTTGGTAAATAAATAGCTAACCTGTACTCTAATACTGCTAGAGCCGGGTATCCTCATAATGGCAGATCTGTGTCCCGGTGCCCGTCTTGATCAACCTACATGTTCAAAGCAAAGTGTATTTATTATTAAATGTATTGCTTATTGTGCTAGTGTTCAAGGACATGCGATTCTTGTATGTACGTTTGTATTGTGTAGTTGACGTCTACTGAACAAACAACCTTCTTAAATTATTTCCATAATTTCTTGATTTTTGTAAAGTTTATGAAATGGAGGCTAATGCCGGTATATCTTAGTTCATGTGATGCTGCTGGTGGTTTTTAGAGCTCACATTCACCGTTCTAGCAATAAATACTAAAGTGCTCTATTGTAAATAAAGCAAGAGCGTCCAAGGGGTTTTCACTCTTGTGGATAACATCTACAACTCGCCAGAAAGAAAAAAGTGAGAACAGGCAGTGGATAATAGAAAATTGTGTCCTGCAACGACGGTCCATACCCACAGCCAAATGTGGGAACATGAGGCAGAGTGAAGGAGAGGGAATTGGTGATAGCGCAGAGACCGCCAAATCCCATCTAGTGGACATACTTGGACATGAGGGACAGTTGAGGTCCAATGCTGGCGATAGTGGATGGAATCACCATTAAAATTGACCTTATGCAACTCCGGCTCAGGAAAATTGCGTCACGATTGGTGATGTCGATAAGAGTGGGAGATATGGAGGACTGTACATCAAAGCTGGTATCACTATGGCTGTTAACTCAAACAGTGAAGATCATCGAAGCCCGGATTGAAGACAAGTTAGGTCAGGCAAGGAGTAGTACTCTCTGCATTATTAGTGTACTGGAGACAGGCACTCAAGGACCCATGGAAAAGGCAGTTGAAGCATTAATAAATACAATTTTACTGAATGACTTACTGTCTGATCTGTTTATAATTGAGAGAGTTCATAGGTCACTGGCGGCTAGACTGCCACCAGGTGGGTCTCCGAGACCCATTATAGGGAAAGTCCGGCACCATTGGGACAAAAATAAAATATTATAGGCTGCCGGGGAAGTCAGTGAAATATATTAAACAACGTCATGGTCCATTCTTTTCCAGATCTCATGCCTGCAGTGCAAAAAGCACACAAAGAATTTACACAGGTGAAGCTTACACTCTGTTAGAGGCACATATAGTATGGCATGTTACAACCGACTAAGCTCACAATTCACAACAACAAGGCACACTTCTTTGCACACCCTGAAGCAGTGTCAATTTATGTGGAAACGATCAAGGTGATGACCTGGTGGGATCTAGGCAAGTCAGCATAGCCACACCAGACCCTAAAGACTAGAGACTTGGTAAGTGGCTGCTCCTATATGTTGGCGAAGTTGTTGAGATTTTGTCACAGGAACACTAGGAGGAGCCATGCATGGACTAGAATCACAATTCATCCTGAACTACATTTATACTTCTGGACCATTTGAAATCTGCTAAGATTCACATGTAGTGCATAATCTGCCATGTAGTGGTTGGTGCAGTGTATTACATATGTTTTTATTGAAAATCAAAAAAGGTGGGAACCTGTAACACTGTCCTTACCCTACCTGTATGGGTACCCATGATCATTCACGCAACTACTTCCTCAGATTGATTTTTTCCGCCATCGAGGTTGGATGCAAAACACTGAGTACGCTAGGGTAAGCATGTTGTGATCGAACGCTGAGTCCTAATCGAGGCCCACCTCACTGACCGCTGACATAAAACACAAAGAGAGAGCGGCGCTGCGTACCATTATCAGATGCCAAATCACACGCCGAAATTCGCACCATGCCATAAAGGCGATGCAGTAGGGAGAGCCAGAGAGGTCGACGTTGTGAGACGGGCATGGTATCAAGAGAGAGACAGGCTCAGATATTAGTTTCAAAACCTTTATTTGTTAAGGTTCCTGGCTTAGTGTAATGCCTAACTGACCCTTCCTTTAAAAGGAAGTTTCCCTTAACTGATGTTTCTAAAGGCCGTCAACATCAGATAGTCCAAAATAAGTATGTCTGTCTAAACCTAAACTTGCCCTCACTCTTTACAAAAATGTGATAGGTAGTCTTTAAAAAAGGAAGAAAACAGTGCTTTAACAAAAAATAGGAAACCAAGCTTGGTTTCAGGTGGTCTTCTCACCAGGTGTAGTTCGGACAATGTCACAAAAATAAGTTCAATCAAAAATGGCTGTTCGTAACCTTCTCCACAGAGCCCTTGCAATATCCGCAAATACTTTCAGCGTCTTTAGTTCTTTGGGGTTCCCTTCCCCAAGCTAAAACTTGTTCAAGTTCCAAACACCACAAAAGAAATATAACAACTGGTTTTGAAACTTCTCACGGTTCCCTTCCTCAAGTTTCAATCCTTTGAACATTACAAAACAACAAGTCTCCACCTTTGTTAGGCCTCTCAGGGTTCCCTTCCCAAGCTTAGCCCTTTTTGGTTTAAAACACAAGTTCAGTTGTCAGGATATACCTCTCCTTTCACACCCAATTCACTTGTGGGGTACAATCAGAGACTTTCGAAACCGCCCGGTTCTTTACTCCTTCGTGGGGTGACCACTCTGATCTGTAACTCCTCTTTATTTCTTGCTTCTTCTTTTAAACCTTTCACCTTCAGGTGCTTCCTGCACCCCATCTTGTTCTCCTTCGTTTCTTCCTCTTGTACATTTGCACATTCCCTTTGCTTTCCTTTTTTCCACTGTGCACTCTTGCACCTTCCTTTGCTTTCTTATCATGCCTCTTGCACACTTCTCGTGCTTCCGGCACACTTGTCATGCTGTCCTCTCCTTACCGTGCACCTTCTGCACTCTTTAAAAGTCTGTATTCCACTTTTCCTTCTCCACAGGGTTCAAATGCCTTTCTTTCACTTTACTTTTGTTCTGCGCAGCTAGCGCAACTTCCTTCTCTCTATTTCTTTTTCTGATTATCTCTCACACTTTTCTGTCCTTGAAACGGTTCTTTGTTCTTTCATCGTCAGGCTTTCTAATGTAACGCCTGCCTTTTAAACATGGTGAAAATAATGAAAAAGTTAATTGAATCGAACCCCCATCGGCCCTTTTCCACCCCCCGCCCCGAAAGTAAATTAATGAACGCTTTTGTTATTCTTTCCATGTTTAAAAGGTAGCCGTTAGAAAGCCTGGTGATTACCCTTGAAACGAACATCTGAGTCTGTGTCTCTCTTAATACCATGCCTCGCCACTTTATCTCACGTTCCGCTTCGTGCCGCTTTAACACTGTGGGCCTCATTACGACCCTGGTGGTACGGAGTGAAAGGCGCCTTAAAAGGTGCCGGCGCTGTTCACTCCGTACCGCCGCATTACGAGTTCCCCTCGCGGGACACGGTAAGCAAGCCTGGGAAAGCCGCGAGGGGAAGAGGGAGCAAACAACGGGCCATCTTGTAATGGCCCGTTGTTTGCTCCCTCCCCCATTCCGATTCAGCCCTATGGGGGCTGAAATGGGAATGGGGAAGGACTGTGTCTGGGTCCTTGGAGGGAGGAATTATCGGGCCTTTCGAACTCAGAATGGCCCGGTAAGTCCTCATTCCGAGGACCCGGACCCCGACGCGATTTTGGCGGCAGCCATGCCGCCAATAGCGGCATAGTTACCGCCAAACTCGTAATGAGGGCCTGTGTCTTTCTCCTGCTCCGCTTCAAACGCACGCCCTGTGTTTCCCTCTCTTACTCGGCGGGAACCGTCACGTTGACAAGCGGACCCTCCGGATAAACATCATTGAGGTCGGTGTTTCACCACCTGCCCCTCAGACACTCTTGGGACCGGTAAACGCCCCAAGGGAACGAACATTCTGCCAAACTCCACCAGCAGGAGACAGGCTGCCTTACTCCGTCCCCTTGGAGGCACGGCTCCCTGTCCATGCTGCAACCCCTTTAAAACAGTGGGCCAGCGTCTCGTCACACTGTTCTCCTCCTGGCTTCCAATCCTGCTGCTCTTTGCTCCTTAGCTTCACGGCTCCGGACAGCATCCCTCGCTCACCCCCCTCCTTGTGAAAAACCACACCTTTTTATAGTTGAAAAAACAGTTAAGTAGAGTCAGATGTGTATGGTCATTATTGAGTGCCTGACTCTGCCTGACTCTATTAGTGGGACAGCTTGAGTTCTTTCTAAAGTAGGTTTACCTTACTTTCCCTTATGTTGCTTCTATGGGTAATCTTTACGCTCTTAGTTGCTCCTCCTCTTCTCAGTATTTGTTGGAAATGGGGATGGGGAAATGGGGTGAGATTGAAAATACCCCATGAAGGCTGAGAGAGAGTGGGTCGGGTTATTTTTGGGAATGGGGCAAACCCATGTCTTGCCTTTGGGTATCCTCCTCCTAATCTCTCGTTACCCTCCACTTAGGTGTTCCTCCCTCGCTTTACCACCCACAGGGTCGGGATCCAAAGGCGATGGCCCATCCTTGGCCACCTGAATGGAAGATCCTGATTGAGTAGGTAGGAGAATACCGTCGGGTTTCTCACAATACACACATGTTTTGTGAGAAAATGCCTTTATTCCCCCATTGCTGATTCACCTACACTCACTAGTACTTGCAATCCTGTTTCCTGGCTACCCATTTAAATCCTGCCCTAGGTGCAATACCACATTTGCTTGAACGGTCACGCATCGAGTGTGCAATAACTGTCTTCCAAGGGTTCACGCTCCTCTCCCTGCAAAGCTTTCAAGCTTTATAGACTGAAAATATTAAGAGTGTTCAGCAAAGAGGTGGACAGCCTACGCTATGCAGGCTGAAAAGAAATTGGGCTAATCTGACGCTGCTGCAGAAGATCTCGGGACAGGAGGCGGGCATCGGTTTTGAGAGCGATGCCAAAGAGCAAGAGACGGAGGAAACGCAGTTTCCTCGCCGACCGCCCCCAGCACTATAATGCTGACGTCAGGTTGTGCTGTGGGGACAACCCCTGGCCTCCAGACGGCTGCACATGATCCCAAGCTCAAAGTCAAATTAGACCAACATTGAACAAAACATGCATTCACCAGTTGGTTTACTGGACCGAAAAACTGCATTGTTTCAACACCTACTGTTACAAAAACACACACCGACTCAGCACATAAACCTAAGATGCTGATGCAACAGGGCGGGAGGACACAGAAACACAAGGCTACATTGGAGTACTCGACGACCGCCTCTGAAAAACAGATAGCATTTGAACAAACCTCCAGGACAAAAGGTGTTTCGATGCCTAAAACTCAAAACAGTTTCGACCAATTCAGAGGGTAAGGGACGTAAGTCTATGGCAGGGAAAGGCAGACTTACACCTGCTATGCAGAACAAGGGTAGTACCCTTGCTTCAGGGTCTGATTTAGAAGATAAGGAAGACTTACTCTTAAACCACATCAATTTACGCCACTGGGAACCCCTTGGCTAGAAGAAGGATTACAGTTCCTTTTGGGAAAGATGGAATCCTTCATGGAATTTGTGATAGATTACCCAAAAAGAGGAAGGGGCAACAGGGCCCAGAATGCAGCACTAAGTCACAAAACACTACCAGCCTAAACCAAGCAGACCCATGTGGAGGATGAAGATCTAGTAGAGGAAGACATCTTTTCAGATTTAGATGAGGTTGTGCGAGATGAAGAGGAAACATAAACGGACCAAATGGACTATACTCTTCCTTCCCCAAACCAAGTAGAACCCTCTCCCACAGAGGATCAGGTCTTGTATGCAGGCCTCTTAAAACTGGCAGCTACACGATTTAACATTCAAACAGAAGATCCCAGAGAGGAGACAGACTATTTTTGAGGTGGTCCACAAAGAAAGGGTATCAGTCTTGCAACCCAGGCCATTACTCAAAGGTATACTCGAAAGATTCACCCCATCCTAGGCCAACCCGGTACAAACTAAACCAATTAACCAAGGATAGAGAAGACGTGCAGGTCAGCGCCTAGCGACCCGCTATGGATAAGAGGCAACAGGTAGGCTCTTTAGTAGCAACCACTAAAAGGAAGAGAGGAGGAGCAGCCCCTTTCAACAAGCAAATACCCCCTTGCCAAGAAAAGTAAGGAACTTTACATTTTCGGAAGAAGGATTGCCACTTCTGCATGCCATGAGGTTAGAATTGCCAACGTCACTGCACTCATGGCAAGATACACTGGGGGATCAAGGGGATGAAAGTGAACAACTCACCAACTCACCAGTCAGGTTTCCGAGCCCACAAAATCAACAATGCTTAAGATTATAGCTGAGGGTAAGAACTCAACAAATGCAGCAATTTAAAAATTCTCTGGATGCTGCAGAAACAGCAGAAATAATTATCGCAGGCTATAGCCTAATCAAGACATGCTTGGCTGGGTTTTAAAGCCTGAAACTCAAGCCAATTTAATGGTAAATCCCAAGACGATAACTGTCTCTTTGGACCACCTGTAGATGACGCACTAGAGAAGGCTAAAAAAAGAGCACAACACTTAAAAAAGACTAAGCTAAATATCTGGAACATCCAACAGAGGGGGATCGTTCGGAGGCACGCGGCCCTTTCGAGCACATCCATACAACCTAACACCAAGCCATTCAAACATACAGCATGGTTCCCCGAGTTTCCAAAGCCCCCTACACTCAGGGAACTAGTGGATAATCAGCCATGCAACACCCCCGCAGAGGACAGCACATGGCAGAGGGCAAGCCTCTAGAAGTACAGCCCCAGCAGCAAAATGACTGCCCAATAGTGGTCCCCTCCCATACAACTCCAGTAGGAGGTCACATAACATCCTATAACCACATCTAGAAGGGGATAACATCAGACAAGTGGGTACTAAGCACAGTGTAAGAGGGTTACTGATAAAAGCTTCAAGCTTTTAACACAACCATGCAATCAACAACCATGATAGAGTACAATACCACAGGAACATCTAAACTCCCTACAGAAAGAGATCCAGGCGCTCATCCTAAAGGGAGCAATAGAAGAAGTAACAAGGAGAGAGGTAAATGCAGGAATATACTGTTTATTTTCTGATACCTGAAAAGGAAAACACAACTGAGGCCAGTAGTAGATCTAAGACGCACAAAACATTATTTATTGTATTTAGTTCATTACGAACTTTTACAATTTCATTTGTTTACAATAAATCAATCGCAACTGATAAATCATAACGCGATATTAAGATAATTACTTTGTTCACTTAAAGAGAAAAAAAACTAAAATATAGATAAAAGAATCATTAAGAATAGCTTATAGAATAAGGTACTATATCTCTACTTAAGGTTGCTTGACCACTTAAAAAAAGCATAGCTAGAAAAGGAATTAAAAAAAGGAGAAAGAAAATAAAATATTTTAACAGCTGGAGCCAGTTGAGATGATGTGCCATCACATGATACTCGAAACAGTGACTATCAGCCTAAATAGAGATACTCAGCAAAATTTCAATCCTAAACCAAATTCTGAACATTGATATGAATATTTTTAGGTTGTAAGAATTGACGCTGCAATACCAAAACATTGAGTCCTTGACAAATGCAATGTCATGAACATAGTTACCATAATGCATACAATAAAGTGCTGACAAAGATGGACAGGCTTGTCAGCAGATGACAAGCTGTCTCGGTCAGCTGCCATATTTTTACACGCCCAACAGTATCTTTCATTAAAGGGCAATTGGCTGTAGCATCCTTTATTGTCAATACTGGTAGATTGTCTATCCTCAAGAGGAGAATTAAACGTCTGAGTCTGCTGGAGGGGCACAAAATCATGTAATTCTGGGGGTTCTTAAATGTATATAACATGTGATGAACAAATTGATACTTTTTTAATTTGCCCAGATGCTCATAACTTTCCAGCTAGTCCCAGAGATCTACCCTCTTAGACAAAGCTATTTTCATAGAGGCCCCGGATTCCCTCCATTTGCTAGACCAACATATTTCGTTGTAAAAGTGGTCCATGGTCTGCTTCAGAGGATATTCAAAGGGCGCCCTTAACATTTCTTGATGAATAGAGGCCAGTAAAGGGTTCGTCAGATTGTTACTCAGTTTTCGATACAGCTCTGCTCTCCTTTTCAGCACGATTGATTTCAAGGACACTAGACCAAGTTCAAGTCTAATAATCGCCATGGGGATACATTGGGGAAGACCCAGTATCCTCCTCCAAAGTGTACCCTCCAACACTTCAAGCCATTTTAAGTCGATAGACAGCAGTGCCTCCAGGCCGTAAACAACCATGGGAACAAACACCTGCATATAAAGTTGACGAACTCCCTTGATGGTGTAGCCACAGTTCTTGATGGTAAATTGATGGATCAGGGCTGTTATCTGAGCGGCTCTATTTGAGCGGGATTGTGTGTAGGATGTGTAATCTCCTCTTGTGTCGAATTCCACTCCCAGATATTTATAAAGAGAGGTGTATTTTATTTCATGGTCTTGTATTATTAGTCTAGGACGTGCAAACTTTTTTCCTGAAAATACCATGAGTTGTGTCTTTTCAAGGTTTATAATCGGACCATTGAGCTCTGCGTATCCCCACAAAGCATTAGCCGACCTTTTTATCCCACTGAATGTATGATCTAGGATTATTAAGTCGTCGGCATAAGCGAGTACGGGACAATGTGCGGTACCAATTGTGGGAGGGGGGCAGTTATGGACTGAGCATACCGCTGTAGGAATATCATGGGTGTATAGATCATATAGGAAGGGAGCCGTAACACAACCCTGCTTAACGCCCCTATTCTGGCTAATTAAATTGGTCATGTTGTCCTGAGAGTCCAACTTAAGTCTTGCAGTGGTGTTATAATGAAGTAACTTCAGATAATAGAGAAGTTCGGCAGGGCAGCCCAAAAGTTCCAGTTTTGCCCATAGTTTATCCCTTGGCACGAGATCAAAGGCTGCTCGAAAGTCAACCTTGCCCGAGTGCGGAGGAGATCTAGAATGATCAAGTTTTGGGAAGTGGTATAGCTTTTCCTAAAGCCACTTTGGAACTTGTTCGGTATGCCCGCTTCATCAACCCACATTTCCAGCTTCTCCAGTAATAGCGATGCGAACAGTTTACCAGTACAGTGCAGCATTGAACGTAATCTATAATTACTAGGATCCATCCTATGTCCACTCTTAAATATTGGAATTCAAAAAGAGGTTTGCCAGGAAGCTGGTATTTGGCCCATTGCCATAATTTTGTTAAACTGGATTTTTAACAACCGGGCCCAAAACTCTGGATTACTTCGCAAAACAGCGTTTGCCAGACTGTTGGGGCCCGGAGCTCTAGAGGATTTCAGACCTTTAATCTTTATAATTAGTTGATCCGTAGAGAACATGAACAGAAATTTTGGGGGAACAATGGTCGCTGACTTCTGCACCTCGGTTTCAACAGGTGTTAAGAGGAAATTGGTCCACTGTTGCACGCCCATTGGATTAATCATTGGGGATTTCCCCTTGCCTCTTGCCTCTCCCAGGAGGTTCCAGATACTACGGGTGTTCTTTGAACACATGGTCTGAACCATTGTCTGCCATCTACCGATCTTCTCCATTCTACGCGTTGACTTAAGCCAGGCATTATATTTGTTCTTAAGAGACCTGCATATTAATTTATAAGTGTCGCAGGCTAAGTGAGACCTTTTGTCTTTGCGAATCGCGGCCCTGAGATCTCTCTTTGCGTCTCGTATGCTCTTGTCGAAGGGTTTGCTCTGGATGCCTTTACAAACCTATTGATGGAAGCAGTGGAGTGAGAGGATGTGAACGTGGCAATCCACCTTTCGATTTCGTTGACTGATAATGCAGCAAAATGTTGATCAGCATTGGGTAGATTGACATCCCCGGTATGAGCCGCGTTGTTGATGTTTGAACTATCCCAGCAGATACGAGTCCCAGCCTGATTAACTGTCATATTGCCCAATGACTTGGCAAATTAAGTTTTAACATCAGCGCTAAATGTTAAGGTAAGTATACAATGGTCACTCCAGGAGTTCGGGGTAATCTTAAGTCTTTAACTTGGGAGACGATGTCAGGGCTAACAAGTACATAGTCTAATGTACTTCATGCACGTCCATTGCTCCAGGTGAATTTCCCTGGATTATCGCTGGGCGTCCTGCCGTTAATGAGTTCCAAATCCCATGTGTCGAAGAAATTTGACCAGCCTAGTCCTTCATAATCTGCCAGATTGTAAGGCATGACGCTTATAGGGGTCAATAAGGGGTTACTCGTTGGAGCCGCCACAGCTGTCATGTGGCAGTTGAGGTCGCCGGTAAAAATAACTGATTTCTTTCCAGTAATAATTAACCATTGCGTAAGGAGGACGTGAAGGGCCTCCTGTAGAGCCTCTCTAAATTTAGCACCAGGAGGATTAGGTATGGTAATTAGCAGAAATCTTTCTGATGGACCATCTAGAGACCCTTCGAGTTCAATGGCTATGATGTTGTCTTCTTGTTTCGTATTCAGACGGCTAGACTGGATAGCATGTCTGACTCCCACAATCAGACCTCCATAAGGTCTGCCATAGTCTCCTTTTTTAGCAAAAGACTGGTAGATCAAATAACCATCGAGGATAACTGGGGAAATGAGCCAAGTTTCTTGCAAACATATGCAGTAGTGATCAGCTAAAAGAGAGAAAGACCCATCAGGTGACAGTAGGTGGTTAAAGCCTCGACAATTCCAGGAGGCGATAGTGTAATCTCACTGTTTTTTTTATAACCGATGGAAGTGATATGGTCAGCCAGGATAACACTCTCTGGATGTCTGCAAGTTGAACTTGTTGTCTGTAGGTAAAAATGATACTTCAGCGTTTGCTTTCTTCCCTTTGTTGTCAATTGTGGGACAACTTGAAGCAACCCTTTCAGGGTCAGCATCAACTTCTATGTCCACCTCTAGTAAACTCTCCCTGTAATTTCTCAGCATTTGAGCAGTAGATAAAAACTTGCAGTGAATAGCTTAGACGTTAGTGTTTGTCACATACAAGGTTTCAACAAACTCGAAATCTTCTGATGTAAGGACACGTAGCTGAGGTACTGGATGAAGTGTAGTCATGAGTTTGGATCTTGTGAGCCAACAGCTCTTTGTTGATGGAGGTTTTTTTATAATGCAGACGCTTTTGCCTAAAAAGACAGTTTGGTGATCAATGTAGTTAGCTGTAGGCTTGGCATTATCCTGTTCCAGTAAGGCGGCTTTTACATTTTTAATAGCTGTTTTGTTTGGAGTTGAGATCTTCTCCGGTTCGTTGTTTAATTGTGAGGGCCCCAGCTCGAGTATCTCATCAGCGTCTCTGAAGGATTCATTCACTGCATCTGGAATAAGCCAGCTGGTCAATCTTCCAGGGCCATTAGCTTTTCACTTTTTTGCCCTGGTGGCTTTCTTTTTGGCCTTCTTGGTAAGAATAGTAGCAGGCAGAGAGGAGGCCGCCACACAGGGCTTCTTGCTCATTGCCGCTCTCTTAGCAAGTCTGCGATGGGTACGTGAACAAAATACTACAGAAATGTCTGCATCTTTGGAGACAGGCTTAGAAATCAGAACAGGTTGATTCCAAGATGGCCGCGTAGAGGTTCCCCGCACTCCCGTCCGACCTGTCATCGCCTGCCTGCCAGCATCGAAAGCAGCCCTCCCCGGCATCTGGATTTGGCAGCGGGAGGTCCTTGGTGCGGGAGACAACAGCGCGCACTGTGTGCAGCTCTGGGGGTGCTGTGCCCGGCGGAGCTGGGGCGACGGCGGTCGGGTGGCCCGGGCCCGGCGCTGCGTCTGCCGTGAGAGGGGAAGAGACACCCCGCGGCACCTGAAGCGTTCCTGGGAGGCTCCGTCGGGGGCTTGCGGCGCTGCGGTCACCTCGCACTCCGGCCCCCCCACAGGAAAGAAGTTGGATCGCTCCTGCTCGCCGGACGCTAGTGAGGGGAGCGAGCGACCCACGGAGCAGCCTGGAAGAGCTCCGGCAGCGGGTGTGCTGGAGTGCAGTGGTCCCTTTCGGGGATCATAGAGGAGGAGGCGCGCCCGCCTTGATCTGTCGCGGGGCAGCTGGAGAAGAGGGACACCCTCCAGGACTGAAGGTGGGAGCGGCTCCTGGGACCTGGGGTGTGCGGCGCTGCCGCTGGTGAGGAGGGTGGAGCGGCGCGCCCGGTGCAGTATTGGGCCCAGACTATTGGAGGCCACAGCCCTCGGGACCGAGGAGGATTGCCGGATCATCGCCGGAGAGGGGCCCCCCCATTGGTCTTTGGACACGCGCTGGAGAGCAGTGGTCCCATTCGGGGACTGGAGAGGAGAAGGGGCGCCCGCCTTGATTTGCTGCGGGGCAGCTGGGGAAGGGGGCACCCTCCTGGATGGAAGGGGTGAGGATGCACTGGGAGGGTGTGAGGACCTGGGGAGCCTGGGCTTGCGCACTTGGAGATCCCATCCGGGAGCAGGGTGCCTTGACTGGTGAGCCCGGTGAGGCCCCTGGGACCCGGAGTGTGAGGTGCTACCGCTGGTGAGGTGTGTGGAGCGGTGCAGTGACTGGGCCCATACTGTTGGAGGCCGCTGCCCATGGGTCTGAGTAGGACTGCCTGATAACCGCCGGGGAGTGGCCCCCCACTGGACATTGCAACAAGATTTGGAGCAGCGTCACAGCCCGGACCTCGGCGCTTGGCTGATGTTGCGTCGGCCTGGGGGGCTCCTGATTGAGGACACTGGATGGAGAGGGGGGCCCCAGAAACGCCCAGGGAGTGAGGCCCGACTGAAGCAGGTGGAGAGATCTGCTGTCTGGCCCTGGGAAGGTTGGGATTTCCCTGCATACTATCTGCCCTTCGATCAGTGATTCCGTCTTGGCCGCGCCGTCTCACCAATAATCTAGCTCCCAGTCTTCTGGAGGGGGGGGGGCCCTCTGTCAAGAAATGTCTAGGAGCAAAGCAAAGGACTGCTCATCTCAGGGGAAGATCCCCAAAAAGGTCACAGACGGCACTCTCCCAAAACTTTGGACTAGGGAGTCTGATGTGGCTAGAGCACAAGAGTCGACCCAGGTCCCTGGTGACATCCCCCTAGCGACACCCCGAGAAATCCAAGACAAGCCGATAACCCAAGCGATGTTGACACAGTTCATGGGTGAACTGGTGGAGAAGATCACGGCAGCGGGACAACAACAAATGGACAAGTTGCGTGAAGATTTGGCTGAAGACCTAAGGGAAATCAAAAGGGATGTAAATAAGGTTGAGGAGAGGGTGGACATTAACGAGCGAGCCATCCAGGAGCTCACGGAGGATGCAAGAAAAGTGGACAATTTGCTGTAGACTTTGGCGGTGGCCACGCAAAATTTAGAACTACAAGCGGAAGATCTGGAAAACGGATCGAGAAGGGCGAACATTAGAATCAAATCGCTGCCGGAAGATGTCCAGGATCAGGAGCTGGCCCCGGTGTTAAAAGAAATATTTGTGGACATGCTAGACGCGGGCACAGACCTAGATATGCAGTTCGACAGAGTCCATAGGGTGGGACCCCGTAGGCTAGAGCCAGTATCCAGACCGCGCAATGTGCTGGTGACTTTCCACAAGTATGCGGTCAAAGAGCGGATTATGGAAAAGGCGAGAAAGTCTGCCCCCGTTATATATAATGGCCATGAGATCTCCCTTTACCAAGATTTGGCAAAGATTACACTAATTAAACGGAGACGGATGGGCCCGGTTTTGTCATTTCTTAGATCGCAACAAATTCGGTATAGGTGGGCCCATCCCATAGGATTATCGTTCACCTGGCAAGGGGCCCATCATAAAATCACGCCGTGCGAGCAGGGGATGACCCTGCTGGGATTGGAGGACCAGGCCCCCCCCCCCCACACCGAAGGAACTGGAAGCTCAGCCGGCGCGCCGCAAACCATGGGAATGGTCCACTACCAAGCATAGCATAGGAAAGGAAGGAAGAGAGCTATGGACTTGGTATCTAAGGAAATGACCAATGGTGAAGTCCGGGAACCCGCGTCTGGTCGGGGGAGCACTAGGGCCGCCCCATAAGATCTTCAATGGTGAGGAAGTGTCCAGAACTGGAGCCCGGGGAGGGCGCTAGCGAAGTTCGTTCAGATGTTGTTGTAGGGCAGTTTTCTTTTTTCTTAGTCTTGTAAGGTTGTTCAGGTCTGGGAGGTCTTGGAATGGGAATGGGTTTTCCCACGTGGGGAGTTTCTGGGTTTGGTATTGAGATCGGCTCTCGTGGTGGACTCGCGAGGGGGGGCCGAGGGCCAGTCGTTCTCGCCTAGAGGGGGGGTTAGGGGGGTTGGGGGGTGTGGGGGGGAAATGGTTTCAAGGTTCAGGTTGGCACAGCTCAAACAGCGAAGTATGGGGAAAGGGCTGCTTGCATATGATAAACGGGGATGGGCTCAGTAGCCCCAATATGACTGGTGAAACTTTACTTGAAAATGACCTATGGATAGCCAAGAGGCATTAAAGTTTCTTTCCCTAAATGTGAACGGCCTCAACTCCCAGGTGAAGAGGAGCAAGGTGGAGAGGTTTCTTAGGAGGGAACAGCCCGTGCTGGTGGCACTGCAGGAGACCCATGTACACACTAAAGACATCCATAGAATTCGATTTTGGGGTTATTCCCAAGTGGTTAAGGCTACCCAGGCAAGCAAAAAGGGAGAGTCTTGATAGCTTTGGGGGACGGGTCGGGTCTGACTATTGGGGATCGGCAGAAGGACCAACAGGGAAGGTATCTGGCGGTGCAAATTGAGGGTAGAGAAGAATCTTTCACAGTAGCGATTATTAATGCTCCAAATCAGGCGCAAGACGCCTTTATACAAAATTCTCTCACTCGCCTAGGGAAATTTGCACGGGCGAACATCCTCTTGATGGGGGACTTCAACATTGGCTGGAACCCTTCCATCGACAGGAGTTCATCCACATGGGAGACTCAGGGGGGACCGTCAGGAGACCTAGTGAAAAAAATTCGAGACTTGGCCTTGGTTGACACATGGCGGGAGCTCTATGGACAGGCTGATGGCTACACCTTTTATTCGCATGCCCACAGGTCTCACTCGAGAATCGACTATATCTGGATCTCGAATCCACTAATGGGAAGGGCAATATAATTGGAGGTGGGAGCGATCACCCTTGGCGATCATGCACCGCTAAATCTGCTTCTAGCTAAGCCCAGGGGACCCCCAGGTATTTGGAAATGGAGATACCCGGTCTCATTGTTTAGGGACCCGCTCTTGGTCAGGGAAATGGAGCAGGAAATACTGCATTATATGGATTATAACACATGGGAGGATACGACCCCCCCCAGATTTGGTGGGACGCCCTTAAGGCCATAGTGCGGGGTAGGATCATAGCAGTCAAGGCTAGAAGGGAACGGGAACTAATGTTGGAGGAGCAACAGTTAGAAGCTAGACTTAAGGAGGTCATGGTCCGGATGGGCCCTAGGATGTCGGCAGCTGTCAAAAAGGAGTATAGGGCAGTGAGAGGCCAATTGAACCTCATACAAACAAGGGTGGCCGAGCGCAATCTCCTTGGGTTACGACAAAGGTTTTACATCAAGTGCAATAAAGCTGACCGATTGCTGGCCAGAAAATTGCAAAAGGAGGCAGGAGACAAAACTATATTAAAAGTAAAGGGGGAGGGAGGGGTCATGCTCACATCGAGCTCAGGTATTGAGGGGGAATTCACAAAATACTATGCGGCCCTTTATAGTTCCAGTTACCCAGATGGAGCTGATCAGGAAGCATATTTACAGGAGGTTAGCGTTCGGTGCGTTTCGCAGGAAGATAGGGATCCGCTGGATGTCGAGATATCAGTTGACGAAGTGCGGAAAGTTATTAACCATCTTCCGACTAGTAAGGCCTCAGGCCCTGATGGGTTTGTCACTGAATTCTATAAAACCCATAAAGAAGTGTTGATTCCCATCCTAACCAAATTTAAGGGTAAGGATCCGACGGATTGCGCATCCTACCGTCCAATTGCATTAATAAATGTAGACGCTAAGATATATGCTAAAGTGTTGGCTAATCGCCTCGAGAGTATCTTACCTAAACTTATAGATAGAGACCAATCATGATTCATAAAAGGCCGACAAACTTCAGACAACGTCAGGAGACTCGCTCACCTGATCGAAAAGGCCCAGAAAAAGGATATACCGCCCCTTCTTCTGGCAATTGATGCCGAGAAGGCTTTCGATCGGGTCGAGTGGGAGTTTCTGTTTGCGGTCTTAGGCAAAATGGGGTTTGGCCCGGGCTTTATTTCATGGGTTCGGGCATACTACCAGAACCCAGTTATACGGTTGGCCATAAATGGCCAGGTTTCCACCCCAATACGGGTGGGAAGAGGCATTAAGCAAGGTTGCCCGATGTCGGTGCTTCTTTATGCTCTCCACTTGGAGCCGTTCTTGGAGGTGGTGCGAGTGGCTGAAGATATCAAGGGAATCCTGTTTGGGGGCGAGATTCATAAGATTGCAGCAGACGACATGATCCTGTCATTGACCCATCCGATCACCTCACTACGAGCAGAGGCCAGAGAATTGACTAGATTTGGCCAAGTGGCTGGCCTGAAAATTAATCACTGTGCCACCCGCCGACGTCCGAGACCCAAGGAAGGCCTACGATTACAGATGGGTCGATACCTTGTTGAGATATCTGGGGGTCAACCTGACCAAGTCGGTGGAGCAATTATATGTGGCAAACTACCCTCCGCTCCTTCAGAAAGTCAAGTCGAAGCTAGTGGATTGGGGTTCCCTGGAGATCCCGTGGTTGGGTAGGATTAACACGCTGAAGATGGCAATCCTGCCGCTGCTCCTCTACCACTTTTCAGTTTTGCCGGTCGGTGTCCCGCCAACCTTTTTCAGGGCCTTGCAAAGAATAGTCACTAGGTTCGTATGGAACCGAAAGCGCCCGAAGGTGGCGGCTTCCATTATGAAAGCCTTGCTGGATCGAGGTGGAGTGGGGCAGCCGGACTTTCGAGTGTATTATCTAGCGGCACAGATTAGGGTGATTAGGGACTGGCAAAGAAATGACAGGGACAAGGTGTGGAGACAGATGGACAGAGCAGTAATAGGAAAGGACCTGGAAGGGGTGTTGTGGATACCGAAGTGTGATAGGCCAGTTAGAATGTGCTGTAGTGTAATAACGGGGACTAAAGGGGACGCCTGGGACCAAGCAATTGAGAGGGCTCAAATCACCTCTTTCCCCTCACCGTTCTCGCCCCTGCACGGTAACCCACAATTCTCTCTGGCGGCAGCAAATGAGCCGGACTTTAATCCTTGGTTTCAGGGGGGCTGTAGGATGCTACGGGATATGATAGTGGGGGGAGAGGTGAAAGACTTGGAAAAGTGCAATAAGGACTTTGGGGTGGGGGAGTAACAGAGGTTTTCCTATCTTCAGATTAGACATTGGATCTCCCATCCTTTAGTAAAACAAGCGGGGTCTCGATCCCTTACCCAGTTCGAGAAGTACCTCCATACGGATACGGGTGATAGAGGGGTGGTCTCGTCCATTTATAAACTCATAAAACGGGAGGAAATTGTACACTCCGGAGCTTATATGAGCAAATGGGCGCAGGATCTAAACGAGGGCATAGAAGAACAGCAATGGATTAAACTGTGGTCCCAAGTCCCGAGACTAGCAAGATCCCTCCAAATTCGTGAGATTTGGCTGACGCTGGTACTGAGATGGCATCTAACCCCTCTCAGGTTAAATAAAATATACCCCAAGATCTGTTTGTTGGAGGGAATGTGGCGCAGTGGGCTCTTGGGCACACATTTGGTGGGAATGCCCAAAAATTGGTCCCTTCTGGTCTTTAGTTCAGCGGGCAATCGCCCAGGTGGTGGAGATCCCACAGGGAGGTAGCAGGGCGTGGGACTTGCTAGGCCTTAATATTGTGCTCACAACGCTGCCAACCAGAGCAGACCGCAAATTGTACAGGATAATGATGATGTCAGCAGCATTAGACTTCGCCAGGAAGTGGAAGTCAAAGGACCCTCCACAGGAACACGAGTGGGTAGCAAATCTGTGGGCTCTGGTGGCAATGGAATGGCTTACCTACTCGATCCAGGGGTCTCGCAGGCGATTTAATTCAGACTGGGCCAACCTGTTGACATTTTTAAAGGCCGGAGCCCGCCGAGCATGGTGCCCTAAGGCCATGCAACTATTGGGCATTGTACAACCTCAAGATGAACTGGACTTGTGAAGGCTTGCATTCTGTTCTCTTCAAGATCACTTCACCTGGGATGCGGGGCTACTGGGCTGTATTCATGAGAACAATGTACCTGATTTATCTCTTTAACCTGCTCTGTTGCCAAACCTGTATGTTTTCAGGGGGGAAGGGCAGATGGGGGGGGGGGGTGGAGGGACAGAGGGACAAGAGGGATTTCTGTTATTGGTTCATTCAAATGCTAATAAAAAATTATTGGAAAAAAAAGAAATCGGAAAAGGTTATGTGGAGCCACGAGCTGTTGAAGAGAAATGTATTACTTCCTCTTCTCGGTTGAAATTGTTCACCGGGGCCCTTGATGAAGTGTTTAAGGTATTCTCCAACGACCACACATTTTCAAAAGTATTTTTAAGGCAAATTGTAAGGAGGCCATTGATGATTGCAACTCAGCCAGAGCTGTTGGGTTAGACAGTGAGACTTCACTGGTCTCAATACCGCTTCCAATGATGGAAGGATCTTGGTGGATAACTAGATTAGGAGATGCCGAAAGCCTACTAATATTCTCCCTTAGGCAGGGAAGAACAACTGTATTTGAGTCAAGAGAATTTATCAAGGCTGGAGTTATCGATTTCTGCATTGATAGACATAGTTCGAGAAGTGAATTGTTGTCAATATCTCCGTAGCTAGTAATATCATGGAGGGCAGTTTCCTCAATGTTTGTTGTGACATTCCTAACTAGGTCATTAATGGGAAAGAATTCGGTTATGGCTCCTTTAGTAGATGGCGCTTGTTTTTTAGTTTTAGATTTGCCCATTTTGCCACAATTAGAAGACTGGGCTGATTTATTGTCTCGCTTGCGCAAGTTGTAGGTGATTAGATGCCCCTTCTTGGCCAATGCCATATAGATCGCAACCTCGTATTTCTCTCTCGATTCAAATTTCTTAATTTGGCTAAAATGTTATCTGAAGTACTTGGAGGAGAAGGTACAAATAAGCTGTCACTAAGGGCTGCTCTATTACATATGCCAAGAAATGTGTACTTTGTGCACATGCAGGTAAAGGCCATCTGGTGAGGGGAAGCGGAACTCAGCAGGGGAGTGACAAAAGGAAGAGGAGTGAAGGCAGAAGGACCTTACCGCCAAGGGCCACAGTCATTGGGCGCCCGTAGTAATCGTGGTATATAAAGCCCGCAGAGTACAATTACATGCTGTGTTGCACACAGTGCTATCTCCATGGCGCCCTGGACAGTGCCGTGCTGAGACTATGGGTCAATGCAGTCACGGCGTCCTTCTTAATCAGAGGGCGCCGTCACGCTGTACAATAAAGCGGCGTTCCTGGCTGGTGATAGAGGGCTAAAAGGGGAAAGGAATGGGGAAAGTGGGGAATGGGGGAAGGGGGGGTGTGGGAGGGAAAAAAAGCCTTCACTCCGGCAGACCAGCCACCTATGGCTACAGACTGGAGGTGTGTCGTGGCAAGCGGCGAGCGATGGCAGGAAACACTTACTGCTCCTCTCGCTTCCGCCGCTCTCCGTGCTGCAGCCTCTCCACTCTGGGGCTGCTTCCTACATCCCAGGTCCCCGCAAATGGCCTAGGCTTGGCCCAGCTCCCTCTCACAACACACGCAGTACCTGCTTGCGCTTGAACTCACTCGAGCTCACTCTCGAGGGTTAGAGGAAAGAACTCGCTCTCTCGGTCGTCGGACGTTGAGTCAAGCTGCACCTCCAACATACAACAAACAGAGTACGTAGCAGGCCGCTTCCGACTCAGTGAATTCCAGATTCCAAGACGCACAAAACAAATGCATAAAACCCAAACAATTCAGGTTGACCAGCCTGCAAGAGGTCATACCTCTCTTGGGAAGGGGAATTTTTACGACATCAGATTTGAAAGATGCCTACTTTCAGATATTCAATGTTCTAAGGTAATCGAAAGTACATCAGATTCAAGATACTAAACAAACACTACCAATTCAAAGTCTTTCCTTTTTGAATTGCATCAGCACCTCGTGTATTCCCTAAGGTGCTAGCAGTGGTCGTGGCACATCTACGCCGCAAGGCAATCCCAGTGTACCCTTACCTAGACGATTGGCTTATAAATGGAACGGACGCAAAGGAGTGTCTAGCGCACACTCAACACACTGGAAACCTACTTCACAGCCTAGACTTCTCGGTCAATGAGAAGAAGTCAATCCTCATTCCAAGCAGAGTAAAGGTATCCTAGGAGCAGTTCTAAATGGGAGGAGTTTTTTTTTGGTGTAGGGAGAGAATTGTGGATGAGAAGAAGTTGGCAAAATCAGAGGGAGCGAGAGAAGAGTTGGCAGTGGGATCAGGAGTTGGAGGGGAAAGAAGGCGAGCAAGGGTTTGGAAAATTCAGCGGGGGTGTGAGGCTTGTGAGTGGAGAAGGTTAGGGTAGTAGGAGCGTTTGGCTGATTTGAGGCAAGAGTCGTAGAGAGAGTGATGTGCCAAGTAGGAGGATTGATTAGACAGAGAAGGGGATTTGAGCCAACGTCGTTCGAGGCGACGAAGGAGACGATGCTTGGACAGAGGTGAGAGGAAAGCCAGGGTCGGGAAGGTTTGCGAGAAGGGTGGAAGGAAGTAAGAGGGTAGAATTAGTTGAAACTGGAGGAGATAGAGGAAGACAGTGCACAGAGGGCGTCATTGACCGAGAGAGAGAAGTCGGAGAGAGGGCGAAGGGAAGAAGAGCAGGAGTTGAAGAAGAGGCAAGGGTTAAAGTTGCAGAGGTTGCAACGAGAGAAGGAGGGAGGGGAGGACAAAGAGGAGGGGGGAGTAAGGAAGAAGGAGAGTAAGGCATGGTCAGAGAGATAGTTGTGAAGAGAAGAAACAGGTGAGGAGGAGTATGTTGAGATAAAAATAAGATTGAGAGTGGAGCCAGAGGAGTGGGTTGGAGGAGTAGGGAGGGGAGAGAGGAGATAGGATTCTAATATGGAGAGGAGAGGGGAAGATTGAGAAGAGTTGGAGAGGGGAAGGTTGAAATCACCGAGAACTGAGAGAGGAGTGGGGGAGGGGGAGATGAGAGAGAGGAGGTCATCCAGGTCCTATTAAAACGAAGAGAGGGGGCCAGGAGATCTATAAAAAATTAAGAAGGAGATTGCATGAGGGTAAGTGAAGGATTTAAATAGATATGCGAAGGAAGGGAAGGTAGAGAGAGATAGGGTAGGGGTAGAGGAAAGACATTTAGGGTGGTAGTTGAGACCCATACCGCGACCAGAGGGGCGTGAGACATGAGGGAAGGAGGAAGAGGGGGTGGTGAGAGAAGCAGGAACAGTGGAATTGATGAGGAGAATCCAAGTTTCCGTGATGCAAAGGAAATGAAGGTTGAGTCGGAAGAACATGTCAAGTGCCGCAGCGGTCTTATTGCAGATGGATCTGGCATTCCAGAGGGCAATGTTAATGATACTGGAGGGTTTGACAGTAGGGGGGTAGATAAGGTTAGGACGAAGAGGGAGAGTGTGAGGAGGAAGGGGCGGACGGGGAGGGGGTAAGTCGTGGGGCTGGACATGAGGGTAAGAGGAAGGAAAAGGAGGAGGAGAGGAAGGGGGAGAGGGGAGAGACAGACAGAGCGCATGACAAGAAAGGGAATTGAGTACAGGAGAGGTAGCCTCAGCAGCAGAGAGTCCACAGACAGTGTAGTGTGCACAGCAGGTTCCGGAGCAGAAGGCTCACCTGAAAGGGATGAGGCTAACAGGCCAGGGGTGGATAAGGCCCTGAAGAGGAGGGGTAGGTAGCCTCGGCAGCAGAGCGTCCACAGACAGTTAAGTGAGCGCAGCAGGTTCAGGGGCGGGAAGGATGAGGCCCTAAAGAGGAGTGGGGTCGGCCAGAGAAGGACAGACCGTGTGGTGTGCACAGAGCAGGGAGGGTGAGGCTAACGGGCCAGGGATGGATGACGCCCTGAAGAGGAGTAGGTAGCCTCAGCAGTAGAGCGTCCACAGTCAATCCAGTGAGCACAGCATGTCCTGGGAGGGATGAGGAAAGGATGAGGCTAATAGGATGGGATGGGTGAGTCCCTGAAGAGTAGGTAGCCTCTCCAGCAGAGCGTCCACAGACAGTCCATGGGCACAGATGGTTTTGGGAAGGGTGAGGAGAGAATGAGGCTAATAGGATGGGATGGAAGAGTCCCTGAAGAGGAGGAGTAAATAGCCACAGCAGCAGAGCGTCCACTGACAGTTAAGTGAGGGAATGTCTCCCTTCTCTTGACTGTGGTTTTGCGTTGACCTGGGGGAATGCTTCCCTTCCCCAGGCTTCATGACTTTTTCCTGTAATTGTAGCACTACCAGGAGAATGACTCCCTTCTCTTGGTATGTTGGTCTCAGTCACTTCACACTCAGCGGTACCCAGGGGGAATGACTCGCTTCCCCTGGTGATCCTTGTTTAACACGTTTCTTTCTTTCCCAACAGTTCACTAATTCATCTCACCCCCTCACGCCCTGCAGCCTCATGTAAAGGGCCGTCCCCCAAATGAATCACGCCCCACCTGAAGACTTTCAAAAATCAAAACAACTCTCTTGAACGCAAATGGCCAGCATCTAAAACCGATCTCATTAGATCTATGTTCACCCTCCACCACCGTAATTACAAATCCGAGATCAGAAAGGCCAAAAAGGCCTACTACAATAAACATATTCTGAACTGTGGCAGCAGCAGCAAAGAATTCCACAAGATCATCTCTGAATTTGTGAAACCTACTTGCACCTCTGCCCAAACAACTCCGACGCAAATGCTCTGCAACTCCCTCTCACAACATTTCTACAACACCGCACTTGACCGGATGGTAACCCTTAACGCCAAACTTTCCACCCTCACTCCCTGCCTTACATCTACCCCTTTTGATCCTGTTGCCCCGACGACCACTATGCCAACCTTAGACTCATTCCAACCCATCTCGAGAGACGAGTTCCTAGATCTATCTGGCAGCAGACCCTCCGGATCCCCCCTCAACCCCTGCCCCGCCTTTCTTATGAAAGAAATATTCTACTCTACCTGCGCAGGTGAACATGCAAGATCCATACTGAAAGACTCCCTCACCTCTGGCACCTTTCCTGAAGCCTTTAAAATAGCGCATGTCAAACCGCTACTAAAAAAGGTATCCCTCGACCCCCTTGACCCTAAGAATTACAGGGCGATCTCCAACACCAGATTTCTCGCGAAACTCATTGACCGGGCAACTGCTTCGTAGAATCCAACAAACAACTCGACCCCGCACAATCAAGCTTCATACCGCGCCATGAAACAGAAAGCACTCTGATCTGAAATGATCTCAAGTTCACAGCAGACTCTGGGGGTTGCGCAGCACGGTACGACGACGTTTCATCGCCTGCTGTTAAATCGTCAGGCTTTTAAACGTGCACATTACATTGTATGGGCTCATCAAATTATTAAGGGGGGGTGGAAAAGGGCAAATAAGGGTTTGGGTGGGTGGGCAATAGTAAAAAATAAGTGTGGGTGGGAGGTTTGGGGGGGACCACCCCCACCCAAAAAAAGAAAATATGAGCACATTCGATGGAATGTGCACGTTTAAAGGCTTGGCGATGTAAAAGCAGGCGATGAAATCACATGGAACCGCGCAGCACTGATTCTCCTTGATCTGTCAGCAGCCTTTGACACCATTAACCATTCAATCCTCCCTGACCGCCTTCATTCCCTAGGAATCTGGGCTCGGGCACTCAAATGGATTGCCTCCTTCCTCAGCAACAGGAAACAAATCGCCTTCCTCTCCCCTTTTGTCTCAACTGCTCGCACTGTGAACACTGGAGTACCCCAAGTCGCCTGCCTCCCTGCTCTCCTTTTCAACCTCTATCTGACCACTCTACCAGGAATCATCCGTGCACGCAACCTCTCCTGTTAAAACTACGCTGACGATACCCAAATTATCCTAAAAATTACCAAAAGAAGCACCAACCCATGTCCCGACATTGAAGCATGCCTCAGTGATATTGACCGATGGATGACAAGTAACCACCTCCTTCTGAACCCAGATAAAACTGAAATATTGGTGTGCAGCAATACTTCCCTTCTCCTGCAACCACTCCCATGGCCCCCCTACCTTGGCACCCCCACCCCCTTCAAATATAGTCAAAATAGTCAAAGACTCAGCCCTAACCCTCTCCCGTCAGATCAATAATGTATCCAAATCCTGTCACTACCACCTCAGACTCCTTAGACGCATTTTCCCTTACCTCACCTATCCAAATAGACTCGCCGCTGTTATGTCTATTCCTATGGCGAGACTGGACTATGCCAACTCCTTTATACCTGGGAGCAACGGCATACCAACTTAACAAACTCCATAGAGCCCAAAACACTGCTGCCAAACTCCTTCTCGCCCTGGGACACAGAGACAACATCTCCCCTGCTCTCCTCACACTCCACTGGCTCCTTGTCGGCTGAAGGGCCACCTTCAAAACCCTATGCATTACCCACTGAGCAGTGTACAAGACCGGCCCAACGTACCTACTAGAGAAGATAAAACCCTACCTCCCATCATGCACCCTATGATCAAGCACTGCCCTCTTACTAGTGATTCCAACCTCCAATTCAGCCAGGATTGGAGGATCTGCCTTCTCAACCTTGGCTCCAACTCTGTGGAATTCATTCCCCCCCCCACACACATTAGACACACCCAAGACTACATGGCCTTCCGCAAAGCTCTTAAAAACCTGGCTCATTCCATAAACCCGATAAAGACCATTTGGGCTGCTGACACCCTGCAACCTGCGGACAAATGTTTGAGGAGATACCGAGCAGTGACACCACTGAAAGCGACTAATAAGTCACTCTGAACGCGTAAATGATATCCGTAACAATGGGCTCGTAAGAATAAAACCTCCACTCCAGACACTCGCCTCTCCTATCACTATGCTCACTCTCTACATCAGAAAACAATAGAGCACAGCTACACCCCTCGATCAATTTCGGCTTAGCTGCTCACATACGAACAATACTCCATGAACACCTCAACATCCTGCTAGAATGCAGCTATACCCCTGAAAAATCGGCCTAGCTGCACACGTGTCCTACACAGGCCTTATGCCTCCAGAATCCAGTCTTCGAGACCAACCTTCAGACTGCACACATTCAACTGATCTCAGTACCACCACACCTAATCTTAGGAAACAGCTATCATCAGGCAATCACATCAGCTGCTCCCATATTGAGTGCACCCAAGCACCCTATTATACCCTACTCTCTCGACTGGCCTGGACTACGGTCCCCGAGGGCATTCAACCCACAAGCGCTTTGACGTCATACCAATGATATATAGAGCGCTGTATAAATGCCAAATAACATGTACAAGTATGATCCTTGACCAAGGTTTCCACAGTACAGCCCACTTGGCCTTCTGGCTTGCCAATTTCTGGCATGCGGAAGAGAGTTGTTCTCTCTTGCCTTCTTTGTTCCTGGGACCAGACCCATATTTCTCGATTCAGCTCGTTGGACGAACTTGGTTCACTAACCTGCCAAGTACTGTCACGAAGGAGATGATTTACAAAGTCCTCTTGACTTTCTCGTTCAAGTTGTGGGGTTATATACTGTCCCTTCTTTGGGAGTTACTCCCCTTTTCCAATCACAATTTTTCTCTTTCTCTGGGGGTCTTTCACTACGGCTCTTCTCAGGTTGGGCTTCTCTAACACTTCCCCCTTTGTGCCAACACTCCCTTTCGACCCCACCTGCCAGCCTGGTTCCTTCCTTACCTTTTAGGGAGCGTCTTGGCAGGCTCTGGTCTGTCCTGGGACTTGTTCAGGGGCTTTACATTGCCACAGTGTACTCCATTCAGGCAGTGGCTCTGCAGCTGCTGGATTCCTCCAGTGGTCTCGCCCGCTCTGGACCACGTGGTGCCTCTGCTTCCTCCAGTCACGCTGTTCTTCCTCCAGTCACTGAATCGGTCCTTCCACGTCAGACCTGGTAGAGACACCTGCTTACTGCCGGCAGTGTCTTAGCTTGCAACCTTCACCTCCTTACACGCTGGACTACCGCTTGGTCCTCTTCTCCTCCCGGGATGGCTTGACCCCCCATCCCCCTAGTCCAGGGGTCTGCAACCTGTGGCTCTCCAGGTGTTTTGGACTACAGCTCCCATGATCCCTCGTCATTGACTATGCTGCTTAGGGCTGATGGGAGTTATAGTCCCAAACATCTGGAGAGCCAAAGGTTGCAGACCCATGCCCTAGTCCATCTTCTGTTTTTATGTTGGTGTTGGTAGGGGCCCTTAGTGGAGAACTAGAATGCTCACACCTACCTTTGGTAGTGATCTTCGTAGTTTTGCACCTTCTCCTCATGTCAGTCTTTGTCATGAAAGTCTTACTTGGGTAGTCTGGGCTCTTCTTAGTCTCAGTGGATTTTATATCACTGACCTTACACCGGTACTTGGGGTGTTTGGGTAGATTACTGGGGATGTATCATGGGTGTAGGTGCAGGAGGGGTAATTGGGTGGGGATCATAACGCATTCTCCTTTAGATGTCTGTCCCTATCCCCAGAGGAGTTGTTTCTCCCCATGAGATCCTCCCACTGTGCACCACCACCAGTGGGATGATTGGGCAGCGGCCTCACCTCTCTGCACTCATGGGAAGGGGTCCCCCTTGGGGGGGAAATGACGACATCTAGGGATTCGTCACACCACCCAATCACAACATGTTCCAGGGTTTCACAACAGTCATGTGGATTCAACCAGCAGAATCCTAAAACCATAACACCATTGGGAACTCAACACCAATACAGTCAGATACATCTTTGCGACATGTATTCAATCAACAGTAGACCTAATTGCCACAGAATAAAACAAAAAAATGCCAAACTTTCGTGTCTATGTTCCTACAACTGAGGTTCCTTGGCAACGCACTATTGATGAGCTGGTCAGGGATATTTGCGTACGCTCCCGCCTATGCCACTTATTTGCAAGATAATTCTCAAAATGCCTAGAGAGCTTTACAATTATACTCATTGCACCAATGTGGGCATGACAGCCATGGTACTCACACCTTATGCACTAGCAATCGTATTCAAGTCACACTTCTCCGCCTCAATCATCGACTGCCAGACAACCATCCCTTCCTGCAAATTGCTTCTCGTCAAACTATCCCTCCCCCCCCAACGTTGTCCCACAGCTTCCTAATCATCTGCAGACCCCCTAGCTATGACAGACTATTCTCAAGCAACCTCTGTGATTTGATAGCCACCATCCAAATAAACCATCCCACCCTCACTCTTTTAGGGGGCTTCAATATCTGGCTGGACATTCCCACCAACCCCATGATCCACTCACTGGTCGACTGCCTAGATGCGCTTAACCTCCGCCTTCACATGAACGGCCCAACTCACTCTAAAGGACACATCCTTGATGCCATGTTTAGCTCCCACAACCTGATACATCTAAGCCCCCCTACACCTATCATCTGGTCTGATCACTTAATTGTGCCTTTCACCATTCACTCGCCCGCCCCTCTCCTCATACTTGAACCAAAACCCCCAAAACCACACAAAAGCTGGAAGAAACTAAAAATCCTCCCTGACCTAGCCGATGCACTACTGCAAACTCCTCCCTCAACCACCCCACGTAATGAACCCTTAACCACCGACTCCTTTGACTTGTGACTCAATATCTCAATAATCCCGCTCACCCCCACTTGCCAATCCTCTGCTCGCGGTGGCCCTTATCCCAGATGGTTTACACCAGAACTGAAGACTGCAAAACAACTGTATAAATCCCTCGAACGCAAATGGCGGAAAGATAAAACCAACCTGAGTAGATCCACACTGGCCCGGAACCATCGCCACTACAAAGCTGAAATCCGAAAAGCAAAAAAAGTCCACTACAACTCTCGAATTCTCAACTGTGAAAACCCCAGCAAGGAACTCCACAAAATCAGCTCTGAATTCACCAAACCAACCTGTACCACCACGCAACCGACCCCATCTCAGTCACTCTGCGACTCTCTCTCTCCACTTCTACACCACTGCTCTCGACAGAACAAATTCTCTCAACAACATACTGGCCCTCTGAACTCAATCTGGGATGACCTTAAGATCACTGCAGACTCTGCGGGATGCGCTGCTCTAATCCTTCTAGACCTCGCTGCCGCCTTTGACACAATCAACCACTCAATCGTCCTCGACCGCCTCCACTCCCTAGGAATCTGTGGAAACGCTCTCGAGTGATTAGCATCCTTCCTCAATAATAGGAAACAAAAAACCCTCCTCTCCACCTTTGCTTCCGCCGCCCGACCAGTCAATACCAGAGTTCCACAAGGAGCATGCCGATCAGCCCTCCTGCTCAATCTCTATATGTCCACCCTCCCAGGAATATCCTGTGCTATAATTACGCCAATGACACCCAATTAATCCTTAAACTCCTCAACTCAAACCCCAACTGTCAGCCCAACCTCGCAGCCTGCCTCCTTGACATTGATCGCTGGATGACCACAAACTACCTCCTCTTAAACCCCACTAAAACCGAAATCATGGTGTGCGGCAACACCAAGCTTCTCCCCCATCCTCTACCATGACCATCGTCCATGGGCAATCCACCAACCACCTCGACCACAGTACAAAACCTTGGATGCTCTCTCTCTCTGACCGAACCCTCTCTCGCCAAATCAACAACGTCTCTAAGTCCTGCCAATTATCACCTCAAAATTCTTACACAGTTTTCCGTACCTCTCCTTTCCCAACAGACTTGCCGCTGTCCAATCTATTGTAATATCGAGACTGGACTATGCCAACTCCTTCTACCTCGGGGTCCAAGCATACCACCTCATTAAACTACAAAGAGCTCAAAAAGTTGCAGCCAAATTGCTTCTAGCACTTGGCCCGAGAGACCACACCTCTCCAGCTCTCAGAACTCTCCACTGGCTCCCGGTTGGATGAAGGGTAACTTTCAAAACCTTATGCATCTCCCACCGAGCACTGAATAAAACCTGCCCTCTATACCTACAGGACAAGCGAAAACCCTACCACCCACTGCGCACTCGAAGATCAAGCTCTGCCCTCCTTTTAGTGATACCAAACACCAACTCGGGTGGATCATCATTCTCAGCCTTGGCCTCTACTCTATGGAAATCGCTTCCACTCCACACTCGACACACCGAAGACTACCTGTCATTCTGCAAATTACTGAAAACATGGCTCTTCCCTAACGAACCGACGCTTAGAGCAAATGGAATGAATAGCCACAACAAACAGAAATCCAAGGTTGCTTGAACAAAGAAAATAAAAGAGCAAAGGGAGTCGATGGAACGGATAGAAAGACTAAAACAGATAGTGTAACTAAAACGGATAGACTGAGTGAAACAAATAGAGTAAGTGAAATGGATGGAATAGATTGAACAGATAATAGAGTAGATGGAGTGGACGGAGCGGATGGAGTGGACGGAGCGGATGGAGTGGACGGAGCGGATGGAGTGGACGGAGCGGATGGGACGGACGGAGCGGATGGGACGGACGGAGCGGATGGAATGGACGAAGTGCATGGAACAGATGAATGGAACCGATGAATGGAACGGATTGGAGTGGATGGAAAAGATAAAAAAGAAGGGAAAGGACAAAGGATGGAATGACTGGAACGGATGGAGCTGGATTATGTGGATGGATCAGATGATGTGGATGGAATGGATAGATGGGATGGATGGAACGGATGGAATGGATGAAACAGATGAAATGGATGAAACTGATGGAAAAGATGGATGGAGTGGTTGGAAAGGATAGAGTGAATGGAGTGGATAGATCTCTGAATATCGCTGTATCTCCTATTTATGCTATGTTTATGCTATGTACCTGTATCCCCATGTTATCTGTATCATATAGTTACCCTATCCATCCTGTCACTTTATATACGTATGCCGCTATGTACGCCCCCTGTCCTGCTCTTGTGCTTGTTTGAAAGAGCTTTACTAATAACCCCTATATCACACTACTACACTTACTCTCTCCTAAACACCATCACTCAACTAGAACACAGCAATACTATGACACACCCCCTGTCCTGCTCTCATGCTTGTTTGCAAGAGCTTTACTGATAACCACTATATCACACTACTACGCTTACTCTCTCCTATACACCATCACTCAACTAGAACACAGCAATACTGTGACACATTCGGCCTAGCTGTTCTCATACTAACATGACCCCACGAACACCATCATCCTAATAAAACACAGCTAGCTGAGCACATACCGGCTAGCTTAGGCGTCTCCTCAGGCCTAACGCAGCCCGAACTCAGTCTGGGTGTCCACCCTCCAGACTGAACACATCCAAGTGATTTCTTCGGCACAACACCTACCGCTATGAAGCTGCCATCATGCAACAACCACACCAGCTGCACACATATCCGCTGCACCCACGCACCATACAACTCTCCCTCTCTCTCTCTCCACTGACTTGAACTGCGGTTCCCGAGGGCGTTCAACCTACCAGTGCTTTGAGGTCATACCAATTATACATAAGGCGCTATATAAATGGCAAGTAAGATAGCATAACATAACATGTCTCTATACCCACCAATGAAGCTTCTCCCAATCCAAGATCTATTAACAAAGAAGAACAAACTGGTAACACCCCAGACACCTCAGATGATGAACTTAGCAGCCTGTTTCCTGCGGTCATAGAATTTGGTCATCTACCGAACAAGATGTATGGATATTATTAGAGACGCTTGAGAACCAAACAAAAGACACTGCTACTTCAACAAATGGAAGTGATTTGTCTTTTGGTGTAAAAGAAACAGGGTCAATCATATAGATTGCGCAGCTACAGATGGTTGTACTACACCTTATGTACTTGTTACACTCTGGTCTTGTGTATACATCACTCAAAGTACACCTAGCAGTATAGACCTCATCACAACACATAACATCATGGTGGAGAATATCATTTGTTAAAGCATTTTATTCAGGGCTTTAAACAAATCCACCCTCATGTGTCTCACCCCCTCAGGATGGGATCTAAACACAGTACTCTCACGGCTCATGGGTCCACCCTTTTGAACCCATGCACAAAGCTTCACTTAAAGAACTGCCTTACAAGGTGGCTTTCCTCATTGCTGTCATATTGATAAGAAGGATAAGTCATTTGCAAGCCTTATCCGTTTCTGAACCATTTGTAAATATACATGAAAACAAGGTGTTGTTGAAAACACGCCCAAGGTTTTCACCAAAGTTCATATCAAAATTCCATGTTAACCAGTCAATTGAATTATCATCTTTCTTCCAAACCCACAAAGTAAGGTAGAAAGGGCCTAGCAAACGCTATGTTTGTAGGGCTGCAGTGTAGTACCTTGATAAAACTAAAGATATATGAAAGACACAAAACGTTGGAAAAGAAGGGGATGCAGTTACCTAAATTACTATTGCAAGATGGATTGTTAGATGTGTACAGATGTGCTACTCAATAGCTAAAAAAAAAAACACTTCCATTCATGCCAAGGGCCCATTCAATCAGACGTACGGGAGCAATCCTTGCTTTTCTCGCAAATGTCCCTCTGAAAGCCATTTGCAAGGCAGCTACTCACTTTCACACAACATTATTGCGTTGTTAGATCCACGATATTAGATCCTCAGGTGGGTCAAGCAATTTTAAGACATTTATTCACTTCTACCCCTTCAGCTCACCCGCCACCTTCACAAAATACTGCTTGCTAGTCTATGCAAAGCAAGTGAATCTAAGCAGATTCACAAGCTCCAGAAGACAAGTCTTACTTACGTCTAATTGTCTTTCTGTAACTTTCATCTGCTTAGAATGTCATGCGCCTATATCGTCCCAAAAAGACAAATGACACAACCGTGTCGTTGGCCAAAATCCTAGTTTCCCAAAAAGTGATACCAGAATGCAACAGGATAATGCCACAGCATTTTCTTTGTGATATTCCAGCAGGCGACAAGGAAGACACCTACTCAACGCATTTCACACCAACGATGAGCTTGATCATATACAGATAAGTGCATCCCCCCAACACAAAATATAAACCCATAACGACGGAACATCCATGAGTCCCTTTTCAGTTTGTTATATCAGACCTGCAAACCTAGATAGCTGTTCAGTGTATAAATGTTGACCATGTTGGAATACCTTAGAAGACATGGTTGACTACCTTTACTTTACTTTAATATATTTATAAAGCGCACCAAATGACCCAGAGGCTTGCGGGCGCGAACCACATATAACGGGCAATACATACAATAGGTGCATCTAACAATGCGGGGAGATAACAAGACCTCTCGATGAAAGAATGAGTTCTAATCAACATCATCTAAACAACCAGGTCTTCAATGCTTTCCTGAACATAGCAGTGGATCCCATTTTCCTAAGATCTGGAGTTATGGCATTGCAGGCTATGGGTGCAGCCAGAGAGAAGTCACATTTCTTCACCTACATCAATTTACAGGCTGGTATTTTAAGTTGATTAGTATTGGACGTAAGAGTCCTTGTGCTGGATGTATTAACCAGAGCTTCGCTCATATATGAAGGTCTTACCCCCGCCAGGCATTTATGAGTTATCAATAAGAGGCGAAATTCAATTCTCGCCTCAATAGGAAGCCAGTGCAAACCGACACATGATCCCTCCTATTAAGACCAGTAATCACTCTGACTGCACTATTTTGCAGAGTTTGCAATCTAGCGCAGTCAGACTTAGTGATGCCCACTAACTGTAGTGAATTTTCGACCCTATAATTGCTCTCGATATAGTGTCACAACTGACTTGGGAGATGTATGGACGAAGCTGTGCTAGCAGCTTAATTTCTTTAGGCAGTAGATGAGGCCAGGCTATTCAATTGGACCTGCATGTTGAAATGCTTATCCAGAACTCCCAAACTTTTCACTTTTTCTTTGTTTTTAATATTTCATTCTGCCACAAGAAACTGAGTATATTCTGTACCCATCTTCCGTAGTTTGACTTCTGTGCCCATCACCATGAGTTCAGTCTTTTCTTTGTTCAGTGCCAGACCGCTACTTATCATCCAAGTTTGTATGGGATGGTACATTTTATTGAAAGTCTTTTCGTCCTCTAGATGATTGCCAGACAATGGGATGAAACACTGCGTGTCATACGCGCAATTCGTAAAGCCAACAGTGTTTTCTTCCAGGAGATTGAGAAAAGTCACAGTAAAGTTATTATACAAGGAGCTGTGGGATAGACAAGCCTCCTGTGGCACTCCAAAGGCCAGGAGCATCGGTTCTGCTTCTGCCTCCTTACTGCACACTCTACACCACCGGTTGTTCAGAAATGAACTAACCCAGAAGGTGGCACTTTCGGAAAAACCTGCAACATCCTTGAGCCTGGCGACCAACAATCTGTGGTCCACTAGGTCAAAAGCTGCAGATAAACCAAGCAGCATTAGCATTGTAGTTTGCCCCTGTCCATGATCTTTAATAGTCAAGATTTCAGGTCAAGCAGGGCTGTTTCCATCGCATGCCCCTGCCAGAAACCTGACTGCCATTTGTTAAGGATCTCATGTGCATTCAAGTGTGTCGAGATTTGAGTATAGCCTACACAGTCCAAAATGTTCATCAGAAACAAGGTGTTAGGAATAAAACGATAGTTTGTTGGTGTTTCTTGGCACAAACCTGGCTTTTTTAGTAACAGTTATCCAAGCTTTTTTAAGGCTTGTGGGTACGTTATTGTCTATAAATGATGCATTGACAAATTTACAAAGAATGCAACAGCCTCTTTCCAAATCTGCCTTCTTCTACTCTCCACCCTCTGCAACTCATCCAGAACAGGACTGCAAGACGTGTCCTTGGCCTCAAGCCCAGGGATCGTATCTCTCCAGCACTGAAATCTCTGCATTGGCTTCCAGTGGTCGCAAGGATTAAGTTCAAGACCCTCTGCATTGTCCACAAGGCCTTCTGGGGCCTGGGTCCTCAATACCTCCAACTCTCTCTTCGTAAATACCTTCCTATTCGAGCTCTTCACTCCTCCACCTCCAACTCCCTCAGGGTCAGTCGCTTCTCCAAGCAACAAGTTGGTGGTGTTCTCTTTCTCTGGCTGGGGCCTCACTCTGGAACAGCCTCCCTGCCTCTCTGAACTTGAGGAGAACCATCTCCAGTTCCAGATGCACCTCACAACCTTCCTCTTTGCTTCTGCCTTCTCTCTTCCTCTCCCCAGCTGATTTCCTGTCTGATACTGCACTGATCACCTAGCTACCCTTTGATTTCAGGCCCAGCCTGCCCACCCAGTTGCACACCCACACTGCCTCCCGGCAACCCTTGTACTTGGGTCTGTATCTGTAACCCTAGAATCGAATGGATTGTGTCCTTCCACGTATTCCTCATCTTAGATATATCCTTACCCTCAGCTTTGCTGCTTCGGAAAAAAATGTTCTACTCTCCACCAGAGGGCACTCCTCTCGAGGCCGCAGCGTCGATGTCCCTTAGCGGCATCCGTCGAGCACCAACGTCATCCGCTGTATAAATGCCTCCAGCACGCCCTTTGGCTTCAGTTCTGTTTTTCCGTTAGCTTTGCTTCGGATCATTACAAACGGCGCTTCAGTCTTTTGTGAAAAGAAAATAATGTCATCTTCATCGAACCCTTCCACACCGAAGACGGGTTTCAAAAAATGTGTGCAAAGAAAATGTCTTTAACCGATCCACATAAAAATTGCCTCTGGTGCATCGGTTCCCACCACCGAATTGAAGACTGCGGTTCGTGCCAGTCGATGACCCATAAGGCCTTAAAAGAACGCAGAGGTAAACTGGCGATGGGGGAGGGTTCATCGAAGTCTACTTCTAAGGGAAAAGACTCGGCTGAGTCTGCGGTAATACATCATAAAAAATGAAGATCGAGGAGTAGATCCGGGAAGTCTTCTTCTTCGTCCTCTAAAAAGACAAAGAAAAGACATCACGGATCTCCCTCTTCTTCCTCGACGTCATCTGAGGAAGTGATAGCATGCACTTCGAAGCATGACTCCCTGAGTAAATGGGAAGCCTTTAGAGTTTCCATGTTAAAGATTTTTGAGGACGTGGCCCAGACCCCCTCAAAAAAGTCTAAAGAAGACCATGCTCCTACTCATGAGAAACGTGACAGAGGAAGGTCCAAAGCAAGAAAATCCGACAAAAAGTTGTCAAGGGTGTCATCCAGGGACTCTTCCCGGTCACCTCATGAAAACCTATGGGTGCATAAATTGGAGCTATCATACGCCATCAAAGTCTTCGAAGGCTCTCGAGTACAAGGCGTCGACTACTCATTCTAAAAAAGTTAAGTCGCGTACACAGTCGACATCTTCGAAAGCTCCTTCGACAGTGTCAATGGTTTCTACAATTCCCTCGATGAGTGCTTCGAAATCATCAAATGCTCCCTCAACAACATCGAAGGTTGTTGTAACTGCATCAGCGCCATCAACGTTTTCATCGACGCCCAAGCATATAACAAGGGAAAAACCGGTATTACCCGAAAAAGTTTTTCACCCTGAGAGTAGACATGATTTTTTTAGGACCATGTCATCTATTTAGGAGGGAGAATCATCAGCAGATGAAGCCATTACCTCTGCTGGTGTTAAATTTGGCACAAGACCAGTTCCAGAGGAATTAATTGATCCTCCATCCAAAATACAGGATTTGCAGGAATGTTTACACCAGAGCCATGTTAGGGAGAATTCTCATTGATGGCTAATTTCCCTCACCTAGTGAGTTCCCCAGCAGCTTTGCTGGACTTCTGGAGTTTATTTTTTTTCCACTTGGTAAGAATGTGAGCTTTTCCCCCACTCGTACCTGTGTTTTGCCAGGTATATTTCTCTTTTTTTGTGATTGTGGACTCTGAAGCACACCACTTCAGTAGCCCCCTTCTTTTGTGTGTCACACAGCACCTTCAGTGCCGTGGCACAGGGTTGTCTTTGAGACTTCCCCCGACTCCATGTCTGAGGCTGACTACAGTCCCCCAGAAAAGGGTAAAGTTACCATTAACTTTACCTAGTCAATCTACCGCAGATCCAGTACACCCCATCTTCCATGGAGTACTGGAAAGGGTTACTTCATATCCCTTTTTATCTGTACCTCCTAGAGCATTGTTTCGCTCTTTTAACATTTAGACTTGGCTGGTGGCAGTGGTATCTACCCTAACTTTTTGTGATGACTGGTGCAATTCAAACTCTTTCTCCCCCCGCAAGCACACTCTCCTCACCTGAGCTATCTGAGTTGTCGGTCTCTTGTAGGCGTCGTCGTGCATGGTAGTCTCTTCCCTTCTTATGATGAATGTGCTTGTCACGGAGGGAAGCCACAGTGACTGCTGGATAAACAGCTGTCCCGTGACTCCCTTTACGGAATCAAGCCAGAAATCAGGGAAAACCCAAAAGGGAAAAAACCCTGAGGTGTAGTGTTGACTCTTCTAATCCGGATGACAGGATAATCGCTGATGAGAGCAATGGAGTGAGGCGGATAGCAGAGTAGAAGATGTCCAACAGTCTAAACCATGGAGTAGCAGAGTCAGGGGAGACGGAAGCTCCTTGTGGCAGTTTGAAGATATGGCACTGGTTCCAGGAAGAGGAAAAAAGGTATGCAGCAAGCACAGCTCAGAGGAGCCCAGCAGAAAGAGAGTACGGGAAGGATTCCCGAAATCAGAAGAGAGAGAGGGAGGAACGGATAAAGCGCACCAGAGTACCGCCCGGAGTGGCGGTAGGAAATTGAAGCGAGGAGTAGCGTTCCGAGGAAAGAAGCAGGATCACAGGCGGACAGGAAAACCCTCTGGCAGATCCGAAAGGTGGACGGCAGAGGATCGGAGCGAGGAAACCCGGAAACAGGAAAGCGGCCAAAGGGGGTTGCAACGCAGCGTGTACCAGGAGGCGGGGAGTTAAATGCTCTCAGCGGCGCTGCGTCACGTAACTGGGGCTGGTAGCAAGAACACAGAGAAAGGACTAAAACACCCTACCTCTGTGTCTCCAGCTCCAACGTGGAAACATCCGGCCATGACGGCGGATGACACTTTTCTACCACGATTATATTAGATAAACGTGGTATTGTTTTAGGCTATTATATTATTCTCGAACATAAACCCGCTTGACCAAATTGTCTTTCTTTTGGCTCCAGTTGGGTTTATTCGCTATTTCTTTTTGTTAAAGTCCTTCCTGTGTTTTACTTTGCGCGGCAAACTAGGTTCACCTTCTTTGTTCACCGTCTTTTGGCGGGTTTCTGCCCAGAAGCCCTCCACCAGGCGCCTGGGTGTCTAGGTGGGCTGAATGTGAGGGAGGGGTGTAGTCACCCCCTGCAAAGTGTATCCTAGGAAACCCAAGTCGCACTTTGCCATGATTGGCTGAGGTGGTTGTCCCGGCTGGACAACCACCCTGGTGGGTGATTGACAGCCAGGCTGTGTGAATGGGGGTTTTGCGCATAAAAGGCAGGTCTCTTGGGCTCGAAGTCAGAGAGTCGCCACTGGAACTACAAGGAACCGAAGAGAAGCCGAGAGAACAATGACTGCTGCAACTACCCCGTCCTGGTGAAGCCCTGCTGCAGTCCTGAGCTATCTACCCTTCGACGACTAGAGAAGATCCAGTCCGGAGTCTTCTTCCCTTGAGCTTGGAGGGGATAACCAGCTCATCTTCTTCAGCCAGAGGTCGCCTTCGTGGTCGAAATCGCTGCACACTGCTTTAGTGATCCGGATAGCCACCTGAAGAACCTCTCCTGTTTTTAAGGAGCGCACCTTTTATTCATTGTTGCTGCTGCCGGCTTCATCCTTGTGTGGTGCAGACCCCCTTCAGACGTCCTCCTTCACCTCGAAACTTCAGGAACCGTGGGTCTGCGGGACACCAACAGGAACAGGCACCAGCTGCACCATTGGAATAATGTACTGTGTTCTGCTTGAGGAAACCGGGTGAACCCCTTTTCTTCATCTTCAAGGCTTGCCCTTGTCTTCCCTCCTTCTTATAACTTTTGCTTCTGAACATTGACAATATCGAAGTACTCTTGGCTACGTTGAATCGTGAACTGTCTGACTGTGTGATCTTCGGCAACAGGACCCCAGTGCCACTTAACCCTGGCTCCGGCCCTTTGAATCTTGAACTCCTGAGTGTTTCTCGATTCTGTCTGCCTAACCAAAGTATTGCTGTGATTTTTACCTCCAACTCCCTCTAGGTATCTCAGGTGCTAAGTGTGTTTTTGCCCCAGTAGCATTTCATGTCACGGATACGCGTTTAGTTATTAGACCGAACTGTCAAAAAGTGATCGCAATCGTATTTTCGGTAACATGTTTTGTTCCTAACACTGGTCCATTCAAATACAGGATACTTACCTTGAGACTTACTGTACAAAGTGGATGGGTTAGTTGTAGTATATTTTTCGTGTGGTTTTAATCTAATAGAAGTGTCGTGTTTACAACAAATGGTTAAAAAAATAAATGTACTTATATTTTTCTACCTGAAACCTTGAGTCAGTGTTTGCTTGAGTCACAGTAATTGTGGTCCCTTTGTGTAATCTCTGCTACTGCTCATGTACTCTTGAGATAAGCCTGGCTGCTCCGCCACTGCTACCACTCTGACATAGTAGTACAGGCTTGTACCAAAGGTAAACCTTGTATTGCCACCTGTAGTCTTAATTGTGTATAGTAGTCCCTAAGGGCACTGCACAGGATTCTGCCTAACAGCCCATCAGAACAAACTGATGTGGGATACAGAAAACTAATGAATAGAGTTACAGAATTTATGCAATGGGGTAGAAATTCACTAGTCTATCAAGATGATGATATGACTGACATTCTATCAGGAACACCTCAGCAAGACCCCATTCTTCCATTTCATATTGCCTTGCAAAGGAGGGTTAACTCTGCTTGGGAACACCTTGAAGCCATTCCGGCAGTTAATAAAAAATGTGTAGCAAAATATAGGCCCTGTAATTCTGATCCAGAATATCTAAGCAAACGTCCATCACCAGAAAGTCTGGTAGTTCAAGCAGCTACTTCCACTAGAAATGCTGCATACCCCACAATCCCTCCAGATTGGGATGGCAAAAAAGTAGATGCATGGTCTAGGAAGATTTTTACATCAGGGAGTATGGCTTTGAAATCCACTAATGTATCTTGCACCTTGGCAAGGTTTACATATACCCTGTGGGACTGCATGTCAGCGCCAGCTCAACATATCCCAGAAGGTGAAGAACGTGATGGCTTTCTAGCCATAATAAGGGATGGAAAGGAGGCTTCGGGAGAATGCCTTCAGTCAGGTTTGGACACAGCTGACAGTATCAGTAGGTCCATGGCAGCTAGCACAGTGCTACGTAGATTTGCTTGGCTAAGGAAGTCGGGTTTTGCGCCGGACATGCAATCCAGGCTTCTTAATATGCCATTTGACGGCTCGAGGTTGTTTGGCAGCAAGGCGGATGAAAGTTTGGAGAAGCTGCAGACCTCCAAAGCGGCGGCTAAATCACTCAGTGCCGCTATAAGACAACCTCAGCAACGCCCCTACACAGGCTCATCTTCCTGGAGGGGTCGTCCTTTTCGTTATTATTCCTCAATTGGAAGAGAAAGAGAACAGGCCAGTCAGAGAGGTCAAAGAAAATTTCCTCGGGGGCAAGAAAAAGGTGTTAGATCTGCCCCAGCAGCGGCATCTGTCCCCTCAGCCGCTGCTGCAGCTGCCGCAAAACCACTCTGAGGTTTTGACCCACAATACCCTTGTGAGAGGCAGGATCTCACAGCATCTGAAAGAATGGCGAGGCATTACTTCAGATGCTTGGGCACTGGAAACAGTGTCCCAAGGTTACTGCCTTACCTTTCTAAAGAAACCTCAGAATCACCCACCGTGATACAACTCTGTCAAACATCCAGATCTGCTCCTGTTGCAGGAAGTTTTAACCCTGCTACAGAAAGGTGCAATAGAACATGTACCTGTAGTGGAGAGGAACAAGGGTTGGTATTCCCCGTATTTCCTCATTCCAAAGAAAGACGGAGGACTGAGACCCATTTTGGACTTGAGAAACTTATACAAGTTCCTAAGAAGGACAAGTCCAAGATGCTCACACTTTCTCAGATCCTTCAGGCTCTCCAACTCCAGGATTGGTTGATATCATTGGACCTTCAGGATGCTTACTTTCATGTGCCAATCCATTTCAAGCACAGAAAGTACCTGAGGTTTGCGATTGGCAATTCTCATTATCAGTTTTGGGTTCTGCCTTTCGGGTTAACCTCCGCCCCAAGAGTTTTCACCAAGTTGATGGCGGTAGTGGCAGCGAGTCTCAGGAGAGGGGGGATTCATGTCTACCCCTATCTGGACGATTGGATGATCAGGGCACGTTCTCCAGAACAAGCCCAAGATCACCTGTCCAAGACGTGTCACTTCCTTCACAAACTAGGGTTTTCTCTGAATTTAAAAAAGTCAAACATGATACCTTCACAGAAACTCCAATTTATTGGAGCAGTCCTGGATACTTGCTCGAGCAAAGCCTCGCCTCCCGAGGAGAGAGCTCACCACATTCTGCAGATGGTAACAAAATTCCAGAATGCCCAGTATCTTCTGGCCTTCGATTTTCTCAGGTTGCTCGGTCTGATGGCATCCTGCATTTTTCTGGTGCCAGAAGCCAGATTGAAAATGAGATCCCTTCAATGGGCTCTCAGGACTCAATGGTCCCAATTCTCAGGGGAAATGTCAGATCTGTTGCAGGTTTCAACCAAAGTAGTACTGGATCTACAACGGTGGGCCTGCAGACATCATATCCTCAGAGGAGAATCTTTTTGGCAACCATGGCCGGAGATAACAGTAGTAACGGATGCCTCACTTACTGGGTGGGGAGCTCATACCAGCGGGATGACAATCAGGGGTCGCTGTTCTCCATCGGAGTCCAGACTACACATCAACCTTTTGGAGCTGAGAGCAATCAGACTAGCGCTGAAGGCCTTCGTGCCCTCTGTACAGGGAAAGGATGTCCTGATAATGACGGACAACATGGTGGCCATGTACTACCTCAACAAGAGAGGAGGAGTAGGGTCACTACCGCTGGCCAGAGAGGCAATGCAGCTCTGGTTCTGGGCAATTCAAGAAGGGATCTCTCTATCAGCAATTCATCTAGCCGGAGAGCAAAACACAACAGCGGACGCTCTGAGCAGGCAGAGCACAGTCTCCCACAAGTGGGAGCTAGCTCAGGAAGTCGTTCAGGAGATCTTCACCCTTTCGGGAACCCCTCAAGTAGATCTGTTCGCGACCGGTGCCAACCGGAAGTGCGAACTGTATTTCTCAAGGGAATTTCCCCCGAGAGGAGCTCTGGGGGACGCGTTTGTAGTGGATTGGGAGTTTCCACTTCTATACACATTCCCTCCAGTCCTTGTGATCCCTCAAGTAATAAGGAGGTTGAGAAAGTTCAGGAAAACCATGATCCTAATTTCCCTGGACTGGGCCAGGAGAACATGGTACCTAGACCTTCTGGACATGTCAATTTGCCCTCCAATACGTCTTCCAAAAAGGGAGGATCTTCTCTCAAGAGAGGAAGGTCATGTTCTCCATCCGGAGGTCAACACACTCAACCTTCTCGCATGGCTTCTGAGAGGTTGAGATATAAGGATTGGGATCTTCCGGATGACGTGATGGAGATTTTGCTTTCGGCCAGAAGACCAGCAACCAAATCTCTGTATCGGTGTCGTTAGAACAAGTTCAGTAACTGGTGCAGAGAAAAGAATGTGGATCCATATCAATGTAATATTCCCACAATTTAATATTTTCTATTGCATTTAGCTAATCTGGGGCTTTGGGTTGGTACGATAAAGGGATACTTGGCAGCGCTGTCCATCTTCAAGCGCTAGTCAGAGGAAGAATCTTACTTTAAGATACCGTTGATAATTCAATTTTTTAAAGGTCTAAATAATGTGTTTCCACCAATACCTTTTCAAGTTCCTGTATGGGATTTGAACTTAGTTGTGAAATTCCTCACATGCATTCCATTTGAGCCTTAATATTCTTGTCCGCTAATGCTCCTTACTTTGAAAACAATACTTCTTGTGGCATTGACATCAACCCGCAGGGTAAGTGAGTTAGAGGTGCTTTCTATCGGTCCTCCTCACACTATCTTTTATAAAGACAAAGTAGTACTTGGAGTTAAATCATCATTTTTGCCAAAAATTGTTTCGAATTTTCATCTGTCACAAAAGATAATTTTGCCTACTTTTTGCCCTCCTCCTCACGCAAGTAAGGAAGAGGAACGGCTACATATACTAAACTCCAGAAAAGCTCTTAGCTTCTACATCTCAAGATTAGCAAAAATACGTCGGTGTGATCAACTTTTTGTGGGGTACACTGGCCGCAAATTGGGACTTGCTGGAACTAAACAAACATTATCTAGATGGATAATCTTAGCTATAACAGAATGCTATAGATTGGCTGGGAAAGAACCACCCGATGGACTGAGAGCTTGTTCAACTCGGGACATGGCAACTTCAACAGCACTAAAAAGGGGTGTCCCTGTACAAGATATTTGTGCAGCAGCCACATGGTCATCCATGCATACTTTTATAAAACATTATGCCCTAGACTCGACTTCTTCACTGGGAAGTCTGTTTGCTAAATCTGTACTACATTCTGTACACGATTAGAAGAAATTCTGTACTCCCAGCTCCAAGACAAAACTGCTTTGGGAGTCTATCTAAGATGAGGAATACGTGGGAGGACACAATCCATTCGAAGAACAAGTTACCAACTTTAATGTTCTTTTGATTGGATGTTCCTCCCACGTATTCCTCATCAACCCTCCCAGCCAACCCCACAGTACAGTTTACGTGAGTTACACTCTAAATTCTTTTAAGGCTTGGGTCAAAAGAGGCACGCCATTAATCACAATCCATGGGCTACAATATACAAAAAACAGAACTGAAGCCAACGGGCGTGCTCGAGGCATTTATACAGCGGATGACTTTGGTGCTCGACGTATGCCGCCGAGGGACATAGGCGCCGCGGCCTCGAGAGGAGCGCCCTCTGGTAGAGAGAAGAAGAAAAAATTCCGACGCAGCAAAGCTGAAGTTAAGGATATATCTAAGATGAGGAATATGTGCGAGGAATATCCAATCGAAAGAACCTTACAGTTGATAAGTAACTTGTTCGTCTCCCCTACCTTCACTTTTGGACACCTGCTCTCTGCACTTACCCTTGCACCTGCCACCTGCTGGCTGCATTTCCTGTTATTGTTTTGATCCCATGTACAGCACTGACCCCTCCCCTTCCCCCTGGAACTCCACCCCCCCATGCACTTGCACAATCTCAATGTCACTTGGCCTAGTAAGATTGTTGTCTCTGTCCTCCCTCTGTTCCCCCTTCCTTGTCTTGTCGCTCCTTCAAACACTTGTGTATAGGCACGTTACAAATGCCATATCATATATCATATCAGCATGGGAGTACAAGCCCTTATGATCATTTCCGGGCAAATATCCCCTTTTGCAACTAGTCCGTCTAAGATTATGAATGATTAAACCAAGTTCCTATTCTAAAATAGGTTAAAATTGAACTGATTAAGTGGTGTCTTTGGTGTACATAGTACCACATAAGAAGTATCTACTACTCGTTTGATGGTCTTCTTACTAATCTCAATGTTGTGTTTTATTCGATTCAGCTTATCTAGCATAGCTTCCCGAATAGATGAACACCAGGCAGCATCTTTAACAATTGTCTGGTTTATTTGGACATGGGTGTTCCAGTTCACTCAAAATCTTAAAAAGATCTTTAGACTCAGATTGAGCTTTGTCAGTCCTGGCGTCAGAGGAGGATTTTTTCACCGCTATGACTGTTTTAAATATCTTAGCCACCTTTCCATAAGCCTCCCTGTCTAGAATGTCTTGGGAGGCTCTCCAAGTGTAAAGTCACTTTGTTTTATTGGTTTAAATTTTTTTAAGATCTGGGGAGAACCATGTATTCCCCATTGTCTCCACAGCCTGCTTAATTTTCAGTGTCCTCCCAGAGGGAAATAGCCACGAATACAGAGCATCATGTAAAAGTTTAAGATTCCTTGATAATATAGTAACTTTTTTCACCTCCCTTAGTTTGAATAACTTTTCACAAACTATACCTGTAAACAATGTGGATAGTAAAATTCACAAATGTGCACGTTAACATTAGACATGAATTATACAATGTGCAAGCACCCTTAGTTATATCAATATTCAAAATATTATGTTAAAAAGATATTCACAGGTGCTACTGATGAAGTGTGTGATGAATCCTGTGGAATATTCACAGAATCCCAGCCTGAAATCTCCTCCGATGTGGCCTGGGGAAGGCAGACGTTACCTGATCCTAACACTGTGGGTGGATCACATGAGAGCAAAGGCCTTCAAGGGAATGTGAGGACTCTGCTATTAGAGACACGGTATTCGTCCTCTTCTAAGGGCGAGGGTTCCCTAATGCCTGAATATCTGATGTTATGTTGTCATATTAAGGCTTCCTCTGCCAGACTTACCCAAGATACAAAGTATAAGATTCCTTTTGGTAAAAAGGAAACAAATATTTTTTAGGCTTGTGGATCTGCTTAGATCACATGCTATGCGTAGGCCGAGACCTAGTTGTAGTAGCTAAGTATTAAATGATTTGTTTTCGGAACTTGGAAAAAGGGACGTAGCTGGGCGTTTTAGTAATACTATCCCTAGTGTGACGTCTACTGTACACATGGTCCTCCATGCTTCGAGGTCCCTCAGATTGTTTTTTTACGCCATTGTGGTCGGTCGATAGTTTTCAGAGTTCTTCTGGCTAACGCCTTTGATTATACAAAGTTTAATTTTAGACTTTCTTCCTATTCTTTCTATAACCGCCCATCGCTTGTCGCACTACCAACTGCTTCGGTGGCTTTCGACGGACGGCATTACTGTCCGCAGCACTACAATTGCCTCGATGAACGACGAATGCGGGCTACACATGCCTCTCTGGGCATCGGCTGATTATAGTAGAGAGAGTGGGAGGAGGTTCCTACACATCTCTGCTGTTAGAGAATGCCTTTTCTGACCCCTTATCTTTCCTTTCATCGCTGTGCTGCTTTTTCCTTCGGTTATGGAGAACACACCATTTAAGTTCTGCCCGTCCTGCAACAGGAAATACCTGTGGAAAGACCAGCACAAAGTGTGCAATCCCTGTCTGCCAAGGATCACCCAGAAAAGACTTGCAAGTCCTGCAAACTTTTCCTCTCGAAAACCTTGAAGGACTGTTGCACCATGCGCTGGGCCGCACACGCCATGCAGGCCTACGCCTCCATAGTCGTGGTAGGGGAATCCAGTGAAGGCAGTATCAATTTCCTAAGTGACGCCAAGGGCGATAGGGCTCCGAAGGAATCCCATGTGCGAGCCCCCAACTCCAGCAAGCAGGCCAGCGGTCCTTTGACAGAGTTGTCACCTGATGGCAAAGGCACTCGCAGCTCATGCTGCACTAAACACACACCCCACGGCCGAATGTCGACAAGTCACCCCTGTCATGCCTACCAGTCGCCCCTGTCCTCTGGGCCATCGTGTTCGCCGCGCGCAGGTCTCCCAAGCAGGCGCCGACCAGGCCCGTTTCAGAGCCTGCGCCTAAAAAGGCACTTCTTTCTCGCTCCGAAGGACATGCTTTGAAAGGAGTTTCGACACCCTCTTCCAACACGTCCAAAATTAGGGAACTCATTAAAAAGCATGTCCCGGTCACGCTTTTACAGTCCAAGACAGCCAAATCTTCGACGCACCCACCTTCCAAGCCCTCTATCTCCCAAGATAGCGGCTATGTTCCCTCAAAAGACACCCTTTCAGGGGCCCTACATCACAAGGAATCTGCACCCTTGCAGGACACTTCTGCCCCCTCAGCCTTTCCCAGGCCAACTGAGTGAACCCCAGAGGGTTTTGATAGGGTCATGAGGAGGATTTCCTGCTTTGTGGACTTTATGGACGACCACCCTGATGAATTTAGAAAACCCCAGGGCTTGCTACAGAAGGGAGCGGCAGCCAGGGATTAACCACCCGCTAAGGTTCCTCGTTTGGACAACTCTCACCCCAGCACCTCCAGCCAAACCCGTGCCACTCAACAATCCCCGGACCTCTCTCAGGATATCTACATTGTAGACTCCTCACGTTCTCAAGATCCTAGTTCCCAGGGGTACCAGAGGGACCATTATGGTCAAGACCAGTATTACGATGATGATGAGACATCTACGTCATCCAGTCCCCATATAATCAATATCAGCTAGTGGCTGACTCACTGATTGACAATCAGCTCCACTATAATGAGCTGCTCCTTGGGGGTGCCCAACATTTTAAAATTGACACCCAGGAGGCACAACTTGACAAGGATTTTCTAGAGCATATTCTGGGAGACAAGAATCCGCTACACAGTTTATCCCCCTCCTGCAATCAGTCCAGAGGCGCATCCAGCCTTAACTTCTTACACTAAATCTTACCCGAGTGGTCAGCCCGTGCATCGAGAAGGTGTTAAGCCCGGCCCAACTACCCCACTGTTCATCAGGGGTCAACTCAAACGCGATTCCTTAGTTGTCACCACAACAAGAAAGAGAGCAGCCACACCTCTGGTCTCTGCCGACTAGAATAGCCAAGAATACCACCCTTCTGGGTAGCTATGGTTGCCACAAGTGGGATGAGCTGGAACAGATAGAAGCTGTGTCAGAGCCTCTTCAGTCGCAACTCCTAAAGACAGTATCTGAGGGCAAGCAAGTGGCCAACTGCATCTTAAAAACAACTCAGATGCCGCTGACAATGCAAGCTGCATCATAGCAAAGGCACGTTGATTAAACGCCATGCCTGCTCTGTTGTATCATCTGCATCTGCAAGTCCCCTCCCCACCCACTTCCCTTTACACTTCTGTCAGTAACTGTTTACCTCACTGTTTATCCAGGTTCACTGTAACCACAGTCAAGCTGTTTTTCTCTTCTCCCCTGTTCCCTTCCCTTGCTCCTCATGTAACTAAGTGAGCTTGCTTGTACAGCGCCACGATGCCCTTGGGCTGCTTTGTGCGCTATATAAATGTTTAAAAAAAAAGAAAAAAGAAGCTACTTAGTTCCATTCATACCTTTATGCAGCATTACTGCATTGACATACATTCTAAAACAGATTCACAGGTGGGACAATCGTTGCTAAAATATCTATTTGCTGCTGTACCTTCTCACAACCCACCTCCTTCTCCAGGTACTGCTTGCTAATCTATGCATAGCATCATAGCATGTGATCTAAGCAGATCCACAAGCCTCAGAAGACATACATTACTCACCGTGTGTCCACCCTTCCTCCCCTCCTGGAGTCCAAGGTGCATAATGTTTCTTGTTCTATTGCTATTTTCTGCTTTATTACATCTGTACTCGCGCTACACTTAATGTAACCTCATGTCACCAACAAAACAGTCTGAGGGACCTCGATGCACGAAGGACCATGGGTTCAGTAGACGTCACACTAGGGATAATATTACTAACACGCCCAGTCGACGTCCCTTTTCAAGTTTTAAAAACAAATCATGTAATACTCTGTGACTACCACTAGATGTCGGCCTATGCATAGCATGTGAATCTAAGCATATACAAGAATCAGAAATACGATTACAGTGGGTAATGTATGCCATATAGGGAACAGGGAGATAATGCAACTACTTTTGGTAGTTATGATTCTATGGCCCTAATTCATGGAATGATTTGGGCGGAAAATCGGTGGCTTGCGCGCCACTTTGTGTATTCATGGAACACAATGCGCAGGGCTTACCAGGGACTTGCGAAGAATCCATGCCGGTCCAACACGTCACTGTGACACTGCAAACGCCTTGCGCAAGACTCATAGCGAAGGGGCATTGGGTTCTACAAGGTCACTTAAAAAGCAGGCGGAACTCGTGAAATCGGGAACAACAAGCAAAAATATGGGCGTAATGAGGGATATATCACCTTGCAAAGCCCATAAGCGTGCTAAAACCCTGTATTCATGGAATTGAACAGAGCCCGCCGGTGCGTGGTAAAATACGTGCAAATCCTGAAACACGTAGCCACGCGATAGCTGGTGGATACGTCAACACACACAAAAACAAATGCATAAAAAGCCTGCGCGATCAACAAACGTGCGTGTGCAGCTGCAATGAATGTACCTAACATTTGTCGCAGCAGTGATCCTGGGACAACGCAGGAGGAGGAGGATGGCCAGGTCCCGGATTTTTCTACCCATGACCAACCTTTTTGGGATGCCTGATGACCAGGTCTATGGCAGGTATAGGTTTCCACCTCATATCATATTAGACCTGGTCACGGAGTGGGAGGATGACCTTACATCACCCACCTTGTGCTCCCAAGCACTGAGCCCTTTGGAAAAGGTGCTCAATGTACTGCATTATTTGTCCACTGGGTCATTTCAGCGGACAACTGTCATAGTTAGTGGCATTTCACAGCCCACGCAGTCACGCTGTCTACACCAGGTGTTGGCAATAATGACTGCACGCCCCTCAGTCCGCAGGCACATCAACATGCCCAGAGCACCTGCAGAAAGGCAGGCCGTGGTCCAGGATTTTTATGGGCTGGCACACTGGGGTGGCGTACTTCCCTAGAGTGCTTGGTGCCATTGATTGCACCCATGTGGCTCTACGTCCACCTAGGGCGAAAGAGCACATATATCGCAATCGCAAAAGCACTGACATTCCTTCAATGTGCAGGTTGTATGTGATGCCAAGGGCATCATTACTTTTGTATATGCAAACTATCCAGGGTCCACCCATGATAGTTTATATTCAGAATGTCACCACTACACCGGGCCCTGGAAGCTGGGAGGCATGGCAACACATGGCTCATTGGTGAGTATAAATGCCTGTGCACATGCATCCATGTCTCTCACACACAAATACACTCCAATGACAAACATTTCGCCTGTAGAGGGGACAGTGCCTACCCTCTGTGCACCTATATGATGCGACCAATGCAGAATCCTGCCACACCACCCCAGGTAAGATACAACACAGCCCATATTGCAACTCGGGGCATAGTGGAGCGCACATTCGGAGTGCTCAAGTCACGTTTCCACTCCCTTGACCACTCTGGTGGTGAGTTGCTATATGCACCATCACTAGTGTGCAGGATCAGTGTGGCAGCATGTGTCCTGCACAATGCTGCCACACGGCATGGCGTACAGGTGGACATGGTGGTGCCCCCACACCCGCAACCACATGCATGCCGCTTGCGCATGGCAGGTCAAAGGAAACGTGGCGAGTCTGCCCGTACTCGGCTTGTGGCTACATTTTTCACCTAAAATCCAACCCTTGTGGAGTACACACAGCCCTGGCACATTGATGACAAAGGGTCAATCATCTGGGCCCACCAAACCACCCTGAGAATGTGTCCTTGGAAGTGTAACATTGTGTACATCCCTTAGAACTAAAACTAATTGTCATGATGCCTGCCCCCGGGAAACCAGACCAGGCCCAGCAGCCCCGGAAGCAGGCATCACGCCATTTGGAGCATGCCCAAAAGCCCCAGTTAGGGGCTGTTTGGGTGCAGTCCTGGCGCCTTTGGCGCCAGGCTCATAAGAACAAAGTCAGTCCTGGCGCCATAGGTGCCAGGCTCATTTTATGATAACTTACCTAAAGCAGACCATGCTGCTTACTCACCTGATGCAGACCATGCTGCATGAAGACCTAAGCCAAATGAGGCTTAGGAGGGACTATTTTAATGCAGGGACTATTTTCTTACCTGGGTGGGGCAGTGGAAGAATACTTACCTGGGACTTCTTCCAAAGCTATTTAAGCCACGCCCGGACAGCCACACGTGCTTCGCGTTATTCTGCAGTAGCAGCGTAACGCTCACCGTGCCTGCAGCAGCTCCCAGTCTTCTGCCACGCCCGTCTACACTCCGGAGCTCCTGAACCCTGCAAGGAAAACTGAAGGAAAGGTTAGAGCAAGAGTTTATTCATACTCACCTGAATCCTGCATCTTCCCGACTTGGACCTGGAAGAAAGAATCCATTAGTCGCTCTTGCCGCGCCTCCTGCAACGCCGCGCTGAACTCACCTGTTGCCATTTTCAGCATTCCATCACGCGCATCTTCAGTCCGCGGCCGCTCTTCATCACCTTTGGACATAATAACAATAAAGTGAGCAACAGAGAGTTATCTAAGACAACAAAGGCAAATATTAAGACTTACTTGAGATCACCGGGGATACTCACCTAATCTCGGGTCGGCGCGACCTCTTCCGCATATCCGCCGCACCCTGGCCCCTATGGTGAAACATTCCGCTACAGACTTACCCGGTTGCGGTAAACGCTCCAATCCACGGATGTTCCTCCGAATGGATGCCTGAAAAGGAAAAAGACCACAGATTAGCGCAAGCTTCCCTCTTTATTCCGAAACAGCTTTTTTAAACACTTAGCTGCGCATCTCTGGTTGCCACGTGAACTCTTTCCAGATCCATAAGGGCAACCTAGGGGAATTGGACAGAGTGAATTCCAGACGTTTTGAACTCTTATAACTATTACCTCTACGGAGTCAACACCGTCTGCAACTCGCCAACTTCCCACACCAGTGAGGCAACTGGTTATCTACGCGCCCCTGCACTTGAAGCAGGATGGAGAGTTCATCTTTCCAGATTATCAGGTGAGAATCTAAAGGAGTCCCAAAGTAATTCATGGGGAGAAGGTGGGGTTAAGCTTAAACCTCACAAGTGGTTAATTCCCCTTTCTGCATTACAGAAGAGTATTCATACGAGCCACACAGACCAAGCTGGGTGGCCCGGTCCACTCCGTCATCTCGGCGCTCCGAGTATCACTGGAAGAAGTAACATCAGGCCGGTCCAGATCAACGCCCCCGTGGACACCAGGTGAGCGTAACACTAATTTCATTTTGTGTTTCCATAAGAAACGCATAGAAGAGGGACTGTGCCACTACCACCATGCCAAACTAGACATCCAATCGCCTGTGTGTCACAGAAACCGTCCCACATGTCATGTTAAATATTCACCAGACTGTGCTATTGTGTGCAATGTCAAAGGAGGCAGATAAATGGCCAATACATAATACAAGCATCACAATGCGCTCAACGATGGATGGAACAAATGCAAAAATAACACAACCGCTCATAGAGATCCCTAATATTCTGGACAGTAACAGTAATTTCATACTAAACTATACTACACTATCAACAGTGCATGTAACAGTGAATCTGTCGCACAGTGATCCATCATATTTTCACAAGTGCATCAATATGCCATCATGCAGGGACCGAGGACACGGTGGAACAGACAGACACTTTACCTACATGGTGCAATCGGAAGGAGCAAGCGCACAGATGTTCAGAGGGGTGTGATCGTCGGAGGATGATAACAAGTTCAGGGGTGGTTCAAGTGCAACCAGTCAGTGGATGCCTGGCTAAGTGCAGAGGGATGCAACTCTCTCTGGTCATTCCCCAAGTGCAGTGATGATGACACTAGTCCACGTCACGGAGGCAACTGCCCCACAAATTGCTGGGGTTGACAGGGGCATGTGAGATCTTGAGGCACATCAAGCAGCCAGGACAAAAGGAATGGAGAGAGTGAAAGAGCAGAGGGATTGCTTAGCACGGAAGAGGGGGAGAGAATTGAATTGTTTATCTGTATAGCGCCTATACAGAAACGTGTTTCAAAATGCATTCAAGGAGGGAGTGAACATAGGAGAATATGGTTACATTCTTACAAGTCCTTGAAACAATACAGAATGTGAAAAAACGATCTTAATCAGCCTAGCAACATTTCAGATAGTACAAGTAACAATAAGGGAGGCGGGGAGGGGGGTGGGGCGGAACAATGAGACGAAACAAGTGGTTACATTACTATGCTTGATGACAATTGATGAAGTGCTAGAATATTAACAAGGGGAGGTGGGGGTATGGCGTGCGGGAGAAGGAGAGGAACTACACCAGCGACTAACATACTAGGTCTGACGACGATTCAGAATAGTGCTGGAGGGGGAAGTGGGAGGAGAAGATAAGAAGGGAAGGGGGAAGAGACAAACAAGCTGCTATCACAAAGGTCACGAGACAAATGATAGAGTAAGTGCTAATGAACAGTGTTAAGGAGAGGAAGAGGAGAGGGCAGGTGGATGAGAAAGACGGGCAGCTACAATTACTATGCCTGACGGCAATTAAGGCAGTGCCGGAATTTAACAGAAGAGAGGAGGGGAGGAGGGAAAAGGGGTGAGGTAGGAGGAGGAGGACAAAACAAGCGACCAAGGTACTAGACCAGACAAACTTTCAGAGTAGTGCTGGAGGGGAGGGGTAGGAGCAGAACAAAGGAGGGGGGGCACAGACGGGCAACTATCATACAAGTCAGGAGGCAGGTATGAATATTAAAGTGCCAGAGAACAGATAAGAGGGGGTTAACAACACACCATCTAGGGAGACCAGAGGGGGATGTGGGCACAAACATACATCACAAGGGGGTAAAGGGGGGTGAGGGGCACACACAGCGCCATCACGGGCGGAAAGGGGGGTGACGGGCACACACACACAGCCATCGTGGTGTGTGAGGGGCACACACACAGCCATCATGGGGGGCAAGGGGAGTGAGGGGCACACACACAGTGCTCCGTTCCCATGCAAACACCACTGAAGTGTCAGCAAATGCCATGCACTCATCTATCCGTGGAACTCACCTGCCTTGCATCTGATGCACACCAGCGGGAGACCCTTTACCTACATGGAATGCAATGCAGAGTAACAGCACAGAATACATGCACATACATGATCACAGTTGACGCCAGAAAGAAAATATGCATACAACACAACGTGCAGGAGCAACACAGGGTGAATGGCCATTTACATTGATATTTAAAGGAGTACAGTGTACCACACCAGAGAGAGGGAGGGAGAGAGAGAATGGCACAGAGTGAATAACAAGGAAATGACAGATTAAGGAGTCCATGGCCTGGTTAACCGATGTACAATGACATGCTGTGCAGCACAGTCGGTGCGCCCATTGAGGTATCCACATAGGTAGTTTACACAGTGACATGAGCTCCAATCAAATTACCATAATGCCAAGTGAGCATGCAAAGGAGATATAAGAGAACCGACACATGCAGCAAAGATGACCAACAATGAAGCATGCCCAATATGCAAGACAGTGCAAATGCTTACCAAATAACTGTCTGAATGTTGTAAATCCCACATCACCTTCACCAGTAAGTGTGATTTCTAATTTGTTAAATTAACAGCATTGTCTGGTGGAGGGCATGAGGAGTGTGGACTTCGAATGGTGCAGGATGTCACAGCCGGGAGATCAGTCACCGCCACATCACGGATTACTGGAACATCATCGGCGGACATATTAAAACACCCATTGTGCAGTATAATTGACAAAGCACACACATGCCCTGGAAAAACAAAGCTATAATTACCTGCACATGACATCCGGTGCACCCCCATGCAAACATGCTAGATGACTTCACTATGCATGCCTGCACGTACACCACTGCACATGTATAGTCCATGAGGAGTTAATGAAACTCTTCAAGGGCAATCAATGCAAAAAATAACAAAGACCACAACCAGAAAAGGGCAAAACAAAATATGACATGCTAACATCTGGCCAGGGGGGTTGGAAAGAAAGAAAAATGTGTTTACTGGATTACAGACTTACTTCGTGCAACACGAACTTTCTACCCTGCATTGCGAGCCGTGGAGGGGCTCTTGCAGGAGCTTCAACGTTGCTTTAAGGAGGCGGGGCTTGTGCTTGTCACGTGATCAATCACATGACCATCTACACCTTCAAAGCGCTGAGCCATCAGGGGTAAAGGGTGCTGGCTGTTGTGCGGCTGTTAGGCGCTGTGGGGGCCATCAGAAAAAAGGAAACCGTTAAGTGTCCTGCGCGGAAGCGGTGCCACCTCAAGACACTGGTACCACAAATTACAGTAAGATTCATAAACTGTGCAAGAGATACATCGTGAAAGAAAGAGTCTTTGTAGAAACCTAACAAAACATAACCCAGTGCCCCTCAATCCACCACCACCACCCCCCCACCTGACGTATGGAGGAAGAAGACGGCCGCTGCTTACACAGCTCCAAAAAAGGGGGTGGGGATTCCATTCATGGTGTGACGGCCACAACAAAAGGTTATGGTTTACAAACTCCCAGGATGCCTAATTCACGTCCGAAGCGAGCAGACTTTAGTCACAATCTCGCAGGCTGCCGCAACCTAGGCAACGTACTGGAAAACAACATCATGACGGCATCCCAGGAAAGTCTGGCGTCGCTGCCAACAGTAGTCAACACAGAGGCACAGCCGCCGAATACTTCCCCGATAAGCACTGTCGTCTCTGTCGCGCTGCAGCCTCCCGGAGGGGAGACGGGGCGAAGCAGAGCCGGTGCTGTTGAGAAAGTCACAGCGTTGCGTGCCAGCAGCAAACAAAGATGCCCGGGAGCAAAACAGAAAGAGACACCAGCCGATTTTTGCTGACCAGGAACAGTGTTAAGAATGAGTGTGGAGGAAGTGGCCCGGGAGTGTTGCTACAAGCAGGAGCGCACAACATCAACAAAGTCCCGGGGCAATGCGGACACAGGAAAGATCAGGTTGAAGTAAGGTCAACGAGTTCAACTGTGTTGATTGGCGACCACATCGTCAAAGCACAGGGGCACATTAACAGCAACAAAGAGGACACACAAAGCAAAACAAGTCCTCCAGCACCATTCAACATACAAATCGGGGAGGAGCAAACGGACAGTACCCTGTCAACTGCACAAAACTCCAAGAAGAGAGCCAGGGAGACTAATGAAAAAACCAAGTGGAAGCCGAGCACGCAAAGCAAAAAGCCTCAACATAAGAAAAAAAACGGCCTACGAACCAAAATCAATGCCCCCAATAAGAATGTGCAACATTTAATTAAAGGCGGATCGAAGAACAGCACAGGCTCAGCAGCTGCTAGAAAAATCAATACTATGCGAATGCTGACAGTCTTCTTTGAAATTCAGCTCTCAACAAAATCTAAAAGATTCAGCGAACTTTCAGATGCCGAAATACTTGCGGCGGTAAATGACACCATGCCACATGCAAAACAACGGAAACTTGACCACACAATAGAGATATGGCCAGATCCAGAAACAGACACTGAACCACAGAGCCAAGAAATAGTGTCAGAACCAGTGCCAAATGAGCCAAACTCACCCAAGGTAAATGCCACCAGTGATAACAGGGCAGACACAAATGACAATCTGACAAAGGAAGTTCAAAGTGGTGAAACACAGGCACAGACAAAGGAACCAGATGCTCAACAAGAGCCACTCCCACATCAAAGGAAAGCATCTGCCAGTCCCACATTACAAAGACAGGACCCAATGTCTCAGTCCCCAAAAACAGGAGGAAGCAAGACGACAGGACCTGAAAGTCCTGAGGAAACAGAAATATCAGCAAACCCAAACTTGGCAAATACAGCAACACCAAGTAACCAGCAGGGCATGATAGAACAGGAAGAACAATGCAAGCAGCATAAAAAGAAGTCACATCGAATATTCTCAGAGGATTATGTATCGCCATCGAAAACTCAGAAAGCTACCAGCTTTCCGCACACTGCTAGGAGGCATAGTGATTTTCCACATACATATGGTAGAAGTACGGCTTCGCAAACACCCAGCACATCACACGATCTTGTGTCGAAGAAAACGGACTTGTTAAGCATAGTGTCAGCCAAAACCATCGCTCTCAATCCCTTCTGCAAATTGTACGAGGCAATAAATGATACAGCGAAAGACCAACAAGTCATTTTAGCCATGATTTTGACAAAAGTTCTGCACTTAGAAGGTTATATAACAGCAAACGAGAACAATCAAAACAATAAGGAAGCGATGGACCAGTTTGCCAACAATTTGATGACCAAAATCGCAACTACACGTAATGGGTCAGTACAGTCTGAGGCGAAAGACAAGAGAAAACAGCAAGGAAGTCAGAACACAGGACAAAAACAATTATCGACTTAACAGCGGAACAGAAGTCGACAAAAAGTGTCGAAGTAGAGACTCAATTAAGAGATACAATGGACACATATAGTCCCACCGATAAGGCAACCACGGGCAAAGTAAAACAGGCTGCAAAGGTAGTCCTGGTATTAAACAAAGCAACTCCAAATAATAAGTGTGACGACGAAGTCGCAGAATCAACTTATGGAATTTTTGACCCAATCAAGCCTAAAGACAAAGGCGACACCGGCACTGCAAGAACCTTAATAACTAACAACTCAGATTCATCAAAAAACAGGAACAATAAACGCAATGCAGCAACAGTGGCGAGGATGAGCACACTGAAAGGTGCCACTTCACCGCCAACAGACAACATACGGCAGAGAACTCCCCACAATACAGTGTTGGACAGAGAAAATCAGAAAATAGAAAAAACAAACAAAGAAAAGCCAGTGCTAGTAAGCCAATCAGAGGCGGCAGATCCTGAAGATAACCTAATGAATCTGTGTGTACCCAGATGATGATGTATATCTAGCGATGACGCTAGAACAATCTAAGCAAATGACAGAGAAGAGCCACAGATCAGTTCTTGAACCATCCCCAATTGTGAAAAAAAACAACAACAAATCTCGCAAAGACCGCAACTTTGAAACTCTTGAGGAGAAACGAAATCGGTTGATCTATCGTTTGCAAACGTCTGAGGCGAACAAGCAATACGAGCAAAAACATAGCTCACAAAGAAACACAAATACAAAACCGGAAGATCAGAATAAATCTAAAAGCAGCAGTGTTGAAGCGAACAAACACGTAAATCAGACGCAAGGGAGAAGAAAAAGCACAGAAGGGAAATCGAGGGCTAACCACCGAGAACAAGAAAACTCCCAAGTACCCCATCACGAAACAAAAAGAAAACAGCAAGGGGAAACTTTCGAGAGGCAAGCACCAGCAAAAATAACACATCAGCATGGCACAGATTGCAACAACCAAAGATTGTCCCGCTACACAAGCCATACGAGGGTTAAAGCAGAGGGCGACGAGCCTGGTAAATCAAATAAAAAGAAAGATTTTAGGTGGACACTCAAAATGACACAAGGGAACAGCAACAAAGAAGACCTCATTTTAAACAGGAGAACTGTCTTGGCCATACTGCACCAAATTTCCAGCTTGAAAGGGCTACAATCGGAAGACATAAAAATAGTTGAACCATGGCATAATCGACAGAGGGCAGAGGCATTGCTACATCTTGATTCCACCACGGTTTACAAAATGATACAAAAGTATCGAGATGACATCTACAAATATGGATACCACATAGAAGAAGCAATGTCACGAAAACATCAAGAAAACATGGAAGGAATCACCAGACACCAGGAAATCTTAACTAGAGACAGAAAAGCAAAACCAGATAATAAGGCATACTTCCAGCAACAGAAAGAGGAAAGTCCACAAAAAGAACACAAAAGAACAAAGGTGTGTAAACTAACAGAGTCATTACAGAGCGGAGGATGTAACGCGTAACATCGAGCGCCCGACAATTAAAAATGGCTCATCGCAAGGTAAAACACGCGAGGAAAATCAAACGACAAAAGAGCAACGGACATACAACAACGAGAGTGCGACGACAAGAACAATTATACAATAAGTAGACAATAGCCCGACAGGACAAAACCAAAATGCTCCTCAAAGCAATAAAACAGGGTTATGGGCCTGGCTCCCGAAAGCACTCGCACTGCACCGTAAGAAATAGCCATGCTTGCTGTCAGAGACAGCGACAAGCGACCAGACTGAGCAGCGACCAAAAAAAGTAACGCTATGCTCTTGGAATACGCGAGGACATTCACACTTGACGGTTCCAGGGGGACCAAATCTTGGAGAATTTGATATCATATGTCTCCAGGAGACATTGCTGCAACAAACGCCAACAATGGAAGGCTATCAGATCATTCTAGCACCAGCCGCCAGAGGCTGTAAAGGGCGACCAACCTCAGGGCTGATGACGGCATATCGAAATGTATGTGGAGTATCAATTGAAAAAACAATAACCGCAAATCAATCAATTCTGGCAGTAGTACTCTCCTGGCAAGATGCAAGAAAGCAAAAAGCAGAGTTCACAAAAGCCATTTTAGTCAACACCTATTGGAATCCCGCAACAATAAGTGCAAAAATATTCATTGCACTGTGCGAGGATGCAATTGACATAGCCACGTCTGAACATCTAGTGACAACAATTCTCATATGCAGAGATTTAAACGCAATCTGTAAAGCAACAAAAAATACAAGATCAACCGTAGCCCCTCATGCTATAGAACAACGAGGCAAAGAATGGCTCAAGTTTACCAGCTTTCGTGGGCTGCACAATCTGGACGATGCATTTCCGCACGCAAATAGATTACCAAAGTGGGAGCGTGCACTCTCTGCATCTACGATGGATTACATCTTCATCTCACAGCCGTTACTGCATATTACGAAGGACTTCAATGTCCGGCGCACAACAGCAAGTGATCACAATCTGCTAGAAACATTGTGGCACTTAGTAAACAATACTAACACTCAAACAAGCCTCCAAGTCGAGCCTGATGCCCAAGGTATTCGTATTAAAATAAGCGGCAAGGACATCATCAAAGTGACAACAAAATATAAAGCAGGTTTACACTCAGAATCAGAGAATGCAGTTGATTACCAACCCTTGCTGATCCCGCACAAGTGTCGTAAAAAAAAGAAGTGGGAATGCAACAAGATGGGACACAAAACATGTATATAATAAAGAGTTAATTGAAAAAAGGTGTGAATACAGAAGAGCGTTACTAGGTGCACATAAGAACGCGCCAATAGAAGTGCCCAAAATCATCAAAGGCATTAAGACAAGGTATAAAGCATGGGTGAGGGCGCATAGACACAAACTGTACCAGGCTGATGCAGAACAAATCACAAAAGCACTCATTATGAATAATAGCAGAGACTTTTGGTCCCTACTAAGAGACACAGGAAAAACGTTAGACAACCAAATTTTGAATAACATCAGTCAACACACGTGGGGAAAGCACTTTGAAACAGTCTTCAAAGCAGCGACAATGGACAACAGTAGTGAGCAACAATTGGAAGCAGCAAATTGGGTCAACCTAGAAAGTAAAGAGGACATTCTGGACGTAATTAAGAAGTTAAAAAATTCAAGAGCTCCAGGCCCAGACGGTATCTCGAACGCTGAATTGAAAACATATCCAACGGAATGGGCCAGCCTCATGAGCGCCATCTTTCGCTGCTGCACCGAATCTAGATCAATACCCAAGTCATGGACAAAAGCGACAATCATACCGATTTACAAAAAAGGCAATCTAACGGATCCAATGAACTTTCGTCCTATAGCCCTATTAGACGTCATAGGCAAGGTTTACGCCTCACTATTAATGAAGAGATTTCAAGTGTGGGCTGCCTCGGCAGAATGTAACGACGACTTTCAAGCCGGCATAAAAAAAAACGCAGGCACCACGTGCAACATCCTGGCCTGCAGCATATTAAAAAGTAAAGCCCTGCAAAATAGGTGCAGTTTATTCGTGGTCTTCATTGGCTTCACTCAAGCTTTCGACCGAGTAGAGAGACCACTCTTTTGGAAGAAGCTAAAGGAGTGGAACTGCCCTGATGACATCTTGGCTCCAATGCAAGCTTTTCACCGCAACACCACAGTGCGACTCAGTCGTGAAGGCGAACTGTCAGCCGAAATCAACAGCACACGTGGAGTGAAACAAGGGTGTCCGCTGGCTTCCGCTCTTATTTTGACCTATGTCGGCAATATGCAAGAAATTGCGAAAACAGTAAGAGCTTTTCCGCCGAAACTTGGGACAACGGAAATTGGTCCCCTTCTGTATGCTGATGACCTCACCATATTGGATCAGACGCAAATAGGGCTACAACGCAAACTCAATGTTTTACAACAGTATGCTATGGTCAACCATCTAGAAACCAATAGAAGCAAAACAAAAATCATGATTCTTCAAAATCATAATAAAAAACCTAGCAACTTCAACTGGCAGCTGGGTCAAACAAACTTGAGACTGTGAATACGTTCAAATATCTTGGAGTACTCCTGGACAGTTCATGTCAAGAAGCCACAATGCAACTCGAACTGTACGCGAAGATGAACAAACTAGCGGCACAAGCAAAGGCCATCAATAGCAAATTCGGAAAGTACTCACTCGTGCCAACACTAAACTTCTATAAAATGAAGGTTGTGCCGGCTGTTACATATGGGACTGAAGCAATGCCCGCGATCCCTAAGCGAATATGGGCAAAACTGGAGGCCTTGTTCTGGCGTAAAATACTGAATCTACCCAATTCCACATCAGGGGCAGCCATTCGTCGGGAACTAAGTCTCCAGTCATTAGAATGCACAGTAACCTGCAACACCATCATGCTTTTCAGAAAGACCAGAATGGACAGCAGAGCAGCAACAAGATATTCAATATGATAAAACGCGAAATGGACACCAAAAGTTGTGACATGCTGCTGGCATGGCAAGAAGAAAGTCTTGTGGTGCTACACGAAATTGCATCAGACGAAGAAGAACTTATTGGCAACCCATGTAAAGTTCTACAAAAAATCAAAGATGCAGACTGGGCAAGGACAATAGACACATCTGCTAAATTACAGCTTACCTCTCATTTGCCACTCAACAAGCGGAAAAGAAATGAGTTGCAAAGTTTTAGAAAGCAATTTCCGAACAACCAGGCGCAAAACTTAATCTAACGAGCACGACTTAATCTATTAAAAACAAATGAGATATTACACATCAGAGAACAAGCCCAAACAAACGGCTGTAGATTCTGTGACAACACCATATATCCCATAAAAGAGACTATAAGACATTTACTTATGGTATGTCCTGCTACTGCATCCAGCAGACAGCACTACCTGCGGCAATTGGATGGTTTTGACATCCTGCATGAAGAAAACACATGGTGGTGCAGACTCATTGGAGGCGATAAACTTACCTGGCAAATTGCTACGGCTAAAATGTTAGAACACATTGAGCAAAACCTACTTAACGGCAATGCCGGTGAACAAGCAACAAGTCACGTGCAAAAACCTGCAAATGAAACTGCAACACTTAGATAAGCACTGATCCACTGTCAAGGATCGCCAAGAAAGTATTGTATTGTAAAAATCTGTCTTGATTAAACAATAAAAAAAATAATGTCCATAGTGGACCGGGGGTGGGGAGTTGACCCACCAAGGCGAGGGGCAGGGTGCACGTCAACTCCTACATGTGTGGATGTTGAAAAAAGCAATTCCCTCCATGGGTACATGGATCGCACAGCTATCATGGATTGGGAAGGCTGTTGCTGCTGTCGCCACCTTCCTGTGTAGAATGCGAAGGTGGTAGTGGTGAGGGAGGTTACCACATATAGCCCTGACCTGGTCCTTCATGGCAGCGGCCAGGCGGGACTGAGATGAATGAAGCCTCGGAGGTCTGCATGCAACACCTCAAGGGATGCACAGAGTTCCTCCGAGATGGTATGAGTCAACAGTTGCATCTGCTGTTCGTACTGTGTACTGCGGGCTGCCTCTAGCACCTCTGTTGAAGCTCTGAGGGCCAGAAACTCTTGCCTGAGGGCTTCCCTGTGGGACCGACCCCCTGCAAGCAGGGATGCCTGCAGAGACCTCAGTTTGGCCCGTCGGGTCCTGTTGCTGACCTCCGTGTGCAGCCTGTGTGAGCGGCATGTGGACCGCAATGCCTGCAGCTGGTGCTCTACCTGTGTTTGTCAGGAGAATATGGAATTTGCCTCCCTATCCATGCCCTGAGCCAACATCTAATAGGAAGCACCCTGCTGCTGTGCAACACGCAACATTGGCTGCTCTCACACTGTCTCCCCAGCCGCGAACATCCACCACGTGTGCGTGCCCCACCCTGCCAGACCCAAGGGAGCATGGCCCTTGACGTGAAGCGGCTGTCTGTGGCTGCAGGACTGCATCCCTCCTTTGGTCATCCGTCCCAGGACCGGAAGCCAATGGAGTGGAGCGTGGCCTTGCAGCCATAACCACCACAGACGGACGTGGCAACACTTACTGGCCCTGTGAGGGGACGTTACCCCCTGCATACGCACTGGCTACACCAGCACCATCACTTGATGCACTCACCTCCGACAGCATAGAGGAATGGACATCCAACAGAGCTACTGGTATCATTGGAGTCGGACTCATACTGATTCATGCCCTGAATGGACTGTAGCACCAGTGGATTGTCGTGGGTTGCCACAACACGTCCTCCACTGGTGCTCTCTTGGGGCTCAGCTCCCGTTCCGCCTGTACCTCATCCCCTGAATCTGGTGGCTCATCACCTATACATGGACACATAAAGACATGAAGAATCATGTTAATTGCATCTACTACATGCATTGTCATCACAATGCTGTCCTGCAACACATTTACATGCATGTTAACATGCCATGATTTCTATTCACACACCATGTACAATAATCCCTGAAATCATGGCGTTTGCAGACTTGCCACCACATCCCATGTACCTGACCTTGTAAGCACTACAGACATGGCCAACAGACATGTTTGGTGTCCCAGGTGTGTGATGTGGAGAGAGTGATGACGTGCTGGGAGATAGGAAGAGTGGGCAGTGACACACAAGAGGGACAGGCCATGCATCCATGAGGGGGTGTGGAGTGTGGTAGGTCAATATGGATGACTCCAGACAGATTTCTTACAAGGGGGTCAGTGCCATAGCTGTGGCAGGGATTTGCACAGTGTAGTAAAATGCTATGTCACTCATGGCACAATGTCCTGCCCGCTGACAGTGTTCTTGGAAGGTAGGAGTAGCATGAAACCACCTATGGACATGTGTGGATGGAATTTCTACTAAATGCAGTGCATGATGTATATCGCGTGCTTCAGACACAAGCACTTGACTGGCATAGCTGAGTCACTGAAAAAACACCAGGGTAAATTCAAAGACAATGCGGGAAAATAACTACATTCCCTAACCGTTAAGCAAACGGTACCAAATCACAACATAAACAGTTCTTTGGGAGAAACAATATTAATAACTACTAAGTGAACGGATAACTGAGACAAATGCCAATGGGGAAAACAATGTGCTATCTATCCCTAGAAGAACAACACCCTAACCCTGACGGGGGTGCATGGCCCCAGGTGGCGTGTGGTGTAACGCCTATCTAATAGCGATAAAGAGGAAGCTGTCCTTCATCTCACCAATTGTATGAGAATCACAGATTTCATTGAAATTAAATTAATCATAAAAGAGCAACCAGAAAAAATCACAACTTGGTGGCTGCTGCAGGCAACAAGACTGGCTATTAGATCTTATCGCAGCAGCTGGTTAGCTTGCATGGACTTCATGTAGCCAAGGGATTTCCTTCAATTTGGTGACGGTTACTACGCGCATGCAAAATTAGCGTGTACACATGAAATCAGAGGAAAGACTCTCATCGCATAAGTGACATGACACGCGTTGGGCGTTGGCGTTCAGATTCGGGATAAAGGCGTGCGTAGGAGAACATTAAACCGCATGTGCGAATTGGAGTGGACGGACGTGTGGACTTCAAAGATTTTTGGGGTCCCACGCATTTTGTTCACTACACATCGCGCCTTGAAACACTTGTGTATGGGCGTGTTATAAAGGCCATATCATTTCATGTCACAAAATGCGTACGCAAAGCACACATAAGCTACTGTAATGTTAAGAATGGGGGTACGCGATACACAGGGGTACCCAGAAAATGAATAATGCGTACGCGACTCACCGTTAGCCTCAGGAAAAATATAAATATACGCACAGGCAAATCCCCCACCAAAATAAGAGGTTCGCACTGTCACATTTGAGTGCCTGCTGTTCAGCCCTGTGACCACCTCAGCTGATTCAGAAGACTTCCAACGTGCCATTCCATCAACTCCGCTCCACAGCCCAGCCCTAGGACCACCTTTCCCACCCACACCTGCCTCGGGGGTTGCCATGTCTCAACCAACATCTTCTGAGGTTAGTGGCAACCCCGTGGCAGCAAGGCAGAGGGCTGTCAACTTCATTGCCAAAGTAGTTGACATCCTGGTGGAGCAGGTCTGGGGCATTATGATGCCCTGTTCCCCGGACCAACGCATGTCGGCAAGGAAGTACGGAAGCTGACCTGGGACCAGGTCATAGGTGCCATAAACGCAGAGAGGGTGGCACCCTGTGACTACCACCACGTGCACAAGCGCTGGGAGGACCTTAAATCCAGGACCCACAACAAGGTCACCACCTTCCCCCGACAGCCGTCTCCTCCCATGTGATCCTCCCTCATAATACCACCCCAAGGGGGGGTTCAAGTTGGCCGCTGCGGAGGGAGGAGGTGCGTGAGCTGAGCTCAGTCTCCCCTCCCGGGCAGCAGCAGAAGCCTGTCAATTAAAGCGGACTCATCGTGGCTTATTCGGCGAGGGGAAACCTTGGGACCTGTAATCAGAGCTGATCGACTCTACAGCGCAGTCAGGGGCGGAATAAATCCTCGACTGGGCCGAGGCACTCCCGGACAGAGGGAGGAAGAGAAATAAGAAATGGCGGCGGTTCCCACGCAGTGCGCATCACAAGTCAGAGGTGTCCATGCAGAGACCCGGTGAGGAGACTGCCCATCCATTGAGCGAGACACCAGTGCCAGGGGCCCCCGTGTCCCCAGAACAGCTGAGAAGCCATGCCACCAGGGATAACGTGGAGAGGTTTCGGAGCGTGCACCCGGCAAAGGAAGGAAACGGGGAAGGACGTCCCCCTGCAGAAGGCCGGCTTGGGGGAGCTCCGTGCGGGCCCCGCTGAAGAACGAGGAGACACGCAGCCCGGGAGGAACAGCAGCGGACAGCCTATACGGGCGAACCCACAGACGAGGTGAGCCCTCACTAGATTTATCGAGGGACAACAGGGAAAGAAAGGGCACCCCATCCCCGGACTGCGGGAGCCGTGATCCGGGTCCGGGAGGCGGTAGAAGTCCACGAGCGGGCGTCAGCGGCCAAGGAGCCGCGGCACTAAGGAATCGAACTGCAACAATATTCCGAATCCGGAGGCATATGAACACCAAGGGGGGTGACGGGGACACGAAACACGGGCATCACAGGCCCGATACTAAGCACCCGGACCCGCTCCCCCCCCCAGTAAACGGACACTATTTTGGGTGCCTGACCACAATGGGACACAGAAGAGGGAGACACGGCCTACTCTCCTCTGAGACGGATTTTCCCCCCAAGGACCCAAGGGCATTGAAACGTACAGTGGGGTGACCTCCCACCCTCCAAAAGGTGAAACATCACTGAGGTGAGCGGCCGCACAGCGGAGGGGGCCACGAGCAACCCACCCTCCTTGGGGAGAACAGCAGGGGAACTACAGCCGTGTGGGAGTAAAAAAACAGAGCTCATACAGACCTACCTCTCTCGTTCCCCCGCCATATAGAAAGCAGGGAGGAGCGGGTAGGTCCTGGAGCGGGACACTGTGCTGCAGACCACACAGGCCCTCCAGAAAGTGACCAGAGCACAGGCCCAAAATGTCAAAATCCAGAGGGAAGCAAGGTCAAACAAGCCTACCGACCCAGCAATCGAAACAAGATCAGAACTTGTCAACCTCTGGGGAGGAGACAAAGGGAACCCAGAAAAGGCTAAAACGCACAAAGGACAAAAAAGCGGTCCGGACATGGACCTCCTCCTGAGGAGATGGCCACGAAAGAAGATCCTGGTTCAGTGAATTCCAGACGGAATAAATGGACTCAATGAATACGCACATGGAATCCATGTAAGGTGAATTCAAATCGGCACCGCAGGAACTGAAGACGGAAGTGGCTGAGCTCGGAGAAAGGACAGACACCTTCGAGAAGGTAGTGCAAAATATGGAAGAGGAGACGCAACAATGGGCTGAAACCCAGGAACATCTGGTCCGCCTAACACATAACTTGGAACTCCAGTGCGAAGATTTAGAAAACAGATCACGAAGATCAAATATAAGAATCAAAAACATGTCAAACACAGTGGAGGACAAGGATCTTAAAACAGCAGTCCAGCAGGTTTTCAAGGATATCCTTGACCAGGAAGAGGAGGAAGAAATCTCGATTGACCGAATCCACAAGATGGGGCCAAAGAGAACAACAGCCCAAACTGCCCGCCTGAGAAACGTATTGGTGGCTCTTACCAGGTACACACAAAAGGAACAGATTCCCAGAAAAGCAAGGGCATTGGACCACATACGAATGACTGGGGAAGACATCTATCTGTTTCAAGACTTGGCACAGTCAACGCTCCAAAAAAGGAGAGACATGTCTCAGGTAACGAGGGAGCTGGCTTCACGTCAAAATATAAGTGGACATTCCCCTTTGGTCTGTTGTTCACATGGGAGGGGACGCAAAAAAGAATAACGTCAAGGGAAGAGGATCTGAGACTGCTGAACATTCAGGATCGGGAAGATGAGCTCCCACAGGCCAGCGGCACGGACCCCATCGTCAGAAGAAAGAAGTGGGAATGGAATTCAACCAACAGAAGGGTGAGACGCCCTAGTAGAAAGAAATAACAATCGGGGACTCACCCTGAAAGCAGGAGCAGATACCCGCCACTGCTGCAAGATCTTTGGAACTGAACCGCTGCAGAAGAAAATCTGAGAGACCAACCATCATTTGCCGGGAGCGGAAGTGTGGGGATGACCCGGCTGCCACTGAAGTCATGGGGAGGGTTTAGGATTCCCTTCAAAGTTATCCCTGAGAGTATTAGAGGGCGTGACTCACAGGGCAATACGCCTGAGCGACCGTAGGGAATCGTGCCAGCCTCAGGGTAGTTGGGGTGGGGGGAGGAACGCGCCAGTTGGGGGTTGCGCAACACCAGTTTGGAGGAGGGAGAGATGGAGACAGGGGATGACTGGGGAAAACTCTGAATATACAAAAGGGGGAAAAGAACCAAGTGGAAAACTCCTTTTACAGAAAAAGGGATGGGGATAAAAATATTGACATATAACGTTAGGGGCCTAAATTATCCAGTTAAGCAAAAAAAGGTGGAACAATTCCTCAGGCAGGGCGCCTACGATATCGTAATGCTCCAAGAAACACACATAAGAGCTCAAGACAAACATACAATACGTATCTAAGGGTTTAATCAAATCCAACAGGCGAACACACAAGAGAAAAAGGCAGGGGGTGATAATAGCGATTCGAGATTCCCTGCATGCGCAAGTAAAGCACACCTGGACCAATCCGGGTTTGTCCCAAATAGGCAAACTTATGATAATATATGTAGAGTACTACACCTGGTGGAAAAAATTGGAATAAAACAGTCACCAGCAGCCCTGGTAGCCCTAGACGCGGAGAAAGATTGAGTAGAATGGTCATTCCTATTCCGGGTTCTCGAGAAAATGGGAATGGGCAAGGGATACATAGACATGATCCGCGCCAATTATAACTCCCCGTCCATAAGGATAGCAGTTAACGGAGGCCTATCGGAAACAGTGCGATTAGAGAGGGGGACGAAACAAGGGTGCCCGCTATCCCCCCTCCTATACGCAATTTATCTAGAACCCCTACTGTCAAAAATTGGAGAAACCCCGGATATAAAGGGTATAGAAATGGCGGGACAGGCACACAAAGTGGTAGCGTATGCAGATGACATGCTAGTGGCACTGGGGGACCCGGGGAGATCACTCCAGCATTTAATGGAAATAATAGAAATGTTTGGAGAGTTTTCCGGGCTAAAAATAAATGGGCAGAAATCTGAAGTTCTGATTCTGGCAGGGAATAAAGAAGAAATCAGAGCAACTGCATCGGCACTCCAACTGAAAAGAGCGACCACGGGAATCAAGTATCTGGGAATCACTCTCACGGGGAGAATGAAGGAACTGTATGCCCACAATTATCCACAACTCTCAGCTAAGATTAAAAAAGATTTACATAGTTGTAACCCTTTAACGTCATCCTGGTGGGGCAGAATTACAGCAGTGAAAATGACGATACTCCCAAAACTAATGTACCTATTCCAAGCCCTTCCGATAAGGCTTCCCCCAGCATTCTTTAAGTCTCTCAGGAAGATGGTATCACATTATGTATAGAAGAACAAAACCCCAAGAATCTCAAACGTGGTCCTGACGGCACACAGAAGGGAGGCGGGGTGCGCCTTACCACACTTTAAGAAATACTATGAAGCCGCTCATCTCTAGGTGCTGAAGGAATGGATTCCGGAAAATGGGGGAAAAATCTGGGAGACACAGGATAGGGCAGTAGCAACAACATCTACCAGGCATCTGTCATGGATCAACAAAAGATACAGACGCTAATACAAACATCAGTGAGATAATGAAGGCTGTACTGGGGGTGTGGGATGATGCTATAAAAAAAGAAAGACTAACTAAAGACCCGGCCCCGTTTATGCCATTGTTTGGAAACCCAGAATTCCCACCAGGAAAGGGGAGCATTCCGGAAATGGGAGGAGGCAGGGTGTAAAATGGTCGGAGATATGCATCAGTATCAGCAGATGAGGTCATTTGAGGACTGCACAACACTACTGAACTTAATTTCCAAAGACCGCTATAAATATGAACAACTTCACCACTGGCTGAGTACACCCCGCATAAAAGAAGCTGCGTCCAGGGATCTGACTCCCTTCGAAACATACATCATGACACACACAGGCACGCACAAGTTTGTCTCCAACACATACAAACATCTAAATGCACAAGCTGAACCAACCACCTGGCAATACATGAAAAGGTGGGAGAAATCCCTGGGATACACACTCCCCAGAGAACGATGGAAAACACATGGCGCATGATACCAAAATTGACGAGAGCTATCCAAACTAGAGAAATGTGGCCGAAAATAATGCTGCAATGGCATTACAACCCGAAGAGATTGCACATGATGTACCCAAACTCCACAGATAGTTGCTGGAGGGAATGCGGCGGGAGGGGTGACTGGCGACATATATGGTGGGATTGCCCGAGGCTGAGATCATATTGGGAAGAGATTAAAGCCCAAATGGGGAAAATGTTCCCAGGGACAGAACATATAGGAGATGAAGTGTGGCTAGGGATAAACAACTGAACGTCACACAGAAAAGGAACTTCATGGGCCTCCTGATAGGGGCTTGGCTGGAAATAGCTTACAACTGGAAACAAAAATCCCCACCGCTCGCAGTGGACTGGACGAGAAGGGTGTGGACACATCTGGCCCTGGAACTACTAACATATAACATTCAAGGAGAACACGAAAAGTTCAGAAACGATTGGGGTCTGGTTCTGGAGTACCTCCAAACAGACTATAAAGAAAAGTGGTGCCCACACAAAATAAGGATATTGGACCTATTTCTGTGAAGGGCATAAGAGACTTCCTAGAGAAGACGTGTAAGTCGGACAGTACCTGGTCAGGGATGTGGGGGGGGGGTACTTTGAGGATGTTTGATAATGTTATGTTGTTTTGTGGAAAATAAATATTCTTTAAAAAAAAAATACCCCAGGATCAAGTAGCAGATGCCATCCCCTGGACGCATGTTAGGAGATCCTTTTCAGGGACCTAGTGATGACTCCACAGGATTCATCACAGTAGCCACTGGAAGAGACAGTGGATCCTGTCTCAAAGTCAGCTATTTGAAAATGGATTGTAAAATGCATTCAGATGTCTTATTCTCTTTCAAAGAGAACTTTACCCTTAATGCCCAGGGCACACACTACTCGAGGCGGAGAGGCTACTTTTAGCTTTCATTGCAAATGTACCTTTAGACGCCATTGGCAAAGCAGCTACCTGGAGTTCAATTCACACCTTTACACGGCATTACTGCTTAGATACACATTCTAAGACTGATTCACAGGTGGGACAGGCAGTGTTAAAACATCTTTTTACCGCTGTACCTTCTAACATCCCACCACCATCTCCTGGTACTGCTCGCTAGTCTATGTACAGCATGCGATTCTAAGCAGATCTGCAAGCCTCAGAAGGCATACATTACTTACCATAATCATATTCCTGATGCTTGTATCTGCTTAGGTTCACATTCTACCACCCTTGCTCCCCTCTTGGAGTTGAAAGCACATAGACTGCTAACCCCTTCATTATCTTCTGTACACATGCATACTTCCTGCTCTCTCTCGTCAGAAACAAGACAATCAGAGGGACCCCGAAGCGTGAAGTATCATGGGTACAATACACGCCACACTGGGATAGTATTACAAGCATGCCCTGTCAATGTCCCTTTTTGAAACTCGAACACAAGAATGCAATACTCTGCACCTACCACTGGATTTTGGCCTATGCACAGCATTTCAATCTATGCAGATACAAGCATCAGAAACATGTTTATGGTAAGTAATGTATGCCATAATAGCCTGTTAGAAATGTCTTCATTTGCTGGAGAAGACTTTTATATGTATGGGCCATTTTAAACTAATTTGGAACCTTGAACTCGATTAAGAGCATATCACAAATTAGCCACTTTCAAGAAGTCCAAAAATGTGTTTTATGTGATTGTGTGGCTACCTGGCCTGAGCTTCATGGAAGAGAACCTAATATTAGTAGAACAATGCCCTTTTCTCTCTCAATAATCATTAATCCACATATTTTGCTTCATAATGAATGGTTTGAGCTTGAACTGTATTTTATTTATTTATGTATTTTTGGATTTGTAGAGCGCACTGCGACCCACAGGCATTGAGGCGCTATAAAGAATACTTAAGAAGGCTTGCTTGAGGGTTACAATAAGTGGCCCAAGAATAAAGCTTCAAGACAGTTGCTTACATGGTTATATTACATAGTACAGAATACTGCATAGCATATTGAGTCATAGTCAGTGCTTGATGAGAAGTAACAGATGCAAAGTAGGTCTCATAGGGATAAGCCTTTTCACACAAAGAGCCTAGTTTTTAAAGCCTTGTGGAAGGCGGCATGAGAGTCGATTGATCTGATCTGGTCTGGCAGGTTGTTCCAGAGGGTGGCAGCCATTGTTGGGAAACTCGAGCCTCCAGCACGCATTCTACGAGTGTGTGGAACTGTGATAGTTACAATTGGCATAGGCAGACCTGGAGGGTCTGGATGCTGTATGTTTGGAGATCCTTTGCTCTAAGTATCTAGGTGCCAGTCTGTGAAGACATTTGTGTGTTAGGGCCAGTGTTTTGAAGACAACCCTTTCCTTGATAGGTAGCCAGTGTGCCTGCCTCTTGACCCCTGAAATGTGCTCCTTGCGTGAGATGCCTGTTGCGCCCCTTTAGGCATTATTCTGTGCTATCTGGAGTTTAGCTAGGTTTCTTTGGGAGGTTCCAATATAGTGGGCATTGCAGTAGTCCAGTCTGGTGCCAATGATGGCTCTGGCTATGGTGATACAGTTCTATTGGGACAAGAATGGCCCGACAGCATTGATCAGTTTAGAATGATACGCAGCAGATGAGGCGATGGCATTGACCTGCCTGTCCATGGTAAGGCTTGGTTCAAGGTACACGCCCAATGTTTTTATTGCATGGGGAAACTGTGATGGGAATGTTGTCAATAGTGAAAGAGTGAATTTCCTTTCCAAGTTTGCTCAATGTGAAAGGAGACCCAATCAGCAGGAGTTCGGTTTTCTCACTATTTAAACGGAGCCAATTGTCTGCCATCCAGGATTGAATGGTGGAGTAGATGAAGTTGAGGGTGTTCGTATCAGTTTGATAATCGCCCAAGAGAGGTATGAGCATCTGGGTGTCATCTGGATAATTGGTATATGAGATGCCCAGTGCATCAAGGATTCTGAACAGGGGTCTGGTGAAGAGATTATACAGGGTAGGGGCTATGCATGAGCCCTGTGGGACGCCACATTCGATATGACAGGGGATGGCACTAGAGGAGTCCGAGAAGACCTTCATTACACTCTCCTAAAGGAACGAGCTAATCCATTCACACGCCTTTGGGGAGAGGTTAGCTGTGGAGGAGAGATGGTGGCATAGGGTTTTATGCTCTACTAGGTCAAAGGCCGCAGAGAGGTCTAGGAGCAGAAGGAGCGCAGGTTTGCCTACATCTCATAGGTCATCTATTTGATTTTTTAGGTAAAGTAGAGCCGTTTCGGTGCCATAACGAGGACGAAAGCCAGACTGGCATAGTCCAAGAAGGTGGTTGTCCTCGATACATTTTTGAACTTGCAGGTAAACTGCTTTGTCCAAAATCTTTAGCAGCAAAGGGACAATAGTAATGGGTCTGTAGTATAAAGAAGTTGCAGGCTTCAAAAGTATTCTAAACAAGTTGCACAGTTTTAACTTAAATAATGCCCAACAAGATCTAGCTCCACTGCAAGACTGCTTGTATAGGAATGTCAAATACATCTCTCGATGATTTATTCCAGTTTAACTATCCATGTTTAATCAAGCAATACAAGCTGATCTTAATAAATGGAAATCTCTCTCAATTTCTTGGTTAGGGAAGGTGGAGGTAATAAAAATAGTACTGCCGAAACTATTATTTCCAGCTGGGCTAATGTAACGCTCACCTGAATCCCTCGGAGGCGCAGGTCTGGGCTGGGGGTTCTCGGAGTCTTCTAGGGTCACGCGCAGGCCTCGAATGCCACCCTGGAAAGGCCCTTTCCTCACTGAGATCTTGATCTGAAGGGTGAGGTGTCTGCAATTATGAGAGCAAGGGGTTAATATGGATATATAAGCCTGACTGGGTAAGCTGCCTCCCCTTCCTGGTACTTCCAAGTAGTTCGTAGGCTAAATGTGCTCACCTTATGCAGGTGAAAGCGGAGCTCTCCATCCTGCGTCTGTGCAGGGGCGCCGAAGCCAGTTACTTCACTGGTTAATTGTCCAGCCTCTTGGTTGCAGAGGATGAAGATTTGGAGCTAGGCCGTTGTTAGCAGCACGAACGGCGGTTGCTTGAATATGGAGGTCCGGAGAGCGATGGAATGGCGAAGATATTGCAGGCAAGTAAGTAGAAAATGTCAATTCGAAGTTAAAAGCACTTCTTAATGTCTCTTTTCCTTTTTCAGGTTGCAGAAGCAGCTGGGTAGAAAAATGGATGTCGAGGAATGCACCGAGGAGTGAGAAAGATGAGCGCTGCCCAAAACACGTGCGTATAGATGGAGTTTTGTATTTCTTAATGATGTCCTTTTGTTTTGCAGATGCGAGTAGCAGCGTCGGCGGAGGCGAGAAGAATGCAGCGCAGGTAAGGAAAGTTTCACAGAGGTTTACTAACCAATGTCTTTGCTTCCACAGGGTGCCGGAAAAAATGGAAAGCTGCAGCCCGTGGCTTGAGATGCACCGATGGACTGGGTAAGTGCTGCGCTGGTTTTTATCTCGTGCTAACCTGGTGTTCTTTTCCCTTTTCAGATGCTGCTGAAGACAAAGATGGTATTTCGGAAGGTAAGATTGCGGATTTTTCTTCCCCAGATGCAGAAGTTGAAGATTCTCTGGAGCTGACACAGTGAGCGTCCTGCTGCTATTGCAGAATAACGCGAAGCACGTTGCTCTGATCGGGCGTGGCTTAAATAGCTTACTGGAGTGCTTAGGTGTCTCCTTCCACAGCAGCCTCGCCCAGGTAAGAAGTCCCAGCTTCCAGAATAGTTCCAGTATCCAGTCCCAGGGAGTGGTGCTGGCCACACCCAGAGGTAAAGTAGTTCCAGCCATGGATGGATGAGGATTTCATCCTGCAGGTGAGTGAGCAGCATGGTCTGCAGCAGGTAGGTCCACCCAAGCACCATTCCTTACATCATGAGCCCGGCACGTCCTGTGCCGGGACTGAGTCCCCTTATGAGCCTGGCGCCACTGGCGCCAGGACAAGGTCCATAAGGCCCCTATGGGAGCCGATGGGTGCCTGGAAATGAAGTTGTGACCCAGCTTCCGAGGCAGTTGGGCTAAACCTGACTCCTTGGAGGCTGCGGTCATGACAGCACCCCCCCTCAAGGCCCCTCCCAAGCTTGTCTTTTCCAGAGGTTTTGGCTTGTTGGCAAAAGCCCGATGAAATTTTCGGACTAGACGAGGTGCATGTACATATTCTGGGGGTTCCTAAGATCTCTCCTGGGGTCCATATCCCTTCCAATCAATCAAGTAGTATAGTTTTGATTTGGAAATTTTGGAGTCCAAGATGTCTCGAATTTCAAATTCGTATTCTCTGTCAACTTGGATTGGCTCAGGAGGTTTAGTCAAACGGGTTCCGGGTTGCACAGGTTTCAGGAGAGAAACATGGAAGACAGGATGTATCTTCATTCGAGTAGGTAATTCTAGTTTGACAGCCACTGGGTTAATCACGGCCGTGATCGAGTAGGGTCCTAAATATCTTGGGTTGAAGGTGCGTGGCCCTTTTAAAGATAAATGTTTAGTGGACAGCCAGACTTGATCTCCTTTTTGATATTGAGGAGCCTCTTTTCGATGTTGGTCTGCTCCTTTTTTGTATGATTCTTTAGCTCGTTGAAGATGAGCTGTGGCTTCTTTAAATGCTTGAGTTATCGTCGAATGCAGATGGTTAACAGCAGGTGTTTCGAGAGCTTGAGGTGAGTCCAGATTTGAGGTTCGAGGATGACTTCCATACAGCAGGAAAAAAGGGGTTTTTCCCGTCCCAGAATGGATTGAATTATTGTAAGCGTATTCAGCAATCCAAAGGACATCCTTCCAAGTACCCTCGGATTGATGCAACATGCAGCGCAGATATTGTTCTAAAGTTTGGTTAGTTCTCTCAGTCTGCCCGTCGGTTTGAGGGTGATGGCTGGTGGAAAGTCGTACATCAATTTGTGCTAAACGACAACAACTCCGCCAAAAATGGGAAATAAATTGGCTCCCTCGGTCAGAGATTAGTACTGAAGGGAAACCGTGCAACCGGACAATGTTTTCAAGAAACTCTCGGGCTAGAATGGAAGCTGTAGGTAAACCCTTCAGTGGGATAAAATGAGCCATTTTTGAAAAAAGGTCCACGATCACTAGAATTGTGTTGTATCCGGAGCAAGGGGGTAAATCCGTGATAAAATCCATCGAGAGCGTGTGCCAAGGGCCTGGTGGAATGTCTATTGGACGTAGTAATCTTGCTGGTTTTTCCTTCTGACTCTTGTTTTGTGCGCAGATACCACAAGAAGCCACAAACTTTTTAACATCTTTCCTCCAAGATGGCCACCAAAAATGCCTTTTAATTTTCTCTGAGGTTTTGGCAACTCCAGGATGTCCTTCCATTAGAGAATCATGGTAGCAGGTGATGACCTGTTTTTGTAAGTCAACGCAGGGTAAGAATAGTCTTCCTTGCAAATACAATAGGTTCTGATCTATTGTAAAATCCTTTCCTTTCAATTGCCAATTCGATGAATCTTCGGGAGTTATGAGTTGATTGACCCTTGCTTTAATCTCTTCGAGGGATAGTGTGTTGATTGCTCCTAGTATCTTTTGTTCAGGAATTATTGGCACCGGCTCCGGATTAGCTGTAAGTTCGTCTACCCCTATCAGGGAAAGGGCGCCTGCTTTTCCGTTCCTAACGCCTGGTCGATATGTGATTACAAAATCGAATTCTGCGAAGAATAAAGCCCAGCGTAGTTGCCTCGAAGATTGAGCTTTAGCTGACTTCAGGTACTGGAGGTTACAGTGATCCGTGATTACAGTTACTGTGTGCCGGGCTCCCAAAAGATAATGCCGCCAGGCCTTAAAGGCGGACTTAATTGCCAAGAGTTCTTTGTCCGTAATTGTGTAGTTGATCTCAGGAGCCGAAAATTTGCGAGACCAAAAGGCTACAGGGTGTAACTGGTGCGTTTCGGGGTCTCTTTGTGACAGCACCGCCCCCATTGCAAGACTGGAAGCGTCTGTCTCGACGATGTAGGGAAGTTCTGGACGGGGATGCCTTAAGACTGGAGCAGAGATAAATTTGGCTTTTAATTCTTGGAAGGCTTGTTCGGCTTGTGGAGTCCACTCGAATTTTTTATTCTTTTTCAGAAGAGCCGTGATAGGTTGGACTACCCGAGAGAATTCAGGAATGAACCATCGGTAAAAATTAGCGAAGCCCAGCATGCTCTGTACACCTTTCACGGAAGTTGGGGAAGGCCATTTGGTGATAGCATCCACTTTTCTTGAGTCCATGTGAACTCCGTTGGGTGACAAGATGAACCCTAAAAATTCCACTTTCTTTGCGTGAAAGGTGCACTTCTCCAGTTTAGCAAACAAGCGGTGTTGGCGAAGTCTCTGTAAAACCGCTGTGACGTGTCTACGATGATCAGTTTCTGAGGCTGAGTATACCAGGATGTCGTCAATATAAACGACTACGCACACATCAATAAGTTCTCTGAGGACATCATTCATGAAAAACTGGAAAGCGGCCGGTGCGTTACATAGTCCGAAGGGCATTACTTGATACTCAAATAATCCATATTTAGTGCGAAAGGCCGTCTTCCATTCGTCGCCCTCCTTAATGCGTACCAAATGGTAAGCTCCTCTGAGGTCTAACTTTGTGTATATGCAGGCGCCTTTTACCTGGTCCAATAATTCAGGAATCAAGGGCAACGGGTATCGGTTTTTGACTGTAATCTGGTTCAGGGCGCGATAATTGATACAAGTTCTTAGGTCACCTTCCTTTTTCGGGACGAAGAACAAAGCTGAGGAAGCCGGGGATTTCGAGGGGCGGATGAATCCGTTAGCCAAGTACTGGTCCAAGTATTGCCTGAGATGGAGGTTTTCTGGTTCAGTGAGGGCATATATTCTACTGCACGGAGGGGTGGACCCAGGTATTAGGTCTATCTGGCAGTCGTATGACCGATGCGGAGGCAGGGTGTTGGCTTGATCTTTCTGAAAGACGTCGCTGAACTCTTGGTATTCCAGAGGTAATCGGGGGTCCTCGGAAGTGATGGCTGCTAGCTTGATTTTGGGCTGAGGATAACAGGTTGAAGCGCATTCTGGAAACCGAATTACCTTGGCTCGCCAGTCTATCTGAGGATTGTGCTTTTCCAACCAAGGCATTCCCAGAATCACCTGAAACTGCGGGGCCTTGATTACATCAAACACGATCTTCTCCCGATGTCCGTCTTGACATAACAACGTTACCTCCATGGTGGTATGAGAAACTGGTCCGGAAGCTATTTCAGTACCATCCACTGTAGTGATTACGTCCTTTACCATCTTGGGACGTAGGGGAAGATCCATCCTGATAGCCAAGTCTTGGTCCACATAATTACCTATTGCTCCGCTATCAATGTATACTTTGATAGCATGCAAATCTGGTCGATTGGGACTTATGAGGACCATAGGCATTACCAAATGCGAGGTCAAGGAACTGGTTTTAACGCTCGGCAAGCGGACCTCTACGCTTGTCGGGCGAGGTCGTTTCCCGATTCCAGTTTCTCAGCATTTTTATCAGAAACTCCTACGGTCTTCTTGACCGGTTTCACTGAGCAATCACGAAGGAAATGTCCGAATTGCCACAGTATAGGCACAGCTGTAATCGCCTTCTTCTTTCCCGTTCTTTCTGAGTTAATGGTCCTTTTACTACTCCTATTTGCATTGGTTCCACGGAGTCATTCCCTTTAGCGGAGCTCTGAGGTCTTGAAAGTACCCGGGTTTCAAATCTGGATCGATCAGTCTTCCTGTTCTGTAGCCGATGATCTAATTGGACTACTAGGTCGATATAATCTGAACAGTCTTGCGGCGGATTAACCACCTGTGCTAAAACGTCTTTAAGTTCCCCACGTAGACCTCTGTAGAAGAGCGTGATTCTCTTATCTTCAGGCCACCTGGTCTCAACCACCAGTCTATTAAAGGACGCTATGTAAGCCACGAGATCCTGATTACCTTGTCTGAGTGACAGGAGTTCATTGTCCAAGGCCTGCCCCTGTGAATGTCTTGCGAACAACTTTTCCATACTGGTCTGAAAGTCTTGAAAGTTATAGAGGAGCGGGTCATCCTGTGTCACGAGAGGAATGGACCAATCTGCAGCACTACCGCTAAGATAGGAAAGTACAAACGCTACCTTGGCTTGGTCCGTTGGGAATGCGGCGGGTCTACACAGAAAGTGCAAGCGGCATTGATTGATGAATACTGCATATCGCTTTGGATCACCGGAAAAATGTTCGGGCGGGGCCAAAGGCACATTCCCTGGCAGATTAATTTGCACCGGATTACTTGAGGTTGTAGGAGTGCCGCCCCCTCCATAGGGAGGCAGTGGCGTCTGTCCCGCTTGAGCCTGTAGCAACTGTCTGGCCAGATCATCCGTCCGTTCCTTGGCAATGATCAACTCCCTTCGTAAAGCGTTTGTTTCTTGGCGAGATGCGTGTACTTCTGCCCTTAGTTCCCCAAGCAATTGAGCCAGTTGATCTGTGTCCGAGGTTTCCATTGCGCCTGGGTGGGAAAATTGCGGTAGGCTTCGCGTTCTGTAACGCTCACCTGAATTCCTCGGAGGCGCAGGTCTGGGCTGGGGGTTCTCGGAGTCTTCTAGGGTCACGCGCAGGCCTCGAATGCCACCCTGGAAAGGCCCTTTCCTCACTGAGATCTTGATCTGAAGGGTGAGGTGTCTGCAATTATGAGAGCAAGGGGTTAATATGGATATATAAGCCTGACTGGGTAAGCTGCCTCCCCTTCTTGGTACTCCCAAGTAGTTCGTAGGCTAAATGTGCTCACCTTATGCAGGTGAAAGCGGAGCTCTCCATCCTGCGTCTGTGCAGGGGCGCCGAAGCCAGTTACTTCACTGGTTAATTGTCCAGCCTCTTGGTTGCAGAGGATGAAGATTTGGAGCTAGGCCGTTGTTAGCAGCACGAACGGCGGTTGCTTGAATATGGAGGTCCGGAGAGCGATGGAATGGCGAAGGTATTGCAGGCAAGTAAGTAGAAAATGTCAATTCGAAGTTAAAAGCACTTCTTAATGTCTCTTTTCCTTTTTCAGGTTGCAGAAGCAGCTGGGTAGAAAAATGGATGTCGAGGAATGCACCGAGGAGTGAGAAAGATGAGCGCTGCCCAAAACACGTGCGTATAGATGGAGTTTTGTATTTCTTAATGATGTCCTTTTGTTTTGCAGATGCGAGTAGCAGCGTCGGCGGAGGCGAGAAGAATGCAGCGCAGGTAAGGAAAGTTTCACAGAGGTTTACTAACCAATGTCTTTGCTTCCACAGGGTGCCGGAAAAAATGGAAAGCTGCAGCCCGTGGCCTGAGATGCACCGATGGACTGGGTAAGTGCTGCGCTGGTTTTTATCTCGTGCTAACCTGCTGTTCTTTTCCCTTTTCAGATGCTGCTGAAGACGAAGATGGTATTTCGGAAGGTAAGATTGCGGATTTTTCTTCCCCAGATGCAGAAGTTGAAGATTCTCTGGAGCTGACACGGTGAGCGTCCTGCTGCTATTGCAGAATAACGCGAAGCACGTTGCTCTGATCGGGCGTGGCTTAAATAGCTTACTGGAGTGCTTAGGTGTCTCCTTCCACAGCAGCCTCGCCCAGGTAAGAAGTCCCAGCTTCCAGAATAGTTCCAATATCCAGTCCCAGGGAGTGGTGCTGGCCACACCCAGAGGTAAAGTAGTTCCAGCCATGGATGGATGAGGATTTCATCCTGCAGGTGAGTGAGCAGCATGGTCTGCAGCAGGTAGGTCCACCCAAGCACCATTCCTTACATCATGAGCCCGGCACGTCCTGTGCCGGGACTGAGTCCCCTTATGAGCCTGGCGCCACTGGCGCCAGGACAAGGTCCATAAGGCCCCTATGGGAGCCTGGAAATGAAGTTGTGACCCAGCTTCCGAGGCAGTTGGGCTAAACCTGACTCCTTGGAGGCTGCGGTCATGACAGCTAATTATCTCCCAAAACATGTTTCAAGATCTCCAGAGGACAACAACTTAGATCGTACAGGGTGGAAAATCTCTGTAAATCCCTGTGAAAATGTGAACCTCTCTCAGGGATAGGGGTTTAGCTGGTGCTCCTGAATATTCGTACATATTTCCGGGCTGCCCTGTTAGAAATGGTTTTTTAATAGACGCAGGGGTGTACTGACAAAACATGCGCCAATATGGAGAATGCGTTCATTGGCCAGTCCCTTAAAGACATACTCTGGTTGCACCTTCACAACTGTGATGAATCCTGTGGAGTTATCACTGATCCCCAGCCTAAAGTCTCCTCCCGTGTGGCCAGGGCGAGGCAGCTGCTACCTGATCCTGACTCTGGGATGGTATTCAGAGGGAGGATCACATGGGAGGAGATGTCTGTCGGGGAGATGGAGTATTCCTCCCTCTCGTGAAGAAGACCCTATAATTCCAGAGTTCTTGATGGCATGTTGTCATTATACACCGCCCTCCAGTTGTAACACCTTGGAACCCTTCATGTCAATCACCCTAGGAAGGATACCATTCACACCTCATGTACATATATAACACGCTCAATATCTCCTGTTTCTGATGATTTTTATTCTTACAAAGATTCAAATAAAACAGCCTTCAAAACTCTAAAATTCCTATGGACTTTAAGTACCATAAAGCCTCAAGTACTCAGACAAGGAAGATGAAGAAGGAGCTAATGAGTAATGAAGGAAACATCAAGCTGAATGTGTGGTCCAGTTACCATAATAGAAATCAGGTGCGTGGGATATTGAAACCTGAAGGAAATCTTCCATTCAGGAGAGGAGAAGGAAGCTGCGGAGCGGGAAGCACACAGACTGCAGAAGCAGACGTTGGGAGGTGAACCATGCTGAGTGAAGCAGATGCTCACAAGCACTCGCTTGGAAGCCCACCTACCCGGAGAGATGTTAGACCGGGAAAGGTGCCGCTTCTGCTTCAGAGGGACAGCTGGAAGGTCAGCAGCCACAGGGAGGTTGTTGGGAACGCGGTCTTGCCAAAACCCTTCAATTTCACCGACACACGAATGTGGAGCCAATTCTGGAACGAAGTGAGGACCAGGAAAGCCTTCCAGGAGGTGCAGCTTTGCCGCAGCAGTGTGCCATGGCCCGGCGACTCCAGCAAACATCAGTGAGTCTGCCATTGGGTTTTGGGGAACCCGGGGCGTGTGAACAGGTATTTGGACGAATATCGATCAAGTAAATTGAAAAGACAGAACGTTTACAAATCCTCATGTGAGAGAAATCAATATGGGGAAAGCTGGAGTAAATGTTATCCTCAGCAGAAAAAAATTAAGGAAGAGGTTGAAAGGCAACATTTGTATTATCTGATAAGTCAATTTGGGGAAAACTGGAACTAGCATTGCTACAAGCAAGATTACTAATGAAGAAAGCCAGTCCCCATATATGAGATGTCAATATGGGGGAAGTTGGAACAAGTAGTACCTGAAGCTAAAGGAGTATACACAGTGAAGAGGTACACCTGTGTTATACTAAGAAGGAAAGAGAAAGTTGTAAGTCCTGGTGCAAGAAATCATCAGGCAGTCAATCCTTTTTGAGAGAAAGATACCTGGCAGCAGAGTATACCAGGGGATCTGCAAGACCCAGAAGGGTGATTCCTGGCAGGGGGAGTATACCAGGTAAACCCTATAAACCCTATGAAAGGAAAAGGCTTTATGGAGAAAATACCTTGCAGGAGAGTACACCAGGAGATCTAAAATTTTATTGAAGAAGAAAATACACCTTTTGCCATCCTGAACAAAGTATTGTGAAAAAGAGACATTTCATCTATTCTTAAAGGCTCATTGTTTCAGAGAGACACTTTTGCTATCCTCCCTGAAATAATCCTGGATTCAGAGACTATTTGTTGGATTTTCACATTTGATTTGTATATACTTTTAGTCAATCAAAAACAAACACTGACCACACACCTTTAATTTTTCATTTATTTATTTATTTTTGATATTTCTTTATTAACTGGTTCACATCACCATCTCAAACCATGTCACATGTACAACCATGTAGTACAGGCCCAAAAGCTGAATACCAGCAGTTTACAATACACAACTTTCAGGACTAACTCGACATGACCCCCTGGTTATTTACCTCCCCACCCCTCCGTTAGCCATGTGTGGGAGCATATCTACCGTGTCCGTATCTCTTGCCAGCAAATACGCAGTCAATGGACCCCATATGTCCTTAGGTCTATTCCTCAGTCCGCACAGGGCTGCGTATCCTTTGTCGGTATCACTCAGCCGAATTAAGTCCTTCATCCCCCCTTTCACCTCTGTGGGGGAGGAATGTGTCCATTTCATGAGTATGCATCTCCTAGCTATAATCATACAGGATGCCAAGAGTTTACAACACTTCACAGTTAAACCCAGGGACCACCCCAGCATGCCACATAGCATTGTGCGCGGAACATTCTGTCCCATAATGTCTGACACAACCTTGAACAACCCCTCCCAAAAGAGGCCCAGATCAACGCATTCCCATAACATATGGATCATGTCCGCCTGATCCTTCTTACACCTTGGGCAGGCATCCGACCTTGTTGCATCATATTTATGCACACGCGACGGCGAGACCTAGACCCTATGGAGTGCCTTAAGTTGAATCAGCTGCAGCCTCGAACTGAATGCCCCTGTATGTGTGATTCCACATATTATCCCCCATTGCTTATCCTCAAAGGTGACCCCACCGTCTCGTCCTTTGCTTGGGGAGAGGGGACCGCGATGAGTGTCTGCCAATATCATTTTATATATTGTCGATACCCCTCCCCTGCAACCTTGGGAATTTCGTATGTAATTCAGCAGCGGTGTGGTCTGGGGGACCTCCGGGAACACCGGCGACCATTCCTTAAAGGCTGCTCTCATGCTGTAATATTGTAGAGTACGCTGAGGACCCCTGCCCATCATAGACCCAAATACCTCCTGGGGCATGAACTTCCCCTCAGGATACATATCCTCCAGAGTTTCAAACCCCGCCCCTCCCCAATCTCCTACTATGGACTTCTTACGTGGGCGCCAGGGCCTCAATCTGCCATAGTCAAATGGGTGCTCCACTCCTACCCTTTTCATAACCCGCCGCCATGCATGCTCTGTGCACGCCACGGGGTTGAACTTGCATTTATCCGCCACCCTCCCCGAAATCGAGAGTCCCCGCACTGAGTAGGGGTATACCGAGCCTCTTTCAATTTGTAGATGTTGTGGCCCCCGCCCCTCCCACAACCAGTACCTCGCAAATGACAGCTGGGCCGCTAGGAAATATGCCTCGATATCTGGGACCCCTATCCCTCCGCGCTCCCATGGCTGCACCAGAGTCTCCCAGCATATCCGCGGGGCCTTCGGGTGCCAGGTCAGGCGAGCTAACTGGGACTTCACCTCAGCAAAAAAACTCTTCCCAGGCCAGACGGGTATATTTGTAAACACATACAAGAGCTTGGGGACAACTACCATTTTAACAACGGCCACACGACTCAGAAGTGTGAGGGGGAGCTTACACCAACTATTTATCTTTGCCTTAAGTGACCTTAGGTACGCCCTGTGATTCATCTCCAGCAGAGACTGAGCCTTCCTACTAACCACCCCCCCCAAATATGTAACAGAGTCCTGCACCCACCCAAACCCCTCTATACTAGTCGGGGCTGTCGTTACCTCATTCAGGGGGGGAAAGGGAGGATTTAGCCTGATTCAATCGGAGGCCAGAAAAATCGCCAAACTCTGTTACTTCCTGAGCAAGGGGCTTAAGATTGGTCTCAGGGTTCCTTATATAAATGATGGCATCATGCGCATACAACGAGATCAAGTCCCTCGGCCCACCCATGCCCAGCCCCCTATGTCCATGCAACCTACGGAGTCTGCCCGCCAAAACCTCTATTGCCATTGCAAAACGCAATGGGGAAAGTGGGCACATTTTTCATTTATAGTGTGAAGGTCAGATACCTTTTGGACACAAGGACGATTAGTATAATTTTGATGACAAGATAAAGACTGAGATTTAGTTTTAGTTTCCTAGGTAGGGAAACTCTCTTTAGTATAGGGACAGAAAGGCCTTTGTCCAAACCTTTTATTTTAATAACGAGGTCTGATGTTGAAAACATTACAACTTTGTGTCTGCCTCTCGATTCTGACTCCTTACAGCCGCCTATTGCTTTGAAATTTGAGATAACAGGCACTTTATTGAAAGGTTGGTATGACCTTACAGAGGGGCTGGGTTTATTCTTTTCCATGCCATCTTATCCCGGGTAGATAGGAATTCTAATGTTCACCACTGTCTGGCAAAAAAGTGCGTTCAGCAGATGGTGGGAAGCAGGGTGTTGATACTTTTCTGATCTCTTTGATAATGGGAAAATGAAGTATTTTTCTAAGTTCGAGGAGGAATTCCAAGATGAACAGATTTTCCTACATGCATTTGCGACATTGGACCCTACACCCAATAGACAATATTCTAGCTTGTTCCCTTTCATTGAATTTGAAAAGCCTATTGTGACATGTACAGGACAGAAAGGCATCATCTTGGTTTCATACAAAGCCCTACAATCGGCTGAAATCCGAGTACACTAGAGTTTGTAGAACAAATGGGCTTCTTTTTGGGCTTTACTTTGGAAGATGGTGACTGAAATCACTGATGGCTCAGTATTCCCAAAACATACATTAGCATGTAATAACGGGAAGGCCGCTATAAAATCATGCACATATGGTATTTGTCACCAGCAAAACTACCTGAGTGGTACACATCTTGACAGGTGTTGATGTGGGTGCACTCCAAAGGTCGACTTTTTGTTGTTGTTGATATATGTTATAACTGCTGCCATATTACTGTAATATGGAAAGCCAGCTTAGTGGCAACTTATCTGCACTTGCACTTGCCTTACCCTGCAGATTCAAGAAATGTCCACCATGCTTACCTTGTAACTTGTAACGTCTTTAACTAAGCTGTAAACCTCCTTGTTCTCTTGCACCCTGCTACCTCAGGGTCCGGTGCGCACAATGAATAAACAAACAAACTAAACTGATGCTAGTCTTCTCATTACCGGAAAGACCCAGGACATTTAATTTTGGGACGAAAACTCAAGCACATGGGTATGAGAAACACAAATGATTGGTGCATGCTTAATTTGTTACTTACAACTTCAAAACTGTTTATAGCCAAAGCTTGGAGAGAACTGGATCCCACACAATGGCAACAGATTTGTGAGATATGCATTGGAGAAAGTTTACTCACAACTTAAGATCTTCACAGTTGGCATTCTTAGGTAAATAACTTCTTGTTATCAAGTACATCTTCGATACATCAGAATAGTATAACTGTCATGACCCTTGTCCCTGGCCCTCACTGGCAAGTCAGCCTTCCAGTTAGGGCCAGGTCAAAGGCCTTGAAACCTCATCCAAGACTCTCTTGGAGTCAGTCCTGGCGCCTTTGGCGCCAGGCTCATAACCATCATGAAGACCAACATTAGAATGGGACTATTTATTTGGTACTATTTAACTTGGGGGGGCCGGGGTGGTGTTCAGCCAACATGGAGGCACACACATAGCTCAGTTACAAGGAACTGAGCTATGCGGTCTAGTCTTTTGGGTGTGGCAGGCCTGGGACTATTTTACCTGGACTACTTTACCTGAGACTATTTAAACCACACACAAACAGCAGAACATGCTTTGCGTTATTCTGCTGTGGGCAGTGTAACGCTCACCGTGTCCAGTTCTTTGATGCCAGCTTACCTGAAACCAAGGACCTGCAGAGAAAGAAAGAACACTATGAAACTTACCTGGAACAGTATCCTGTCTTCAATTCATCGCTGACTTCAGTTCCACTCACCTGAAGGTACGAACTCCATCATCCGGCACCTCATGCATCCTGGAATACCATAACCTGGAAAGAGGGGAAAGAAAGACAGCATTAGTAAGCGTTTACTCACGTTTCCTCCCGAATGAAGAAGGCCACACAAATTCTTACCTGCCTAGTCATCTCCTGGTCAGTATCATTGCTGGAACATTACGGCGCTCGGCGAGGAACATCGCAACCTGCTAGGAGAGAAAAGACACAGGTTAGCAATATAAAAGGCGAAACAGCGCCACGCATCGCGCATTATTCACCGGACAGCATTGCGCACACCGCACTTTCGCCTACCGGCCCATGCTCATCTTCAAACTGCATGACAACACCAAAATACCTTTCCATACCTAAAGGGAAAGAAGCAAGACATTATTATTCGAACTAAGAGGAACATAAGAACTGCATATAAAGGCTCTAAAGAAGCAAACCTACAGATTCGCAGTAGGCCTGGATTCCCACAGGGGGGTTTGCACCAGTGAAGTAACTTGATCGCTGCTCGCCCCGACATCTACGCGCCCCTGCCACGAGGAGCAGGACAGAGAATCCACCTTTTTATTTTTGTTTGAAAATTGGTTTTATTGATTTTCAACATAGGTATAGCAGTTTTTATTACATACACTATGAAGTAACTTAGCTGCGTTACAGTTGCTCAAAATAACATATATCCCCAACTTGACCCCTACCCCTTACCTCCCCCCCCACCCTGCAACCCTTGAGGCAACAGATGATCTCAGTGATTATCATAGTCCGGCAAAGGAGTTCATAGGCAAAATCGTTAGTTAAAACAGAGGTACTGCATATGACATTTTAAAATTGACATTAGCATTGTGGGCAGATCAATGGAATGGTGCTTCAGCTATGTTGTGTTGCACACTTGACTTCAGTTAATGTACTTGGCTCGGAACTCAGACCATTCATTATCAATGGAGGTGCGATCACCGTGAATGGCGACTGTCAGCCTGCCCATATTGTAAATATTACGGGAGACATTAATCTACTCAGCTTTTGTTGGTAGACTTGTTCTTTTCCACAAAGTTGTGAGGCAGGCCCTTGCAGCCATCAAGCGCCCATGTGTCATTTTGGGTACCTTATGTGTTTGTTCTTCCGTCTCCACCAAGCTAAATAGGATCATGAGTGGTTGCTTCTCCCTCTCCTCCCCTTCAAGCTCTTTAATCCAGCTGAGCACTTCGTCCCAGTATGCTTGGACCGCCTTACACCCCCACCACTTGTGCCAGTAGTCTGCTTTCTGGCCACAACCCCGCCAACAGAAAGGACTTACATCCTGGTACATCCTGGCTAGTCTAAGTGGGTCGTACTGCCATCTATATAATAGATTAATCCCGTGTAGTTTGTACTGACAAGAGATGGAGGTTTTCGAAGTCCTTCTTCATATCTTAAGCGTTGTCTTTGGGGGGAGATTTCTCCCAAGGTCTTTTTCCCATTTGTGTTTCAAGGTGGCTGAGGGGGTTGTATTGACTTTAACTAGTGCTGTATACATTGGACTTATGAGGCCCTTGGAGCCTAAGTACGTGTCTAAAATTCTTTCGAACGGGCTGAGGTCTCTCTGTAGGGCCTCCTTCCAGACCTCTCTGGTCATGACGCCTTTCAATTTCAGATATTGAAAGACTGAGAGTGGACCTAGACCTGGGGCTTCCTCCAGCTCTTGGATGGTGATGAATGTGTTATTTCTCCATAGTTGCTCTGCCCTTTCAAGTCCTGCCTCATACCATGATTCAAACTGTCTGGATCAGGGATATCGTCCCGAACGCCCAGTGCCCATAGGTGTGATAGGGGAGAGGGCCATGTCGTGACCCCTTTCATTCCTTTGTTTGGTTTCCATATAGCCCATATAGTCCCGAGAATGGGATTGTTTTTACTGCTGTTTCGTAATAGGGGTCCCGGTACCCATAACCATTCTCCCACAATAAATGGTCGGAGATGGTAGTTGTCTAGACCTATCCATTGGCTGTCTTTTTGCTGTCTAAGATGCAGGATTAGCACTCGCAGTTGAGCTTCCCTATAGTTGAGCTCTATGTCTGGGAGGCCTACCCCACCATCATCTTTCCGAAGGTGAAGTAAAGCAACGGGGACCATGGGTTTTTTGTTTTGCCATAGAAAGGTGTGTGGGACTTTTTTAATGGTTGTAAAGAAATCTTTGGGTAATTGGATAGGGAGCATCCGGAATAGGTAGAGAAGCTTCGGCAAGATTACCATTTTAATGGTGTTCAAACGGCCCATCCACGACATGGTGAACCTTGTCCACCGTTCAATATCTTTTTGAATTGTGTGTAATATCGGGGGAAAGTTGGCTTCAAGTAGGTCATCTAGATCTTGGGTCACATTGATGCCCAAATACTGCAGCGTGGTGAGACTGACCTTCATCCCTAAAGGTGCAAATCGCCTCACCTCTGAGTCCCTACTCTTGTCGATCAGGAGGAGGACCGATTTCCTTGTGTTAATTTTCAGGCCCGCCAATTGGCCATACTCCTCAATTATCTCCATAGCGGCTGGTATCGAATTTAGGGGGTTGGTTGTATGAAGTAGAATGTCGTCAGCATATAGGCCTAGTTTATATTCTTGGTTTCCTACTTTAATCCCTTCCTCCCTTTTGTCGAGCCTTAGCTTCTGCGCCAGTGGTTCGAGAGACAACACAAATAGTATGGCGGATAATGGGCAGCCCTGCCTGATTCCTCTTTCCAGTGCAAACCACCTTGAGTAGCCACCGTTCACTGCCACAGAGGTCTTGGGGGCTGAGTATATTGCCTTGATGGCGCGGCAGAGTTTGGGACCAACATCTATCTAGACTAGGACCCTCTCCAGGAACTCCCAGTCCACTCTGTCGAAGGCCTTTTCGGCGACAAGTGACAGGAGGGTTGGCCCGTCGCTCCTCCTCTGTGCCTCATGTATTAGGTGTAATGTTTTCCTCATCGTGTCCGCTCCCTGTCTTCCCATTACAAAGCCGACTTGAACTGTGTGTATTAACTTAGGTAGATGTGTTTCTAGTCTGGCCGCTATTACTCTCGCGTAGATTTTGGCGTCTATGTTGAGAAGTGATATGGGGCGATACGACCCACAATGTTTTGGGTCTCTACCTTTTTTTGGGATGACCGTTAGAAGGGCCTGGGCAAAGGATGGGGGTGCCCGTCCCGTTTCAAAGATATTGTTGAATAAGGTCACTAGGAAGTGGGGTAAGAAACGCAGTGAATGTTTTGTAGAAGGCGGGAGTGAAGCCATCGTTCCCTGGCGCCTTCCCTGACTTGAGACGTTTGATAGCATCGGAGACTTCATCTCCAGTGACCGGTGCATCGAGGGCCTCAGCCTCAGAGTGCATGAGTGTAGGGAGACCTGCCTCTTTGAGATAAGCGTCTATCCTTCCCAATGGTGGAGGAGGGTCACTGGTGTATAAGTCTTCGTAAAAGAAGGCAAATTCCTCTTGTATGCCCTCTGGGGAAGATTCTACTGTATCTATGAGTACCATCTGTCCTCTCTATCATGTCCACCAATCTTTCCGCCCTTTGCGCGCAAAGCCTTGCCGCGAGGAGGGCATCATCCTTATCTCCCTTCTCGTAGTACTTTTGTTTCAAGTATTGTAGGGTCTTTTAGCTCCTCCTTTAGTTCCTTGGCTTCAGCAAGATGTATAGATCTGCTCTGTGGGGATGTCTGTGCTAGGCTCTCTGCTGTGTCTAGTTTCTTTCTGATGTTAGTCTCTATTAAAGTGCATTCTCTCTTCTTACTCGCACCCTCCCTGATTAGGATCCCACGCCAAGTGACCTTAGCCGCTTCCCATACATTCACTTTCGTGACTTCACGTGTCATTGGTTATGAAGAATTGTTTAATTTCATTATCCAATTCCTCCCTGAAAACCGTGTCCGACCATAATGTTTCATTGCACCTCCACTTTGTGTTGTGAAGGGTAAGGCCATCCCAGTCCAGGTCAGCCACGACCATATCATGATCAGACCAAGCAATGGGGTGTATGTCTGTGTTCTGAAGTATCCTCTTTAGGCCTTCAGAGAGGAACACATAATCTATTCTTGTGAGTGTATCATGGGGGATGGACCGGAAGGTGAATCCCTTGTCTAATGGATGTAGATGACGCTAGCTATCGGAGAGGCCGTATAGGGCAAGGGTTGTTTTGATTTCTGCATGTTCCTGCGTCGGAGAGGGTTGGGAGGTGTTGTGTGTGGTTTGCCTATCCATGGTACTGTTCATCCATGTGTTGAAGTAGCCCCCAAGAATAGTGTGGCCTTGTGATTTATTAAACAGGGTGTGTAAATTGTGGCAAGGGTTATAACTGGGTCCTTAATGGATCTCACTATTAACATGGCTCTACCCTCTGTGTCGGACCAGGAATTTAAGATCTTCATAAGGAGGTTCTTTCGGATCAGGATTCCCATCCCTGCCTTTTTGGGGATGCCCGAACTCCAGAAAGTGTGCCCCACCAAGCTACTGGGGATCCCTTTCTCACTGCCCCTCTGGTATTTTGTCTCTTGTAAGAACATGATATCAATATTAGACCTCTTGAATTCTCTCGCTACCAGTGAGCGTTTGGTGGGGGAATTTAGGCCTTTCACATTGAGTGTGCATATGCATAGCTTGTGATGTCTAGGTGTTGTTGCCATTATTATTTACCGGTGTGGAATGGCGCAATAAGTGCGTCTGCCTCAATGTCTCTGCTCTAGGTACCTGCCATATGTTTGACTCCTTGCTAGTGAGCTGGGTTTCGTATGACCCTTTGAGGGCCGCTAAGCATTCCTGGCGCTCAGCAGTCAATAGTTTCAAGAGTGCCTTTCCCTCCCTCTCTCCCCCATACTCATCTATCCCCTCCGACCGACCCTTCGCGTTGCACTACCCCACCCCACCCTACCCTCCCCCCAAACCGCACGGCGTCCGATTCGGCTGGGTTATGTTCACCCAGTCATTTTCGGACCACCAGCGGGAACCGTACCTCAAACGGTCCCATTCGCATATTCAAGTAACTTAACCATGAGCCCCCAAATCCCCCATGCATTATAGGAACATACGAACTGAACTGCGTTTCAACATTGAGAGCTTGATCACATGATCCCGATATCGGGTTTCCAACAAATCACCATATGGGCGATCTTTGTTTCTATGTTAGTTCTCACCACCTCCTTCATCCCTTCATTCCCCGGACTTATCTGCATAGTTATGGAATCGGGCAAGCACCGTTCTTGGACCTCCTGGTTTTCTGACTGCCCTGTGGACACGATACATCTTGGGCTCGTCAACTGAGTCATCATTGAAAAGCGATTTCATTCTGCTGTGCAGTGTTCTCTTCAGATCTGACTCAGTCTCGCCTTCATTTTCTGGGACTCCGAAGATGCGTATATTATTGCGCCGCTCTCTGTTTCCTAAGTCATCGATCTTTAGACTAAATTCTTCCTCTCTGGCTTAGAGTTCAGTGATTCGTACTTCCATTTGAGTCTCCAGGGTGTTCAGAGATGACTGATTGTGCTCGACCTCTTCAAGCCTATCCTCCATTTTATCCATCCTCTGCGTAATTTTATCAATTTTGCCACCAATATCCGCTCTCATACTCCTCATTTCATTGAGGATATCGGCGACATCTGCTTTAGTTGAGGCTGCCTCGGGTTTTGGTGACGACGTAGTCGCGGCTCCGGATGAGCGATAGCTATCTTGCGATGGTGCGAACTGGTATGCAGCCAGTCTCTCCTTGACGTTCATACGTTTTTATGGTATTTGGGCGAGTGGTCCCTCTCGGGGGTATGAAGAGAGGATAAGTAATAAGGCTTGTTCCTAGCACCACGACCACCTGGTTGGGTATGGCTCACCGATTGGAGGGCGCCGTTCGACTGAGGAACCCGGAATGTTGGAGGGGGCAGGGTTTATACTGCACCCTAGCTTATCAGAGGGTACCCACCCTGCAGTGTCGAGGTCCAGTGGAGGGGGATGTCCTAGGAGTAGTGGCTCTGAGAAGGGCACACGCCCTGCACCGCACAGGGGCCCAGCTCTCAAAGTGGATTGAGCTTTTTTCGAAGGTGATTAGTCTGTTCCTTGTGGGAAGGGTTCAACACTCACCAGTGGTGCCCATCTGAACGTGGTTCACAGTCTGCCGTTCGGACCCAATTCTCAGGAATTGCTGGCCTCGGTCTTCGTTCTGTAGGTTCCCTCTGGCGAGGACGCAAAAACCACCGTGGCCCAGAGGCACTGTATATGTTGCAACTGGTGTCTGGTCATAGGGCGCAAACAGGGAGCATGCACTTAGTGGTGGAGCCCCCACCTGCATTCTCTGTGAATCTTGTCCGACACCGGCTTCCAACCCCCACCTCTGTCTGCTATGGCCTCCTGAGAGGGGAGAAGTGACGGGGACCTCCGCGGTCGCCACCTCTTCGAACCTCAATTTAGAAATGCTATTTTGAGGATCCGTTAGATGGGGCAGGCCTCGCCGTGTAAATGGGGTGCCGGGCCTCGTGGGGTGTGCAGCCCAGGCCTGGGGAGTGCTGCTTATCGATGGGCCAGCGTGTGGCCGTACTTCACCATGCGTCTAGGCCAGTGCCTCCGTGCCGTGGGGGGAGGTAGTGAGCATCCGGGATGCAGCGTATGCAGGAGGGGCTCCAGAACAGGGGGGCTGCTCAGAGGAGCCGGCGCCGATGGCAGAGAGGGGTGCCCTGCAGTAAAATTTGCCGATGTCGCTGGCGAGCGAGGGGGAGCCTTCAACCGACTTCATACCTTCCTCGAGGGTGCCCGTGAGTGTCCGGACGGCCCTGGCCGTGGTGCGCCACGAGCCTTGCGTCGGTCGTTTGAGGAGAGAGCTTGTTGTGCAGGGCAGTAGGGAGGTAGGGGGGTTTGGTCCTCCAGGACCGCGGGTGTGTTGATGTGGGCCAGGAACGCTGCACATGGGCGGGGTGTAGGGGGAGGATCACCGTCGCGCGGCGGGAGACAGCAGCCTCAGGCCACGTGTGATCTCGGCTGTGCAGGTGCTCCTCGCGTGTTAGTCCATAACTCGGCGAAGCCTCCACCGTTTCTCGTCGGGTTTGGACTTGGGGTGTGCAGGGGACCTTGGGGCTTCGATTCCAGTAAGTCTCCTATTCGGGGTGGTCCAGTAGTGGGGGCTCATGCCACTTTGGAGGACCTCAGTACAGAGCTCGCGCGGAGGAGCTTGCCATCCGTGCGCCCCCTGGTGGCCTGTCCGAGAATCCACCTTTTACAATAATAAGGTGAGGAGAAGGCCCAAGGGGGAGGAAGGAGTTGAGGCCAAGGGAGGTGGGAACACATGAAGACAACCTGGTATTGAATCCAGCTCTCCCATATTGCAGACCCATCTTTAACCAGAGGCATTACCAAGGGACCGGGAGAGGGTTCGAGAGTGCAAATCATCCAACCAGGGATGGGTGGCGTCCCCGTGGATACCAGGTGAGCGTAACATAACTTGCTAATTAATAGATTGAGAGCTGAGAGGTTGATATTACTGTTTCATAAACTATAATATTTCTTTAGCTTTTTTTGCTTTTTAGTTTGGGCTATTAGGTTGCGGTAGCCGTCAGCTGGCTAGTCATGGCCGCCACTCTCCCTCTGGCACTTCAACACTCAGAAATTCCGATTCTTTGCTTATCATCGCTAGGATTCTCAGTCAATTATGTAAAGTCCTGCTTGGCTTCTTTCCAGCACACTTTGTCCTTGGGGTCCCGTCTGAACATGCTGTCCTGACTCGCCACCACATCAGAGAACAAAGTGAAATCCATCCTTGCAAAGGCCCACCTGCTTTCATGGAAAACGGCAGTGTCAGTTCACACTCTGAAGTTCCTGTAGGGATGAGGTCTTCCTGCATCCCCCTGGTTCAGCATTGCAGACTTCGGATGAGGCCTCTCTGAGAATTTCTCGATTCCCGCTGCAAGCAAATCTCAGTCGTTTGGGAGGATAAAATTATTTTCACACAACCCTTCAACGACGCTCTGTGTTGTTGGGCACTATGCTCCAATATCACCCAAGGGGCACCTCCGACTGCTGGACCATCAAGTGACATCCATGATGGATTTGTCCCTAGAAGGCTGGAGAGCCCACACGGGCAGTTACCATGCAAGAGGCCTCGGGTCACAGGCAGAGAAGATGCTGCGTATCAACGTCTTGGAATTGCAAGCAGTGTTCTGGATGGTGAAGTCTTTTGGCAGACACCTACTGCATGGAATTGCAATCCTGCCAGGATTGGGATCTTCTGCAAAGCCAAGTTAATCGCATATTGCATGTTTGGGGAGTCCCAGACATAGACCTCTTTGCCACCAAGGCCAACAGGAAGTGCAGCGCATTCACCAGCGGTTCCCTCACGTGTGAAGACTGAGGGATGTGTCCACGTTCCTGTGAGACTCCAAGTTTCTTTATACATTTCCCTGTTTTCTCTCATCCGGCAAGTACTCAATGTTTTCAGACGACATCAGTGCAAACAGATCTTGGTGGCTCCTGCTTGGCTGAGACAATTCTGGTTCTCCGAAATCTTCACTCTCTCTTCAGTACCTTGCATCAAGTTACCTCTACTCTTCAACCATTCTGTCCAGGGACAATGGAGCAGTGCTCCACTGCAACCCGGCCTCCCTCAATCTGATGGCCTGGCTCCTGCGCTCATAGAATTTGGATAGATTCCTATGCCTACTGACTGTTGGGATATACTGACCAAGGCCCAAGCGTCCCCCACAGCTTCCTGTTAGAAGAATAAAGGGGAAACGCTTCAATGTTAGGTGTGTTGCTCAGGGAATTGGCCCCTTCTGCTTACAGGACATCTTGCCTTATTTTTTTATCTCTGGCTTGGAGTGGATTGGTGCATTCATCAATAAAGGTGCATCTTGCAGCCATATCAAAATTTACTCGTTCCTCAGGAACACCTTCTTTTTCGTCTCAGTTTCATTAAAGAATTCCACAAGGGGCTGTTCTGTTCTGTTCCTTTCCTCCAGTTCAAGCACCGACTCCTGACTGGGAGTTGGATGTGGTCCTTTTCAAGCCTATGGGTTTCTCCTTCGAGCCCCTACACAAGTTCAGTCTGATAGTCCTGGAAGACTTGTATTTTCTTTGCCATCACCTCTGCAAGGAGGGTGGGTGAAATCTAAGCTTTTTCGTGCTAGCCTTCTTACCTAGTATAATAGTCCAAGGTAGTTCTTTCGGACACATTTTACTTTCATGGCCAAGGTGCTGTCCCTGTTCCATCTTAATGAACCAGTGGTTTTAACTGTTTTCATTGGTTCCCCCTCTACTCCGGCTGAACGTTCCTTACATTCCTTGAATGTTATGGAAGCTTTGAACTTCTGTGAAGCTCTCACCAAACAGTTTTGTAAGTTTTCTCAGTTATATGTGACATTTGGTTCTTTGGCCTTCGGCAAGAGTCTTTCCAAATACTCCATTTCCCGTTGGCTGCCTTCATGCATCTTGTGCTGTTATCAGCTGGCCAACAGGCCCCTCCCTGGCAGGCCTAGAGTGCACTATATGAGGGCTGTTGCTACTATGACAGCTTTTCTCTCTGGTGTTCCGCTGGTGGATATCTGCAGCCAAATGGAGATCGGTGCATACCTTTACGAAGTTCTACTGTGTCGACAGAGATTCCACAGACGAGTCCAGGGTCGGCCACGCGGTGCTGCGCAATCTGGTGAGGTGTTTCCCTCCAGGTAAGCCTTACATCTGCCATTGTTTCTTGTAAGTACTGCCTTGTAATCTATTCAAATAGCATGTGAATCAATGAGAGATCAAATGTTGGAGAAGGAATAAGTTACTTCCTGTAACTCCTGTTCTTCAGCATTGCTATCTTTCATAGATTCGCATGCAATCCTCCCGCCTCCCCAGTTTGCGGCTCTTCCTGGCTCATTCACCTGCCCTTGCCACATTTGAAGATGGCCTCCTGGGTTGAAGCTAAGGGGGACCTGCCAATTGGCTGTGGTTCAATCTGACCCAAAACGAATTTAAAAGAGCACTAAAGTGACAGCAGTTTTAAAATGTTAATGTAAACTGCTTTTAATGTTAGAGGATTCCCAGTCTGACAGTGAGGAATGTTCAAACAGCATGTGAATCTTTGAAAGATACCAATGCTTGAGAACAGGAAATACAGATAAGCAGGTAAGTAACTTATTCCATATTAATTCTCTTTCTTGTCTCTAAAATAATCCAGATCTGTAGTCGACTTTCGAAGACAACAGTTGTAATTAATTGATACTCCCTTGTTTCTCAGACATCATTAACCTGCTTGGAATTCGTTTCGACTTCCATCACTAGAAGATTTAGGGCCTCATTACACGGATGGCGGAGAACCATGGCGCTATTAGCGCCATGGTTCATGCCGGTAAAATACCGGCACCGCCTTGGCGGAAAGGGGAATTACCGCCCCATTCCAAGGTTGGCGGGGCAGTAATTCCCCCTTCCACCATTGCCCTTCCCCATTCCCATTTTTGCCCCATAGGGCATAATGGGATTGGGGAAGGCGCTAATTATGGTACCGCAAATTGCGGTACCGTAATTAGCTCCCTGGGTCCCTTTGCGGGTTGGTTTTTAAAGCCTGCAAAAAGCAGGCGTTAAATCCCCCAACCCGCAAAGGGACCTCGTAGTAAGGAGGTAAGGATTTACCGGTACCGGTAAATCCTTACCGCCATCCGTGTAATGAGGCCCTTAGCCTCCATCTTCAGTTATATAAAACCCTAATTCTGTTCTGATGAGTTGATCCCTGCTAAACTCTGGAAAGAGTTAAATCCTTTCTCTCAATCTACTCTTTTGGAAATGATTCACTCCTCTTTCACTCAAGGCACTTTTCCTTGATATCTGCAAAATTGGCATTATTACGCCTTTATTTAAGAAGCACTTGGCTGACTTCGATGACTACTCTAAACTTAGGCCAATCGCTAATCTTCCCTTTTTGGGAAAAACCTTTGAAAAAGTAGTTTTGAATTAGTTAGGTGATCATATAAACCTACATCCTCTATTTTGACCATAGCAATCAGTCTTTTTCCAGTTTCATAGTACTGAAACGGCTACCTTTCTTTTGCTTGATGACATATTAAAGATAACAGATGATAGAAATGCCTGCTTATTGGTATTACTTGATAATTCAGCAGCATTTGATACTGTTAATCATGAAAATTCGCTCTGAATATTCAATGATCGGATGGGCCTTGAAGGTGCTGTACTGAAATGGTTCCATTCTTGTTTGACTTTAGGGTCACAGTGTGTTGCAGCCAAATCAAATATGTCCACACCAATCTCAGTTGTGTGCACAGTTCCTCGGGGCTCACTTTTGTCTCCCATGATGTTCAATCTCTATATTGAGCCTTTAGAAGAGATTTATTTTTTATAAAACATGTTATTAGTTTTGAAACGCAGGTAGTAAATCTGCACATTTACCAGTACATAACAAACAAACAAATCCACATGTTAGTAGAGTATATTTTCACTCTCCTCATATTCCAGTACATTGTTCAGTGTACGGATCCAAAACTTATTTTAGCTTGCATCTTCCCATTTCTGCCATATCTTTTCGCTTTCCCAGGACACCCTCTGGCTGTATATATACGATGTTGCATTATCATACACATTTACATCCGCTACCCGTTGCGCAAAAAGCATAGCAACACTGGATCCCCACAGTTTAGCTATATTGTGCTTTATCAACCCTGTGGTCGTGGAGAGTAATAGCTTCTCAAAACATGTAGTGTTCCCTTCCTCCTCAATACCCAACAGCATCATTTTAGGGTCCATTGAGGTGACATGTCCCAAGACTTCAGTCAATTTATTACAGCACCGGTGCCAATATTCTTTAATCCGGGGGCACCTATAAGTTTTTTTTTTTCAAAACTTCTTTTTATTTGTTTTGTACATACAAGCTTCCAAAATGCCATCAAATAACAAAAGCGCTATTCACAGCTTAGTTAGAACGGTAACAGAAGAAATTAAATAACAGAAACAAATAACAGTAATGGACCCTGGGAGGGGGGGTTCAGGGGGAAAAAGGAGAGAGGGAGACAGCAAATTTTACATGGGTTGGGGAGATAATGCACATCAGCATACTAGGTCGCCTTGCTTGCCTGTCATCGATTCGCGAGAGAGCTTGCGGCTGGTCATCTGGAACGTCCTTTGTGTACAGCTCACCTACAACACAAATGATTCCGGGTTATGCCTTGCGCCCTCCGGTTAGTCCTTTAGTCTTGTTTCTCCATCCATCGAAGGGGAGGGGGTTTTCTTGCCAACCCTGGATATTGCTGCGTGTAGTCCAAGAAGGGGGCCCAGGTCTGTAAAACTTGTCCCTGTTGCCAAACCGGAAGGCTGTACATTTTTCTGCCGCTTTTAGATCCCAGCACTTGCACCACCACATTGGGACTGCTGGGCCTTCAGGATTTTTCCAAAGTTTGGCTATTGATATCTTTGCAGCCGTCAGTAGATGCAAGCACAGGTCTTCCCTTCGGCTGGTCAGAGGGAATTGGCCTTTGCCCGTTACTCCCAATAAGTCAATTCATGGGTCCCATTGGATCTTGAGACCATTGATCGATTTAATTTGTTCCAGGATGATTTTCCAGAGTTGGGTGGCCTTGGGGCATGTCCATAGGAGGTGGTATAGAGTGGGGGAATAGTGGGGTTACATTTATTGAATATCTCCGGTGTTCGGTGCCGGCTGTAGCACACTTTAAATGCCCCTTCTTTGTTAGTTATACACTTGGAGCTTTTGTGTGCTTGGTCCCAGATGCTACCCCACTCCTCTGGTTCGATGTCCCTACCTATGTCTGTTTCCCATTTCAACATGTAGGCCTCTTTTTTGCTTGGGTCTGTTCTGTCAAGCAACTTGTATACGGTGGATATTTTCCCTTTGGGGGGGTTCGTTGTGAGTGTCCACTCTAGAGCTGTGAGTTCTCTGCTTCCATTTTTCTTCATTGCTTCACTTGAGAGCCAGTGCCTGAGCTGTGCATATCGGAACCTCTCTGTCTCTGGAACTTGGAATTTGGCTTTACAGGCTTCCAAGTTCAGTGAGTTTCCATTCTCGAAGAAGTCTGAGATGTTCTTCAGTCCTCCTTCCTTCCATCTGTGAAAGTTATTTTGGGTGATGTCTGGAGCGAAGTCCGGATTGTCCCAGATGGGGATAAGTGGTCCTATGGTACTCCTACACTTCCACTGGCGGGCTGCTCTATTCCAGTTCGTCACTGTATTTTTCGTCGCAGGCAGGGGTCCTACGTTCAGGGGGGGTGGGTGCTGAGACTCTTCATATGCGGAAGCGATTCTCTTGGATTCTGGCACCAGGCTTCTTCCAGCTCCAACCATCGGGGTCTGTTGGTGCCTATTTTCCATGCGAAAGCCTGTGAGAGCTGCGCCGCTAAGCAGTACCTGGGCACATCCGGGACCCCTAGGCCCCCCACCACCGAACCCCGAAGCATAATGCGCCTCAGCATTCCTGATTTCTTTCCTTCCCAGACGTATTTCAGGATGTCCCCCTGCAGGTTCTGTATGGCTGCCTTCTGGATGGTTACTGGTAGGGCTAAACAGTAGTAAAGCAGTCTTGGGATTAGGTTAATGTTCAGAGCTGTAATCCTACCAAAACATGATATTTCTTGTTTCTGCCAGCGTGTTAAATCGTTTCTAAATTCTTTCAACAGTGGGAGGATGTTGATTTAGTATTTTATTATTTATTTATTGCATTTGTTATGCACCCAAACCCTTAGGTGCCACGACGAGGTTACAGACAGCTTGATAAAGACATTTGGTCGCAGACCCTTACAATATACATAATACGGATACATAATAATTACATAATATTTACAAAGATAGTGTTACAGGATATACACAATTAAAAATGTCAGAGTACAACTAGTGCAAGAAATGTTTGCAACTTCTGAGCGCCCTATGCTATTTTAGTATTGATTAAATAGCCATGTTTTTAGCGCTTTTTTGTAGCCTGAGAGGGTGTCATGATGCCTACCCCCGGGCATCCGGATCGAGTCCATCAGCCCCGGGAGCAGGCATCCAGATACTCATTAAAACCCCAACAGCCCTGGCTGGGGGCTGTTTGGATTCATTCTGGCGCCTTAGGCGCCAGGCTCATCATAGAAATCAGTCCTGGCGCCATAGGCGCCAGGCTCATAGACTTTACTTACCTTATGCAGACCATGCTGCAAATGAGTCCAAGCCAACGTGAGGCCTGGAAGGGACTATTTTTGTTGTTCTGCATCCAGCAGCGTAACGCTCACCGTGTCTGCAAGTCAGCATCCAGTCTTCTGCCACGCTCGCCTCGAATCCGGAGCTCCTAGACAAAAGGAAAAGAAAGGAGAAGAGGTTAGATCACGGACATTATTCGATTCCTTACCTGATTCCGGACCCAGCACATCTCCGAGCCTGGAAAGGACATTATTTCAGCAAGCGTCGCTTCGCCAGCAGCAGCGCTGCGCTATACTCACCAGTCCACCGCATCTTTCAACTCGGCGCTGCCTCCATCATTTTCTTCGTCGAAACCCAGCACCTGGGGGGAAAACAAAAGGAATAAAAAGGTGAGCCGAGAAAACCGACAAAGTCAATCTCTTTGCCACCATAGGCTTACCTGCTTTACCACCGGAGGTATTATCCTTTAATTCGCCGCACCTATAAAGGGAGAGAAAACAGCAAGTTAAACTCATGCAACTTTTACCGGACAGTGTTTGGTAATACAGACTCTTACCTGAACGCCATCATCTGCCGCCAGGCAATATACTTTTGGACCCAGCTGCAACCTAACGAGAGAATGGAACAAGAGTGAACATCGGACATATTGAACTCTTTGAACTTTATAGACACTGGAGTCAATATTCCTCCAGAACTCCTCCAGTACCTTCAAACCAGTGAAGTAACTGGTATCTACGCGCCTCTGCATGCCATTTAAAAACATAAGGTGAGGTTACCAAGAGGGGATATCGGAGGTGATTAGTGGGGAGAACGAGAACAGTTGGGGGGGGTGTGAGGGGCATCACTAAAGTCCACGGGTGGCTAAATCCCTTTAGCCACTTGCAGGAGAATACTTCTACGAGTCCAGCAGACAAGATTAGGCGGGCCAGTCCAGACTGTCATCTCTTCACTACGCATCACGTTGGTGGAGACCGCAGCTGTCCGGGTCCGATCGACGCCCCTGTGGGAACCAGGTGAGCGTAACAGAGGGTTACCTCTTGTTTGATGTTTAGTGGGAGGGAGTTCCAGTGTTTGGGTGCTAGGTATTGGAAACTGCTGCCTCCTGCTCTAACATTTCTATAGTGGGGCATCGCTAAGAGTAGTTGGTTGTTGGATCTCACGGTTCTAGTTGACTCTTTTTTGGTTATAGCCCTGCTCAGGTAGATGGGGGATTTTTCTAGGAGGCATTTGAAGGTGATGCAGAGAGTTTTAAAGATGATTCTGGCTTCAATGGGCAGCCAGTGATGATCTCTCCTAGTCTTAGAGTTGTGATCACGTTTTCTAATACCTAGGACGGCTCGTAGAGCTTTGTTTTGTATTAGTTGTAGTTTTTTGAGGTTAGTGGAGGAGGTGCCGAGTAGCAACATATTGCAATAGTCGAGTTTTGATAAAATCGGGGCCCTCACCAAGGTGATGCAATTGGTGGGAGTCAGGAACTGCCGGATGAGGGTAATTAGTTTCACGTCGTAGGACGTGGAGGATGCCAAGGTACTAATATGCTTAGTCATTGTGAGGTTTGCGTCCAGATAGACTCCTAAGGTTTTCACTTGCTTCAGGACAGGTATTGTGCTACCATCAATATTGATGGAGGAATAGTCTGGATGAAGTGTAGATATTTTTGACTGGGAACCCACTATGAGAATCTCTGTCTTCTCATCATTAAGACAGAGGCTGTTGAGTGCCATCCAGTTTTGTATTATGGCATAGATTTTAGTGATTGCCAGTATGTCTTGGGTGTAGTTCCCTGAGAGTGGAATGAGGATCTGGGTGTCATCTGCAAAGTTAGTGTAGATGACATCCATATCGGCTAAGGCTGAGAAGCGTAGCTCTGTGTATGCATTATAAAGAGTAGGGGGGAGGCAGGAGCCTTGGGGTGCACCAATAAGGACTTGGATGGGGTCGGCAGCTTCTTTCCCTATAGAGACTCTGGAGGTCTGTTCAGCTGAGAATGATTTCATCCACAAGGTGGCATCAGTAGAGAAGTTGAAGTCTTTAGCTAATGTGGCGCAGAGTTTATTGTGATACACAAGGTCGAACGCTGCAGATAGGTCCAACAAGAGGAGAATGCAAAGTTTACCTGAATCCCCGATAGTGCCCATCTGAATTTTTAAGTCCAACAGTGCAGTTTCCATGCTTTGGTTGGGCCTTAATCCAGATTGTCTAGTGCCCAGGAGCTGGTTGTGTTCCAAATGGGTTTGGACCTGGGTGTAGGCTGTTTTGTCAAGTATATTAAGCAGAAACGGTACTGCTGTAATTGGTCTCTAGTTAGTGGGCACGGATGGATCTAGGGAATGTTTGTTTAGTAGGGGTGTAACCCAAGCTTCTTTGATGCTGGCTGGGACTAGATCGGTCTTGAAAGAAGCATTAACAAAGTTAGTTATGATCAGAGTGAGAGTGTGGGCGCAGGATTTGACTAATTGCGCTTGGACAGAGTCTCATTTGCAGTTAGAGGCTTTAAGTTTAGATATGGTGTTGAGCACTGATTCTTGCGTGACTGGAGTGAAGGAGAATTTGGGGTTGACATTCCCAGTTGAGTAGGTTGATCTTGGCGGCTAAGGCATCTTGAATTTTAGTACCCCATTCTTTGCTGGAATTGTATATTCTTTATGATTTGCTTGGCCGCTGGACCCCCAGGTAACTGTCTTGGGTTTTTGCGCATGGAATCAGGTAGTCGGCTTCCAGTACTCTCTTCAGCTTTTTCAGCATGTTGATGCTCATTGCTGTTGATTTGGAGAAGTTTACCTGAAATCATGATGCCACCCCAAATGCTTCTAATTCTTGCCACAGTGCCTTTGTGGATGCTTCCGACAGGGTGATCGTCAATAGAACGTCATCTCTGTATAAGGCAGCTTTGTACGCTTCCCCATTGATTTTTAGGCTGTATATTGGCGGGTTATGGCGGATTCTGCTGGCAAATGGCTCCATTGCAAATATAAGGGGCATCCTTGTCTGGTGTCTCTCGTTATGTTGATTCTGTCCGATCTGGCCCCATTCATTCTAAGCCTGGTAGAGGTGTGTTGGTAATTGGCTAGTGTCCATTTTAAGTTTGGGCTGAATCCATAGTGCCTGTTAGGCAGAAACCTGTGCAGTTCCCTTTGGGAACACTGCAAAAGATTTAGGACTACAGGTGTTAGCAGTAAACCCGCTTGGTAGCAGTCTGTACCACCCAGATTTACCTGGTAGCTGTGGCTGAGCAGTCAGACTTCCCTCAAGAAGAGTTAGGCAGTATGCAAAGTATACACAATAGGCACTCAGATACAATAACACAAGCAAACACTGACCAGAGCTTTGGTATCAAAGTATATAATTATTTATTTAAAAACACACTGTTTGAAACACTCCAGCACTCTTATTGTAAAACACTCTAAACACAGTTACTATTATAATATATACAACCCTCATTCCTTATCAGACAAGTCTTAGTTAACACCACTTATTTCCAGACAGAGGTGAGCGCTTAACTATAGATGGCACTCCAATAAGTTCATGAAGAAGGGAGGGAAAAAGACAGAATATGTGAAGATACACCACTCTAAGATTTAGGGACACTTTTAGCAAGGCAGAAGAGCAAATGTCACTTGTGAGCCAAAGTCCATAGGCTGGGCCCACTCAGAGAGAGCAGAGCACAAATGCGCCCAAGATCACACAGTTACACTAGGCTTTGAAAGTCTTGCAGAGAGTTCGAAAAGAGTTTAGAGAGGCTCAGAAAAGTTTAGCCATGGTGTCCCAGGCTAACCCAGGTTCGAAAGCCGGGGGCTAAATCTACCCCGTACAGTCGGTGGCAAGGGAAGCCAGGCGGAACACGGTACCTTAAGTGGGAAGGATCTTCCAGCGGTGGCAGTTGTTCCTGGCAGCGGGTGCAAGTCTTGGCGTCGTCCAGGGGAAGAGAAGATCTCGACTTGGAGGAAAGATGAAGGTTGTTGCACTGCCAGGGAAGAAACCACCTGCGGACTTTTCCGGTTAAAGGTATTACCCTTTATTTCGCGGTCGTGGTAAAATATGGTATTCCGGTTGCCGGGGTGCTTGGCTCAGGCAAGGCGGCCACGAGATGCGTCGGGAAGGCGAAAAGATGGTGAAACCGGTTATCCCCACTAGTCAAAGGAAGAAGACTCTCCAGCGGGAGATCTCCTCTGTCGTTGGGAAAAGTGGTGAGACGGTCCAGCAGGGCTCCACCGGTGGTGTCGTCGGGGCAGGTCGGCTCAGCTTCTCGCTCGTCGGATTCTTAGGTCCTGTGGCGACTTCTGAAGTTCCAGTCCCCAAAGCCCTGCTTTTATGCAGAAAACCCCCATTCACTCAGCCTAGCTGTCAATCAAACATAAGTGGTGAGCCGGCCGGCTCACCACTTGGGCCAATCAGGACGGAGTGCGACTTGAGTTGCCTAGGCAACTCAGTCCCGGGTGCCTAAATCCCCCTCCAGCCCTCCTAAGTACCCCAGACAGAGTGGCACCACTTTGGAGGGCTTCTGTGGAGAAGCCCGCCAAAAAGTGGAACAAAGGGCTCGACTTGGGTTGGAGTCACAGAAGAGAACACAAACGCCATTTTAGAACTGAGTTTTGGCAAAAAATACCAACCAGAGAATTAATAATAATTAAATAAACCGGCGGTATGTTCGAGGCTATCGTAATTAAATAAATAAAGATAGTAGCCTCGAGCAATGGGAAAATCCCATAGAGAAATATTCGCGGTTGAATATAAAAAGTAGTATCCACTGCCACCAGCCAAAACTCGACCAGGGGGGACAGAGACGTGCCCCCTCGACTAACAGACCCCGGGGCAATCGAATTGCCCCAGCCAGTACGTCCACAATATGATGGTTTGTACTGGTTCTGTTCAGAATTCAAGACTAGTAAAGTCAATGGTGACTTTACATGCCCTGTGAGACAGTAGTCAGTCCCAGGGTATGGAGTCTATACTGGGGGGTCACTATGACACCCCTGTGTTACTGCACTGAGGGTGCTGTGTAACACACATCACAAAAACACATGAAGCCCTATGGAGTAAAAGACCCCATAGCCCATTAAACACATCTAGAGTCAAAGGAACACACTCAAATCATGTCCAAGAGTGAGGGTAAAAGAGTCTCACTCTTGGCAGGAGAACAAAATAAACCCCAAAAATCCAGCAGAGCTGCTGGGGGACTCACTAGGTTAGGAAATTCAGCCTGAACAGAGAATTCTCCCTAACAGTGCCGTAATGTTTCTTGTATGTAGCCCCAGTCTAACATGTCGAAGGCTTTGTGTGCGTCGAGCGATATGACCATCATTTCCAGCCCCACCCTGTTTGCTGACTTGATTATTTTTATAGTTCTTCTGATCCTGTCCTGTGTGCTGCGGCCCGGGATGAAGCCCGTTTGGTCTTGGTGTATTATATCTGGGAGTAACCGGGATGAAGCCCGTTTGGTCTTGGTGTATTATATCTGGGAGTAACTGCACTAATCTACTCGCCAGGATTTTCGCAAACACCTTGGCGTCCTTATTTAAAAGTGTGATGGGTCTGTATGATGAACATTGATCAGTCTTTCCCCGGGTTCGGTATGAGGACAGTGAGCGACGACTCCATGGATGGGGTGGTGGATCCTGTTGAGAATAATGAGTTGAACAGACTTGCTAATTGGAGCGCAAGGAAATGGGCAAATTTTTTATAGAATTGGGCTGTGAGCCCATTCGGTCCGGGGATCGTGTTTTTCAGGGAGCAAATGGCATTACCCCCTTCTTCAGCAGTAATTGGGTGTTCCAGAGATTCTAGTTGGGGGTGCGATGGTTCTTTTTGGGCAGTTGCCAGGTATTGCTGTCGTGTAGACTTGATCGTTTGGAGGCAGGTCATCATTCCCTTGTGATGATCTGTCACAATCGTAAGTTTCTCTGCATTTGTGTAGCGGAGAATGCTGTTACTGTCTGCTAGGCACTGGATATTGTTCCGCAAGCGTACCTTCTTATGTTTGTGGACCAGAAGGCGGTTTGCTTTATTACTATTTAAGTAATAAAATTGCTTGGTGAAGGCCAAGGCTCTGGCTAATCGGTCCGCTAGATGCATTTCCAATGCTGCTTTCGCTCTTTTGAGTTCACGGCCTGATATTGTAGTTTGGCGCCGTTTGAAGCTCCTCTACGTTTACGCGACCCTCGCCTCTAGACTATCTTGCTACACGTGCCCTATTCTTGCAGACAACATAGGCAATTGTGATTAGTGGCACGATTCCACCGATACAATGCAACTCGGGGCTAATATACCCTATGTAGAATTTTGAGCTGTATCAGCCGGATTCTTAAAGAGATTGCGATCTCTCGTGGGTACATCAATGCCACCAGCCAATCCTCTGATTGTATTGGTCCGACATCCGCCTCCCATTTGAGCTTTAGGTTACAAAGGTCAGGTGTGGAGGATAGGATTTCGTACATTAGAGGTAATTTTAGTAGGTATGCATTCTAGTACTATATTCCTTTCAAGTGGTGTACATTCTAGCATATCCAATAGTTTGGGGAGGTGTGTATGTAGAGCATGCGAGAGCTGGGGGTAACGATAGTGTTCTGTAACGGGGAGACCAAACCTATTTGTCAGGTCCTCAAAGGAGGTCAGTTTGCCGTCTATAATTACATCTCTGATCTTTATAATTCCCAATGATCTCCGGCCATACCAGTAGTTTATCTAGTTCGGGTAGGCTACTGTTTTTCCATAGCGTTTGCACCGGGGTAACCTTCTTATCCCAGCCAATATATAGGTGGGTTTACCGCCATATTTATGTATTATGGGCTGTCATTGTGCAGGGAGGGGGTTTCGTCAGGGTCTGGTAAAGACTCATGAGTGGGGATATGCCTTGCATCCTGGTGATCTCAACTCAAATGGGAGGTAGCTCTTTGTCTCCATGTAGGATATGGTTAATCACCGCCATTTGACTTGCCCAATAGTATGACTGCGGGTTTGGTAGCCCAAATCCACCCTCCCAGATGGACCGTTGCAGTGTCTGTAACGCAGTTCGTGGGTGCCCTCCACCCCATATCAGAAGCGCAATAACGCCATAATTTTAAAGTAGGCAGCTCTTCCAAGCAGGGTCAATAGGCGCAGTACCGAGAGTCGGACATCTGCAATACATTTTTCTGTGATCGGGTATAAATTCCTGGTTATATATTCCGAGAGATCTGTCGTGATTTGGATCCAGAGATAGCGGAAGTGTTCTAGTTGAATGCAGTATGGGCAATGTGGAGGGATTGTTTGGGTCGCCCCCTTTATCGGAAAAAAGATGGACTTATTCCAGTTCACCTTTAGCCCTTTAAAGATCCCGTATTGTTCCAGTATCTCTGTATCTTCCAGACAGGAGCAGATTGGGTCCCCTAAATATATCAGCGTATAGAGAGACCTTGTCCTCCACACCCTCAGGCCACCGAAAACCCATCCACAAATTTGTTTGACGTAATAGTATGGCTAGGGGTTCGATAATTGGTGCAAAGAGCAGTGGGGATAGGGGACACACTTGTCGTCTCCCCTTCCCCAGTTGGAAGACCCGTGAACGCCATCCATTAACTCTGACTTCTGCCACCAGAGATGTGTACAGAAGCTGGACCCGTCCCATATAGAATTCCCTGAATCACATTTGCCGCATGATTTCCTAAAGGCCCTGCCAGAAGACAGAGTCAAAAGCCTTCTCAAAATCAACAGTCAGCAGTGCAAGAGGCTCCTGGCTGGATGAAGCTTTTTCTAGCATCAAATGAAGTCTGCGGATATTCATGTGTGTGGATTTTTGTGGCATAAATCCACACTGGTCTGGGTGTACCAGAGAGGCTATTACAAAAATGGAGTTTGGGAAGGTATCTCGCGCTCTTCACACACACAAAGTTTATAGAGAGTCCACTGATATAAAGATGATATCACTGCATCAATTCAGATGATTAGTAAATAGTTATTTTATTCTTCAGATTATGATCAGCCGACACGTGTTTTGACCCCCCCTAGTCGTTCTCAAGGCTGTATTCATGTTTTAACATTGTACACAAAAAATGTATAACAGAAAATCAACAAAAGTATGGTACAGCACACCATTCACATTGCATTATAAAATTTTAAGAATATTAAAAATAAATGAATGTTATGTTCGTTCCAATTATTGCAAGTTGAGAAAACATACCATGTAGTGCAACACGTCAGGTCAGGGATGGAGGAATGGAGTCAGGTTGTAGCAAGTTGTTTGGGAGAAAAATTGAGATTTTGGAAAATGGAAAAGGGACACTGGTTACAATAATTGTCCCAATACCCTCTAGTCATCAGATAGCAAGTACATGATTCAGTTTTAAGTGGTAAATCTCATTGGTGAAACGACTGAACCCGATCTATTGTTGAGCATGCTAAAGTCCAAGCATCACATTATTAAAAGAAAAAAAGGGAGAATATTACCTTCTGTAGCATGTTCGCAAGTACCTTTGCCAAAACCTTTGTTTCACTGTTGATTAATGAGATCGGCCTGTACGAGCTGCATAGCTCCGGGGGTTTATCCGGTTTTGGGGTGACAATTATACTTGCTTTGCGGATCGTCCGGGGGTAGGATCAATTGTTCTTTACAATGAAGGAACATTTTAAGAAAGTGTGGTGCCAGTTCGTTACCTCCCAATTTCTTCCATGTATCAATCGGGAATCCATTGGGCCCCGGTGTTTTCTCTGACTGCATTTGTGATATGGCAGTCACAATTTCTTCTTCTGTAATATTGTTTTCCAGGTATGATTTTTGTGTAATTGCCAAACAGGGAAGTTTAATGTAATTAAGCACGGTAGTGCTGATGGATTCATTGGGGGATTTGTATAGGTTTGCATAGTAATATGCAAAACCCTCAGCGATATCACAATCAGATTGTAGTAGTTCAAGTTGTGTTCTAATTTCCCTGACTTGCCTGTGACCTGGAGCCTTGCGTTCCAGCCAGGCCAGAATCTTACCAGCTTTATTCCTAGTTTCATACAGTCTCGTGCGCATCTCCGATTGTCTAGGGCGACATTACGTAGGCATTCTTTGGCCACCAAGTGGGATCAATGTGTGTCGGGCGACCTCCTAGCTATGTGTTCTGTTTCTTGCTGCATTGCTTCCTGTTCTGCCGCCACCACTATTTGTTGACAAGCTATTTTATGAGCCTATTTCCAGGAGAGAATCTCTCCTTGGAGGACCGGTTTATATGCTTCCCACAATGTCGCTTGACTGTCTACTGTTCGATTCAAAATATGTGGCTGTTATCTCCTGGATATGATCAATGAGCTCCGGGAAGCCAAGATAGTAACTATTTAGATGCCATGACGGGGGAGGGAGTGGCCTATTGGTCGTCAACTCCATCATCGGGGGTGAATGGTCGGATATGCCCCGGGTAAGCAGAGTCGCATTAATTGCTCTATGTGCTTCTACTGTTGGGAGGAAAATGTAATCCAACCTTGAGAGGGAGGCATGGACTCCCGAGTGATAGGAATACCCTCGCTCTGTCGAATTTAGGTCCCGCCATATGTCTCTGTCAAAATGCTGAGGTGAAGGCGACAAGTTTGGTGCTCACCTTAGGGTTCCTGCCACGCAGATGTGTGTGATCCCTTGTTACATCCATAACTTCATTGAAGTCCCCCCCCCCATGACCCAGAGATCAGATGTGTTGGCTGTGATAATGGGTGTGATGTCATAAATCAGTTCAGTCGTCGGCGCCGGTGGGGCCTATACTGCTAGAATTGCGAGCGTTTCATTCCATAGCGAGCCTTGCAGTAATACAAATCTACCTCCAGTGTCTTGTACTACCTTTGACGATTTGAAAGGGAGTCTCTTGTGAAGCAGGATCAGAACCCCTGGAGCCCATGGAGAAGCCAGCGTGTAGTGCTGTGCAATAGTTTGTGCGTCGGAATAGGCTGCATGTTGTGGCTGCTTGATGCGTTTCCGTAACGATAGCAATATAAGGGAAGTGCCTATTAAGGAATTGTGTAACTAGGCATCGTTGGATCCCAGTGCCTAAGCCATTAACGTTCCATGTCAGGAATTTCAGGAATTTAACGCCATTGCTGTTTCGGCTGACCAGTATGCTTCTGTGTATCAGGTAGTACTGGGAGAATGTTTTGTGTATGTGTATTGCGGTGCAGAGGAGTGAATGCTTAGGTAGATCAGATTGGTGGATTCGAGAACACAAAATACATTTACAAAATGACCTCCCCTCCCCATACTCCACCCCAACTTGAAGCATCTGTCGCCCGAACATTACTAATAGTCGAAACGATCGGCTGTCAACAGTCAAACAGAAAACATACCAAACACAATGCCAATCTTACTAGAACATGCCAACTTGGCAGTGTAGGTGGTCACGAATTGGGTGGGGTGCCGGGTCGCACAGCTATGACTTCAGACGTGGTAATTGTCGTTGCTCCCTATTTCCAGGATTCGGATGCTCGCCATTCCATGAGCGCATATCTGGCCTTTGTCAGTCTTATGTTGTTCTACACAGGTCTGCCTGTTAATCATTGTCGATAGGTGGTGGTGGTTTGGGTTCTTGTGCATGTGGCAGCTGGACTGGTGGGCTCTGCTCATTTTGGCCTCTGGGTCTCTTGTTCTTGTTTGTTCTATTTGGTCTCCAGTCCCCTTCGATATGTTGTTCCGACCATCGCCACACCTCTCTAGGTTTGTTAAAGTGCACCATTGTACATTTATGGTATATCTTAAGCTGGGCTTGAAATAGGAGACCATACTTCACATTTAGAGCTTGTCGACGCTTTTTAAGGTGATCAGAGGACTGCTTGGCTCGTTTGACCTCTCTGGTGTAATCAGGGAACAAGGCAATTCGGGACCTGTTGTATGTGATTGTTCCTTTAGCGCAGGCCATCTGGAGCAGTGCATCGCGGTCCCTGTAGTTCATTAACTTGCCAATTACTGTATTCGGTGGCGACCCATGGGTAGGTCGACCAGTCGGCATACGGTGGGCTCTTGCAACACAGAATAAGTTTGAAAAGCTCTTAGGTGTGAATATGTCTGCTAGCCATTGCTCCAGAAATAGTTCCATATTTGGTCCCTTCGACTTCTCAGGTAGTCCCAAAATGTGGATGATGTTACGTCGTGCTCTGCCTTCCCCTTCATCTACCCTTTCTTCCATCATTTTCAGACGCGCCATGACTCCCGACTTTTGTCGCTCCATGTTGCGGAGCCCATCTTCTGTCCCAGAAATACTGTTCTCAGCTTCATCCATACAGGACGTGCATTTTTGCAGGTCATGCCGGAGGAGAGACATGTCCGCACTGAAACCATCCATTTTCTTTTCCATAGAAGCGCGTGAGTTAGCGGCATTCATTACGTCTTTCAAAGAGATGGCATCCTCTGGTTCTGTTGCGTCATCCGGTTGCATTTGATCAACAGGGGTAGCCACTACGGGTGTTGCATATTGGTCCATTTTGCTTTGTGTGGGTTGTTTTTTAAATGTATCCTTCACCATGATGACGTGTTCTTAGAGGTAGCTAGACCTTTGTACCTTGTTAGCGAGCCAAGATGTGGATAGTTATAGTGGCTGTCCGACCCTACCCGTAGATGTCGTGTGTAGGACATGGGTGCCAATCACACAAACAGGGAGCTGCGTTGGCCGTTTCCGCTGCAGGTCTCCAGTCGCATAGAGGTCTAATGTTTTCACGGGCCCTCCGGGGGTCTCATAGGTGGATGCTGTGCCCAAACGTAAACACTGGGTGTCCCCCTGGTGCGGGTTCAGGTGATTATTCAGTCTCAGTAAAGTCGCTCATTCGTGCCTCTACGCCCCAGTCTGAGCCGGTATCAGTGTCAGCCCTTTAGTCCACAGGATCAATGGGCCCTGAGAGGGGTGTTCGGGGGGCGTCAACAGTAGGCTATCCCTCTCTCCCAAGTGTCCGCAGCATGCCCCACCTGTTTGGTTTCTGCCCAGGTTGCTATGTCCGGTGGGGGAGACCTCTGTCTCGAGGTGTTCACATGGAGGATTTCTCTGGCTGCTGTGCCTGTTGTAACCCCTCATTGCATGTCTTCACTGTTTTGAGCAACTAATGCTCCGGGGAGGTCATGTCTGACTCCAGGGGTTCCGATGGGATACGGTCATTAGAATGGTTGCTGAATGGAGCTCTGTTGCCCTGTGTTGTATTATCCCATATTAGATCATAGCAGACTTGTGATCATCCGACAGTAGCAGGCCCGGGCCGTATCTGCAGGCCGATCATATTCTCCTCTTAAAATTTATTCGGTGGTTTAGTATCAGTCTGATACTTCATTCAGCGTTAGAGGTGCAGGAGCCCGTGGGAGGAGGGCAGCCGCGGCCGTGTCTCCTTTGATAGCGGGAAGAATGGGCAATTCCGGGCCAATTAGTTATGTGATTTGCCACCCCGATGGTGAGGCGACATTGCAGGGTTTTTCATTTGTTGTTGCGGTTTCCACACAGTACCTGTTTATGTTGGTGTGCCAAGTTCTGACAACGGGCGGTTGGTCCCGCTGTGGATTCAGTTGCGTGGATAGGAGCACTGCTTTGCTCTCTGCAGTCCACGTTTTGCGTGCCACTGTATCTGTCTGCTCACGTTCACAGCCCGGTGTGCAGGTGTCGCACTGGCTTATTCCTCACCGTCCCACGCAGGGTGCCCCACGCCTGGGGTGTGCACACGTTCAGTAGGTGGCTGTCTCCCTCCATGGTTTGTGCCTTGCCTCAGCGCATTAGCAGCATGTATGCCACTCCTTCTGCTCTATCGGTGTTAGATTTTGATTGTCGTGAAGAGTATGAATACCTCCGTCCACAAGTACCGCAGTGAGAGAATACAAGATTACTCCCTATGCAGTCATTGAGGCCACAGGTGGGTGATCCTCGGAGTCCGGAACCGCAGAACGTTGACAACCCCAAGACTGCTGAAAAGCAAAGCATTAATTAGCACCAGATGAGCACAGTACAAAGCAGCTCAGTTGGAATTAGCATTAACAGCTTACCTAGCAAGGGAGATGATGTGGCTGTAACCCCGGGGCTTAGGGTGTCGTTCCGTGGGAGGGGCACGTGAGCAGGTTCCCCGATGACAGAAGAGTAAGGTGTAGCAGCACAGGGAATAAACCCCGGCCAACCCGCCTGTAGTGAAGTCTTGAAAGAAACCAGAACCGGTATCCTGGAATGTCCAAAAGGCAGCAAGAGCAAGATCAGAAAATGCCAAGTCCAAGAAGGTATATCCAAAGCAGTCCAAGTTAGCAATCCGAGGTCTGATGATCCGTCAAGGTCACAAGCAACAAAGGGGCAATACCAGAACAATCCGTGGAAGAGTTCCGAATCGTTAATCCGTGAAAACAGGTATGAATCTTGATCGCCGTACAGAGCTCCTGGGAACAGCTGTGAAGCGAGGAATCGCAGGCAGCTTAGCGTTTAAATAGGGAACGCTTCCACGTCACGTGATCCGCGAAGGAAGCACGTGACCGCGAGTTCAGCGTCGATTCCGCATGCGCCATGGTAGACGCCACCGAAGGAATGGAGAGTCTCATGAGTGTAACGTGCGCTTGTTTGCTCGCGCACAGATGCGATGGTCCCATGGGTGAACCCGCTGCTCACCGAGCCCCTCCCCACGTGATTGACAGAAAGGGGGGGGCTAGAGGTACTGTGGGTGTAGTTGAATCCCTAGATGTCGTGGATGCAGGTGTTTGGCACGAAGTGTGAGTGTGATGCAAGGTGGAGCGTGACAGAGCCCCCCCAAGGGCCCACGACCCCGTGGGCTGGACGGATGATCCTTATGGAAGCGGGAGACCAGATGGGGAGCATGGACATCCCTGGCAGGGACCCAGGAACTCTCTTCGGGCCCATAACCCTCCCAATCCACCAAGTGCTGCAAGCCCCCCTTGAAAATACGAGAACCAAGGATAGCAGAGACCACAAACAGATCCGTGGAATCAGGGGAAACCGGAGCAGCCGGGGAACGAAGGCGGTTAGGCCCGGGACAAGGCTTGAGAAGGGACACATGAAAGACCGGGTGAAGCCGCCAAGCCTTCGGGACCCGAAGCCGGTAGGCTACGGAATTGATCATGCGGGAGACAACATACAGGCCAACAAACCGGAGCAGTAGCTTGCGACAACCCGGTAACCGGAGATGCCGAGAAGAGAGCCAGACCCTGTCCCCCACGGAATGGACCGGGGCAGCCGCGCGCTTCCGGTCTGCTATGGATTTCATCGAAGTCTGGGCCTCCCTGAGATGAAGCAAAGTCTGAGAGTTACAGCGGACAAATCCCGGACACAGGCAGTAGCGGCTGGATTGCCGGAAAGCGGGGATGGGTAAGGCCCTAGGGTGTTGACCATAAAGGGCATAGAATGGAGAGAATCCAGTGGAAGAATGTACAGCGTTGTTGTACGCAAATTCAGCCAAATGTAAAACACGAAACCAGGATTGCTGATTTGAAGCCTCAAACAACGTAGGTATTGCTCCATGGTTTGATTAACTTGCTCGGTATGTCCATCCGTCTCCGGATGGTAGGCCGAGGAGTAACGTGAATCGATCCCTGTCAACCTAGTCAGGGCTCGCCAAAAGCGAGAGGTAACTGAGACCCCCTGTCGGAAATCAATACGGAAGGCAACCCAAAGAGACAGACTATAGATTTAAAAAACAAGCCTGCTAACACTGGAGCGGAGGGGATGCCAGTGCATGGAATAAACCGTGCCATTTTAGTAAAGGCGTCCACCACTACCCAGATGGAATCAAAGCCTTGTACCTTTTGAGAGGTCCGTCACAAAATCCATAGTAAGGGTATGCCATGGCTTCGGGGGTATGGGTAGCGGTCACAGGAGACCCACAGGGCATCCCTTCCGGTGCTTACAGTGGGCACAAACGAGCAGGTGTTAACGTAGCACTCCACATCTCTTCTCATGGAGGGCCACCAACACCAACACCAGCGCTGCAAAAGCGACAGGATTCTTCTTTGACCAGGGTGGCCATTAATGGGTAGATCATGAGACCATTCCAGAGCTATATTACGAGCGTCTGACGTGGGTAGAAACAACTTGCTGTGGAAAAAAGGTAATCCATCATGCAAGACCAGATCCCATTCGGTGAGTAGATTCGGGTGCGCAGATACCCAACTGCGAATAGTGTCCAAGTGAGGCGGGGTAAGGGGTACAGAGGCATATGACGTTACGCTTATCCAGTAAGGACTCAGGGTAGACAGGTAACGAAACGCCGCCAGGAGAACGAGCTAAGGCGTCAGCCTTTCCATGAACGGTTCCTGGACGGTGTTTGATTTGAAAGTCATAAGTGGCAAAATATAAATGCCATCTGACCTGTCTGCTGTTAACGCATTTGAGTGAAGCCAGGTCTTGGAGGTTCTGGTGGTCTGAAAAGACCGCGATTCGATGTTTGGCACCTAAGAGGTGGTGGTGCCACACCTGAAATGCTTCTTTCACTGCCAAGAGCTCTTTTTCGGTTACCGTGTAGTGACATTCCGTGGAGGTAAACTTACGAGAGTGGAATGCAACGAGATGCAGGTGACCTGTGGAAGGACATTCTTGGGATAGGATTGCCCCCAGGGCAAATGAGGATGTGTCTGCCTCAACTATGAATGGTAACTCGGGGTCTGGGTGCTGAAGGACCGGAGCTGTGGTACAAGCCGATTTGAGAGTATCAAACGCTCGCTGTTGATCCTCCGACCATAGGTATGGAACACAAGGACTGGTCAGAGCGGTGAGAGGGGCTGCGATGGAGGAGAAGCCAGAGATGAAACGCCTATAAAAATTGGCGAAGCCCAAAAATGACTGCAAGGCCTTAAGATTAGTAGGGACCGACCACTCCAACACGGCCTTAACTTTGGTCTGATTCATGGCTAACCCTTCTGGTGTGATGTGAAACCCCAAGAATTAAACGTTGTCAACATGAAACTGGCAATTATCGGGTTTTGCAAAAAGGGAATGCTTGCGTAAGCGTGTCAATACCTCCCGTACATGCAAGACGTCTTCCTCCCTCGTCTGTGAAAAAATTAGGATCTTGTCTAAATAGACGACCATGAATACATCCAGTATGTCACTAAAGATCTCATTCATGAAGCGCTGAAACGTGGCTGGCGCGTCACACAGGCCAAATGGCATGACTAAATATTCGTATAGCCCATAACGAGTGCAAAAGGCTGTTTGCTGCTTAACGGGACCTGACACCAGGGCGCTCCCATCCACGGCTTGTATGGGTTCAGGACGGGTTTTGGTTATCAGAGGAAGATTCAGGGATAGGGCTAATGTGATATCTATGTAATTCCCGGTGGTCCCTGAATCAATGATGATACTAACTGGATGTGAGGTGGCTGGAGTGGGCTGTAACAGAGCTTGTACAACAATGGGCCTGATAGGGCCAAAAGCAGGTATGGATTCTGGGGAAAAACAAGAAGTGCTCGATCCCGCCCCGGGTCTATGATCGAGCAGTCTGAAAAACCTGGTTCTTAGGTTTTGGACGACGTGGACAATCTTTCACAAAATGCCCAACCAAACCACAGTATTAACAGGAGTTATCCACCCTCCTACCTTCCCTTTCTAATGGTGTGAGTGGACTGCGAAGCCCCCCTACTTGCATGGGTTCCGTTGGTAAATAAGAAGAAGAGGCAGAAGGGGAAACAGTAGAACCAGAGAACCCGCCTTCAGCTCTCCGTTCTGATCGGCGTGCATCGACCTGGAGAGCCAAATCCACTAGATCGGGGAACTGAGTGGGCAAAGAGGGGACAACCGAAAGGGCATCCTTCATGGTGTTACTCAAACCCCTGTAAAATACTACCGCCCTTTTGCTCTCAGGCCATGAGGTTTCTGCTGACAGCTGATTAAAACAAGTGATGTACTCAATGAGTGTCCCTCTACCCTGGTGTAGGTCCAAAATTCCAAATACCGGGACTGAACTTTGTGACAGGTATCAAAAACATGTGACATTTCTGCAACCAGGAGTTCAAAGTCACACAATGTGGGAGTATCGTTTTCGAGAAGGGCATTAGCCCAAACAGCTGAAGTGCCTGATAGGTGAGACAACAGAAAGGCGGCTTTAGTGGTGGAATCAGGGAAGCCAGCGGGCCTGCACAGGAAATGCAGTTTACATTGATTGAGAAAGGTACGGAATTTGTTGGGGTCCCCTTGGAACCTTTCGGGTGCTGCCAATGGGAAAGGAGAAGGGAGGACAACGGAAGCAGGAGTGGTAGGAATTCCATTCCTGGGGTGTTGGAATGGGTGGTGTTGAATCCCCAAACTCAGCATCCGCAGGTAGGGGATGGCAGACGCTCTGAATAGAATCTAAAGGCTGGTGAATGGCTGTGGTGGCCGCAGCCATGTCTGCTCTTAGTACTGTGATCGCCTGAACCATAGCAGCCATGGGGTCTTCCGCGGAGCCCTTCATACTCCACATGAAAAAGGCTTCAAAGTCTGTTAGGTTTTGATTGTCGTGAAGAGTATGAATACCTCCGTCCACAAGTACCGCAGAGAGAGAATACAAGATTACTCTCTATGCAGTCATTGACGTCACAGTTGGGTGATCCTCGGAGTCCCGAACCGCGGAACGTTGACAACCCCAAGACTGCTGAAAAGGAAAGCGTTAATTAGCACCAGATGAGCACAGTACAAAGCAGATCAGTTGAAATGAGCATTAACAGCTTACCTAGCAAGGGAGATGATGTGGCTGTAACCCCAGGGTTTAGGGTGTCGTTCCGTGGGAGGGGCACGTGAGCAGGTTCCCCGATGACAGAGGAGTAAGGTGTAGAAGCCTAGGGAATAAACCCCGGCCAACCCGCCTGTAGTGAAGTCTCGAAAGAAACCCGAACCGGTGTTTGGAATATCCAAAAGGCAGCAAGAGCAAGATCAGAAAACGCCAAGTCCAAGAAGGTAAAACCAAAGCAGTCCGAGTTAGCAATCCGAGGTCTGATGATCCGTCAAGGTCACAAGCAACAAAGGGGCAATACCAGAACAATCCGTGGAAGAGTTTGAGTCATAAATCCGTGAAAACCGGTATGAATCTTGATCGCCGTACAGAGCTCCTGGGAACAGCTGTGAAATGAGGAATCGCGGGCAGCTTATCGTTTAAATAGGGAACGCTTCCGCGTAACGTGATCCGCAAAGAAAGCACGTGACCCCGAGATCAGCGTCGCCCGGCGCGGAAGTGGCTGTCCGTCGATGCGAACCCGCATGCGCCAATGTAGACACCACCGAAGGAATGGAGAGTCCCATGAGCGGAACGTGCACTTGTTTGCTCGCGCACAGATGTGATGGCCCCAGATGTGAACCCGCTGCTCACGCAAGCCCCTCCCCACGTGATTGACAGAAAGGGGGCTTACAGGTATTGTGGGTGTAGTTGAATCCCTAGATGTCGTGGATGCATGTGTGTGAAGCGAAGTGTGATGCGAGGTGGAAGGTGATGATAGCGTGACAATCGGTGACCATCGGATGAATAGCTGTCGCTACGGGTCGGGGAGCCGGCACAGACTCACCAGCGCTGCACTTGAAGAGCTTCGAACATGTGTATCCCTCCCGCTGTTGTTCCAAAGCGTGGTGCAGGGGTTTTGGTCTGCTTCTTTGCCGTTGGCTTCTGCCTGAAGCTCAGGAGATTTCCGGGGGGTGCAGAGAGGTATTACCAGTGCGCCCGATGCAAGATACACATCCCACCTGGTATCGGGGCGCTCCTCAGTGTGTCCGTTTCTGCTGGTTCTCCCAAAGAGATTTGAGATTGGGCAGCCTCCCTTTCAATCCCCCGGTCCGGCACCGCTTTCAGTTGCTTCCTTCGTGCTTACTGCCTGTGGAACTGCGTTATTAGGTTCCTTCGGTGCTTCCCGCGGTTTGCAGGCACCAGCTCGACTCCGCCAGCCCAGACCGTTTGGCAGGCAGAGTTCATCCACCCTCCAGCCGGCAAGCACTCTGCATGGATCGGCAGTTCCCACACCTTGTACACAACTCGGCGGGCTCCGCGGGTTCGATGTCAGCTCTGGCTGGCCTTTCGAGGCAGGTAGCGTTCACCCCATGCAGAGTCAGTTACTCAACAGCAATTTTGATAGCGGGTCTTCAAGTCGCAGGGGTGCGTCGTTTCTTCCCCAATATCAATGTCAGGAGTCAGAGACCACGTCTCATAATTAACACTGCTGTTCCTCGCGCATTCACCTCTCCGGAGGTACATTTTCTTTATACAACGCCACAAAATTAGAATGTTATCCCAGGATGTTGCTGGTGGGCACGCAGCATCAGGTACTCACGTCCTCACTGCTCGCTAGCTAGCCACATCCCCAGAAGAGATTATTTTTAAATTAAATATATAGACTACTTTGTTGTGTCGGAGGCCGCTGCTTATGATTTTGGAAAAGACTGTACTGAGGCTTGACACAGCTTTTGGTGCTTTCTTCTAGTGAGTGAGTGAGAGGAGAGACGAGGCTACACGTTACGGAAAACCAGCTCCTGCCCTGGAGCTCGGGGAGCTGAGTAGAGTCGTGTTCCCTGTGCTGGATGCACTAAGGTGGGCGAAAAAGAAAGTGATGGGCACGTTCCCCCCACGCTCCATGCTGAAGAAGTTAATACTGCACCTGAGCCTGTGCAGTTGCATTGTGGTTGTACTGGCTACTGGAACCCTTAATAACTAGGGGATTAGACCAGTTGACTTTCACCACGAACGCCGCTAGTTGGAATATTTGGTATGCACTTGCAGCTATTACTAACTTTGTCGCTTTTAACTTTGCTCACACACTGCATTACAAATGCAGATATTGTTACAGTAGCATTAAGAAGCTACGGAGGAATTTTGATCTCTGAGGAAAATATTTTTTGAAGGAGAAACCAGGGTATAGGAGGGAGGGTAAATAGCTAAAGCAGTAAACCTCTCCTCTGTATTGTGTCTGTATTGTGTCTCTGGCTTCTGCACTCTTCCTTTTTTCATCTCCTGTTTTATACTGTGAGTTGCAAGCTGTTTGATCGCCTGGCTTCCGAACTCTCTTGGTATTCTGGTGCGGGTGACTGCGAGCAAATCTGTGCTTTTAAACACAGCGCATCGGAATATTATGGGAGTGGTGTGATCGCATAATGCCTGTTTGAAGCAAAAGGGATTAGGATACAAAAAAAAAGTGGTGGTACTTTTGCCTTGGGCTATTGATCACATGGAGGGAGACGCAAGACCTGAGTTCGAGGAGAGTCCAGACATGCCTGAGCTGGCAGAAAATCAGAATCAGAGTTGTGAAAAGTTGTATCCAAAAGAGTTCTTGGGTGAGCCAGCTGAGCCCCAGAATTCACCCGATATTGATATAAATAAGGCCTTAGGCTGCCCTATTGAAATTAGAGTCCAAATAGGTGCTCAAACAAACTCTACAGACAATACATTACAGCCCATTGCCTCAATTGAACTTGTGCCAGATATTAATATTAATGTGAGCTCACCGACTAAAGTACTAAAAAATGCAACTAAAAGTACATCAGGGGATTTTGATTCTAATACTTTCCCCACCCCTGGTGAAAATTAGGAGAGCACTGCGGACATGGGCTGGGGTTCACCTTCTGACGAATTGTGCCTTTCCTTCTCTGGTTCCCCTTCTACGAACATATATAAATTTGAGAAAAGAAAACCCAGCTTGATCTCACCATTGAAATGTCGGAAAGGGAGAGCTCAAACACCTCAGGTAAAAACCAATAATGCATTAACAAAGGATAAACTATTGCAAACGGGAGAGAAGAATTTGGGGGAGAACATTGTCAACAGGGGTAGAGCGTCCACAATCCGATTGCTCCCCATCTTGACTCGAAAAACCTCTTTTGCAATACCATTGCGACAAAGATCTCTTTCGAGTCCTCCAAGCGTGATTCTTATATTGGCCTTTTAGAGGATTCTTGCACTATGGACAAAGATAAAGACTTATTGGAGGTACAGGAGATATTAGACCAAAAGAAGTCGCTGGACAAAAATAACTCAATAATAAATCCTGATCTGATCGCTGCTTTAAACTTGACATTATTTCCTTATATGAAGCTCCATGAAACGCTCAACGATCAGATAAGAGATCAAACAACATTAATAGCAATGGTTCATTGGAAGCTAATTTTTATCGAGGGCTTTGTACCGGCTATTCAACTGAATTTGGATCAAAATTCTGAACAAATCACAGCTATTTTACATTATATAATTGAAGCAGCTACACAAGACAAACATGAGTGGAAGATTGAACAGGCTTGTTCTTGCAAAAGTCATGCTCCCATGTATATTAGAAATACGCCTGTCGCACCTCCTGTTAAGCCCTGTTCCCCTAATAAATTAAGGGAACGACGTGTGTAACAAGATGCATCAATAAAAGCCTTGGTGAAGCCATCTGTCGAAAAGACAGAGGAGGGTATAGTTCCAATTGATTCAAACAAAAATGAGGAACAAAGGCAGTTGTCTTCAGGAATTTTAGAAGACCCGAAAGCTCTGTTATCTACCACACATGAAGGGGTTGGATCTGCTGCCTATAAATGAAATGGTGATCGCACACAAAAATCTGATGGAACTAGATTATCAAAGTCAGTGGAAGAACTAGAAACAGGTAAGAAAAAAAGAAAACATGAAATTTTCACTAAACTCAACGAAGCGGACCAAAAAATCTCTTCTCCAGACCAAAAACGGAGCTTCTAAGATCAGCTTTGATGAAACAGAAAAGGGAAGTAAAATTACAAACTGACGTTCTTCATTCACTTAATCGAATTAAGACAAGCGATAACCAACTGCATCTTGAGAAGGCCGCAGATACAGGTTTAATATCGACATTGACTGAGACAGCTGAAAGCGGGAATAAATGCCATCTTACTGCAGGCACTAAAAAAATGCATTGGAAAAAGCAAACGAAAGAACTGCCAAAGCAGAAGGATACTCTCCTGGTTTCTATTGAGCATGACTCAGTGAAATGTCTTCTAGATTTATCTACTTACACCGTCTCAGAGGGAGACGAGTCCAACACAGATGATGGGACCTCTGAACACCTAAACTCAGAAAAAGTTTGAATAGAAGTGATCACGGCCCCAGAGGAAGAGTCATTCTGCGAGGCCCCTCTGGCCTTGACATTAACGGAAAGGTGTGCTCATATTATATTTGATATATTCTGGACCATAAGAAGAAGGCTCAAGTAGAACAAAGTAAGGCACAAACGAGGATTCAAGAGGACCATGTGAAAATGCGGTCTTCTGAGATGTCTGAGCCATGGGGATTCTAGTCCTGTGAATTGTCTTTTAACACAGTTAAGAAACAGAAAGTGGGAGGTAACAACCAACCCTGAAAAGTTCGCTCCATTATAAGGAGAAAGAAGATCCAAAGACTTGGAAGAAGAACCAATGCATGGTAATGTCAAACGGATTACCCTGAGCTGCTCAAGAACACAGGCTCCTAAAAGGATGCATATTCAAAGTGGATCTCATTCAGAAGAAGAACCACCCTCAAAATTCATACCAATAAAAATAAAACGATGTGTGAAAAAAACTGCAAAAGCATTTACAACATTGGAGGAGAAAAGAGCGAACATCTTCAACACCGGCAAAAATAGCAAAGTCATGGAGAATTATCAGTACAAAACTGAGAGCTCAACTCCTTCGGATCAAAAAACTGGGGACTTTAGCACACATCGTCTCCTAATTGAGAACTTTCATAGAAGAAAGGAGGAAATTGTGTTAAACAGAGCTAATATCCTACGCTTGTTGCACTGCATCCCCACACTTAGAAATATTATTTCGAAGGGATTGTGTCCTCCGACGTATTCCTTATCTTTGATAATACGTTTCCAGCTTGCTGGTCTCGGAAATTTTTTCTGTAGAGAGCGCTGTGCGTCGACGTCCGCCGAGTCGATGTCCCTCGACGGCCACCGTATCGGCGCCGACGTCACCATGCCCATAAATAGCCATGCGCTGCGTCCGTTGCTCAGTTCCGTTTTTCCACACTTCGTGGAGCCTCGGAACGTCGTTGCTCAGTTCAGTCAGGTTATCTATCTATTTGTACTCGAATATTCCTTATCGTTCTCGATGGCTTCTTCATCAGAACCAACGACGCCGCGATCCAGCTTCAAGAAATGTTGAGACTGCAGTAAAAAAATGTCAATAACGGATCCACACAGGGTCTGCTTATGGTGCTTGGGACCCGAGCACCATTGTTCGGAGTGTGAGGACTGCATGTCCATGACGGCGAAAGCCTTGAAGGAGCGCAAGGGGAAGCTCGAGAGAGGTAAGTCAGCCAAAACCTCCTCGAAAGTTTCGTCGGCTGAGTCGAGGCATTCGTCTCCTCACCGTCGAAAACATTCCCATTCTAGATCTCGAAGCAGCTCCCACCATTCGTCGAGATCAAGACACTCAAAAAAGAGACGTCGAAGGTCCCATTCCTCGTCTTCTGTGCCCCAGGAAAGAGTCTCCTGTCCCACCAAACACAATTCTCAAGCTGAGTGGGAGGAATTCGGAAAGAAAATGTTAAGCGTCTTCGAGAACTCTGCCTGGACCCCCTCGAAGACAGCTGAGGGTGATACCCCGGGTGAAAAACCCCAAAAATCAAAATGCCGCGAGTCGCAGCACCCGGCGAAACATTCCACCCGAGAGCGCCATGAGCCATCGGGTAAGAAGGCACGGTCTTCGACGCCGTCGTCGAGGATTCCTTCGATGCCATCGTCGAAGATTCCTTCGGCGCACGGATCGGTGCCATCGACGCCGTTGTCGAAGGGTTCCTCGACGCATCGGTCGATCGACTCGACACCATCGTCGACGTCGACACCGATGAAAGAGAGGACCAAGGCCACCCCAAAGCCAACAGTGATTTCAAGGGCCTCCGGCACGACGCCGAGACCGTCGTAGGATCCCGATTCTCTCGAGTTCTTCGAGACCCCTTCCAGTTTTTTGACGCCCTTTTCGGCACCTTCGAAGCCTGTTACATCGGCGTCGACGACATTGACGTTTTCTCGTCCAATAACAACGAGTTTGGCTCCTTCTGCCTTAGAAATGGGTTTTACTCCATTTCAGAGGTCAGAATACCCTGGACTTTCTTCAATTTATGAAGAAGGGGAAGATTCTGACCAGGAAACATTCAGATTACAGAGGACCAAGATTACAGAGGACCACACTGCCTACTGCAGAGGATTTCACCTCTGAGGAAAGAAGGCTGAAGGAACTACAGGAGTCACTACATGAGGCAAGTGGGCTGGACACTTCCCCAGAAGTGGAATTTGTTAAGCCAGACCCAGGGGAACATGCCGAAACACCATATAGAACCCTGATGGCAAGAATAATTGAGTTTATGGGTTGGTCTGTGCCTTCACCTGTTTTCCAACAGGATGACCTAACAGATATATTGGACAAAGGCCCACAGGAGGACCCGGTGGTCCTATTCCATGCAGCCTTACAAAGAAAAATTGCATCTAATTGGGAAACTCCCAAAGTTATCCCTGCAGTCAATAAAAGATTGTCAACCAAGTATAGGGTAGCGGCTGCTGACCCTGAATACCTGTCAAAACACCCGACCCCAGAGAGCCTGGTGCTTCAAGCGGCAACTTATCTAGCAGTAGGACCGCTTACCCTACTGTCCCACAGGATAGAGATGACAAGAGGTACGACTCTATGGCAAAGAAAGTCTTCTCTGCCTGTAGTATGACGTTTAAGTCCATTAACGCCACCTGTACGCTCGCCAGGTTTAGTCACACACTATGGGAGTGTGCTTCATCAGCGGCTGACTGCATACCCGAAGGAGAGGAAAAGGAAGCCTTCCTTAACATTATTAAAGATGGCAAAGATGCCATGTGCGAATCACTTCAAACTGGCATCGATTCCGCTGACAGTATCAGCAGGGCCATGGCGGCAAGTACAACAATCCGCAGGCATGTGTGGTTGCGAAAGTCGGGCTTTGCCCCTGATGTACAGGCCAGACTTTTGAATATGCCCTTTGACGGCTCTTCATTATTCGGGAAAAAGGCTGATGACAGTCTGGAAAAGTTGCAGACTTCTAAAGCAGCAGCAAAATCCTTAGGAGCTGCTATCCGCCAAACTCCTTTTCGCCCCTCAGGAACCTCTGGGGGAGGAAAGTCCTTTCGCTATTATTCCCCATTCGGGAAAGGCAGAGGACAGCCGGCTCGAAGAGGCCAAAGGAGATCCACCTGAGGTGGACGGGTCAAAAGTACTAAGACCGCAGCAGCAGCAGGTGCCTCTTTACCCTCGGCATCTGCATCAGCCTCCCCTAAACCACTCTGAGGCCTTCCCACACAATACACCTGTAGGGGGCAGGTTAACTCACCATCTGACGGAATGGCAGGCTATAACGTCAGATGCTTGGGCATTGGAGAGAGTTGCCCAAGGTTACTGCCTACCCTTTCTACACATCCCTCAGAGTCATCCACCGGGGAAGCAGCAGCAAAATCCTTAGGAGCTGCTATCCGCCAAACTCCTTTTCGCCCCTCAGGAACCTCTGGGGGAGGAAAGTCCTTTCGCTATTATTCCCCATTCGGGAAAGGCAGAGGACAGCCGGCTCGAAGAGGCCAAAGGAGATCCACCTGAGGTGGACGGGTCAAAAGTACTAAGACCGCAGCAGCAGCAGGTGCCTCTTTACCCTCGGCATCTGCATCAGCCTCCCCTAAACCACTCTGAGGCCTTCCCACACAATACACCTGTAGGGGGCAGGTTAACTCACCATCTGACGGAATGGCAGGCTATAACGTCAGATGCTTGGGCATTGGAGACAGTTGCCCAAGGTTACTGCCTACCCTTTCTACACATCCCTCAGAGTCATCCACCGGGGAACAGCTCTCTAAAAGTTCCAGATCCGCTCCTCTTGGAGGAAATTATAGACCTGCTAGAGAAAGGTGCCATAGAAACGGTACCTGTAGCGGACAGGAACAAGGGCTGGTACTCCCCCCTACTTTCCCATACCAAAGAAAGACGGAGGACTGAGACCCATCCTGGACTTACGAGAATTGAACAAGTTCCTCAGGAAGGACAAGTTCAAGATGGTAACTCTCTCTCAGATCCTTCAGGCCCTCCAGCTCCAAGACTGGCTGGTATCTCTGGACCTTCAGGATGCTTATTTCCATGTGCCAATCCATCTCAAACACAGGAAATACCTGAGGTTCGCAATTGGCGACTCTCATTATCAATTTCGAGTTCTGCCATTTGGGCTGACCTCCGCCCCGAGGGTCTTCACCAAGCTGATGTCGGTAGTGGTGGCGAGTCTAAGTAGGAAAGGGATCCACGTCTACCCCTACCTGGACGATTGGCTGATCAGGGCCGTATCTTGGGAACAGGCCCAGGCCCAGCTAGATTATGTCTGCCTCTTCCTTCACAGACTGGGCTTCTCCCTCAATTTAAAGAAGTCACAGATGATGCCTTCACAGAGACTCCAGTTCATTGGAGCGGTCCTGGACACTTCCCTGGGAAAAGCCTCGCCACCAGAGGTGAGGGCTCAAGATATTCTACAGATGGTCACCAAGTTTCAAAATGCCCAACGTCTCCCAGCCTTCTTCTCCAGACTTTTTGAGGTTGCTAGGCCTCATGGCATCCTGCATCTTCCTTGTGCCAGAGGCTCGCCTGAGAATGAGATCTCTTCAGTGGGCACTGAGAAGTCAGTGGTCACAATTCTCAGGGCGAATGACAGATCTCCTCCGGATTCCGGACAAGGTAGCCTGCAACCTTCAATGGTGGGCCTACCCAGAGAACATCTTGAAAGGAGAACTGTTTTGGCAACCATGGCCGGAGATGACAGTAGTCACAGACGCCTCACTCACAGGGTGGGGAGCCCATGCCAACGACTTGACCATCAGCGGTCGTTGGTCTCCATCGGAGTCCAGACTACACATCAACCTATTAGAGCTGAGAGCGATCAGACTAGCGCTGAAAGCTTTCCTGCCATCAGTACAGGGGAGAAATGTCCTGATAATGACGGACAACACGGTGGCCATGCACTACCTCAACAAAAGAGGAGGCGTAGGATCACTGCCACTGTGCAGAGAGGCAATGCAGCTCTGGTTTTGGGCAATTCGGGAAGGAATCTCTCTATCGGCAGTCCACCTAGCCAGAGAGAAGAACTTGACAGCGGACGCTCTGAGGAGGCAGAGCACAGTCTCCCACGAGTGGGAGTTAGCTCAGGAAATCCTTCAAGAGATCTTCGCCCTTTGGGGAACCCCTCAGGTGGATCTGTTCGCCACAATCACCAACAGGAAGTGAGATCTGTTCTGTTCAAGGGAATTTCCCCCGAGAGGAGCTCTAGGAGATACGTTCGTAGTGGACTGGGAGTTTCCACTCCTTTACGCGTTCCCACCAGTCCCTGTTATTCCTCAAATGATCAGGAGGTTGAGAAGATTCCGGAAAACCATGATCCTAATTGCCCCGGATTCGGCCAGGAGAACGTGGTATCCGGACCTTCTAGATATGTCCATCTGTCCTCCAATCCGTCTTCCACTCAAAGAGAATCTTCTCTTGCAGAAGGGAGGTCAGGTTCTCCATCCAGACACCAGAACCCTCAACCTTCACGCTTGGCTTCTGAAAGGTTGAGGTACAAGGATTGGGATCTCCCTGATGACGTCATGGAGGTGTTGCTTTCGGCCAGAAGACCAGCAACAAAGTCTTTATACCGCTGCCGTTGGAACAAATTTTGCAGCTGGTGTAGGGAAGAGAATATCGACCCTTTTTCATGTGGTACACCAACGGTGTTATCGTTTCTACTCTACTTGGCAAACTCAGGCCTTCAAGTTGGCACTGTAAAAGTAAAAGGCTATCTCGCAGCGCTTTCTATCTTCAAGCGCACTGCGGAGGAACCAACGTATTTCAAAATTCCCCTAGTTGTACAATTTCTCAAGGGACTAACTAATGTTTAACCTCCAAAACCATTCCAGGTTCCCTTATGGGACTTAAATTTAGTCTTAAACTTCTTAATGGGCACTCCATTCGAACCATTTCACTCTTGCGCACTGAGATTTCTCACGCTTAAAACTGTTCTATTGGTAGCACTGACATCTGCTAGGAGGGTGAGTGAGCTGCAAGCTCTCTCCTGTAAACCCCCACATACAATCTTCCACAAGGACAAAGTTGTCCTACAGTTGAAGCCTAATTTCCTCCCAAAGGTGGTTTCTGAATTTCATATTACTCAGAAAATTACCTTGCCTTCATTCTACCCTCCTCCCCATCCGGGGAAAGAGGAGGAAAGGCTAAATAGGCTGGACCCTAGGCGAGCTCTCAGCTTTTACGTCAGCAGAATGGCTAGGATCAGGCAAGCGGAACAACTGTTTGTAGGATACTCAGGTCACAAGTTGGGACTACCCATTACAAAACAAAACATCTCCCGGTGGATTATTTTCGCCATCCTGGAATGTTATAGACTAGCAGGGAAAGAGCCACCCCAAAATCTCAGGGCTCATTCAACCAGGGGTATCGCAGCCTCTTCGGCTCTCCAAAGAGGGGTACCGGTCCGGGAGATATGTGCGGCTGCCACATGGTCGTCCGCACATACATTCACAAACTTTTACAATCTGGATTCCTCCACTGCTCAAGAGACCAGATTTGGCAAGGCCGTATTACATTCGGTCCATCCCTAAAGGGATACATATCACTATCACTCCCACCTCCATTTACATGCCACTGCTATGAGAGTTTTATCAAAGATAAGGAATACGTCGGAGGACACAATCCCTTCGAAGAACAAGTTACTTTTACCTGGTAACGTTCTTTCGACAGGATGTTCCTCCGACGTATTCCTTATCGCCTCTCCCAACCATCCCCGCAGTGATAACTTCCCTTGTGGTTGCAGCTTACGCTCCTTCAAGGTGACTAACCAATTCAGGCAAAACTTTTCTTATGCTACAAAACGGAACTGAGCAACGGACGCAGCGCATGGCTATTTATGGGCATGGTGACGTTGGCGCCGATACGGTGGCCGTCGAGGGACATCGACTCGGCGGACATCGACGCGCAGCGCCCTCTACAGAAAAAAATTCTGTGGCCAGCAAGCTGCAAACGTATTATCAAAGATAAGGAATACATGAGAGGAACATCCCGTCGAAAGAACGTTACCAGGTAAGAAGTAACTTGTTCTTCTAACGATCTTCAGCTGATCGAATTTCCTGAAGAAGACAGACTAGACAAAACAATAATCTGTTGCCTCTGAAGATATTATGTCTAAGATCATGAGAGCAGCAGGGACGTTCCAGTATATGGGCTTTGAGCAATTGGATTACGATAATGAGGAACAACGAGGCGATAGTTCATTCGATTATACATACCAGACCTCCATCACTCCAGATGGCAACAGATATAACAAGCGCAATATAGACCAAAGCCATAGAGGGAGTTTCAACAATGAACAAGCCTGCCCGATTAACTTTGGTCATTTAACGAGAACTGTAGCCAACAGCACTTCTAAACTCACGATAAAGGGGCAGCTCCAACAAAGAGGCGAGAACTGAAAACTGGTCGTGGTTGGCAAGTGTGCTAGTTGGCAACTCTAGTTCATAGCACAAAGAAGAGACCGTATTTGATCAATCGCATATTCAAAGAAAAGCAGTGCCTCTTGCATCATGGAACACACGCAGTTTTTCCCATCTCTTCAGCCAGGGAAACACAATATTTGAACTCTTTGAAATCATATGTCTATAAGAGACGTGGTTGTGTGAAGTACCCCTGCTGGAAGGATTTGTGATGTGTATTAATCTTGCAATAAAAGGAAACAAAGGTCGCTCAATGGTAGGCCTACTGATCGCCTCGGAAAAGAACATAAATTCTCGAGTAATTGAGGAATTCTGTCTGTCTCCATGGATTGGATTCAAACCTTAATGATTTCAACTGGCCCTAGTATCCCTAACCAGATTGGAAATGTGCCTCTCTTTAATCTTTACTGGAGCCAGTTAGGGCCTTCGGACAAAAACTTTGTGACAATGATCGTTGATATCAAGGATAAGGCAAAGGACATAAAACCTGACCTAGAAATTGCAATCTGTGGAGACTTTAATATGCATTGTTTTGACAAAGATGCTAAACTATTAGAAAATTGTCACAAATAATTCCTTAAAACAAGAGGATAGAGGGTTCTTATGGAGAGAGGTGATGGCGGAAAGAAATATCTTCATGGCCAATGTGTTACACTCACCTGGTATCCACAGGAACGCCACCCAGCTGGGTTACTCGCTGGTATGCTTCTCAGCTTTGCCCTGATGTGGTCTGCGGGGAAGGTTCTGCCCGAAAATACAGGAGGACTGTGTTCAAGACTGACCGACTGGGCTAAGTATCCTCCCTCCACCCCCGTATGATTTCAGTCCCTCTGGTGCCCTCTCCTCACCTTGTGGTAGAATTAGGCGTGCTCTCCGTCCTGCCTTCTTTGCAGGGGCGCATTGTCTTTCATGGGCGAGTGCGGTCCAGTTACTTCACTGACGCCGGCCCGTTTGATATTGTTCAGGTAGGTCTTATTGCTGTTCTTTAGTTTTGTTGCAATCCTGCATGCCTTTCTTTGTTTAAAATGTCTCTTTTTTTCTCCCTTAGGTATGCAGAGCTTCGGCGCGGCGAACTGGCTTGGTTGAGCCCCGGTGGGAAATGATAACGCATTAAGAGCGCTATGATGCGGTAAGTAAGCGCTATGCGCAGCGCTGCAAAGTCTCGTTAGGCAGAAACCTGTGCAGTTCCCTTAGGGACCACTGCAAAAAGTTTAAGACTACAGGTTTTAGCAGTAAACCCAATTGGTCGCAGTCCGCACCACCCAGATTTACCTGGTAGCTGTGGCTGAGCAGTCAGACTTCTCTCAAGAAGAGTTAGGCAGTATATAGAGTATACACAATATGGCTAAAAATACAGTACCACAAGCAAACACTGACCAGAGCTTTGGTATCAAAGTATATAATTATTTATTTAAAAACACACTTGTAAAAATACACTGCACTAATATGTCAAGCAAGTTCAACACAGTCACTAGAAATATATACACCTCCCTAATTCATTGTTTGACAAGTCTAGGTTAAGACACCACTTATTTAGCAAAACAGAGGTGAGCGCGTAACCATAGATGGCACTCCAATAATTTGTTTAAAAAGGGAGAGAAAGGGCAGAATAGGAAAATCACGCAGTACCAACACTTTTAAAGAACCACAGCAAGTCAAGAAAGGCAGGGTCTACTGTAGAGCAAAAAGTTCATAGGCCAGGCCCACTCTTGGAGAGAGCAAGGCGGAATGTGCCCAAGATCACACAGTGGAAATGCACTCAGTCTTTGCAGGAAAGTCAAAAAGAGGTTGGATCAAGTTAGAAAGGTAATGTTAATGGGTCCGAGGTCACCCCAGGATAGAGAGTCAAGGATTTACGGGACACCTTGGACAATCTGTTGCAAAGAAGACCAGACGGGACACAGTACCTGAAATGGTGAGAAAGCTCCAGTGAGGGCAGTTGTTCCTGGCAGCAGGTGCAAGTCGGGGCTTCGTCCAGGGGAAGAGAAGATCTCGACGTGGAGGAAAGCTGGAGGTCGTTGCACTGCCAGGGAAGAAACCAGCCGCAGAATTTCCCGGTTAAAAGGTACTACCCTTTTATTCGCGGTAGTGGTGAAGCGTGGCTATCCGGCCGCCGGGGTGCTTGGCACGGGCGATTCGACCACGAGACGATCCAGGAGGCGAAAAAAGGCAAACTGGTTGGTCCCACCAGTTCAAAGGGAAGAAGACTCTCCTGGAAGAAGATCTTTTCTATCGTCGGGAAAGTGGTCAGTTTCGTACAGCAGGGTTCCACCGGTAGTGTCGTCGTAGATGGCTCAGCTTCTCCCCTCTTCGGATTCTTTAGGTGGCGACTTCTGAAGTTCCACTCCCCAAAGCCCTGCTTTTATGCAGAAAACCCCCATTCATCAGCCTAGCTAGCAATCAAACATGCTAAGTGGTGAGCCAGGCGGCTCACCACTGTGACAATCACACAAGAGTGCGACATGAGTTGCCAAGGCAACTCAGTCCAGGGTGCCTATTCCCCCCCTCCCACACACCCTGTAGACCCAGACAGAGTGGCACCACTTTTGGAGGCTTCTGTGCAGAAGCCCACCAAAAGTGGAACAAAGGGCTCGACTTGGGTTGGAGTTTCAGAGGCGAACACAAACGCCATTTTAAAACCGAATCCTGGCAAAAAGACCCAACCGGGGAATAAATATTAAATAAATAACCCAGCAGTATCTTTAACATTGCACCAAAAAGTGGTGCGTTTAAAATGAATGGGAAAATCCCATAGGAAATATTCCGGTGGAATATTTCACGTGGTATCCACTGCCACCAGCCAGAAACTCGACAAGGGGGGACTGGACAGTGCCCCCTTGGAAAACAGACCCCGGGGCAATCGAATTACCCCTACCAGTACTTCCACAATATGATGGTTTGTACTGGTTCTGTTCACAATTTGAGACTAGTAAAGCCAATGGTGACTTTACATGCCCTGGGAGACAGTAGTCAGTCCCAGGGTATGGAGTCTATGTTTGGGGGTCACTATGACACCCCTCTGTTACTGCACTGAGGGTGCTGTGTAACACACTTACCAAAAACACATGAAGCCCTATGGAGTAAAAGACCCCATAGCCCATAAAACACATTACATAGTCAAAGGACATTCTCAAATCATGCTTGAGTGGGAGAAAAAGAGTCTCACTCTTAGCAGGAGAAAAAATTAAACGCCAAAAATCCAGCAAAGCTGCTGGGGGACTCACTAGGTTTGGGAAATTAGCCTTAACAGAGAATTCTCCCTAACAAGTCTTGGCTTTGCTAACCTGTGTTTTCCTTCCTTGTAGGTCGCGGTGTTCTTCAGCGCAAGTGGAATGTCCAGATTGGTGCCAGCCGAGAGGCGACCAGCCAGGTAAGCCTTTTGAGCAGTTTGTAATTTGTAAATGTCTCTACTGCTTTCTTTAATGTGGCCTCTATCTTCCTCTTTCAGGTTGTTCTGTCCGGGAGGCGTGCAGATTCGAGGAAGCTGTTCTCCGTAGCTGCAAGTGTTTAAAGATGAAGACTGCGGGTAAGATGCAGCTGCTAATAATGATCCTTTTGTCTCCTTGCAGGTTCTGCTTCTCCGAGGTCCGAGGGACTAGCTGGACACGGTGACCGTCACGTTGCAAGTTGCAAAGTAACGCGAAGCGTGTTGTCTTGCTCGGGTGTGGTTTAAATAGCCCCAACAAAATAGTCCAGGTAAGGTAGTCCCTAGGCTACCACACCCAAAACACTAGACCACATAGCTTGGTTCTTAGGAAACAAGCTGTGTGGATGCCTTCATGTTGGGTGACAATACAATAAAGTGGGCTTTTGAAGAGGATGCCAGGCTCTAGAGGCCCGAGTCCTGACTCCACCTGGCCAATGGGTTTGCCAGAGGGGGTTTTGGGCGAGGGTCGTGACACAATGGCAACATGCAGGAAGATATTCCAGCAAAAGCAACGTGGAGCAGAGGGAAGGATCATCAAATTCTGGATTACCTATTTGCATCAGAAATAAATTTTAAAAGTCTATTAGATTTCTCAATTCGGCCAACAGAGAAGAGTGACCATTAGATCCTCACAACCGCATTGGGAAATTGGTCCTATATTGCACATGACACAACTATGAACTTATATGTGCAACCGGGACACAATAGACTTAGTATGAGTAAGGAAAACCAGTCCAATAAAACTGAAAGTAGCATGCTAGAGGCCTTTAAAGAGGTTGATGGGCATTTTCCAAAAGCCGGCTTTAAGAAGGTTCATACTTTCAGTGTTGAAATTGTGAGGAAGAAAAATGCTCTAAGAAGCGATTTCACAATGCAAGAAAAGAGGGAGGTGACTCCTCAGTCATAAAAAAACCTGAAAACTCATCACAAGACCTGGATGAAAAATCATAGATGGTCGATGCACCAAAAGGATTTGTAGGAGATGTTCCGATTAATTGGATCTAAAAATACTTCAGGTATTTGGAAAATATTAAACAATTTAAATACACCACACAATTCAATGCTGCTAAACAGAGTGTCAGCAGCAACCTGGCAGACCCATTTCGAAGCACTCTTCAAGTCCAAAGAGGTAATCAGGGCTGAGGACTGCCTTAATAACTCTGCCTGGTCATTCTCAACAGAATAAATGAACATCAAGGCCTTGATTTTAACAGCGAGCAAGTCAAGAGCCCCGGGGCCAGATGGCCTGACAAACTGCCAGCTGAAGGAAGACCCTGAAGGGTGGTCGGAAATAATGTATGAGCAATTTGATGAGATTAAAAGAACAAATCAAATACCCCCTTCTTGGTGCTTGTCAATACTTGTACCAATCTTCTAGAGGGGCAATAGGTCTGATCTATCTCATTGCAGGCCTATTGCCCTTCTTGATGTGATGGGTACAATTTTTGGTGCCCTTTTCTTAAGAGCCCTTAACAACTGGAGATATTCAACATGTCATTACGATGAATGGCAATCAGGATTTGAGAAGGGATTGGTGAATGCTCTAAACCTATTCCTGATCAACTACATTAAGATCATTGTCAAATCAAGCTCACAGAAGAAGGTACATCTAGCCTTAATAGACCTGTCTCAAGCTTTTGATGTAATTGAGAGACCTAAACTTTGGGAAAAGTTGCAGAAATGGAACTGTCCGTTGGACCTACAGGAAGCTTAAGGGCTTTGCGTTAAATTGGACAAAGGAGGAAATTATACTGATCCAATACCCACTACAAAAGTCCTTAAACAAGGGTGCAGATTGGCACCTATTGTCTTTAATCGGGTCACCTCAGAAATTCCCTCGGCCTTTGAAAACATTAGATCATTTCCACCGAGATTGGCCGGCACAGCTGTGGGGCATCTGCTTTATGCAGATTATCTTATTCTGCTTGATCAAACACAAGTGGGCCTGCAACGACAGCTGGATGCAGTTTCAAAATACCTAGACAGAAATTACCTAAAGGTGAACATGTCTAAGTCAAGAATTCTTACTTTTGTCGGAAAAACAGCAACAACAAAAAATCGGCAAGGAGAAATGGTTTTTCAAGGGAGAAATCCTACCCGAAGTCACAAGCGTGGTCTACCTTGGGATTACGATCAGCAATAGCAAAATAGAAGCACCTCAGGAATTTAGCCTTATATTAAAGATGAGAAATCTAACTTCGCAGGGGAGAATTATTCTGAGAATATACTGTAAGTTTGCTCTGCAACCAATAATAGACTTCTATAACATCAATGTCATTCCTATTATAACCTATGGTTCAGAATCCACTCTCCTGAAATCCACAGATCTTTGGCTTCAGCTAGAGGGGGTATATTGGCAAAAGTTACTGGCTCTCCCTGCATGCACCCCTATTGACCTTATACGAGAAGAGTTGGGACGGTCTTCCCTTCTTGCAATAGTCCATTGGAAAAGTCTTGCCTTCTTTCGGAAATGTCTGTTAAATAACTCGAAAGGAGTCTTTAAATGACTACATCAAGTCTTATGTGAAGAATCTGAACACAATTTGATCGTCTGGAAAAATAATTGTTTATCCATCCTAGCTGAAGTGAATGTCTCAGTAGACGTATTAAAAACAAATCCTATCAGAGTCAAACGCAAAGTTTAAGACTTAGATTGGATATACACAAGGGAAAATGTCAGCACTCTCAGATTGCATGGCCACAAAAACACAGCTCCTAGTACAGAGGGAGAACTAAAAAAAAATTGAAAAAACTTCCATGTAGACAACAGAGAATGGAATTTGAGACTTCGAATGAACTTAATGCTGACGAAAGAAATCCTAGAAGTTAGGAAAATCAAGACTTTGAGGGATCTCAACTGCAGGTGGTGCGATGAGCAAAAGGAGTCCGTGCACCATTTGATCATGCAATGTCCAGGCCTCAACATTAAGAGGAATAGATGGATGGGCAGATTTGTGAGGAAATTCGCAACTAGATCTTCGGACCACTGGTGGTCTGAGATCTTAGAAGGTAGTAATACTGCATTGGTGCTAGCAGTACTTGCATTTTTTAAAGGCATTTTCTCAAACACAGATCACATTGATGAGCCCACTTAGATATGTAAGATTGATCTGGTGCTGAAATAGAAGGGCTGGTTTGGTTACCTTCTTCTTCACCTAGTTCCATGGATGTTTTTTTTTTTTCTTAACGATTTTGTTATTTTTTTACATGGACTGCAACGAAATGTCTTAAAGTGGGCTACGGGATGAAAATGATAATGTGAAATTTCTTTTCTTCTGTTTGTTTGCTTTTATTTCTTTTAATTTTTGTATAAGCTTAAGGTTTTTATAAATGTAAAACCAAAAGCTTACTAAATAATAAAAAAATAAAAAATATTGCTGTCCATTAGTGTGTCGGTGTCCATAGCCAACAATATTCATAATTTAAAGGATACCCTAAGATTGACACTGGGATGGCTTTAGCGAATCCTTCATGCAACCCAAGTAAAACATTTTTTTGCATCCCCATGCTAAGAAATTGATTTTAAAATGTGGTTGACCCCTCTAGCTGAGGAGGGTATCATCTCCTCCATAGCATCCAATGCTTGTTCTCTCGGATTCCATACTTTCCTTAAAACATCTTATTGAGAAAAAAGCCATGACAGCCAATTATCAACTGTTGCTACTCTGGAAAATCAAGCCCTACATACCTCAAAATCAATTCCGACCAGTACTCCGAGCATCAGTCCTGTAACATATTGATGGCGATATCGTCATCTATATGGGAGTTTCCATACACGCTGTCCAACCTCTTAGATCAATTTTGCACTCTGCAACATGATTTGTTTTGGATGAAAGGATGTTTGATCGCATTTCCCCAATCCTGTTGGAATTGCATTGGCTCCCACTCGAAGCAGGCCAAGAAATTAAAGCTTGCGTTTATTGCTTATGAGGAGTTTTATGCTTCATGTGAGGAACCCATGGTATCACAAGGAAGGCAACAACACATAGATGCAAGTTTAATTTCAAATGGGTTGGTTAAACTCCTATCTGGCCCTAGCACTATAATGAGGAGCAAGCTTGACCATTAAATAATAATGCAGTCCTAGTCACTCTACTTAAGAAACAATAATGAGTTAAACTAATAAACCTAGCCTTGCCCTACGATTCATACAAAACTGAGTGCAGGGACATGTACTAGTAACAAAATAAAAGTGTATCAAAATAAGTCAGAATGGCAATATGTGGCTGGCACAGGTTTGCCACATCGGCACACTTCCAAGAAGCAAAAGGTTGAGTTTGCACAGTTCACATCCCAGGGTTAGGATTTTCTGGGCTTTGCTTCGAATCTCCCACTTCCTGTAGGCTTCTCTTGCTTTTCTTTTATTCGCACAAAGACAGTTAAGATACATCAGTATTCAACCTATAACCTTTTGGGTTTCCCTCACCCAGGTCAGGGTTACTCCTAACAGTACTTCACTTTAAGCCCACCAGACTTCCCTTGTCTGTCTGTCGGTCACCTTTTTGTTTTACTACACATCCATTTTAACCAACAATCTTCATGCTTCTCTCAATTGGGTACATGCCCAACCTTCTTGGTTATCGGTTAAAAAGTTCATACGAGCGTTTCAACAAGTTTCAATTGGGTCCTTCAGTTTTCCCTCAACTGAATGTAGACCCTCCTCCTCCTGGCTATGTTTTGTTTTCCCTCTATTTCACTTAGTAGTTTTACTCAGGCTTCCCTCAGTCGGGCTTGCCTTTAGCTACAAAATCTTTCAAGAGGGAGACCAATTGGTGAAGTAGAATTGCCTGAAACCGTTTGAAAAACAAGGCTGAGAAGCCACCTGACCCTGGTGCTTTTCTGAAGGATATAATGTCAGTAGTGTTAGTGATTTCGTCATCTGTAATTGGACGGTCACCTGCTATAAGAGATGGCAAAGCAATCCCCCCTAGATAGTTGGATTAAAATGTCGGTTTTTGATAAGAGCTGAGTAATAACTGGAGAAGATCTTGAGCTTGGCTTCTTCATTTGATTGGACTTTGCCCCTGATATCTCTGATAGCTCCTATAACATGGGAGGAGCTCAGGGTTTTAGCTTATAAATCAGAAGCCTATCGGTTTTATTTGATTGGGGAAAATAAAAGTGCTTGGTTCTAAAAAAAAATAAAAGGCAGGCCTGTTACTTCTGATTGAAAGGCTCTAAGTTCCCGAGTGCCATTAGCTTACTGCATACTCTACCCAGGCAGGTTTGCTTGTGTTTATTGTTCAAATTCTTTTTAGCCTTAGCTTCAATGTTCTGTGTGCCTTAAATTTATCTAAAGTAATGCTAATACTTTCTCCCCTAATAGTCAGTTTAAAAGCTTCACAAATCGATTCAGAGCTTAGAATTGGGCCATTATGATCCCCAAAGTATTGGGTCGATTTGTCAGCTGTAGCATCTTTAAGGACCTCATCCTTGAACACTGTGCTTTTTGGCTCCCGAAATCTAGTCCTAGTCCCAAAGGTAACTTCATTGTTAACGAAATTGGAGCATGATATGAAACAGAAAAATAATGTATATCGGAGGATTCAGTATGTTGTAGTAATGATCTAGAAGTTAAAAGCATGTCATTCTGTTAATACACTCTGTGAACATGTGAAAACAAGTCAAAACTCTTACTCGTGTGTTTGAGATGCCTTCATACATTCACCGTAACCAAACCTCCTCAGTACTTTAGTGCAACACCTGAGCTATAGCCACGTTAACTGTAGTATTCTATACCCAGCTATTTCAAGAACAAGATTGAAATCTCAACCAGTTACTATATCCCCTTTAGCAAATGGTGCTACCTTCGGGAAGAGGCCAGGAAATAATGTAATATGTTTATCATGGTGGCTGTATACAGTGAATTTAGAAAGTCAGTGGCTCTATGACAAATATTAAGGCCTTGTCCATTTTGCAGTATACTTTCTCTGCAGTAGCATCTGTATGTCATCTATGAGGATCGCTACATCCCGTTTCCTGAAGATGCGAATACTGCTTAGGAGACCAGTTTACAAGGGGTAGGGAGTTTGGTGTTGTGACAGGCTGGTCCCCTGCGCAACCAGTTGTCTGTGGTCAATGTTTGGCCTGCGGCCTAGCACATGGTTTTGTCAGGGAGCCAAACTCCAAGGTTCCCGGGAGGTTTAGAAGTTATAGCTGGGGTGGCAAAACCTTGTTAATTGCTTGCGCTGGCAGGGAGTTGGTGCGCCAGTACTGCCAGTAGATATTCACACTTCAGTCTTGAGTTTTGGTTGTGCATTGATATTTATTCATTCTTGTGCAATATGCCACTTAAGGCACAATGTGCCGGGTTGGTGAAACAGAAAACAGCCGATGCGCATTTCAACCAAAGTCTTTCTCAAGGCAATTGGGTTGTCGTGAAGCTCGCGTTGGAGCGTGTGGCAGAGTCACCCTGGATAGGGAGCTGGCTCGTGGCTTAGTAGCTAATCTGCGGATGAAGTCCTTGTGACACCGGGTGGTTCCAGAAACCATCTTGAGCAAAGCTGTAGCTGATCCGCTCTTTAGAAATGTGTCTCCTGTAACAATGCGGTATTCACTCCTGCCTCCCTGTTTTGCTTTTCTGGCCACATGCAGGGACCCCCGACTCACTACATATATATGCATATACACCACTAAAACATACCATATGGTCAGTTATACATAAACATAGAAAAAGAGCGTAGCTGTTATTATGGTTGCAAAAGACACCTTCATCTTGGCCACCACAACACTGCTTAGACCTAGAGCAGGTAGGAAGAGAGATCACACATGCTAACGGGGTCTGGAGCGGAACGTCCTCCCTCTCAGCGAGACTGCATCACCCGGGGTCCAATTCTGTCTCTTTCCACAAGAAAAATCTCTTCTCTTTGTGGGGAAATACCTGCCCCTTCATGGTTACCTGACTGCCCTCGGCCGAAGAGCAGACAGCAAGCATTGGGAGCAAATAGTGGAAAAATCCAGCTAGAAGTAGAAAAACCCAGCTTTTCTCCCTCGCCTTCATTCCCAGCACCCCTTATCATTGCACTTGCAAAGCTCTGACTCCCTTTTTGTCTCGTCCTTCAGCGGACAATACAACTATCCTCCACAGTTAGCTCTTCTCACATAATTATGTGACCTTGCAACGGTTACAGTATTCATGTTTGCCTACTGAGCCCACAAAAACGTAGGCTTTCATTGCGGGAATGGAAGTGAATGTACAAAATGGCCGCTCCATGTTTTTAGCTCATTTTCGTACACACACTACACTCCACTCCTTGGACAATCAACTACCATAACCCAATGGGTGAAAAGGTTACCTGAATTTACGAAACATCGGCCATAAATTCTGAACACACAAAATACAACAGCAACAAAAGAAAAAAAATTACAAAAACCCAAATAAAAATAGAAGGCAATGCCTCTAGAATCCACCAAACACCTGATTCCACCAGCCCCCGTCCTGGTCTTGAGTGACTTGAGCAATTAGGTCTTTCAACCCACCAATATGTCTTTCAATGGAATGGGAATGATCATCGAAGCTGAAACAACACATCCCTTCCACAGAATTGCAACCCAAATTATGCTTCAAAAACAAATAATCAATAGCAGCTCTATTTACTATCTGGCAATTGCTCTGTCAAAGCTTGAGAAGTCTCATTAAGCCCTTTCACAACTAAACAGGCTAGTGTAATCATAGTTGTATATCCTCCAGCCGCTAAATCCCAAATCCCTATTAACGAAATAGCCAGGGTCAATACTTCCCCTTCAGATAACAGATGTACATTAGAATCACAATCTGGTGACAAGGCAGTGTAATGACTAGACCGCGTAGACCGCCGAACAGCAGGCTGCAAAGGAAACATCATTAGGTTAAGACGTGTTAAAGCACAGGGGCCACCCAAAATGTTAGCAGGAACATATGAATATGTAAAGCTTCCACCGGAGAATAACCAACCCGTAGGAAGTTTTACATGATTCAAGTGACTAGCAGTTAAAACAGTAAAATTGCAAAACATGTTATTGGATACATCAATACACACACTTGCTGGTCGAACACATAAGCGTTTTTCAAAATCCGTTCCTCCTTGATCATAGTTCAAATCCAGTTGTTGATATTTACCTATGTAGTTCGGATCACAAGTCATTTGATAACAAACATCAGCAGAAGCAATATTGTAATGATGATACATGTCAAGTTTCTCCACTTGCGGTCCTTGTCCGCCCAGAATTTACAATACTCATAAACAGAAAAATAACTCCCTACATCTGATTCCTCCACCAAGGAATCCTCATGCAACACCCCAAATAGATGGCGTAGCACAGGGGTGGGTGTAGGCACAGCCACATGCAGGTTGAAATTAGATTAGCAGATTTGTGTACATCCGCTAGGCAGAAACGTGAGATGTTTAACACGCGTCAAGCTAGAAAAACCCATATATTGTCGGGTTGCTCGACAATGGTTGAATAGCCATGCTGCACAAAGGATATAGACACTGCAGAAGGGAGTAAGGCATCACGCTTACGCCCGCGTCTTTTTCTCAAGGCACGACGATAGGCTGCAATTGATGCGTCATCCGCTGCAATGGTTGTAGCAAACTCGTTAGTCATCGTGCAGATCCCAGATTACATCTACAGGATGGAGACATTTGTCACCTCTTCTTGCATGTCCCCGGACCCTCTCGAAGACACTGAACAGCTCTCCGCACAGGCAACCAGCACACAGGATCTGAAAAAATCAGAATAAAAAAAAAAGATATCAGTGAAGTACATCACTCAAGCAAATAACATTTATCAGCGGGAACATGAGTTAATTTCCTTTTCCCGAGTTCCATCACAAGAACCATTTGATCCTCTCCTTCTGCAATTGCATCCGCCAGGACGGGTGGACCATTAGGCTTCTCCACCCACATCTTAGCGCCCAGAACCATTGTATCTGACGAGCCAAAACCCTTATCCCTCTGTGTTGTCACTACCGTGGGTGGCTCTCCTCTCTTCACTATGGACAATTTCACGGGTACAAGAATGAATTGTGCCACCCTATCCCCCTTATGGATTGGCAACACATTCCCTCCACTGTTCCTGAGAATCGCTTTTATCTCCTCTTGATAGTTTCCATCCACAATCCCTCCTAATATCTGAATACCTTTTAGTTCTAATCCTGATCTAGGGGCAGTTAATCCCATATGGTCATACGGAATTTGTACTCCAATCCCTGTATCGATCACAATAATGCCTTTGGGCTCAAGTCGAATGTCTTCACTTGCATGCAAATCCACCCCAGCAGACACAGGAGGAACTCGATAAGGAGCTACTGCCCCAGGAGACATTCCCTAGTCCAATAAAGTTTCCATAGCTCTGTTCGGTTGGATTTGCTAGGTTGGCATTATCATGCGCATTAAAGGAGTCTCACCATTCGCATTGGGGCAGTTGTTTAAGATTTGAACCACATCTAACACACACTTGCGCCACCCTTTCAGGGTACCTTCACCAGTTTTGCGGAACTGTACTTTCAATAACCCCTTCATTCTTTCAATTAACGCTGAAGCCTCATGGTGATATTGGACATGAAAAATCCACTCGATGCCTTTCTCCTGGAAATAATCTAGAACCAATTTTCCCTTAAAATGGAACCCATTGTCACTCTGAATTGTAAGCGTATTCCGTAATACATAGCCACTTCATCCAACAATTTAATTGTTGTCTATTGCGTGGCTCTTTTGCATGGCAAAACCATCAGGTAACCAGAATACATGTCCACAATGGTGCACGCATAGTGACATCCTCGGCTAATGGATAGTGGACTGATCTAATCGATTTGCCAAATTTGTCTGGTCAATTTACCCTGTTTCAATGTGCAGAATAGATCTTTGCTTCTGATGCTGACACACGGGGCATTGTAAAATCACTGTTTTCACAACTTCTAATGGAATGCTAATTCCCCTATCTTTTGCCCACCTGATAGTAGTCTTTTCTCTGAGATGCCTACTTTTCTGGTGGGCCCACTTAGAAATCCCCTCCAGATCATCTTCCTCAGACCTAGTGTCCATGACCGAAATCTTGACATGTTCATCTGCAACAGAATGTAACCATCGTTCTAATGAATCTGTCGCACAATGGGCGTCTACATGATACACAGTTACTGCGATAGGCATCAGCATTTTAGCAATATCTTGCCCCAGTTCTTTTCCCCATACTTCTTTGGCATGAATCTTCCATCCATTCTTCTGCCATGTAGGCAGCCAAACAGCCAGCCCATTCGCAACAGACCATGAGTCCGTATAGATATGGCAACAACAAGCTGCCCTCTTGCTTCAAAGTCTGATACACGGCAAATAGTCACGCATATAATCCTGCAAATTGGCTACTTTTCCCTTTTTCCGGAGGTGGTTAACACTTTCTTTAATTTAGGATAGTATGCCACTGCTTTCCAGTGTTGCTCAATCCCCACATATATGGCTGAACCGTCCGTAAACCAGGCATGTTCAACTTGTTAATTCTCCATACGAGAGTCCCCATTTTACCGACAACTCACCTATTTCACTCCCCTCGATGGGTTCCAGATCTACTAACAGAACCCCCGCCACTTGCTCATGTAACTTCGCAACTCCACCCTTCCCGGTCTTGGCACGATCTTGAATGTACCATTTCCATTTGATGATACTGGCCTATTGTGCATGCCCTATCCGATGTGTTTTAGGGGAACTCAGTACCCTCTACATGATCGGAATTTCCAGTCCGATCAATACATCATGACCCACTGTCATTTGCTCAGTATTCACGTTTGCCTACTGAGCCCACGAAAATGTATGCTTTCATTGCAGTAATGGAAGAGAATGTCCAAAATGGCCAAGCACCAGCGCCATGTATTTTGCTCATTTTCCCACATGCACTACACTCGCGTAGCCTTTTTAAAATCGCCCTATTTTTTGTGGATGATTAAGGCTTTGAGCATTAAGTGACACAATATTAAGTGGTGACACAATTGAAAAGCATTGTATCTATTGATGCAAAGAGCCCTGAAAAACTGTAACAAACCATCCCTACTATCCGCGGATCAGGATTATAAAAGTAGTATAGATTTCAATGAAAACTATGTGCCCCTGGTCGTTTGCCCCAACATGAATAGCATAAGACAGTCCTAAGCTGAACACAAAGTACCTGTACCTCTAGGCTTTTGAGTAGGATAACCACTAGAACAATGTTTTGAAATGTGTTTAACACCCTCACTCTCTGGATTTGAAACATCCGACTCTAGTAAAGAGAGAGGTACTGTGTAGATAAACGTGGGAACATTGCTCACAGTAAGGGAATAGGTAACCCAAGGGAACTGTGGTGGATCAGGAGGGCACAGACTCTGAGGGCATCTTTTTATTTTTTTCTTCAAATTCATATTTTATTGGCATCAGTGCATATAAGGCATAATACAGAAGGTTATGACATCAGTAGACATTTCTGGCATCTTTTTAATGACTTTATTTAAGGAGCCTGACTACCCCCTATCGCTATGGGTATTCCCTACCTATTTTACTAACTAAGGTGCTCATCAGTCGTCTTGTAATTTCTAAAAAGAGCGAGTCCATCCTCCAAAAACAAATACTATCCGACCATACCACTAAGCTGAACCAAATAGAATTAAGGTCAGGAGAAGGTCCCCCTTCTCCTGGAAGATGCTTCTTGCACTGTTCTTTTTAGTCTTTAAGTTTAATATGCAATTTTCAAATAGTCTTTTGTGACTCGTATTAGCTCATGAAAGTATCTCACTTTTTCTCCGGTTTTACCTTCCCATCTTTCCAGGGTAATGCTGCATTTCCTTGTAAATTGTTTATCATAAAGGCTGCCCAGCCTTTTTCACTTCCCTTGAAATGTGTTTCAAACGTTCTTACAAGCCTCTTTCTCTCCCTTTCAGGATTAGTTTGTATTCTCTCTCGGTCATTTTGATAATTCACATTTAGCAACAAATCCCTTTCTCTTCGGACTATTGGTTTCACTTTCAGGGTAGGTTATGATTCTCTTTCTTTCACTTTTGCAGTACAAGTTTGTCAGATTTGCTTTTTCACTTTTCTCACTTGTCTCATTTCTACTGGGCTGAGTTTCAATATTCCTATAATGATCCCCACCTCGTTTCCCATTCTTCCCGGGTTCACCGTCACTTTGTTTTCAGTGGGAACGTCTTGGTGTTGCTTGCGGTTCGGACACCCCTGGCCGCTCTCTCTTCTTTGTTCTTCTCCTCGCCGGCGATTTTGCTTGACGTGGTTCATCTTCTCTCCCAGCTTCAGTATTCCTTACATGCGGGGCCACGTCCGCTGTAGCAGCTTCCCCTCAGTGGTCTTGGTGTCGTTACCCAGGCAACCTGCTCACCACTGGAATCTCGTGGTCACACCACCACGCTAGTCCAGGCTCTGGTCGGTTCAGAGTCTCATCTCCTTCAGCCTCCAAGCAGATAGCTTCTCTGTTGCTAGCTCCCAGCAAGTTTGGACTTTACCTGCTCTCCGCTAGTCTACAATCCTGCCTCCTGCTAGCTTGACGTTACCACGGGACCTCCCCTACTTCAACACACAATACTCTCTCCTCTCTCAATCTTCCTTCAGGTGAGTTAATTAATACTCCTCCTTAAATCCACTCGCCCCAGTGGATCTAGGCTTTTCACACAAAGAACCAACTGTTCTTTTCTCTTGTGGGTAGCATATTTGATTTTGCTCCTTTTTCAAGTCTCGTCCATTGGAAGTACTGGATATGAGATATAGTCTCATTTATGCCATTACATGGCTTGGCTTCAGGAGTTCCTCACAGGAATGGGAGTCCTTGTCCCCTAAGAGGGAGTCTCTCCCGGTGTGGTCCCACTTGCCTCGACCCCTAGGCAGGGTTTTGCAGTGCAGGTTCACTTCCCTGGCCTCACAGGGTGAGGCTCCCCCTTGGGGAAACGTGATGAGTTCCCTCGATTTGTCTCAGAACACAAAGTTGAAATTAGGCAACATGTTTCAAAGACATAAGAAGCTCTGAGAACATGCACAGTACAACTCTGGCGCTCTAGTGAGCAAAATGAACTTTACTAAACCATGTGAATTGGAAACTCTGGTAATAAGCTATAATACAACCAGGACTTGCTATTTCTAGGGTGGGGTCCGCATCGCCACTTTTCTCATGTCTGTCCCTTGAACGTCTTCTACGATACATAAGGCTCAAAAGCGGCTGGTGATTTTTTATTTTATTGGAGGGTGTGAAGGCATCATGAAGTAGAAACAGACAACTGAATACAATTGTATATACTAAATTTTATTAACTAAAAGTTGAGGGTTGGAAAAAGGCCTAACTTGCCCTATAATAAGGCGGGATTTCCCTACCTAACTTAAACTAATTGTAGTCTGGGTCAGGAAGTCCACATCAAATTGTCTGTGTCCAAAACCTATACTTGCCCTCACATCTGATTGTATACAATGTGTAGGGATGCGAGCATCAAATAAAAAGAGGTCAAATTAAAGTTCAGAGCTTCTTCCAGCTCGTGAATGGAAAAGGGTTTTCCCTTCCCCAAAGTTCAAATAGTTCACTTCACAAAAGAGGGGTTCCCTTCCCCAAGCTTTCAAGTCTATCACAGTTCCAAAATAACACAATTCCTTTGGACACTTTCCAGCTCTCCAGTTTGGTTCTCTTTCACCATTTTATAAGTTCAATTCCTCAGTTTCACTAAGACAGGCTTTCCTTTATTCAACAACACAGTGACTTGTCCTTGGGAGGGTGTATTCGATCTAAGCGCAATTGTTGGACTACATGTTGGTCCCCCCATTACAGGTCACGCAACTGACATGCCTTTCTCCCTTCTGTTTCATAAGTATTTTGCCACAGTTCCAGCTTCACAATAAGGCTTGATTTATACATTTCACTTGCTCTTGAAGCTTTATTGATTATTCTTTCGTTACCATTCACTGGTTTATTAACTTTCACTTGCAATGACTCACACAAGCATCCCAGTACACTCTCCTGCTAGGAAACATATATACTGTTTCAGCTCTTCAGACCTTCCAGGATTTTGCAGCATGAAATGGCAAATTTTGCAGCATGAAATGGCAAATTTTGCGGCACAAACCTTTATTTATTGCTGCATTTTTGCGGGACATTTTGTATTAACTGGAGGGTGTAAGATTGCCACATTGCAGGAAATAGGCAGAGTGCAAGGCTACAAGAGAGCCAGGGTATCATTATATATCTTTTGGATTAATTTAATAGGAAGAGTCCCAGATGTCTCTGGCTTGGCAGAACAGTGTTTGATTTGGCTACATTTCTGGCTTAATGTTCATGCCTATTTAATAGTATTAACTAAATTGATCATTATCAGTTGTAATGCTGAAAATATTCCCCTTCTATGTTCTCCAATCCCCCAAACACCCACACACCTCTCACTAACACACCTCTCACAAACTCTCCATCACAACTTGCATTCGTTAACCTCTGACTCTGTCATTCAAATACTCACATGCTATGTCACACTGTCAAGTCACAATTTGCACTGCCCAGCCCCTGCCACACTCCAAATCATGCTCCCAACTCACACCTTTAAAAACCCCCGACACCTTTTTTGCCAGGTTTTTCTTATATTCAGCTTCACTGTTCTCAATCAGTCACTTCTTTCAATTATGAGCAGTAATATCTGCTTGATTCTTGACGGAGCTCACCTGCATATTGGCCATGCTTATTCCAAAACATTCACTTATACTTAATTATTTGAGTTTGCTTATCAACATTGTTTCCATCTTGGCCTCATCCAATTCACTGAAATGGCCTTAATATTTTCTCTGGCTTTATCACTGTTCATTACTCGCTTGTACTTATTCAGTATTTTTCTCAAATATGCGTTATAATTACAGTCTCTTTCCTTTAGCCGCTTGCCATCTATTGTAAATATCCCTGTGAAACCTGTGTCAGTACGCCCTGGTACTCACTTTTCTGGGCAGACTCACCGGTGTTGCTTGGCGTGTCCGACGAGTGGTCTGGGGCTGCAACACCTGTTATGTCTCTTGGAAGCATTCGCTGTCCTGCCGGTCTTCTCGTGGCTGCACGGAGAGCTTCCTTCTCGCCAGCTGGTCTCGCTGAAACACTTCACTGCCTCTGTGACACCGCAACCCCTGCTATGCTGCATTTCGCTCGGCGGTGCTCCTCTGGCTCTCCCCCTGGTCTCTCCAGTTGCTCAGGTTCAGAGGGAAGTTCTAGCTTTCCTCTGCAGAGCTCTCTCGTAATCGTCTGCTTTTCACCTGGCTTCCTGCTGTGCTTGCTATTTATCCCTCTGCGGCTTCTCTGGATCTCTTACAGCGTTTCCACATGACTACTCTCGCACAGAAGTCCCTCTCCTTCATGTCTCTCTGACAGTTCCAGCACTGGCGTTTAAATATCCATCCAGCTGGAATTGGTCCTTGACGACTAGACTGCGCAGGGAAAGTTTGTGGATCTAATGTATAGCTCTAGGGTGTATCTTCCTCGTCTCAGTACTAAAGTGGTGTTGACTGGTCATACAAAAGATAGGGAATGGACTGGGAACAACCAATAAAGGCCGGGGGCATGTTGAATTCATCAGAAAAGGGAAATGGGGGATACCGCGTCTCACCCCCACACCCTAAGTCCTTACCTCCCAGGTGATCCTCCCTCACATATCGAACCCCCAGGGTCAGGAACCGATAGTTCCCCGTGGGAGGAGGATATGTTGGGGAAAGAAGTGAGGATGCTCTCAGATTACTCACAAGGGGCGTAAATGTTTCTCCAAATATGCAGGAGCTACAGAGCATAGTGATGGAGCTCAAACAAAGCAAGGGGCTGTTTGGCAGACGTTCTCCCCATAAACATGTTTAAAATAGTAAGTTAAAATTATGCATTTTCAGCACCCATTGTGTGGGAAATGGCTGAAAAGCCAGTTTGCAATGGGTTTTGTAGGGTAACACATGAAAATATCCAATAGATACAAGCCCTCCACATTGCACAGGAATTTTTTCTAGACCGTTTTCATGATGCCTTTGCACACAATATACAAGTATAAATAATTGTTGTCTGTGCCTATACATGTCAGTGGAGGCTGCACCAATATATGCCAGTGTTACCATATAAGAACATGCTCCCGTTTGCTTTATCAGTACTAAATGCAATGACACAGTAAGAAAATATGTCCAGACTGGACCCATCAATGTGGGCCAGTACCAAGTAGGAACACACATCATGCTGCCTTCACCATCGATGTCCAGTAGAAATTGCCATACCATGGTGAAGAACCTTGACCAGACTGGATCCACCAATGTGGGCCCCTACCATGTAGGAACATTCATGCCGTCTTTACCCTCGATGCCCAGTAAATATTGCCATGGTACTGTGAAGATTTGTCTAGATTAGACCCAACAATGTGGGCCAGTAGCACAATGGAAGACTCATTGTGATACCTTCACTTCCAATGCCCAGTAAAAACCTGCCATACCACAGTAAAGAAATGTGGCCAGATTATTTATTTTATTTATTGGTTATTTATATAGCGCTTATACACTTTCAAAAAGCAGTTTCAAAGCACTCCAACGCAGGGAGGGTGAGAACAGAAATTCCCATTCTTAGTAGGTATTAGTATATTCAGAATGGGTAAGTGCTGTGAGTTTCAGTGGTACAACATAGGACAAGAGGAATACAAACTGTTAAAACATGACAGAAATATTGCACTTGCCTGGCGGTAGTTAAAATTGGTAAGACCTAAACATGAGGTAGGGCGAGAGGAGAGGGTGTGGTATAGAGTAAGACTAACAAAGCAAATAAGTGCCAGACACAAAGAAAGAAGGGGGAGGCACACCATGCACAAAAGAAGAGTGGCTGGTGTGTAAGAATGCCTAAATCCAACTTTAAAGCAAGGCACACTGCAAGTGGCAGCAGATGTAACAATAAGAAACAAAAAGTTCCCAATTATGGGAACTCGCGTCCCCTGCACTCTATCTGTGACTTAACTCAGCCAAATGTTTTCATTTAGATCGCTAGGTTAATTAAAACATGTGATCTATATATAGGTTAGTATCTAGGAAAATATAATTTCCAAGTAACATAGTTTCATTATTAAACAGTCAAAGAGATATTTAATCCATCTGTGTATTTTTTATTTTCAACAACAAGATAAAACTAAACCCAACGCGTTTCAGGGGTATATTGCTTTACATAATCTGAAAATGATCATAAAGATAAGTATCAATAAAGTTATAATCAAGGTATTTTAACAACATAATATTTGGAGATAGGCTTGATAATAAAGATTGCCCACGCTTACAGCTCAGAAGTCTTCATTCTATTAAAGACATGGAGGTGAGCATTATGCTTAACTTTCTTTAGTACTGCCATATACCAGCACTTTAACATCAACTTTAACTTTCACATTTATTTTTTTTACTACATGTCCTCTGGGGGGAAAATTATCAAATCGCCAAGTTCAAAGTTCCAGTATCAAAAATTGCAGACATGAAACCAAGGGACTATGATCCTCTTGTCCTTAGTAGTCCTGACCATCTCCTCTCCACCTATCAGTGTCCTGCCTGGGGTATAACCACTCTCAGTCCCAGGTTCCTTCCTATTTCTTTGCCATTAATGCTCTTGATCCGTAATATGCACAGTCCTTGTCAACAAAGAACTCCATAATGGATCTGGGAACTGCTCTGGCGCTGTTACTAACTCATTGGTCCAAAGGGGACAACTTGCAACATCTTCTTTCCTCTCAACATTTTTCAAGCCGCTTTCTGGTCATCTCCAATGAGAAATAGAGAAGTAACAATGAGGGTGGGAATGAACAAAAACGTGCACATAATACTTCACAAGTTCCATAAAGCTTTTGCCATTCTGGGTGGGATATAATCCTTGCCTCCTTGCCTTTTAATAGAATGAAGACTTCCTGAGCTGGAAGCGTGGGCAATCATTATTCTATGACAAGACAGGACACTCGCATTATGCTTGTTCAAAGCTTGCTACCACTCTATTAGGTATATCTGACACTGACTTGAAATAGAATGTCTTAAAGGTCGACTCAGAGGACCAATCTGCTGATTTCATAATGTCTTGGAGAGAAACTCCCGCTGCAAAAACCCTAGAAGCCATTGCCCCTCTAGCGGAATGTGCCCCAAATAAGGATATGTCTATCCATGCCCATTGCATCACTTCCCTCACCCATCTAGCAATAGTCGCCGTTGCTACCGCATGAGGCCTTCTGCGCGCTATAAGCAACTGGGTCACTACACGCAGTCTAAGCTGGTCTGTCGCTGCTTCATAATCTTTAATGCATTGCGCTACGCACAGCTTCCTATTCTCCGTGAAGTAAGGGTACGAAATAACTCTGGAAGTAGTTTTTTTTTGGGGTTTTTTTGCAATAGTAAATGCTACTCCTTCTGAGTAGAAGATCTTTCCATCTATCTCCAGGGCCTTAACGGCTGACACTCTCCGACATGCCGCTAGACATAATAGCATCGCTAACTTCCCTGACAGCTGTGAACGGGATAAGTCCTCATTCTCTGGCCATCTAAGAAACAGACGAAAGACGTCTGACATCCCACAAAACCGCGTACTTGGGTTCTGGTGACTTTCTCAACTTTATACCCTTGAGGAGTCGCAAGACTGCTGGGTGCTCTTCTATAGCACTCCCTTCCAACCTGTCGTGGCCAGCTGAGATTGCTGATCTGTAGATCCCTACTGTTCTGTTGGCACAACCTTCCTGAAATCTAGAAGCTAGGAAATTCAGGACCTGCACTACAGGGGTTGAAACGGGATCCAGACTGTTCTGTACACCATAGGGCCGAACTGTTCCAAGCGGTGCTATAACTCCTAATGGCGGAAGGCGCCCAGGAGTCTCTGATACAGTCTGCAGCAAGTTCCGAAATTCCTGGCAACTCCCATCTTCTCCTGAAACCCTGCAGGCGATCAAGTACAACGTGCCTGTCTCTCTCAGCGGGTGAGCTTGCCCGGTCGGGTCGAGTAGAAGGTCTGGCCGATTCGGAACTATCCTTGGGAAATCCGAAGAACGTTCCATCGCTACTGGAAACCAGGCTTGAGATTGCCAACATGGTAGCACAATCACCATTTCAGCCTGTCTCTGCGGACTTTCACTAGGGCTCTCGTGATCATTACGAACGGTGGGAAGGCATAGTGTATTGCCCCGCTACATGGGTGTAGGAATGCATCTGTTCCCGCTGCACCCGGGTCTATACTCCAACTGAACTACTTCTGCGTCTGAGCATTCAGTCTGGACGCAAATAGATCTATGTCTAGAGGCCCCCATAATTCATGTAACCGTCTGAAAATCTGTGCATGTAGTTTCCAGTCGCTGGAGTCTACAAGATAGTGAATTCCAGTCTGCTACACTGTTCTGATTCCCCGGAAGATACTCTGCTGTCACCGTAATTCTGTTCTGCAGGCAATAATGCCAGAAATCTTTCGCTAGCTCTGCCAGCATCTTGGAATTTGTTCCTCCTAACTTGTTTATGTAGCTTACGTCTGAGATATTGTCCATCTTGAGCACCACGCAGCACCTTATCTTGTCTCTCGTGAACGAGCGCACAGCGAAAGAGCCTGCCTGCAGCTCGAGGCAATTTATGTGCAAGATTAATTCCTTGTCCGACCATTTTCGCACCTGGCTCCCCAGCCTGTTCTGCTTGCATCTGATTCTAGGATCAGGTCTGGAACATCCCCAAAAATCGCTCGACCGTTGCAGGCCTCCATATTCTGCAACCACCACTGGAGCTTTGTAATGGCTTTGCGATCCAGGTTCACTAGCTGATGGTAACCTATACCTCCCCGAAGGTGCTTGATCTTGAGCCTCTGCAGCGCTCGATAATGTAGCGGTTCCAGTAAAATAGCTTGGATGGAGGCTGCCAGCAGACCCACTTCTCTGGAGAGATTCCAAAGCGAAAGTCTTCTTCGCTATCACTGCTCTGAGCTCCTTCTTTATCGCCCTCACCTTGTGACTTGGGAGTTCTAGTATAGCTTTTACGGTATCTACAGTGAAACCCAAGAATTCCACTTTCTGAACTGGTACGAGCTGAGACTTTTACAAGTTCACTAGGAAACCCAGCGAGGATAGGAGATTGAAAATCCACTGCACCTCTCTCGTGAGAGTTCCTTTGTCAGACCCCATCACAAGGATATCGTCTATGTAAATGATAATGCAAATACCTCTCTCTCTTATGGCTGCTGCTACGGGTTTAATCAATTTTGTGAATGCCGAGTGGGCCGATGCCAGGCCGAATGGGAGGCAAGTAAAGCGCCATATCTCCCCTTCCCACCGGAAACTGAGAAACTTCCGAAATGCTATCGCTATCGGAATTGTGAGATACGCTTCTTTAAGATCTAAGTGTGCGTGCCAGTCTCCTGTACGCAAAAGGTCTCGGAGGAGGTGAAACGCCCTCCATCTTGAAATGGTTGTATATGATCCACACGTTCAAGTTCTTTAGGTTTATGACATGTCTGATCTTTTCCCCCCTGCGCACTAGGAACATGTTGCAGAAGCAACCCTGTCCTCTGTGCGTGTCGCGCTCTACCACATTCTTTTCTACCAATTTCACTAGTTTGCTTTGCAGGAGCGCTTTTTCCTCTCGCGACATGCAGATGGGATGCGGCTCCCTCCACTGGATTGGATTTTCTAAATGAAGGGCCACTACTGCTTGCAAATCCCATGCATCGCTCGATTAAGCTTGCCATTCTCTTACAAAGTGGAGAGTTCTTCCTCCAATACGCATGCTTGGTGTACTCACCGCCTGATGCACTGGACTGACGGAAGGAGCCTCTCCCTCTGCGACCTCTCGGGTGTCTTGCTCTGGCCAGAAAGAAGGTGTCCTGCTGACGACCCTCCCAATATTGGGCGCATGGCCCTTGGGTATCCGCTGGTAGTTGTATCGACCGGACGAACGACCCCTATAGCGTCCGGTCCTGGCAAAAACTCGCCCAGGAAATATTTTCCTTCTGGAACTCTGTGCTTTCTTCATAGCGGAGTACGTTACCGACAAACTGCAACATTTCCTTTGCAAAAGCTTCTCCGAAAAGAAGCCCTTTTGCGCTCTCCCCTGCTTCATAGGAGGCCAGGTCACTGAGTCTGCTGTCGATCTTTAGGAGAACGCCCCTTCTCCTCTCCTAGGAGAGGTAGCAGTTAGCATTCCCCAGTAGACGCACCGCCCTCTGCGCCCAGTTACCCAAGGCCTGGGCATCTACAGGGATTCCGGTGTCTTTTGCTTTTTAGGCCAAATCCATAATTTTTGCCAGTGGCCCCGCCAAGTCCAGGACTTTGTCTTGGCAACCCCTCCACGCAAGATCAACACCCTTCCTGATGTCTCGCACGGATCTGGTGACAAATGGGACCATCTTGGGGTCGAGATCTGGTGTCTCTGCCAGTTTCCCTGGCAGCTCATGCCTTGGATATTCCGACCTCATACGAGATCGTACTTCTCTGTCCCGGGGTTTTCTAATATGTTGGGCCATTTATAGTGCCATTCTGGGCGATGGCACCCACTCTGATGACTTCGGGTGCCTAACGGCTTCTGGATCGAACATATCCACTGTGTACTCTTCCTCTTCGGGAACAACAATCTATTCAGTGGGCTCACAGATGTCTTCATCTTCGCCCCCTTCATCGTGAGGTGCATACCCTTCTTCTTAATCACCTGAATTGTCCACCCCTGGGGCAGGGAGTGCGTTTTGGTGATCCGCCATTTTCACTAGCAAGGCCTTTTTTAATCTGGCTACAGGGTCGCCTTGGCTTTGGGGAACAGAGTTAATCCTATCTTCCTAGCCCGGGGGGGTCAAAGAGTCTGCACTCTTCTGGGCTCTCTTACACCCCTTCTTTTCAACCCCTTTTTGGGAGTGTCCTGCTCATGTCCCCTCTCCAGGGCTGTCTGCCCGTCTTTTTCTGGTTGCCAGCTGTTCCTACTGCTCAGCCATAAGAGCTTCCAGCAAATCCAACCTTTGCGTTATAGGTTGCACCCCTTGAGAAACTGCCTCGGTCAGTGAGTCCCCCAGTACCTTCTTGAAACTGAAGGATAACTGTTTCCTGCAGTGTGGGCTCCTCTTCCCACTCCTCCTCACTCCACTCTGGTGTGGTGGACTGTGACTCTCTGGGGTGTGAGTATTGAGCCATCTTCCTCTTGTCAGCAAAGCTAACTTCTGGGGAGTCAGCAATTCAAATGTGGCTCTGAAACAGAGTCAATAGTGTCAGAGACTCTTTGCCTTCCAGTCAGCTCAACTGTAAAGAGTGTAATATGTAATTTCTCTTTTTTTTAAATATCCAACTCTTGCTGGTGGAGGTCGCTCTGTGCTCCGTTTCGCAATGCAATGCAAACGAAATGGGCGAGCGTTAGAACGACCTGGAGGATGCCAGGAAGCCTGTCGGGCTCCGGCACCTCCGGGTCCTAAAACCTGCCATGTACGACAGCGCAAACTCAGGCGGGAAAACGAGTAAAAAGAGAACGGGCTGGCTGCCTAATACGAGGGGCTTTGCTTGCGCCTCCACCCCACCTCTCCAGACATGCTCGAACAAATGGAAATAAGTAAACCAAACACGTGCGTAACATGCGCATGCACTAACTGCTGTCTTCTCCTCAGCTCGCACTGTGCTGGAGAAAACCAACGCACTCGCGAGTGTCGCGTATAAGGTAATCATGCATGTTTCCACATTTCCTTTACAACAAGTAATATTCTTAAGAGAAAAGGCCTGCTATCAGTCTGCATATCAAGATAATGCGGATAAATAAAAAACAGTACTTATCTCCACAATGGCAGCAAAAAGAAAGGGACCTGGGGCAGAGAGTGGTTGTACCCCAGGCAGGACACTGATAGGTGGAGAGGAGATGGTCGGGACTAAGGACCGGAGGATCATGGGGACCATAGCCCCTTGGTTTCATGTCTGGAATTTTTGATACTAGAACTTTGAACTTGGCAATTTGATTTTTTTCCCCGAGGACATGCAGTAAAAAAATGTAGTTAAAGTTGATGTAAAAGTGCTGGTATATGGCAATATTAAAGAAAGTTAAGCATAATGCGAGCCTCAGTCTTGTCATAGAATTCACCTTTTGTGTAGTTAAATCAATCATAGTATTGATGATTGGGTAGTCTCCCATCTCTTGCTTCATAACAATTAACTAAATTCCCAATAGAACCTAAAGTAACCAGAAATAATATATTAGAACACGTCATTATGTTCCAATGCTGTGTTTAAAGTAAATCATGTTAGTAAAAAGATTCCTTCTTACCCAAAATGTGAAACACACCAGTAGTCTTTTTGTTCCTTTCTTGTACTGTTGCCACCTAAAAAACCATCAATAGTAGATAATCTGATCAAAAATGTTTCCTAGAATACTAATGTGGAATGCACAATAACGATTTTCCATAATAACTTACTAGAAAGTCTTAATTCTATTAAAGACACGGAGGCGATCATTATGCTTTTCTTTCTTTAATAACACGGTAAAGAAAGGGCTCAGCAGCAAGGTATTTTTGTGCACCAGGTATAACATAGGTAATGCATATAGAAGGGTGCACTAAACATACAACATAACAAGTATAACGCGTATATGATAACACAGAAATATGTACATAGGTTTCTGAAAGAAAACATAATCCATTTCCCAGAGTTCTCTAGAGTTCATTGAGGAGTCACTAACATGTGACCCAGCTCTCCAATAGGCATCCAGATCCCTTCATAAACAGTCCTGAACTTGATGTAACTTCCTCTTACGAGGCTGCAAACTTGGCTGTCAATGATAAGGTAATAACTTGTAGTTGGTAGAAATTTGTCGAACTGCTGATCAGGCGGACTTGTCAGTGGGGGCTGTTGAAAACGGATAGAGTAATAATTACTTCATGCATATTACAACCCTAGTTCCCTTATTGGGGTGGGAGAAAATGTCTTGAGTTATTCAGGCATCATACAACCATATTCCAAGTTTTAACAAATCATGTTAATACATTTATTCACAATTAAGCGTAATATACAGTAATATTTTCTCTTTGGGTGGGATAATGCTTGCCTCTGTGTATTTAATAGAATTAAGACTTTCTAGTAAGTTATTATGGAAAATCTTTATTCTATGTCAAGACCGGAGGCTCACATTATGCTTGTTTAAAGCTTACTCACCACAATAGATGCCGGTTGATCTATCGGTTTCAAGTAGAATTGTTTGAATACTGATTCACTTGCCCAGTCTGCCATCCTCATGATGTCTTCTAGGCGAACTCCAGCATGAAAGGCTTTGGAGACCATGGCTCCTCTCACTGAGTGAGCTCCGAAGTGCTGGATATCTATCCCTGCTTGAGTTAGTGTCCAGCACACCCAGCGTGCTAAAGTTGGTACGGAAACCGGTTTGTGCGGTTTACGCAGAGCAATCAGTAGTTTTCCGTTAGGGGAGGCCCTAAGAGAGGCTGTCTTCGCTTCGTAAACCTTCAGGCATTTAACCAGGCAAAGTTTGGGTTGATCTTTGAAGGCGGGGTAAGAGATCACCCTAGAGTTACATTTTGTCCTCCTGCGTATATGGAAAACTATGCCGTCAGGAGAAAAAATCCTACCCGCTAGATCGAGGGCTCTGACATCAGAGACTCTCCTGCAGGAGACCAGACAGAGTAGCTAAGGCCGTACGTGAAAGCTCCTCATGTGGCCATGACAGGAAAAGATTCAATACTTTATTAATGTCCCAAAGTTTGTCATAACGGGACGGGGGTGTAACTGTAAGTCTGACTCCTTTTACTAGTCTGCAGACTAGGTGGTGTTCTCCTGCTGGTACTCCTTCAACAAGGTCATGACCAGCAGAGATTGCTGAATGATATGCGTTCACTGTTCTGTAGGCAAGTCCTCTGTCTAGTAGCGACGCTAAGAAATTCAAGATCTCCTCTACAGGTGCTGAAACTGGATGTAATCCTTTTCTTCGGTACCAGGTACTCCAGGCGCCCCAAGAGTTGGAATATCTCTTAAAGGTGGTAGGAGCCCAGCTTTCCTCGATGAGGCTGATTGTTCTGCGGGACATGCTGGGAGTTCTCCATCTTGACCTGAAATCCTCCATGCTGCTAGGGTCAGAGAACCGCTGAGGAGAAGGGATGTCTCTACCCCGATGGATCTAATAGAAGATCCGGAAATCGGGGTGGTAGGATTGGAGAATCCGAGGAAAGTTCCAGAAGAACTGGATACCAGGTTTGAGAGGTCCAGACTGGTGCTATGAGGACTAATTCTGCATGCTCCAGACAGGCCTTCGCCAGGGTCCTTGCTATCATGTTGAATGGGGGAGAGGCATAGAGCATCCCTTCGGACCATTGTTGCAGAAAGGCGCCTGTTGCTGCTGCTGCTGGATCCGGTCTCCAGCTGTAAAATGCTGGTAACTGGGTATTGAGTCTGGAGGCAAAGACGTCTACAGACATCGGGCCCCAAATCTCCTGGAGGCGGAGGAAGACTTCTCTGTCGAGCCTCCAGTCGCTGTAATCTATGACGTGACAAGAGTGCCAGTCTGCTAATACGTTTGCGAGGCCAGGAAGATATTCTGCTGTAACTGATATTCGATGTTCTAGACAGAAGTGCCAGAAATCCTTGGCTAGTTCTGCTAGAGGCCTCGATTTGGTGCCACCCAGGTGGTTGATGTATCTTACTGCGGAAATGTTGTCCATTTTTAGCAAGATACAGCAACTAGCTCTGCCCCTGGCAAAGGAGCGTATCGCAAAGGAGCCTGCTAGAAGTTCTAGGCAGTTGATATGTAAGTCTAGCTCGTGGGGAGACCAAGTTCCGCCTGTGGCTAAGGATCTGCATCTCGCTCCCCAACCGGAGCGACTGGCATCTGACTCGATGACGATATCTGGGGTGGATCCGAAAATGGCTCTGCCATTCCAGGCTTCCATGTGAGTGAGCCACCAGTTGAGCTCCGTCCTCGCTTGAGGAGATAATGTCAGGAGTTGAGAGTAAGATAAATTGTTTCTTAGGTGTTGGCCCTTCAATATTTGTAGTTCTCGATAGTGCAGAGCGCCGGGAAATATTGCTTGAATGGAGGAGGATAGTAGCCCTATCACTCTTGCTAGTTCTCGAAGAGAGAACAGATTCTTCTGCAAGAGCCTGCGTATTTCCCTTTTGGTGGAGTGAATCTTGGCCGATGGGAGTCGTAGTTGAGAGTTCTGAGTGTCCACTACGAATCCCAGAGACTCCATATTCTTGGATGGAAGAAGAACAGACTTTTCCCAGTTTATGAGAAAGCCGAGATTGTGTAGCAAGTTTATGGCTAGTCTGGTTTGTTTCTGAACTAGCTCTTGCGACTGGGCCATAAAGATGATGTTGTCTAGGTAAATTATCAGACGGACACCTTGTTCTCTTAGATGAGCTACTACAGGCCTTAGAAGTTTGGTGAAAACCTAAGGTGCTGAGGAGAGCCCAAAAGGTAGACTTGTGAATTCCCAATCTCGATTTTCCCATACAAATCTCAGTTAATTTATGTGTGCTTGGTGAATCGACACTGCGAGGTAAGGGTCTTTTAAATCTAGACGCATGAGACAATCGTTCGGTCTCAGTCGGTCTCTGAGCATGTGAATACCCTCCATTTTGAAATGGCGGTAAATGATGAATTCCTTGAGAGCTTTGAGCTTTATAACTGGACGTACCTTTTCTTTCCTGCGTACTAGAAATATGGGACTGAAGAAACTTCCCTGACTTACGCAGGGGCGAATCGCTTGCTTCTGATAGAGACTGTGTATTTCTTTGTCTAGAGCGATTTGATCTGTTTGGGACATTACTATAGGAGCAGAGCGACATGGCTGAATGGGTTGCTCGAAAAACTCTATGCGCAGACCCTGAGCTGTGTCCCTGACCCAGGTGTCTCCCGATAATGTGTCCCAAGCATTTGCAAACATAGCTAGTCTCCCTCCTATAGGTGTTTGAGGCGCTGGCGCTACTATAAGTACACTGACCTGTAGATTGTTGTTGGGCCGGGTATCTAGCCACTCTTCTCCAGGGACGCCCTCTTCCACGACCTCTTGGGGGAAGAATGTGTTGGAGCGCTCTTGCCAGTTGTTGTGCTGACCTCTGGAGTGTTGAGATCTCTTGTCAAAGAAATAACGGCCGGAAGAGCGACCTCTACCTCGTCCGGCCCTGGAGAAAACCTTGGATGCGAAGACTCTTTTGATGGGGGTTTGCGCTTTGTCCAGTGCTGTAAATGTCCCTACAAACTTCATGAGAGGATCTCCGAAAAGAAGACCTTGTGCTGTAGGACCTGATTCTATATCTGCTAGTTCGCTCAGTTTGGCGTCTATTTTGTATAGAATGCCTTTCCAGCGTTCCGTTGAAATAGCGCAACTAGCATGTCCTAATAGGCAGATAGCTCTCTGAACCCAACCAAAGAGGATCACTCAGTCAATGGGGTCAGATGAGCTGATGGCTGCTTCCAGTAGGTCTGAGATCTTGGCTAGTGGCCCCGCCACGTCTAGCACCTTGTCCTGGTAGGACTTCCAGGCACGGTCTATGCCTTTTCTGGGATCTTTCACATTTTTATCTAGAAAGGTAATCATCTTTGAATCCAGCTCTGGTGTTAGAGCTACCTTGTCCGCAATATCTGGACGTGGGCATTCGGCTCGAAGCCCGGCCCTGACCTCCTTATCAAGAGGCTTGCGTAATCTGCAGTAAATATATTTTGCTGTCTTGGAAGACGGTTCCCAGTCGGTGGATCTGGGGTGTATCAAATCGTCCGGTGTGAACATGCCTTCTGTAGGAGCCTTGTTCCCGGTTGTATTCTTGGGGATGGGGTTTGCCGCAATCCCTGAGCTTGAGCGCTTTGAACCCTCTATTTGAAATTCATCCTCAGATGAGGAGTGAGAATGATCAGCGTCGTAGACGCCCCTGCTTTGGTAGTCTTCCGTGCCCTGTCCATATCCCTCCGGGCTTGAGGGCCCATCTCCCCTGTTTTCTTCCTTGGGGGTAGAGGGTTCAATATGATATGGGAAGGGGTTACCTTCCTATTCATAAAGGCTTGCTTTAGCTTGGAGAAGGCGTCTGAGACGGCAGCTGTGGCATTATTTGGCTGGCTCGGGGGGGTGAGGGGGGTCCATAGAGCTTCTGCTCTTGCGAGCCGGGTTACTTCCCCCTTCAGTAAGGTTTTTTTCTTTTTTGTGTTCTCTTCCTCCCAGGAGGGGAGGTTCCTCTTAGGTGCTCTTCCATAGTGTCTAGACGCTGTTGAATGGGAAAGAGCATATCCGTTACTGCTTTTTTAATACTGGTCTCCACTGAAGATCCCAGTACTTTTTGTAAGCTGTTAGCCATTGCCACCTCGTCTATGTAGCAGTGATCTCCCCCATTCTCAGACCAAGCCTGATCTGATTGAGGTGAGTACTGCGCTGCCATGATAACATTTGAAACATCTTACTCACTTTTTTTTTGTTTTGTTCTGGGCTTCTGGACACCGTCTCTCTAGCCCAGTAATGATAGTTCAGCTTGTTAATATTGTTCAAAGTCAGCTGAAACTGGAGCTCTTCTTCCTCCTCTTTTCTTTTTTTTTGTAATATAAATTATGCAAATTCGAAATCCATATGAATCTGGTCACTTCCGTGATAAATCTGATCTTCTTGGGTGAAGAAAATGCTTTAATATCTCAAATTCCACCGCTTGAGGAGATTCCGGCATTTGAGTTTGCATAAAACCGTTATAATGCTAACGGTAATGTGCTCTCGAGCGCCCGGATCCAGAATAAAGGAAAGGACCGCGTGAGACAGGAGCTCCCCTGGCAGCCTGTGGTGCAAGCGCAGACCTCTGCGAGGCTGCGGCGGCTCCACACGGGTTCGCCAGCATAGTGTAATGTGCCTGTGGAGCGGGTGTGAGTCGCCGTGCAAGCGGGTCTCTGTGAGGCAGCAGCGGCTCCACACGAGCTCACAAAGTGAGGTGCGACACGTCTGTGAAGCGGGGTGCGAGCCGCGGAGGGCTCGCGTTGTGGAACCCAATATTCCTGTGAAGCGGGTGTGAGCCGCTGAGTAAGCGGGCTTCCGTGAGGCCTTGGCGGCTCCACACAAGCTCATTAAATAAGGCGTGATGCGCCTGTGAAGTGTGTCCGAGTCGCAGAGGGGCCCGCCCCGCGGCTTCCGATCAGCTGTGAAAGCCGATCGCTGCAGCACGAACGCAATAAAACTCATGCAACGGCTCCTGATGTTTGTTTCCGACGCCAGCGGAAGGTAGGTGGCATCGGAAAGCAACCCGGAGCAAACATGCAAATTATAGTACAATTAAAACGATTTAAGTAAAACTAATAATCAGAAAAACTCTTCATAAATAGTTCTAAACATGAATGTACTTCTCTCTTGCTCTGAGCAGCAAAGAAAGAGGAAGTTGCATCATGTTCAGGACTGTTTATGAAGGGATCTGGATTCCTATTCGAGGGCTGGGTCACATGTTAGTGACTCCTCAATGAACTCTAGAGAACTCTGGGAAATGGAGTTTGTTTTCTTTCAGAAACCTATGGACATATTTCTGTGTTATCATATACTTGTTATACTTGTTATGTTGTATGTTTAGTGCACCCTTCTATATGCATTACCTATGTTATACCTAGTGCACAAAAATACCTTGCTGCTGAGCCCTTTCTTTACCGTGTTATTAAAGAAAGAGAAGCATAATGTGAGCCTCCGGTCTTGACATAGAATTATGGGGTTACAAAAACAACAATGTTATAAAACGCTTACCCAGATATGTTAATTACTGGATAATTTCCAAATTTGTCTCCCAAGGAGATCCGTGTTTAGCTAAGGAAACGTTAAAATTAGTCCAGTTTTCACAGTAAATAAAATTTAAATAGTTCGGGTATCGAACTGTCCATACAGCAGATGTAACCATGCCTACATTCGACTTAAAAACAAGACACAATAACACAGGAAAACCGCAAGTGGTAGCAGATGAAAAGACACGATGTAACAACAATTGGAAGCTGCCTATTTACGAATAAGTCTGCCTGACTGCAAATAATTCTTTTGGCAGGCCAGGTGGGAAAATATGTCAGCCCCCGGGGCTGGTGAATTCAAGTGGACATGCAGAGGTGGCGGTTCAAGGATGAAAAAGAAAAAGGGGGCCCAGCCAGTGCAGCCAGGCTTGGACAAGAGCCTTAGGAGTGGGGCCTTGGGGAGGTGGGCCGGCATTCGCTTGCCGGCTTCGTGATATGTGATGTAGAAACTGGCCAATCATACTGCAGCATCAGGCTGCTTCAGGTAGGGCAGCAGAGGGCAATGATCAGGCGGCCATGTGGAAAGAAGTTGAGGCCCAACAAAGGAATGGCCAGTCACGGTGGTGAAAATGCCCCTGAAGCCCCCCACACCATGCTCACAGGGTGGGGGAGATCAAGATGCAATATGGCAGTGGGTGCTGCATTTTAAACAGCCAAAAAAAGCCCAGCGAGCATCGCGCTCCAGCAAGGGCCTACCTGATGCAGACATTACATTGCATCTCCCTGTGACAAGCAGAGCCTCGTGGTGATGGAGGAGGCTCAGTAAAGCCCAAGATGTGTCCGCATCCAGCTTCTGTGCAGGTCGAGGAAGAAGAGATCTATCAATGTGGGCCAGTACCCTGTAGGAACGCTCACTATGCTGCCTTCACCCTTTATGCCATGCCACAGTAAATAAATATATTCAGACTGACCCGGCAAAGGCAGCATAATGACAGTTCCCACGTGGTACTGGCCTGCAGTGTGAGCCAGTGCCACGTATGAACTCTCATTGTGCTTCCTTCACTCTTGACTGTCAGTATAATTGTCATGCCACAGTAAAGAAACCTGTGGAGACTGGATCCACCAAGGTCCAAGTGGGAAACACTTAAAATGCTGCCTTTCCCTTTCCCTTTACTGCCCAGTAAAAGCGAAAATGCCATGCCACAGTGAATACACTAACTTGGTGTGTCCAGTTTGGACAAATATTCACCAGTACTCCTGGATTCCTTCCCACCCACCTCATCATCCCCCTCAATAAGAAGCCTGCTGGACAGATGGCATATATGCATCCACATTGATCAGTGATCATTCATACAGCATTCATTCTTCATTTACTCTCATATTCACAAACACGCATCAGCATTCATCATTTATACATCATTCAATCTCATTCTCACACACATATACACACAGCATTCATACAACATGCATTCTTCATTCACCAACACCGCATTCATGCGCACTCACATAAACACAAAAATACCCAAGCAACATACTCTCTCTCATTCACGCACCCACTTACAGATATAAACCCTTGCACACACAAATATATTTTCCTACCTGCAGACCCACTAGGACTGGCTAGCCTGGATATGCTTGTTTCTGTGCCACTATAAAATTCCAAACTGGCCCACCAACGTAGGCCACTCTTGCCATGTAAAACAAAATGGGCATCAAGAGTAAAGCAAACCTGAGTCTTGTTTGCTTTATCCTTGATGGCCATAACGAAGTGCAGCAATGGCACGGCCTGGCATACCACCACCCTCACCCTCACTATGAGGGTGAGGGGGTTTCCAGTAGATGACATTGCGGCCTCACAGCCCCCACCCGCACTGCTCCCTTCCACGCACACACCCATTCATAACAATGTATTAATCCATTTCTCTTATTCAAACACACATTAATGTCTCCATTCTCTCACACATGCATACAATAAGCAGTCCCTCATGCAGCAGTTACAGAAACAAACACTTGCATGCATACACGCACACATACATACATATACATTCACTACAAAAAACATTCTCACCTGGTTCCTCAGTCCCGACGCCCTCTACCATGGGGGCTTTACAGACTCTAACGCAGAATTAACAGAAACAGAGAGAGGTTTCCTGGGGGCATGGGCAGGGGAGCTGGAGAGTCTCCCAAAGAACGCCCATGAAGACCTAAATGTGGGGGGAGGCATTGGAGCGCGCATTAGGTAAATTTTGTCATGTCCTTTTTGGTCATCTTCTGTGTTCTTGTTCTTATGCGGTCTCCAACATCCTATAAATAAATAAATGTAGGCCTGTACTTTCCCAACCTACATGCTGAACGGGCCATGCTGTGGGAAGCAAGCACTGGGGAACTTGAACTGTCAAACGGAAATCACTTGGGAGCGTTTTCCTTGGGCTGACTTTGGCGCCTCCATAATGAGCAATGGGTAGGTCGTTGCCCATTATGGACGAGCCGCCCCTAGTAAGGCTCCCATTCAGCTTTGCTAATGACCAGTTTTTCGCTGTAGTTGAGGACTGTGCCTCCTCTTGTTTGATCGGACCATCAGGTGGGCCAAGAATAATGCCACTTACATAGTACAGGGTTCGAAATTGAGGGGGGGTGAGCTATTTAGCTCCTACTCGTGGCCTAGAAGAATCTGGATAGCTTGACATCAACAGCTACCAGGGGCCACTTTTGACTCCCCAGGCCAAATGATGCTGAACAAACATACCTGTGTGAATTTCACATTGTGCATTTGGGACAGTCTTCAAATGAACATTAGGACACAGCTATATGGCATTTAAACCATAAGCGGTCATAAATAATGGACAAAGTGATCTGTTTACATCTGTAAAGGTGCAGAAGTAAGACTCGGACACAGAGGGGTCATTGTGGTTGACCTAAACGTTGAATAAAAGTGGTAAATGAAAAAAAAACCCTATCTTGCCCTGACTCTGAGGGGTTTCCCTGCCTCAACCAAAAATACTAGTGTCACTGTCAGGGTGTCCAAAAGCAAAAGTCCACAGTACGATGTCACAATCCTAGATCTGTCCCTCACACTCTATATTAAACTGAATCAAACAGGAATTCTTCTAAAAGTTCAATCTCAAGTGTTGGGAGAAATGTCTCCCTTCCCCAGCCTTTCTCAGGCTTCTCGTACAGTTCTTCAACTGGTGGATGATTGTCTCCCTTCCCCAACTAGCCTTTATCCGGTTTCTTGGCTTTGATGTTCCTCCAAGCTGTGGTGGGTCCCTGGCCCCAGTTAGCAGTCCTAGTTTCCTTATACCAGGCACTGTGACGAAGAAGAGTGGCCTGGATGCTCCTCCAAGCTGTGGTAGGTACCTGACCCTGGTTGTCAGCCCTGGTTTCCTTCTCCAAGGCACTGCAACGAAGAGAAGGAGTTTGGATGCTTCTCCAAACTCTGGTGGGTACTTGACCCTGGGTGTTAGATCCGATTCATTTTTCTCTCAGGCCTCCAAGTCCCAAACACAGACTTGGTTTACTCTCCTGCCAAGTTCTGTATGTATATATAACTCTCACAGTTTTCTTTAAAGTCTCTTGCTCTAACATGCAGACTTGGTTTACTCTCCTGCCAACCACCGCATTTGTATGCCTCATTCTCACAGTTCTCTTTATCTTCTCCTTTCTTATCTGACAGCCCTGGGTCGCGTTCCCTCCATGTACTGCCACAAAGAAGATTGGGTACTCTTGAAACTTGATATGATCTTTACTTGCAAGGGCTCCAGACCCTATTCCACTCATTATAATATTGTGATAATGTCTTTATTAGTCCCGTAGGGGTTATCCTCTTCCCCCACTTTCCATATACTGTTGGTTTTATGGTTTCTTCTACTTTCTTGGGACCCCCAACCACAGGCTCAGCCACCTAAATATCCTTCGGGTCTTGGCTGCAGTCCTCCGGTTGGTCGCATGCATCCCGGCGTCGTCCTCTGCTTCGCTGGCACCCTGGTGCTCTACTTGGCCTTCCACAGCAGCTCCGTGGCTTCTGACCATGTTTGGCGTCTTTGCCCAAGTTGGACTGTGTGGTCCTGCAGGGCTGTGCTGTTGGCACCTTTCCCTGCCAGCCTCTCTGTTCGCTCAGCATGTCCAGTGGAGACCTCCACTTCAGCGTCTTCATGCCTGGGTCTGCCCCTGCTGCTTTCTTTGCCGAGCACCTGTCCCTCTCGCAAGCATCTGACACTCGGGTGAGTTTATCGTTAGTTTTTATTTCAGTTTCGAGTAAGGCCTGTGACTGAAGACTAGAACACTCAGACCAGTTCATCTAAGTGATCCCTGCGGTTCCGGGCCTTTTCCTCATCAGTTTCTAATCTCAGATCTTCATAATAGTCATCCCTATTCGAAGGGATTGTGTCCTCCAACGTATTCCTTATCTTTGATAATTCGTCTCCAGCTTGCTGGCCTCAGAACATTTTTCTCAGTAGAGGGCGCTGCGCATCGACGTCCGTCGAGTTGGTGTCCCTCGACAGCCACCGTATCGGTGCCTCCGTCACCATGCCCATAAATAGCCACGCGCAGCGTCCGTTGCTCAGTTCCGTTTTTCCGCGCTTCGTGGTGCCTCGGAATATCGTTGCTCAGTTCTTCAGTCAAATATACTTCATTATTCCTTGAGAATACCGACTCGTACTCGATGGCTTCCTCATTCGAACCGACGACTCCACGGTCCGGCTTCCAAAAATGTCAAGACTGTGGAAAGAAAATGTCATTGACAGATCCTCACAGGATCGGTTTGTGGTGCCTGGGAGTCGAGCACCATTGTTCGGAGTGCGAGGACTGCATGTCCATGACGGCGAAAGCCTTGAAGGAGCGTAAGGGGAAACTCGAGAGAGGTAAGGCAGTTAAAACATCTTCGAAAGTTTGCTCGGCGGAGTCGAGACATTCGTCTCCTCGCCATCACAAAATACATTCTCGTTCTTGGTCTCGAAGCAGTTCCCATCACTCTTCAAGATCTAAGCATTCAAAAAAGAGACGTCGAAGATCCCCTTCCTCGTCTTCTTCTTCCGTTTCCCCAAAAAGGGTCTCCTGCCCCACAAAACATAGCTCTCAGGCTGAGTGGGAGGAATTCAGGAAAAAGATGCTTAGCGTCTTTGATGCTTAGCGTCTTTGAGAAAGCGGCCTCGACCCCCTCGAAGACTGCTGAGGGTGATACCCTGGGTGAAAGACCCGAAAAATCACAACGCCGCGAGTCGCAGCACCCGGCGAAAGAAGCTACTCGAGAGCGTGACTAACCCTCGAGTAAAGGCAAGGTCGCGTCTTCGCCGTCGTCGAAAGTCCCTTCGACGCATAGATCTGCGTCTTCGACGTCATTATCAAAGGGTTTTTCGACGCACAGGTCAGTCGTTTCGACGCCGGGAAAGGACAAACCCACGGCCACCTCACAGCCAGTGGCCATACCCAGAGCCTCGATCACGAGAATGTCGTTGACTACCTCGAGTAGAATTCCAATACTCTCAAGTTCGTCGAGGCCTCTACCAACTTTTTCAATGCCTTTTTCGATGACTTTGAAGCCTTTATCGTCCGCGTCGACGACGTTGACGTTTTCTCAGGCAATTATGACGAATTTGGCCCCTTCTGCTCTGGAAATGGGATTTATATCATTTCCAAGATCTGATCATTCCAGAGCCTTAGCATCTATTTATGAAGAAGGGCAGAATTCGGATCAGGAGAGACCTTTTGAGTTGCAGGGATCTGCAACTCCTGTACCAGAGGAATTTACCTCTGAGGAAGGTAGGTTAAAGGACCTCCAAGAATCCTTACATGAAGCAAGTGGGTTGGACACTTCCCCAGAAGTGGAATTTGCCAAACCAGACCCAGGGGAACATGCTGAAACCCCTTATAGAACCTTGATGGCAAGGATAATAGAGTTTATGGGGTGGTCTACACCCTCACCTGCTTTTCAGCAACAAGATGACCTCACAGACATTTTGGTTAAAGGTCCACAGGAGGATCCTGTGGTGCCGTTTCATGCGGCATTACAAATGGAAATATTGGCAAACTGGGAAACCCCTGAGGTTATCCCAGTGGTTAACAAAAAATTATCAGCCAAGTATAGGGTGTCTAATGCTGACCCTGAATATTTATCCAGACACCAAACTCCGAAGAGTCTGGTTGTTCAGGCAGCAACTTCATTAGGTAGTAAATCGGTTTACCCTACTGTTCCACAGGACAGGGATGACAAGAGATAGGACTCTATGGCCAAAAAAGTATTTTTTGCATGTAGCATGGCGTTGAAATCCATCAATGCTACTTGTACACTCGCAAAGTTCAGCCACACACTTTGGGAGTGTGCTTCATCAGCGGCTGACTGCCTCCCGGAGGGAGAAGAAAGGGAAGCGTTTCTAAACATCATTAAGGATGGTAAAGACGCAATGTGCGAATCCCTTCAAACTGGCATCGATTCTGCTGACAGCATCAGCAGGGCCACGGCGGCAAGTACAACAACCCAGAGATTTGCTTGGTTGCGAAAGTCTGGTTTTGCTCCGGATGTGCAAAGCAGAATCTTGAATATGCCCTTTGACGGCTCTTCTTTGTTTGGTAAGAAGGCGGATGACAGTTTAGAAAAGCTACAAATATCAAAGGCAGCAGCAAAATCCCTAGGAGCTGCAATCCGTCAGACACCATATCGCCCCTCAGGAACCTCTTGGAGAGGTAAGTCCTTTTGCTTCTATTCCGCATTCGGAAGAGGCAGAGGACAGCCGGTTCAAAGGGGTCAGAAAAAATTCACCCAAGGTGGAAGGGTTAAAAATACAAAAGCCGCAGCCGCAGCAGCAGCAGGTGCCTCTTTACCCTCGGCATCTGCATCAGCCGCCTCCAAACCGCTCTGAGGACTCTCCTCACAAGACACCAGTAGGGGGCAGGTTAACTCAACATCTGACGGAATGGCAGGCTATTACGTCAGATGCTTGGGCATTGGAGAAAGTTGCCCAAGATTACTGCCTGCCTTTTCTACGCATCCCTCAGAGTCATCCACCAGGGAACAGCTCTCTGAAAGTTCCAGATCCGCTCCTCTTGCAGGAAATTGTAGACCTGCTAGAGAAAGGTGCCATAGAACCGGTACCTGTAGTGGAGAGGAACAAGGGCTGGTACTCCCCACCCCCCCCTACTTTCTCATACCGAAGAAAGACGGAGGACTGAGACCTATCTTGGACTTACGAGAATTGAACAAGTTCCTCAGGAAGGACAAGTTCAAGATGGTAACTCTCTCTCAGATCCTTCAGGCCCTCTATCTCCAGGACTGGCTGGTATCTCTGGACCTCCAGGATGCTTATTTCCATGTGCCAATCCATCTCAAACACAGGAAATACCTGAGGTTCGCAATTGGCGGCTCTCATTATCAATTTCGAGTTCTGCCATTTGGGCAGACCTCCGCCCCGAGGGTCTTCACCAAGTTAATGTCGGTAGTGGCAGCAAGTCTAAGGAGGTGAGGGATTCACCTCTTCGCCTTCCGGGACGATTGGCTGATCAGGGCTGTATCTTCGGAACAAGCTCAGATCCAGCTAGATTATGTCTGCCACTTCCTTCACAAACTGGGCTTCTCCCTCAGTTTAAAGAAGTCACAGATGATACCATCACAGAGACTCCAGTTCATCGGAGCGGTCCTGGACACTTCTCTGGGAAAAGCCTCGCCACCAGAGGTGAGGGCTCAAGATATCCTGCAGATGGTCACCAAGTTTCAAAATGCCCAACATCTCCCAGCCTTTGACTTTTTGAGGTTGCTAGGCCTCATGGCATCCTGCATCTTCCTTGTGCCAGAGGTTCGCCTGAGAATGAGATCTCTCCAGTGGGCACTAAGAACCCAGAGGTCGCAGTTCTCAAAATGACAGATCTCCTTCGGATTCCGGACAAGGTAGCCCGAGACCTTCAATGGTGGGCTTATCGAGAGAACATTTTGAAAGGAGAACTGTTTTGGCAACCATGGCTGGAGATAACAGTAGTCACGGACGCCTCACTCACGGGGTGGGTAGCCCATGCCAACGACCATACCAGTCGTTGGTCTCCATCGGAGTCCAGACTACACGTCAACCTATTGGAGCTGAGAGCAATCAGACTAGCGCTGAAAGCTTTCCAGCCATCAGTACAGGGAAAAAAGTCCTGATAATGACGGACAACACAGTGACCATGCACTACCTCAACAAAAGAGAAGGCGTGGGATCACTGCCACTGTGTAGAGAGGCAATGCAGCTCTGGTTTTGGGCAATTCAAGAAGGAATCTCTCTATCGGCAGTTCACCTAGCCGGAGAGAAGAACTTGACGGCGGACGCTCTGAGCAGCCAGGTCACAGTCTCCCACGAGTGGGAACTAGCTCAGGAAGTCCTTCAGGAGATCTTCGCCCTTTGGGGAACCCTTCAAGTGGATCTGTTCGCCACCAGTACCAACAGGAAGTGCGATCTGTTTTGTTCAAGGGAATTTCCCCCGAGAGGAGCTCTAGGGGACGCGTTTGTAGTGGACTGAAAATGTCCACCCCTGTACGCGTTTCCACCAGTCCCTGTCAACCTCTTGATCATTTGAGGAATGAGAAGATTCCGGAGGACCATGATCCTAATTGTCCCAGACTGGGCCAGGAGAACGTGGTACCCAGACCTTCTGGACATGTCCATCTGCCCTCCAATTCGCCTTGCACTCAAGGAGAATCTTCTCTCACAGAAGGGAGGTCAGGTTCTCCATCCAGACATCAGAACCCTCAACCTTCACGCTTGGCTTCTGAAAGCTTGAGATACAAGGATTGGGACCTCCCTGATGACATCATGGAGGTGTTGCTTTCGGCCAGAAGGCCAGCAACAAAGTCTTTATACCGCTGCCGTTGGAACACATTTTGCAGCTGGTGTAGAGAAGAGAATATCGACCCCTTTTCATGTGGTACACCAACGGTGTTATCCTTTCTACTCTATTTGGCAAATTCAGGCCTTCAAGTTGGCACTATCAAGGGCTATTTCGCAGCGCTATCGATCTTAAAGCGCAATGCAGAGGAGCCATCGTATTTCAAACTACCCTTAGTAATACAATTTCTAAAGGGATTAACTAATGTCTATCCTCCAAAACCATTCCAAGTTCCCTTATGGGACTTAAATTTAGTCTTAAATTTCCTGATGGGTTCTCCTTTCGAACCACTCCACTCTTGTTCGCTAAGGTTTCTCACCCTTAAAACTGTCTTATCTGTGGGACTAACATCTGCTAGAAGTGTGAGCGAATTACAAGCTCTATCTTGTAAACCCCCTCGTACAATTTTTCATAAAGACAAAGTTGTCCTACAGGTGAAGCCTAATTTCCTCCCAAAGGTGGTTTCTGAATTCCACATCACTCAGAAAATTACCTTAGCTTCATTCTATCCTCCTCCCCATTCGGGGAAAGAGGAAGAAAGGCTACATAGGCTGGACCCAAGGCAGGCTTTAAGCTTTTACATCAGCATACTTGCTAGGATTAGGCAAGCAGACCAACTGTTCGTAGGTTACTCAGGGCACAAATTGGGACTACCGATAACAAAACAGACCATTTCCAGATGGATTATTTTGGCCACTCTGGAATGTTACAAACTAGCAGGGAAAGAGCCTCCTCAAAATCTTTGGGCTCATTCAACCAGGGGTATCGCAGCCTCTCTGGCCCTCCAAAGAGGGGTTCCGGTTCGAGACATATGTGCGGCTGCCACATGGTTGTCCGCACATACCTTCGCAAGATTTTACAACCTGGATTCCTCCTCTAGTCAAGAGACTAGGTTTGGCAAAGCCGTATTACATTCTGTTCATTCCTAAAGGGAAACATGGCGTTTTTACTCCCACCTCCAATTACACACCACTGCTATGGGAGTCTATCAAAGATGAGGAATACGTCGGAGGACACAATCCCTTCGAAGAAAAAGTTACTTCTTACCTGGTAACGTTCTTTCGATGGGATGTTCCTCCGACGTATTCCTTATCGGCCCTCCCATCCATCCCCACAGTAATACTTCCCATGTGGTTGCAGCTTACGCTCCTTCAAGGTCAATAACCAATTCATGCAGGACTTATCTAATGCTACAAAACGGAACTGAGCAACGGACACTGCGCGTGGCTATTTATGGGCTTGGTGACGTCAGCGCCGATACGGTTGCTGTCGAGGGACACCAACTCGACGGACTTCGATGCGCAGTGCCCTCTACGATAAAAATTTTCCGAGGCCAGCAAGCTGGAGACGAATTATCAAAGATAAGGAATACGTCGGAGGAACATCCCATCGAAAGAACGTTACCAGGTAAGAAGTAACTTGTTCTTCTTCTTCGTCTCAGTCCTTTCTACTTCTTGCATGCTATAGAAGTATATAGGATAGGAGGGTAGCAGTGAAGAATGGCGGTCTTAGGTGGATACCATGATCCCCCACAATAGTCACTGCTCCATACAGGGTTTCCCCCTCCCATGAGATCCACCCGCTAAGTACCACCCCCAGGGGTTCTTTCGGGTAGCGGCCTCACCTCCCTGGCCTCCTAGGAAGGGGCTCCCCCCTACGGAAGCAGCAACATCATCCTGGGATTCGTCACACATCTTGCGTGTAAATTAGATTTGCTGAATGCTATGTACTAGCACCTGGTTCCCCAGTGGTAGATCCTGGTCACTGGTTAATTCTGGATATCAAGGAGCTGCTTTAAGCTCCTGCTTATCATCCCTTAATTTTGATCCCTGTAACGCATGAAGCTTTAGTCTATTTTCTGTTGAAATTAAGATGAGTTTAAATGAGAAATCCGATTTGTAGGTAGTACTTTGTTCCTTAGCCAATCTGGAATAGGTTTAATGTCACATCACCTTTGAATTGTGATTGGAGCATTGCAGATTGGTTCCTCTAAATGTGATGTCATTGAGTGTTCTCAACTTAGTCATATTATGCTGTTTTTTGTGAACAAGGTGAATCCTAGATATGACTTTGGATGTGAATCCTTTTTTTTCATACTCCGTGGAGGCTTTATCTGTCCAGTTGCATGGGCATAAGTCACCCCCACCCCACATCCACCAAATATCCTCTCCAAGAGTCTCTGAAAAGGCACCTGGAGATAAGAGGGTATTTCCAAGTTTTCAGCTTCTGAAGGCCCTCCACACATTCTTATATTATTACATCAAAGGCGATCCTCAAGGTCTACTACTTGTTGCAAAGCTTTCCTGCTGCAATTCAAGTAGCTGCACCCTTTACTCATACTCCAGACTGTTCATGTGCCCAATCACATTTTCTACCTCTCCCCTTCCTTTATTCCACCTGCAAATAATTGTTTTCAGCGTTGAGATCATTCAGGTCGCTTTTACTCTGTAATAGTTATATTTTAGTTCTTGAAGAAGCCTTATCAAAGCTTCCTTTGTAGCAGGGGCTGTTTCTTCCTTTGGAGTTGATGATATCACTCGTTTACCTGGGGCTGATGCATTTTCTCCTTACTGGTGTCTTTGATAGAGGTAGATTTTGCTTCTTTAGCTTTAGTTTGGCCCGTCTCATGCAGACCTGTCAACAGATGACTCTGCTCACCTTGTTATTTTATTTAAGGTTGTATGGATCACCAACCTGTCTCTATTACCACCAGGGCCCCAATGCAATACGATTGTGTTAGAGTGAATCCTCAGCTTGTAATGTATGTCAGTTGTGAGGGAGAAGGCTGCACACCTGTTAGGGAAAATTCTCATTTATGGCTAATTTCCCTCACCTAGTGAGTCCCCCAGCAGCTTTGCTGGACTTTTGGAGTTTGAACTTCTGGAGACTTATGGAGTTTTTTTCCACTTGGTAAGAGTGAGAGCTTTTCCCCCACTCTTGCCTGGGTTTTGCTATGTGTTTCTACCTGTTTTTGTGATTGTGGACTCTGAAGTACACCACTTCAGTATCCCCCTTTCTTTTTGTGTGTCACACAGCACCTTCAGTGCCGTGGCACAGGGTTGCCTTTGAGACTTCCTTCGACTCCATTTCTGAGGCGACTACTGTCCCCCAGAAAAGGGTAAAGTTACCATTAACTTTACTTAGTCAATCTACCACAGATCCAGTACACCCCATCTTCCATGGAGTACTGGAAAGGGTTAACTCGTATCCCTTTGTATCTGTACCTCCTAGAGCATTGTTTCGCTCTTTTAACATTTAGACTTGGCTGGTGGCAGTGGTATCTACCCTAACTTTTCTACCGCGATTATATTAGATAAACGTGGTACTGTTCTTGGCTATTATATTAGCCTCGAACACAAACCCGCTTGACCAAATCATTTTTTTCTTGGCTCCAGTTGGGTTTATTCGCCATTTCTTTTTATTAAAGTCCTTCTTGTGTTTTACTTTGTGCGGCAAACTAGGTTCGCCTTCTTTGTTCACTGTCTTTTGGCGGGCTTCTACCTAGAAGCCCTGCTCAAGGCGCCTGGGTGTCACAGGGTATCCTAGGAAACCCAAGTCGCGCTTTGTCATGATTGGCCAGTGTAGTTGTCCGGGCTGGACAACCCCCCTGCTGGGTGATTGACAGCCAGGCTGCGTGAATGGGGGTTTTTCACATAAAAGGCAGGTCTCTTGGGCTAGAAGTCAGAGTCGCCACTGGAACTACAAGGAACCGAAGAGAAGCGGAGAGAACAACGGCTGCTGCAACTACCCCGTCCCGGTGAAGCCCTGCTGCAGTCCCGAGCTATCTGCCCTTCAACGAGTCAGAGAAGATCCAGTCCGGAGTCTTCTTCCCTTGAGCTTGGTGGGGATAACCAGCTCATCTTCTACAGGCAGAGGATCCTCTTCCATGGTCGAAATCGCTGCACACTGCTGTAGTGGTCCGGATAGCCACCTGAAGAGCCTCTCCTGTTTTTAAGGAGCGCACCTTTTATTCCTTATCGCTGCTGCCGGCTTCATCCCTGTGTTGTGCAGACCCCCTTCAGACGTCCTCCTTCAGAACGAAGCTCCAGGAATCGTGGCTCTGCGGGAAACCAACAGGAACAACTGCCAGAGCACTAACTGCACCACTGGAACAAGCTACTGTGTTCTGTTGAGGAAATTGGGTGAATCCCTTTTTCTTCATTTCCAAGGCTTGCCCTTGCCTTCCCTCCTTCTTATAACTTTTGTTTCCGAACATTGACAATATCAAAGTACTTTTGGCTACGTTGAATCGTGAACTGTCTGACTGTGTGATCTTCGGTAACTGGCCCCGGTGTCTTTCGACCCTGGCTCCGGCCCTTTGACTTTTGACCTCCTGTCTCTGAGTGTTTCTTGATTATGCCTGCCTAACCAAAATATTGCCTGTGATTTTTGTCTCCAGCTCCCTCTGGGTATCTCAGGTGCTATGTGTGTTTTTGCCCCGGTAGCAATTCATGTCACGGTTACGCGTGTCTTTAGTCGACCGAACTTTCAAAAAGTGATCGCAATTGTATTCGCGGTAACATGTTTTGTTCACACCGGTTCATTCAAACACAGGGTACTTACCTTGAGTCTTACTGCACAAAGTAAATTGGTTAGTTGTAGTATATTTAACGTGTGGTTTTTATTGAAGTTTAATGGAAGTGTTGTGTTTATAACAAATGGTTTAAAAATAAATGTACTTATATTTTTCTACCTGAAACCTTGAGTCAGTGTTTGCTTGAGTCACAGTAATTGTGGTCCCTTTGTGTAATCTCTGCTACTGCTCATATACTCTTGAGATAAGCCTGGCTGCTCCGCCACTGCTACCACTGTGACATAGTAGTACAGGCTTGTACCAAAGGTAAAACTTGTATTGCCACCTGTAGTCTTAATTGTGTGTAGTGGTCCTTAGGGGCACTACACAGGATTCTGCCTAACACACACCTACCGACCACAGTGTGGAAATAGCATCCAAGCTTAACTCAAATCTATCCAGAAGTAGTTTGCAAAAAGCAGTAGCTCAGGAGACGATGTGTGGTTCCACCAATTAGCAACTTGTCCAAGAAATTACCCTCTAGGTTTGCATTCCACCAGCAGTGCAATATTGCATGGGATTTCCCTCCTAGGTGCGAACGTTAGAGGTTATCTATTTTATATAGTCCTACAGCTCTTCATCTGAGGGAAACAATTGTAGACCCCCCTTCACTCTGTTCTTCATGGCTCTTTGACAGTGCAGGTAAATGTTTAAAATTAGGCTGTGGTGTTCATGAGGTCCGGTACATCTGTGCTCGTCTTTTTTCCACAATTTCACCGTTTAGTAAATGTTTCTTTTATGGGGGGCAGGACCCAAAACCAACTTCCCATTCCCACACCCTTCCACTACCCTGATAATCACGTTTAAATGTTCCTTTTCCCCACCTCCATAATAAATGCTGTGAAAAATGCGGCTAAACAGCCGTTTCACTAAATGCAGTGAAATGGCAGTGATCAGATGGTAGATACTATCTTAAAGGGCTTCTGAAATAGCATTTGCTTTTTATTTCAGGGAGAGCAAGCAATGCACCAATATTTGCTCCCTGATAGTTCCCATGGGGGTGCTACTCAGCGGGTGGATTCCTGGGAGGGCAAGCCCCTATGGGACCAGTGACGACTATTGTGGGGGAATGTTGTATCCACCTAAGACCCCCATCTCTCCTGTAGGTCTCAATAGATATTTATAGATTGTTCTACTCTGTAGGACAACCTGGTGGGGTTAATTATTTTGCTAGTACAACTCAGCGAGTGATGTTGGCCCTCTGACCACCCAGGGAGAGGACATCTGCGGATGCAACGCCAGCCTGCTGGAGCAAAACACCAGAAACACAGCGGCAGGCCGCATATAGGGGCTAACGCCTCCCATACATCTATTCTTTGGGACTTTCCTCTAATTCCACTTGGGCTTCAAGTACAATGTGGCATGCGATAATGCAATCCCTTCACTTTCTCTGGAGCCACTCCACAGAACCCTCCACCCTGCTGTTTCCACAGAGAGAAGGAGAATCAGTAACACACTCACTTGTTTTGTCAGCAACCCTATCTCTCCATCCCCAGAGGGATTGTGGTCTGGCTGCCATTACACTATATTCCTCAGAGCCCACTCACAGCAAACGCTGTGGAGCCCCGCAACATTAGCTGAACAGTGTGGCACGGACCCTGGGTATGGTTTGTTTGTTCAATGATCTGCCTTTATTCTGTGTTCCTCGGGAGTGCGATAGAAAATCACACCATCTTGTTTCCTGAATGGACTTACACATCTCCCCCTGGACCTCCACCGCATTTTCATTATTTTCTGGGTAAGCAATAATGAACAAAAATAAATATTGGGCCACTTTTCCAAATTGAGGTCTTTAAAATTAACCAGCAAACATAATACAAAATTCATACTGCTTCATTCTTGCCCCAGAGGAAAACTGGTGCTAAGTGCCTTTGGTCAATTTCCAGCACAAGTAAAAATGTAAGCTGGCTAGTTGTGAGAAACCTGAGGATATTCTCACGTCTACTCCCTTTGCATCCTCTATGCAGGTGGCCAGGGAAAGGCCATTGCTTTTGGATCCTGTGCCTGGGGGGAGTGGGCATGCGAGGGAAGATCACCTGGATAGAGGATCCTCTGGGATTGGAAGTGAGATGCCTATAGATGAGACAGTATTCCATATCTTCCTTTCCAAAAGGAACCCCTATGCCAGAGAAGGTTATGGGATATTGTTCGTCCAGTCCCATGATCTCTGTGAAGGGCAGGAACCATTATTACATTAGACAGGTTAAACAAGGGAAGAGGAAGGGTAAACATGAGACTGGTATCTTCCTTATACTCAGGATAGCCAATTTGATCTTCCGCCAACCTTTTTGGGTCATAATAAATGTGTTCCACTTTTCTACCCCTTTAAAATGCATGACAGTACTAAGACGAGGAAGCGACGACTAGGAGCCACGAAGTTTGCCTCCCATTCAAATACTGGGACGACGAAGGGGCCTGAAAGTCAGGTATGTGCCCTTAATTGGTTTAATTATGGTCAGGCAAGGCAAGCCCTTAACTTACACCTGCAGCCTATTCATAAAGCTCAGGTATATAAAAATGGACAATGCGAACAAGCATTGGAATGCAGGCAGAAGCCGAAACAAGTGGATCAGAGTGGAAGCTGTACGGCAAGAGAAGCTGAGAAGCAAATACGCCATCAAAAGTCATGGGAATCCCCTCGGAAGGTGTATGTGGATCGAAGGTTCCCCAGCTGGGCATGCGAGCAGCAGGTGCTGCAGAAAAGCAAAGCCCTTCAGAACAGCCGGCGAGTGCATTTAATTATAATTGTGAAGCTCCCGGCTAATTGTCTGTCCCCTCGAAACCGAAAGCAGAAAGGAGGATCCGCCAAGTACGGGATAAGTGCCTGGGACACTCACAATACCCGCAGTGCTCTAAGAAGACCGGAAATTCAATACTGGTCAAATGAATGAAACTAAGCATGTTACTTATTCCGAATCCCAAGCTGAATTAAATAAATACTAGTAATATGGAACAAAGCAAAAATATGTTATTTATATTGAATACAAAACTAAATGAAACTAATGAAAGTAACTTCACGCATTGAATGAACGGACAATGTTACTTATATGAAACAAACAACATTATTGATTTTGAATTAGAATGACAAAACTGAATGAAACAAGTGAAAGTAACATAGCGTACTAAATGAAATGAACCAATTTGCTTCAATTGAATAATGCATTGCATGAAAGTAGTGATAGAAATTTAAGTTGAATATCAAATTGAATCAATGGAGCAAAAGCCACCTTTATCAGAAGCAAATACATATTGAATTACACGAAAGCAAACCTGATAACCAGATGAATTATTTCTTTGAATACAGTGAGATAGGCTGAACACCAAGTTGACATAGTTGTGACGCTGTGCTTTAAGAAACTGTTTGGTGAATCACATCTTGTACCCTGGAAGCTCCTGGTGGGCGTGGCCTGCAATGGGTGGACCGTGTCATCTTAAACTGCGCCAAAACCAGAGATCCACTAATTGTGAACCAAAGGTTGATGGCAAAGCGAATGCTAAATTCCTGGTTGTGTGACCTGTAATGGGTGAACCATGTGGTCTAAAACTGTGCCTTGACCAAGGAACTTCTCTATGTTAACAAGGAAACTTGATGTGGTGAAATTAAGAAAGCCAAAGGTGATACACCTCAAACTTGGGGAAGGGACCCTGAGTTATACAAGTTCATCTAAAAGACAAAAGCCTCAAGGATACTTACTTTTCATATGAATATTGAGCTTGGGGAAGGGAACCCTAGGTTTTGGTGTCCTGGAACTGAATTACCCTGGAACTGTGTTGAACTTGGGCAAGTGCACCTTAACCTTTATAAACTGTATTTCATATGATGCCAACAGGAAGAGAAATGAAACTTTGTGGTGAACCTTTTGACATTTGGGAGAGAAAGCTGACAAATATGCCAGAGCATGAAGTATCTCAGAACTTTGTTTTGAGGATAAGTATAGGATTTGGACACAGACAGATTTTTATGTTGGTCTCACCGACATTGATGTTCCTTAGTTTCTTTAGGTAGGGTAATCCCACCTTAGTATAGGGCAAGCTAGACCTTAATCCATCCTGACATTTTCTTTAATAAAAGATTGTTCAACTTTGAATCTGTTGTCTGTGTCTCCTTCCATGATGCCAACCTGCAGCACAGCCACTAGTTGGAGCTACTGTCATGGTACACATCCTTTTTTGTAATCCTGCCATTGATTTATGCTGTTACCACTTTGCACTTCTTTGTGTTTGGTTATTTCAGCCTGACATTGGGAATGTGTAAAAGGCACCTGTCCATTGGAGTAAGGAAAATTAGTAACCATTGTAAATCCAGCTCTCCAATTGCATAGGCTCTTTTACACTACCAATGCCGACCATGTTTCACACTAGGGTGTTTTTTTGGTGATATAGGCTGCCTTAGGCGAGAGTCTTCTAACACAAAGGATCAAAAAGGAGGTGGACAATCAAAGTTGTATGAGAGTTATCTAATGTGTGATGGATGAGTCTTAGAAATTTTGAAGCTGTATAAATAGTATCTGATGCCTTCACCATCTGGCTGATTTCAGGAGGCTGAGGAAAACGGGTCTATGGGCTGGGAATTCTACCTTTACTGAGGTAAACCCCTCTCTTGATTTTTAGCCCCATCCTCCCTTTCAGCCTCTCTCCCAGTTTGTTGAACAGAAAAAGCAACTGACTTAATGCCACCTAGCTGGTGGATTTGTTGGTCCATGGAGGATCCCAAGCAGCTCATACTGTTTGGTGGATCCCAGCTGTCTAAACGTACTCTTGTTGTCTTAAGAACAAATGTAAATTGATCTTTTTAGTATACTGCTTTTAAAAATTATGGTATTTTCTTAAGTGTTGGAGTAATGTTTCCCAAATAACATAGGTGAGGAGTTAATCTCTAAGGTAGGAAACGTATATATGTTGCATCTTATAAGGGTATACAGAGAAGGTAATTGCACTGGGCTTCTAAATAGAAATGATTTTCCTGTTTGTTCTCATGACAGAGAATGTGCAGAGATGCATATCTTTTTTTCCTTTGGAATTTAGAAAGCAGGGACTGTCGCTGCAGAAAGAAGACATCATCCAGATTAAAGAAGCATACAAGTGGATAACTCATCCAATGTTCGCGGATGCACTTGGTGTTCAAGTTGATCCCAAGGTATTTTCTATAGGGCATTTATTTCTTATGACTGGTATGAATTTACCTGTAATCCTTTTGGACTTGTTGCTAGCCTCTCTGAAACATATGTGCGAATTATTTACTGAACCATACTTAGGAAGCCTAAAGACTACAATTGCACCTAAAAACATTTGTGTACATGCATGTTATAAGTATCATATCATAGCCCTGACAAACCACAGAAGAGTTATATGCTAAGCCAAAGGTATGCTCCCTCCCAGTTCAACTATGCATTTGACCATCACCAAAATGTTACTTTATAGCCTAAGTATTCTTATATCCGCAGCCCACTTCATTCATATTTAGAACATGTTTGGCCTTTAGGGTAAGGGGTCAGATCACCTGTCATAGCAGCAACAAGGAAGCCCAAGTGCATGAAATCCGCCCTCAATGACTCTCACACATTTGGATCTCTTTTCTGCGATGCCTTTTCTGCACATGCATCGGCTGAACACATCTCGCCTACTGTGTTCAGGGGGCACTCTGGGCATTTCCAGTGTTGTTTACCTATGCCAGCGACTTTGCTATGCTGTCTGTCTTTCTCTCCAACTTTTCTGGGCACCCTTTAAGTCACATCAGAGTACTCTCATTTGACACATGTCTTGCAGTTTACAGATTTCTGATAGGCAGCAGCACCATTGGCTAGGGGAGAGCTACAGCATGATTTCAACTTGTTGCTTACCTTGTCATTTGATCACTTCAAAATAATGCACATTGGTGGCTAGACATCTTTTTTACATTTGTGTATTTCCTTTTATTAATTTTCAAAAAATAAGAAACAGGTGCTAAGCACATCTCCATAATTACCCCACACCCCCTGTCAGGGCCAATGTGAGCATTTGTCCGTTGTGGGCCTAGATTCTCTCAGCCAGGCTAGTTTGTCCAGTAATTTCAGGTGTTGGGGACATCATTGTGCTCTGAAGTCTTCCTGGCAAGGACCTCCTGGCAGTCTCTGGAAAAGCGAGGCAATATATTATTCATGGCGTACGTTGCCCACGCTAACGCCACAAAGTCCCAAACTTTACAAAGCCAGTCCTGGAATGTGGGGATGGCATCACCCTTCCACCTCTGTGCAACAAGCAACATTGCTGCTAGGGTCAGCATCATCCATGCCTTCCTTTGTCCCCTACTATTCTCCTCACCGGTCCCTTCATCCAACACCAATAGAACCTCCTCCGGTGGTATTCTATCATTGTCCCCAAAGGCCTGGGCCTGAGCATCATGTACCTCCCTCTAAAATCTCTCAAGTTTAGGGCACCTCCACCAAGTAGGAGACCATGTACCCTCCCCCTGCACCTCCTCTCCTCCAACATTCCTGTGAAGACCCAGGATATATCTTGTGGAGTCGGGCTGGAGTATAGTGCCACCTGTAGAGCAGCTTGTACCAACATTCCTGCAATTGAGTTGCTTTTGGCCGCCTTTCGTATCCTTTTCCATAGTCTCTCCTAGTCGCCCCTGTGGGATGTCTTAACCCACTAATCCAAGCCCTGCAACATCACTGTGCATTACTGGCAGCAGAAACCTCATAATGGCCGCCAGAAAGCATGCTGCTCGCCAGAAATCACCATAAAGTGCGCAGTGAAAACCTGAAAAATAGGCCACCATCTACTTATGCCTATGTCAATGAGCACAGGAGATCACTGCCAAAACCCACCATTGGGCTACCCACAAAGTAGCCTGAGATCACTTGAAAAAGCAATGCTGATTGCCAAAAGAACCACAGAGCTGCTTTAAAAATCAGTTTTTATTTGGTGTCAAATTTTCAAAAATGATGGCTCACAAACCACCTAAAAAGATCCAACCTCCTTGTTGGGGCTTCCACATCATTATACTGCAAGAATTTACATAAATATAAGGTCCACAGAAGTATGTGTTATCTGAACAAAGTCCACTTTTGAGGATTGCTTGCTGGAAGAAATCTGTCAAAAATGGGTGTAATACCGTTACTCACCTTTACCAGAAGCCAGCGTTTTAAAACCGTTTTGTGTAAAGTTGTACATTGAGCCCAAACTATGCCAAAGAAAGACTTGCGATCAGAAGCCTAAGAGGTGGATACAATTTAAAACTATATTCTGAAAAGGCGTGAAGCAAGAAATGGTTTGATGTATTTGTGAAAAATGTGAGTTATATTATAAGATCAGACAATTTTTAGACATTGGGTTAAGAGTTAAGTTTCCCACACTGTGTTCAAACGAATTCCACACCTTCTCCCTGGACAAAGGAACTTACCCCTGCCCTTGGCTAAGAGATTGACAGGCTGGTGTCAAAAGGAATGGGGATTGGCACCCTGGCCTGTTGCTCTCAGTGCAGACAAAGGAATCCTTGGGCTGAATAGAAAATGCTAATTCGGGTGTGACTGAAAACAAACTGCTGCCAGGAAGGAGAGACATGTGGCCTCTGAGTCAGCACAGCTCTGGGGGCGGACCAGACTGAAATGTGTATTTAACATTGAGCAAATATGTTTCAGAAAAATGCCTATAACTAATTGCACTGAACTGACAAAAATGTGACACTTTGAGATTGTTAAAATGAAAAATTTGCTCACAGTTTAAGACTAAGCTGGACTCCGTGCGATGTTCTGAGACCAAACCCCGGAATTTTTCATATTGTAGCTACTATGTTTATGCCAGGATCCTGAAAAATTACAGAATTGTGCTCAGATGGGGTGTGAATGCATGTGTAGAAATAATATTGAGAAACCCACCAAAAGCGCAAAAAGTGGTCATTTCTGAACCCAAGCTCTTAGGAAGATGAGTTGAACAGAAATGTACCTTAGTTAATCTGTGATGTGATTTATGTAGTATTAACTAGTTGTGTATATTGTAAATATGTGTTTTATGAAAAATAAGATATGCTGTACAGAGACCAAGGGGAGTGTTTTTTCCCCAAGCCATAAAGATGACACAGGATGGCACGCTGATCCTTTCTCCAATAAGGGGACCTATCAGATCAGAGGGTTGGGCATTGTAGAATCAGCCTCCCCACCCACTTGGGAAATACATAAATAGAGACTGCTGAGGACAGATAACACACCCACTTTCCACTTCTCAACCGATTTCTTGGCGAAGCACCCTGCAGGAAGACTCCAGACATAGAACCAACTCCAGAAGCAAGCTCTAGAACCAAACTCTAGAACCTTGATGCAAAGAGGCCTAACCCACAAGCTGAACCTTTCTCAGCAGGCCTGCAGAACCTAGCAACCTGATTCTAACCCCTAACTTCCAAGGGGCTCTCACATTCAACAGCCGGGCTGTGCTGTTTTGCTATTCTAGCTAAGAACCCTGTGCTAGAACCCAGATCCAGACCCAGAAAGCAGAGCTGTATCCAGAACCCTTCAGATCCAGTACAATAGGACGCGCAGACCGCAGTGCAGTGCTGAGACCAGAGTGCCTGAAACCTGTCTGTTGGCGAGAGAGAATCCCAGCTAACCCCTTGACCAGATCTTTGACTGGGCCCATTCCATTCCAAAGCCATAGGAGTGAATATCTAGTCTAGAACTGTCCATAACCAATCTCTTAGTTTAAAGTAATACTTTTCCATCCATTTCAATCTGTCCAGAAATGCATCACAGAACCTCTGTTTTCTATCCTTAATTCTTCTCTCCTCCACATAATTCTTGATAATTGTAGCAATAATCATCTTTGCGCTGATATTTTCTGAAGAGGAACCAAGTGGTTTGACGGACAGAGATCAGAGCGGAGGCGCTGCTGTTCTGGTGGCTGCCCGTTGAGTGTCGTGCTTCTTCATAGCTCCTTAGTATAAGCCTATCCTTGTTGGTAAATCTTTAAAGCGCATCTGCCATTTTTGAAAGCTTGACTTTATTTCTGAAAAATCTACCTTCACAAAAACCTCTAACTTTTGAACCGCACGTCCTAGAACCCAAATTTAACTGTCATTTCGAAGCTAACATCCTAAGCTTTCCAACTAACCTAAAACGACATTCATTATAGTTTTTCCGTAATCACGTTTCACGCACACGGAAAAATTGATGCGAATTGCAATTTAGCTCCATTTCACCACATGTCAAAATATCTGTTTCTGGTTTTCAACTGCTGAATTCGTTTTCAATCTGATAATCATTCATGAATCATTGCTAGTGTTGACCTGAACCAATCCAAAGTAACTCTCACTTATCCTGAATCTCCATTTAGTGAATTGAAGTCATTTTTAGCATTTTTCCCTTTCATTGCAATCACATTCAAAAGTATTTTTGCCTTTTTTAAAATCATACCTGTTCTCTCTAAGCTTGCTGGGGGAACTGGGATTGCACTGCATTATTGATTGTATTCCTGAAACCTGTGTGCCCTCATTTCCGTCTCTTCATATTACATAGTGGGGGGAGTGTGTAGTCACATGGGAGAGTGATCATAGTGGCTTTTGAGTGAAATCATGCCAAGTTTTATTTCTGTGCTGCATTCATTCCTATTATTGCATTTCTTTGAACTCATATAAAGTATTCTCTGCTACCGTATCCTTCATATTCCTACTCCTAACTGATTAAAGAGATTGTTGATATTGTAATATTACCCATTGCTGATCACTGTTCATATTCAGAAGTGTGCTATTCAGATATTATTCTATTGATAAAAGTGTGATATATATTGTTCAATTCTTCCAATAAACCTTTTAATTTTCAAAACAAACCTACTTCTTGGCTCAATGAGGTTGGGGAGATCCACAAAGAGGGGTGTTATATAAGGGCTCATCATCCAGATTTAAAGAACTTTGACATAAAAATAAATAAAGGCTTCCGTTGGGCATCCCATAATAAGCATTGTCTTAGTTGGAGTGGTGGATTGAAGTCACTTATACCTCTTGACAATTCTCTCCCTACCGTTCTTTCCCACTGTTCCATACATGGCCATGCTGCCCGGGAAATAGCCTTGTCTAAGATTTTATAAAGATTGGAGATTAACCCCTTAGACCTGTCTTGTGTCAAAAGGAACTTGTCAAACAGGGTAAGGTCACGGATAGCTGCTGCCTTGACCGTTCGGTCTTGAAGCCAGTGCCGCAACTGAAAGCACCTGAGCCTCTCATTTCCTTCCACCCCGAAGCACTGTTTGCATTCCGTAAAAAGTCTGATAGTATAACCATGAAACACGTCTTGCAGTTTGCTGTGCCCCATCCCCACCATTGTTTCAGTGACCATGGTACCGTCACAGGTGAAAAGTTTGGGTTACGAAATATGGGAGTGAGTGATGATGGGAATGTCGTGATCCTAAACTACCCTGCCAGTTTGTCCCACAAATCCGCCACAAGACTAGTGATGGTGCTTAGGTACATGTGCTTTGGCCTATGCTGTCGCGGCAGCCACATGACTTCCTCCAGATCGTGCCTCACCACTGCCAGATCCATTGCTACCCACTGATTTCCCCTGTTCCCTGTAAACCATTCTTTGATGATCCACAATTAGGAAGCCTTGTGGTATGGTCTCAAGTTTGGGAGCGCCATCCCTCCTCCCCCCCCCTCCCTCGGGGGACATCAGTAGTATTTGGCTAATCCTTGCACTCTTGCCCTCCCATATAAAGTCACCTGTTGCTTTCCTAAATTTGCTAAAAATCTATTCAGGACCACCACCGGGAGAGCTTGAAAAAGGTAGAGCACTCGAGGGAGTGTCACCATCTTTTCTCCAGCTTTGGATCTTTCATGGATTCACATGCTTAGAATATTCCCCGTCGTCAGACTGGGACCCCTCGGTACACATAGCCTTTTCCTATAGGAAAACTTCTGACACTTTTGTGTCCTATCTACGTCCTTTTAGGACCCGCCTATGCATGCTCCGTAGGCCGTCCCAGTATAAGAGGCCCGCCCCCGCGGCTCCCCTTCAGATTTCAACCGTCTCCAAAGTAGTGGGATCTCCTCGCGTTGTCTTACTATTTTGTACAAGGTTGTATACCTGGAGTTGGAGTTAGAGAAAATGTCCTCCATGTCAGGAAAAGCGCTGTTCCGTCCATGCGCGACGTGCGGCTTGAATAAAGTTTACGAGGGGGACGGACATATGGATTGTATATATTGCCTCCACCCTCATCATTCGGCTGATAACTGCGACATATGCAAAGGGTTTTCTCAAAAAACCCTCAAAGACCGGAGTCGACGGCTGGTGGCATGGCTGAATGATGGAGCGGGGGCATACCCCCCTTCGGAGGTAGGCTCCACACAATCGGCGAAAACATCACGCCGCGCTACCTCGTCGGAACGAACCACCGGCGAAGAAATCTCGACCGACGGAAAAAGAGTCATCTGGGAGTCACTCAACTAGAGACTCCTCGTCAAAAAAATCATCTTCATCAAAAAAGCATGAAAAGGAAAGGCAAAAATCCTCCTCGGGCGATCATCATAGATCGACCACGAGTCGAGAGTCGAGTAAAAGCAGGCCAAGTGGGGAAAAGGCGGGACCGCCTAAACCACCTGCTAAGTCACTGTCGTCGGCGGCGGTCCAATCATCGGCCTCCACCCTGCCACTAACGCCGGTGGCATCCACCGTCCCACCGACAACGGCGACGACAACGGCGACGACGATGGCCTCGTCGACGGGGGTTCTACAGGAGGCCTGGAGGCCTGAGGTTTTTGATCCGATCCCCCCGGATACTTTACTGCAAGAACAGGCTGTGTCGCTGTCCTCGGAGGACGAGAGCAAGAGAATAGCTGGCCCAGCAGACCTAGGACTACGAGTGGCTGACAAGTCGTCGACGAGGGGATCCGGTATACCGGGATCTGCCCCTCTTCTCAATCCTCAATCGGTTTTGTCGTTGGAAATTCTGTCCACGCTTCAGTCCCTGCTACAGTCATTGGACCAGAGACTACCTCAGGCAAACCTGCCACAGTCACCCGTCGTCGAGCCGGGCCCGTCCCGTCCACCGACGCACCTACGCACGCCAATCTCAGTACTGGCACAAGAGGAAGGTGAGCTGCCAGATTCGGATTCTGACAGGGGAGCCATGTCGGATATCTCATCATCCCCCTCCAGGGATCCAACCTGGAAGTCAGAGGTGGAGTTGGAAACCCCTAGAAGCCCAGCTCACCCGTCCCCTCCGGACGACATTGCATCATTCCATTCTATGATGGAGAAGGCGAGTAAAGAATTTGGTTTGTCCCAGGAAGAACAGAAAAAGGACTGTTTTTTGTTCGACCACATGGGTAAGAGAAGGAGGTCTGTGTTTTCAATACCAATACTTGACCACGTGTGGAAGGAGGGGTTGCAGACAATGCGTGACCCTTTTTCAGAGCCGGCAGTGAAAGGACGCCTAGAGAAAAAGTTTAAGGCTCCAGAGTCTACCCCCAAGTGTTTATCCTCCCAACCAACACCAGACTCGGTGGTGTCGGCGGCAGCGGCGAGGAAGGCGAAGGCCCAGCACAAGTGCACGACTCCGCCTGAAAACGAAGCGAGACGCCAGGATGCCTTTGGCAAAAAAGTGCTTTCCGTGGGAGCAACCACAGTAAAGGCCGCAAACTCTCTGGCGATTGTAGCCAGATACGACAGAGAGATGTGGCACAGCCTAGCTCCGTTGCTTGATCATCTTCCCGAAGAACATAGGAAGGCAGCGATGTTACTTGTCCGAGAGGGTGAAGAAGCCTCAAATCACGCAATAAACATCGCGGTGGACCTCGCAGAGTCAGGCTTCAAGCAAGTCAATAATGGGGTCGTATTACGACGACAGTCATGGCTTAAATGTACCTACTTCAGGCCAGAGGTACAATACAAAGTATTGGATATGCCTTTTGAGGGAGACCTTCTATTTGGTGAGAAGGTGGACGAAGCCTTAAAGGGAATGAAAGAGGACTCGGACACGGCATGTTCATTGGGTGCCCTCCAGAGTGGCCGAAGCTACAAGTCTTTTCGTCCCTTTAGAGGGGCTTCAGGTAATTCCAGATTATCTGCGTTTGGGGACAGATCCTTTGGCAGGTCGGCTTACCCCTCCCAGGGATACAGGCGTGCCTCCCAAACGGCAAACCGACGCCGTAACTTCCAGACGTCCAGGAAAAGACCATTCTATCTTCGTCGTCGAGAGACAAGCAAAATAAAGACCAGAAGTGACATACAACACACCGTTCTGGGGGGAAGAGTGTCAGCATATGTCGACGAATGGGAACGAATAACGACGGATCAATGGGTGCTGGACACTATAAGAAACGGACACTCTCTACAATTCAAACACAGCCCTCCGCACATTCCACCTGCGTTCACCGCTCATTCCCATCTGAGGATACTGCAACAAGAGGTAACACTCATGTTAGCAAAGGGCGTGATAGAATTAGTTCCAACATCACAGAGAGGTCAAGGAGTCTACTCAAGATACTTCGTCGTAAAAAAGCCGAACGGCAAATGGCGTCCCATTTTAGACTTACGCGATTTCAACAAATCTTTAAAGAGCCTAAAATTCAAAATGCTCAATCTGCAGGAAGTGATCCGCGCTGTTCAAGAAGGGGATTTTCTAGCGTCCCTGGATTTACAGGACGCGTACTTCCATATTCCAATGTGACGGAAACACAGGAAATTCCTGAGATTTGTAATAGGGCGGACTCACTACCAGTTCACGGTTCTTCCCTTTGGGCTCAAGACCTCCCCCAGAACGTTCACAAAATGCCTGGCTCCAGTGGCGGCCTGGCTAAGGAAGCAAGGCCACCATGTATACCCATACCTCGACGACTGGCTGGTAAGGGGATCCTCCCCAGCGTCGACCAACACAAGTTTACAAGCCACCATGCAGCTTCTTCAACAGCTGGGATTCGCCATAAACTTCGACAAATCCTCTCTGCGGCCATCGAGAACGCTGGTATTCCTGGGGGCACAGTTCGAGACCCAATTAGGGCTAGTGAAGCCTTCTCTCGACAGAACCTCAAAACTCAATCAGCTGGCGAGCCGACTACGTCAAAACACCAAGCTCTCAGTGAGAAAATACGTTTCGGTCCTAGGGGCCATGGCATCCTGCATCCATCTGGTGGCAAACTGTCCCCTATTCATGAGGCCAGTCCAGGAATTCCTCGCGGACCGATGGACGCAGGCCCTAGGATTGTGGTCAGACAAGATAACCATCGACGACGACAAGCTGCTTCGGACCCTTCAGCGGTGGCAGAGTTTCCACAATCTGAACAACGGTGTACCCCTACAGGAACCGGATTTTCAGCGAACCATAGTCACGGATGCGTCCCTAACCGGATGGGGAGCTCACATGGGTTCTCTCCAAACGCAAGGTCGCTGGTCTCCAATGGAGTCACTCCTACACATAAACGTGTTGGAGCTCAGAGCAGTACGATGGGCCTTGAAGGCATTCCTACCACACATCAAGAGATCGCGAGTACGAGTACTGACCGACAATACAACGGCCATGTTTTATCTGAGGAAACAAGGAGGGACGCGATCAAGAACTCTTTCCATAGAGGCCCAGAAAACATGGCATTGGGCATTAAAGCACGAAATTTCCATCGTGGCTCACCACCTCCCGGGAGTGAGGAACTCGCAAGCAGACTCCCTCAGCAGAAGCATGGCCCAGATACACGAATGGGAAATGGACACAGTTCAACTGATGAAAGTGTTTGAGAAATGGGGTCACCCCCCTCTGGACGCCTTCGCGACCAAAGACAACAGACAAGCAGATGGCCTCAGGAGGGTTCCATGGGGGAGGCATTCTCCTTCCCATGGACGGACATGCTCCTTTATGCTTTTCCCCCCGTTCCCCCTCATACGAAGGACAATACAGTGGATACGCAGATACAGTTGCCAGGTAATTCTAGTGGCACCATACTGGACGCAGCAACCGTGGTTCTCCGACCTGCTTCACCTGTCGCTGGAACATCCTATAGCGTTTCCGAGAGTCCCGAACCTACTATCCTGGGACAAAGGCACGGTATGGCATCACGACCCGGACAGTCTCAACCTTACAGCCTGGCTCCTGACTTTTCGGAGTTCGGTGCTTTAGACGTTTCGGAGGATTGTCAAAAAATTCTGCAGGCGGCTCGAGCCCCTTCTACAAACAAATCTTACACCTATAAGTGGCGGAGGTTCTGTGAATGGTGTCGAGGACAACAAGGCCTACAACCGCTGTTGGTGACGCCGGAACAAGTTCTACCTTACCTGCTTCTCTTGGCGGAGAGGGGTTTATCCTTCACATCGATAAAGGTGCACCTGGCGGCCATCTCGAGGTTCACGAGGAAGAGACAGTCCTCTCCTCTATTTAGCGACAGACTTGTAAAACACTTCATGAGGGGTTTATTTCAAACTTTTCCCCCGGTAAAACGTTTCCCTCCAACTTGGAGTCTCAACACAGTGTTGGCAGGCTTAATGAAACCGCCTTTTGAGCCTATGGCCACGTCCGACATAAAATTCATATCGTGGAAGTTGGCATTCTTGATTGCTATCACATCAGCTAGGAGAATCTCGGAACTGCAAGCGATGGTCGTAGACCCGCCATACTTAAGATTCTTTAGGGACAAAGTGGTCCTGGCAACTAATCCGACGTTCGTCCCAAAAGTTCCGACAGTGTATCACAAACACTCGTCCATTGTTCTCCCTACTTTCTTCGCGACCCCATCATCGACAGCAGAAAAAGCTCTTCATACCTTGGACGTTAAGAGGGCTCTGAAATTTTACCTACATCGTACACAGGAACTCAGGTCTACTCGACAACTGTTCATCGCATATGGTCCGTCGACGAGAGGAAAAGCAATCTCTAAACAGGGATTGGCTCGATGGGTCTCATCGACGATTGCGTTTTGTCACTCCAAGGCCGGAAGGCCACTGCAAGGACACCCTAGAGCCCGTTCTACAAGATCAACGTCCTCCTCAGCCGCATTATGGGCAGGAATTCCGCTGACGGACATATGCCAGGCTGCGGCATGGTCAGTGCCCCACACGTTTACCCGCCAATACTGCCTTGCCAGGCAGCATGCGGACGAGGTGCAGATGGGAAGAGCTGTCCTGCGCCATCTGTTTCAGTAAGGTAAGCTCCACGCTGTGGAGAATCTGTTTTCTACCTTTTGATGACTTTATGTGGGTAAGGTTATATGAGTTAACATATTCCTGCTGTACATATGCATTGTGTATTATGGTGAGGATATATTACATTACATTCTCACCGCCGTTTCAGGTGTTACTGCTATACAATCTATTCTAAGCATGTGAATCCATGAAAGATCCAATGCTGGAGAAGGGAATAGTTTCTTACCTGTAACTCCATTTCTCTAGCATTGGTATCTTTCATGGATTCACATGCGCCCGCCAACCTCCCCGGAATGCAATGTATTTGACTGATAAGTTTAACCCTTCCTACTTTGGAGGGGCCGAAATCTAAAGGGGAGCCGCGTGGGCGGGCCTCTTATACTGGGACGGCCTACGGAGCATGCGTAGGCGGGTCCTAAAAGGACATAGATAGGACACAAAAGTGTCGGAAGTTTTCCTATAGGAAAAGGCTATATATGTGTACCGAGGGGTCCCAGTCTGACGACGGGGAATATTCTAAGCATGTGAATCCATGAAAGATACCAATGCTGGAGAAATGGAGTTACAGGTAAGAAACTATTCCCTACTGCCGACATTCTACCTATCCAGGAGATCTTAAGCGCCTTCCACTTTTGGAAGTCCGCTTTGATAGATGTCCGCATGAGTGGGAAATTGGCCGCATACCAACCAGCCAGCATTGGGGTAATCCTAATTCCCAAGTACTTAATCCCCCCGGGCTCCACATGAACGGCGATATAGCCTACAATTCCACCACCTCCATGCACTTAACATTGAAATTCAGTAATTCCGACTTAGTTATATTAATCACAAGGCCTGATGCCGCCCTGAACTCAGATAGAATTTCCTTGCTTGCCCTTATAGATTCCCCAAGTTTCGCCAGAGACAGGAGCATATTGTCTGCGAAAGCGGCCACCTTATGCTGAGCTCTGCCAAATGGTATCCCATGCACACCGCTTGACTCCCTTATTAATTGCAGCAATGGTTCTAAATATAAGGCATATCACAGGGGTGAAAGAGGGCACCCCTGCTTGGTCCCCCTGCTCAGTTGAATACTGTGGGACATTGAGCCATTGATCTGTAGGCACAGATATAATTTGCCTGGACCAGTCGTAGGAAGTTCCCTCCCAGGTCCATCCCTTCCATCACCCGAAACAGAAAGGACCACTCCACTCGATCAAAAGACTTTTCGGTGTTGAAGGATGGGAGGACCGCAGGGGTAGAGGTCTTATGCACTGTCTCTACTAAATGCGCTACTTGTCTTATATTGTTGTACGTCTGCCGCCCCTGCACAAATTCAGACTCATCCGGATGGATTAGAGATGGTTGTATCCCCCCCCCCTAGTGTGTTGGCCAGAATTTTTGTGTATATTTTGGCGTCCACAATTATTAATGCTATTGGCCTATATGATGTGCATTTCGTGTGATCCTTGTTGGGTTTGGGAGAAGGGTGATTTTCGCCTCCTCCATGGACGTTGAGATTCTGCCTGAATACCGGAAGTGGTTGAATAGGTTGGTCAAATGTCAAACTCTTCCCCTACTTTCTCCACTACTCCCCCCCTCAGGTGATTCCACCCTAACTGAAACCAAGATGGAATGTCCTCCGATGCTCCTACAGCCCAGTCGAAGCCTTAGTAGTCCACCACTCCTTTGAATTTGGCCTGGTTACTTTTCCTCCTCCATTGATATTACCCTTCATTCCTCTTTTCTCCCCCAAGCTCCCCACCAGCCTTGAGTTGTGGGCCCCGAAGGGTGGCTCTTCGCCTGCGTTGTTCTCCCGCTGTCACCCATTCCCATGGACGAGGCCTCAGCAGGTTCTCAGCCTGGGGATGCAGTCTTCCTGGGATCCTTGGGACATGTCGATTTGCAGGAGGTTTTCTCCCTCCTGAACAGATGTGATGCACTTTTGGATCCCTTCACATCCAAATACTAAGCTTAAGGGTAAGGTCCATTTGTAGAAAATTCCTCTAATGGTCAGCTCCCTTACCACCAGACCTCAGATCTAAATCCTCTTGAGCAGTTAGCTGCCTACCACATCCTGAAAGAGGGATATTGTGGTGCCTTTGTATAAGACTGGTTCCTGCACCCTAGCTGCTTGCAGGTCTGCTTCCTTCTGTGCATATCATGAAAAAGCCGTAGGCACATCCCTCTGCCTGCCGTTGGGCCCCCTTACTGTCCAGCCGGTTTGGTGTATTTGGTCCAGTTTGATGTACCCTGGACTTGTGTCACCCAGGAGATCCGCAAAGATCCTTTGAACCTCCCCCTTCAGGTCCTTGTCTGCAACAGCTAACAGCTTCGGGGAGGTTTTTTACCCTTATGTTGATTCTCCTTGACCGGTTCTCCATGTCTTCCATCTGGAGCTCAAGGTTTTCTGTGGCCATGTGAAGCTGTTCTATGGCTTCCCCCTGTGCCTTTGTATGTTTGTCCACTTCTTGAAGCTCCTTTTCCAGGAGATCTGTCCATTCCTCTAGTTGACCGACCTCCTGTTTTATTTCTGTTAAGGCTGAATTAAGGGCCGATCTCATTAGCTGAAATTGTTCCAGAAACGCTTTAGTTAATCATGTTTGGAGGTACAGCATGTCACTGTGGAGATCCTGCCTTGACATGGGCCCGTAGCCTCTGTCCCCACGGGTTCACTTTGGTCTGCCATTTCTTGCAGCCTTTGCCTGGTCCCCATCCCCCCCATTGGGCCCCATAAAGTGGGGATAGTGCCCAGTGTGCCTGCCGGGGTCGCTGCCTGTTTTGAGGCCTTTGCTTTGGTTTTGGACATTTGTGTCGTGCCCATGACCACCCTTCTTTCCTACTGAGGGCCCCGGGCTCTCTCCGACCCTCGCCAGTGTTTACTTGACTCGTACAGGGCTGCCCTCTTCTGCCTTTTTCTGTCGTGGATGTGGGTGGGAGGGCCAGGTAGCCACCCCACACAGTCTGCCTGGCGCTTTTTATGTCCCCTTATTTGGCTCACTCTCTGGATGTGTCCTTGTTGGGGCAAATTCCTCCTGTGCGCTTCCGGACCCCGGTTTAACACTGTTGTCATGAACCATCGAACTCGCCCCTTCTGGGCCTCCTGGTCCCTGACACGTCGGGGTTTACACTCTATAATAGTACCAACATGGCTGCAAACTGAGAATGCTGTGCACCAGTCTTCATGTTCTACGCAGAGCGCTCTATAAAGAAGCCACACCTCTGCGACCCTGCGAGTCTCAACGCTGCTGTTAGCTGTGACCGGACGTGTGCTCCGTACTTCTCCATTGTGCTATACTGTTGTTTCCCGGTTCCTGGAACCCCATCTTCCAAACTACCTTCCCTCCTTCTTATCCAGCCTTCCCGGATCCCCTGTACCGCCTCCGAGTGCTCCTTATCCTTTTCCTTATTTTCCTGGAGTTTTCCATTGATCCCAGACATCGAAGCTGAACGAACACTGGAAGCCGAAGACGGCCGAGCGGGCTTGTATAAGACCCGGACCATACGAAGGAAGACTCCTCCTAAAGAAGTCATCAGGCAACGAAAACAGGTGAGAAAGGGGGAAACCTGTGACAGATTGAGACTCCACCTGACCGAAGTCGATACAGACATGGAGGCGGCCATCCAGGATCTTATGCGTGGCATGCAAGAACTAACGACCGAAGTACAAAACCTTAAGGCTGAGAACGCCGCATTAAAACAATTGGTACTATCCCGCGACTCTGCCACAAAGGACAGTGTGCTATTGGGCAGCATTGTAGACAAATATGATGGGTCTGCAAAACCCCTTCGTGGATTCCTGGATTCTTGTTTGGTCCACTTTACCTTTAAACCTTATTATTTCTCCACCCCCAGGGCTAAAGTGGGCTTTATCATTTCACACCTTTCCGGGAATGCATTAGCCTGGGCCACACCATTAGTTAATTCCGGAGATGCCCTTTTGGATGATTATGACGGATTCATTCAAGCACTTAAAACCATGTTTGACCACCCAGAACAGGTCTTTAGTGCTCAAGAACGTTTACTCGATTTCCAGCATGGCTCTCAGGACATGCTCATGTATGTGACTCTATTCAAGCAACTGGCTAAAGAAGCGGATTGGCCTTCTGAAGCTTGCTTCACTCTCTTTCGAAGAGGGCTAAATGAAGACATCAAGGATGAATTAGCAAGGGTGGCACGTCCAGGTTCATACCAGGCACTTATGGATCTTGCTCTACAGATTGATTTTCGCATCCAGGAAAGGAAGGCAGAGAAAAGGAAGACCAAGTCACCCCTCCAGAAGATCCCCTTAGAGACCTCCTCGAAATCCGAAGATCCTTCTGTTCTTACAAACAAACCCGAACCCATGCAAGTAGGGGCCTTCCGTGGACCCATATCCCCCCAAGAAAGGTTGCGAAGGATCCATACTGGCGTATGCATGTACTGTGCCTCGGACAAGCATTTAGTCAGAGAATGTCCAACAGCCCCTCCGCGGCATTCAGGAAACGCCAGCTCCCGATCCTAGATGGAGCGCAGTTTCGGGAGAGAGATGTTGGCTCCACATCTATACCATCCTTGAACTGTCCTGGACAAGACACTCTGTTAATTTTACAGGCCTTTCTATCGTCATCCAAGAAGGAAACCTACCCCATTCTGGCATTAGTGGACTGTGGGGCCATGGGAATATTCATAGATCAAGAATGGGTCCTTAAACATCATATTCCCAACGAATCCCGGAATATCTAACAACCCGTAGAAGCAATTGATGAGAGACCTCTCTCTTCTGGACCTATAACCCTTCAGAAATCGAGCTTGCAATCGAGAGAAGATAAAGTTTGACATCATAAAATCCACCCATTACCCAATGGTATTGGGAATGCCCTGGCTACAAAAACACAATCCATACTTCAATTGGACAGTAGGTTCCTTGTTCCTAGGTTCCGAATATTGCATGTCTCATTGTCTACTCCTGGATCCCTCTCCGACACCATCGGAAGAACGTCCAACAACCCAGCAAGGTCCTCTCATGGTCTCCAACATCGTCCAGGTTCCTAAGGTCTACCAGGAATACGTCGATGTGTTCTCTTCTGCTATTGTTCAAGCCTTACCACCCCATAGGCCAGAAGACTGTGCTATTGAAACCGAACCTTTAGCTGTGATTCCCTTTGGAAGGATGTTTATTATGTCCGAACCCGAGAAAAAGGCCCTTCGTGAATACCTAGATACTAACCTAGAAAACGGCACCATACGCCCATCCAAGTCTCCAGCCGGAGCTTCACTATTTTTTGTTCCCAAGAAAGACACCAAGGAGCTCAGACCTTGTCTTGATTATCGAGGTCTGAATCAGTGCACCCTTAATGATCGTTATCCATTACCCTTGATCTCAGATATCCTGGAAGCCGTAAGAGGAGCCGTAATATTCACCAAATTGCATCTCAGGGGTGCCTACCATCTGATCCGTATTAGGGAAGGAGACGAATGGAAGACAGCCTTCAGAACACCCTTTGGTCATTATGAATACTTGGTCATGCCCTTTGGACTCGCTAATGCTCCGGCTGTCTTCCAACGCTTAATTGATCGGGTTATTTTCGGATATTGTCATGATGCCTACCTCCAAGGAGCCAGGTCCGACCCAGCAACCCCAGAGGCAGGCATCATTTCCCCCAGGGGAGTGCCAGCGGGCCCAAGCTGGGGCCCTTTGGACGCAGTCCTGGCGCCTTAGGCGCCAGGCTCATGTTGGACCCCTGTCCTGGCGCCTTAGGCGCCAGGCTCATAAAGCTAGACATGTGTTCAAGTGTTTTAATGTGCACTTACCTGATGCAGACCATGCTGCCACATCCAGGCCCTCTTGAGGCCTGAATGGAACTACTTTACCTGTGGGATTACTTTCCACCCGGGTGTGGTCGGGGAAGGATACATACCTGATCGGAGGAAGGATACACACTTGGAACTTCTTCCAAAGCTATTTAAACCACACCCGATCAGCAACTCACGCTTCGCGTTGTTCTGCTCCTCGCAGCTGGACGCTCACCGTGTCAGCTCCTGCATCTGGACCTCAGCCACGCCTGTCAGTATCCTGGGTCACCTGCAAAGGGAGACAAAAGACCTTACCTGCTAAATCAGCACCACAGAGGCATCACACCGACGATCCTGAAAAGGAAGACATTTTAAAAGCATTTCGCTACGATCGCTGCAGCGCTGCATTTCACTCACCTTTCCTGGACGCCACCATCTTCGGCAGCGATCATCCGGATCCACAGCCACTTCCCAGAACCTAGAGAGAAAGACAAGAACAAGGTGAGAGAAGGAAGGGAATAGGAAAAGCTCAGTTTCCTTCTAAGTCTTACCTGTTGGGTCATTCCCATTTCATTTCGGGTCTTGCCGCTTCCAGGCATCCGGACCCCGGCCCCTATGGGGAAAAAAGACAAAGACATTGAATGAGCGAATGCAAGACATTACCCGAGCGCTCATCCAGAACTTACCTGTCATTTACTGGAACTGCACGTATCACTTCGGGTCAGCGCCATATCTCCGGCATTCCGAACCCCGGCCCCTAAGGGGAAAAAGATAATGAACATTATTATTAAGCTTGGACTTTTGAACTTGCAACAGAACTTTTACAGAGCCTTACCTGAATAGTCAAGCTTACCTGAACTCCCATAATCCTCAATCCAGTGAAGTAACTTGGTTTCAACGCGCCCCTGCATCAGAAGCAGGATGGAGAGCTCATCCTTCCTGACCCTAAGGTGAGACTTCACGGGGAATCGTGGAAGGGTATTGTGGAGGGTTGGAAGAGAGTGGGAGGCTTGAGCATAACTCAGTCAGTAGGTAATACTCCCTTTTCACGCACAGGGGAATATTCCTGCGAGCCGCAGAAGCCAGAGTAGAGGGGCCCTTCCTGTCCATCTTCAGAGTCCTGCGCTTCACCATTGAAGAAGCATCAGCACTCGAAGCCAGACCTGCGCCTCCGTGGGAATCAGGTGAGCGTTACAGAACGCGAAGCCTACCCACAATTTCCCACCCGGGCGCTATGGAGACTTCCGAGACTGACCAGCTGGCCCAGCTTTTGGGGGAATTACAGGCGGAGGTGCACTCAGCCCGCCAGGAGACTAACGCTCTCAAAAGAGAACTGATCTTATCCAAGGAAAGAACAGATGACCTAGCCAAAAGGTTATTACAGGCCCAGGCAGGGCACACTCCTTTACCTAATTCTGGAGACATTTCCACATCAATAGGTTTGAGTAACCCGGTACAAATTAATCTACCTGGACACATGCCTTTGGCCCTGCCTGAACTTTTTGCGGGGGATCCCAAGAAATATGCCGTCTTTATGAACCAATATCGTTTACACTTTCTGTGCAGACCCGGAGCCTTCCCTAACGATCAGACCAAGGTAGCCTTTATACTATCTTACCTCAGTGGCAGTGCTGCCGATTGGTCTATTCCATTGGTAAATCAGGATGATCCCATTCTCCAGGATTTTCAGGGCTTCCAGGCCAGCATGGAAAGATTGTTCGCTCGACACTCTCAAGGACAGGCCCTTGATAACGAACTACTATCCTTACGACAAGGTAATCAGGGTCTTCTGTCCTACATTGCCACCTTTAACAGACTGGTTGTGGAAACTGGATGGCCAGAAAACAAAAGGATCACATTGTTTCATCGAGGCCTGCGCGGAGAGCTAAAGGATGTTCTAGCTCAGATAGTAAACCCACCCCAGGTCTGCGCAGACTACATAGACTTGGTGGTTCAACTTGATCACAGACTTCAAATTAGAAAAGCAGATCGGTTCAAGTATGAAAACCGAGTACCGATCAAAACCCACGCTAACTCCAAGAGTACCGACGTATCTGAACCTATGCAAATCGGTGGCGTTAAAGGACCATTAACGCAGAAAGAACGAGAGAGAAGGAGGCAAATGCAACTTTGTCTGTATTGCGGGACTTCCAGTCACTTTCTTCGAAATTGTCCAGTTAAACCACTTAAGAAGGTGGTTGGAGCTACTGATAACGAATTATTGACACCTGATTCGGGAAACGACCTAGCCCGACAAGCGTAGGGGTCCGCTTGCCGAGCTTGAAAACTAACTCTTTGACCTCGCATTTTGTCATGCCAATGGTGCTCGTGAACCCAAAACAGCCTCAGCAGTTGCATGCTATAAAAGCATACATCGACAGTGGAGCTATTGGAAATTACATAGACCGTGAATTGGCTTCCAGGATCAAGCTTCCTCTCCGCCCGAAAGTAACCCAAGATGTCATTACTACAGTAGATGGAACCGAAATAGCCTCAGGGCCAGTAACGCATTCCACTGTTGAAGTGACTCTGGTGGGTCAGGATGGACATCGGGAAGCAATCGTGTTTGATGTGATCAAGGCCCCACAATTTCAAGTAATTCTTGGAATTCCTTGGTTAGAAACGCATAATCCCAGAATTGACTGGCGAGCAAAGAAGATAAGTTTTCCTGATTGTGAACCAACTTGTTATTCAAGAAATCCAGCTATGGGTCTAGCCTCAGCAACTTCCACCCCTGTACAGCTACCGTCAGAATACCAAGAATTCCAAGATCTTTTTCAGAAAGAACAGGCTAACACGTTACCTCCCCATCGGTCTTATTATTGCCAAATCGATCTGGTACCCAATGCTCAACTACCTTGTAGTAGGATTTATGCTCTTACGGAACCTGAGAACCTGCATTTGCGTCAGTATTTAGATCAGTGCCTAGCCAATGGTTTTATTCGCCCGTCCAAGTCTCCTGTCTCTTCAGCTCTGTTCTTCGTGCCGAAAAAAGAAGGCGACCTTAGAACGTGTATAGACTAGCGCGCCCTAGATCAAGTAACGATTAAGAATCGTTATCCTCTGCCCTTTATCCCTGAGCTTATCGACCAGGTGAAAGACGCTTGTGTGTACACCAAGTTAGATCTCAGAGGAGCTTATCACCTGGTGCGCATAAAAGAAGGCGACGAATGGAAGACTGCATTCCGCACCAAATTTGGGCTCTTCGAGTATCAGGTGATGCCCTTCGGGTTGTGCAATGCACCTGCCGCCTTTCAGTACTTTATGAATGATGTTCTTCGGGAACTTATCGATGTCTGTGTCATTGTTTACATTGACGACATCCTGGTGTACTCTTCTTCAGAATCTGATCACAGAAAACATGTTAGGGCAGTTCTTGAGAAATTGCGCCAGCACAGACTATTTGCAAAACTCGAAAAATGCGTTTTTCATACCACAGAAGTGGAGTTTCTCGGATTCATCCTGACACCTCAAGGAGTCCGAATGGACTCGCGAAAGGTGGACGCCATCCTCAAATGGCCATCTCCTAGCTCGTTGAAGGGAGTTCAGAGCATGCTCGGCTTTGCCAATTTCTATCGAAGATTCATCCCGGAATTTTCCCGAACAGTCCAACCCATCACCGCTCTCCTAAAGAAAAACAAACGCTTCGAATGGACTCTTGAAGCCGAACAAGCCTTCCAGGACCTGAAAACCAAATTCACCTCTGCACCTGTACTGAAACACCCGCACCCAGATCTCCCGTACATAGTGGAAACCGATGCATCCAGTTCGGCCTTGGGAGCTGTCCTGTCGCAAAGAGACCCAAAAACTAACCAACTACGCCCAGTGGCCTTTTGGTCCAGAAAATGTTCTCCTCCTGAAATCAACTACGCAATTACCGATAAAGAGTTACTGGCCATCAAATCTGCTTTCAAGGCTTGGCGTCACTATCTTCTCGGGGCAAGACACACCATTACCGTAATTACGGACCACAGAAACTTACAGTATTTAAAGACGTCCAAAGCTCAATCTTCACGACAACTCCGATGGGCTCTATTCTTTGCGGAATTTGATTTTGTAATTACCTATCGCCCTGGCTGCAAGAATGGAAAAGCGGACGCCTTATCCCGGATTGGCATGGAAGAACCTAATTCGAGCTTAGAACCTGTGCCCATCATACCTGAGCAAAGAATCTTAGGCTTAACTTCATTGCACACTATTGAGGACATCCAAATGCAAGTAAAACAACTTCTAGACTCTTCAACCTTACTGAAATGGAGTCAGAAGGGTCCTCATTACACCGTTAAGGATCACTTACCCTACTTCCAAGAGCGGTTGTTTCTGCCAAGTAAAGAATTGCAAGAACTTGTTATTGCCCATCATCATGAATCTTTAATGGAAGGACATCCTGGTATCGCTAAAACGGAGGAAAAAATTAAACGTCACTTCTGGTGGCCTTCTTGGAGAAAAGACATAAAGTCTTTTGTTCTGTCTTGCGGAATTTGCGCCCAAAACAAGGCTCAAAAGAAAAGGCCAGCCGGCCTACTTCAACCCTTGGATATTCCACCGGCACCATGGCACACCCTGTCAATGGACTTTATAACCGACCTGCCTCCTTGTGCTGGTTACAACACAATCCTTGTAATTGTGGACCTATTCACCAAAATGGCCCACTTTATCCCTTTAAAGGGTTTGCCTTCTGCTTCCACCTTGGCCAAGGAATTCCTGGAGAATGTAGTTCGCATACATGGTTTCCCTTCCATATTAGTCTCGGATCGTGGAAGTCAATTTATCTCCCATTTTTGGAAGAAGTGTTGCCAACTAGCACAAATAGATGTGCGGTTATCCACCAGCCACCACCCCCAGACCGACGGACAAACCGAGAGAACCAATCAGACTCTCGAGCAATATCTTCGGTGCATGTTACACCAATCGGAGTTAAATTGGAAAGACATCCTTTGGATCGCAGAATATGCATACAACAATTCAGTGCATTCTGGAACCGGGCAAACCCCCTTTTATACTTTGTATGGTCACCATCCTCGGACCTCTGACCTATATCCACCTCTGACCCTGTAAATGCCCGCAGTAAATCTGCATTCCACAATAACCCGAGCCTTCAAAGAAGCTGCAACTCATTTACAGCAAGCCAAGAAAAAATATAAAGAAAACGCAGATTTGCAAACGCAGAGAAAACTCTGCCTTACCAAGTAGGAGACCAGGTATGGCTAGCAACTAAACACTTATCCCTCAAGGGCCCGCGAACCTTCAATCCCAGATTCATAGGACCTTATCCCATCAAGGCTATAATCAACCCAGTGGCCTTTAAACTGGATCTACCGTCCAACATGCGTATACATCCAGTTTTTCATGCATCACTTTTGAAGCCCGTACAACCAGGAACCCGATTGTCCAAGCCTCCAGATCCAGTTCAAATTGAAGGGGAATTAGAATTCGAAGTTAAAGACATTTTAGACTCCAAGGTGGTAAAGTCGAAACTCTTCTATCTTGTTGACTGGAAGGGATATGGACCTCAGGAGAGATCGTGGGAGCCTAGTAACCATGTCCACGCACCTCGATTAGTACAAAGGTTTCACTGGAGATTTCCGAACAAGCCAAAACCCCCGGAGGGAAGAACCTTGGGAGGGGCCTTGAGAGGGGGTACTGTCATGATGCCTACCTCCAAGGAGCCAGGTCCGACCCAGCAACCCCAGAGGCAGGCATCATTTCCCCCAGGGGAGTGCCAGCGGGCCCAAGCTGGGGCCCTTTGGACGCAGTCCTGGCGCCTTAGGCGCCAGGCTCATGTTGGACCCCTGTCCTGGCGCCTTAGGCGCCAGGCTCATAAAGCTAGACATGTGTTCAAGTGTTTTAATGTGCACTTACCTGATGCAGACCATGCTGCCACATCCAGGCCCTCTTGAGGCCTGAATGGAACTACTTTACCTGTGGGATTACTTGCCACCCGGGTGTGGTCGGGGAAGGATACATACCTGATCGGAGGAAGGATACACACTTGGAACTTCTTCCAAAGCTATTTAAACCACACCCGATCAGCAACTCACGCTTCGTGTTGTTCTGCTCCTCGCAGCTGGACGCTCACTGTGTCAGCTCCTGCATCTGGACCTCAGCCACGCCTGTCAGTATCCTGGGTCACCTGCAAAGGGAGACAAAAGACCTTACCTGCTAAATCAGCACCACAGAGGCATCACACCGACGATCCTGAAAAGGAAGACATCATTTTAAAAGCATTTCGCTACGATCCCTGCAGCGCTGCATTTCACTCACCTTTCCTGAACGCCACCATCTTCGGCAGCAGCGATCATCCGGATCCACAGCCACTTCCCAGAACCTAGAGAGAAAGACAAGAACAAGGTGAGAGAAGGAAGGGAATAGGAAAAGCTCAGTTTCCTTCTAAGTCTTACCTGTTGGGTCATTCCCATTTCATTTCGGGTCTTGCCGCTTCCAGGCATCCGGACCCCGGCCCCTATGGGGAAAAAAGACAAAGACATTGAATGAGCTGTCATTTACTGGAACTGCACGTATCACTTCGGGTCGGCGCCATATCTCCAGCATTCCGAACCCCGGCCCCTAAGGGGAAAAAGATAATGAACATTATTATTAAGCTTGGACTTTTGAACTTGCAACAGAACTTTTACAGAGCCTTACCTGAATAGTCCAGCTTACCTGAACTCCCATAATCCTCAATCCAGTGAAGTAACTGGGTTTCAACGCGCCCCTGCATCAGAAGCAGGATGGAGAGCTCATCCTTCCTGACCCTAAGGTGAGACTTCACGGGGAATCGTGGAAGGGTATCGTGGAGGGTTGGAAGAGAGTGGGAGGCTTGAGCATAACTCAGTCAGTAGGTAATACTCCCTTTTCACGCACAGGGGAATATTCCTGCGAGCCGGAGAAGCCAGAGTAGAGGGGCCCTTCCTGTCAATCTTCAGAGTCCTGCGCTTCACCATTGAAGAAGCATCAGCACTCGAAGCCAGACCTGCGCCTCCGTGGGAATCAGGTGAGCGTTACAGATATGCTGTTTCTTTTAGTCATCGTCTACCTGGACGATATCTTGATATTCTCTAAGGATCCTCTCAAGCATGAAGGACATGTTAAGGCAGTATTACAACGGCTACGTGAACACAAGCTTCTAGCAAAACCCGAGAAGTGCCTTTTTCATGTTTCTACTGTTCATTATCTAGGATTTGTCCTTAGCCCAGACGGTGTTCGGCAGAAACCTGTGCAGTTCCCTTTGGGAACACTGCAAAAGATTTAGGACTACAGGTGTTAGCAGTAAACCCACTTGGTAGCAGTCTGTACCACCCAGATTTACCTGGTAGCTGTGGCTGAGCAGTCAGACTTCCCTCAAGAAGAGTTAGGCAGTATGCAAAGTATACACCATAGGCACTCAGATACAATAATACAAGCAAACACTGACCAGAGCTTTGGTATCAAAGTATATAATTATTTATTTAAAAACACACTGTTTGAAACACTCCAGCACTCTTATTGTAAAACACTCTAAATACAGTTACTATTATAATATATGCAACCCTTATTCCTTATCAGATACGTCTTAGTTAACACCACTTATTTCCAGACAGAGGTGAATGCTTAACTATAGATGGCAATCCAATAAGTTCATGAAGAAGGGAGGGAAAAAGACAGAATATGGGAAGATACACCACTCTAAGATTTAGGAACACGATTAGCAAGGCAGAAGAGCAAAAGTCACTTGTCAGCCAAAGTCCATAGGCTGGGCCCACTCTTAGAGAGAGCAGAGCACAAATGCGCCCAAGATCACACAGTTACTCTAGGCTTTGAAAGCCTTGCAGAGAGTTCGAAAAGAGTTTAGAGAGGCTCAGAAAAGTTTAGCCAGGGTGTCCCAGGCTAACCCAGGTTCGAAAGCCGGGGGCTAAATCTACCCCGTACAGTCGGTGGCAAGGGAAGCCAGGCGGAACACGGTACCTTAAGTGGGAAGGATCCTCCAGCGGTGGCAGTTGTTCCTGGCAGCGGGTGCAAGTCTCGGCGTCGTCCAGGGGAAGAGAAGATCTCGACTTGGAGGAAAGCTGAAAGTCGTTGCACTGCCAGGGAAGAAACCAGCCGTGGAGTTTTCCGGTTAAAGGTATTACCCTTTATTTCGCAGTCGTGGTAAAACGTGGTATTCCGGTTGCCGGGGTGCTTCGCACAGGCAAGGCGGCCAGGAGATGCGTCGAGAAGGTGAAAAAAGACGGTGAAACTGGTTATCCCCACCAGTCAAAGGAAGAAGACTCTCCGGCAGGAGATCTCTGTCGTTGGGAAAAGTGATGAGATGGTCCAGCAGGGCTCCACCGGTGGTGTCGTTGTGGCAGGTCGGCTCAGCTTCTCCCTCGTCGGATTCTTAGGTCCTGTGGCGACTTCTGAAGTTCCAGTCCCCAAAGCCCTGCTTTTATGCAGAAAACCCCCATTCACTCAGCCTAGCTGTCACTCAAACATGCTAAGTGGTGAGCCGGCCGGCTCACCACTTGAGCCAATCAGGACGGAGTGCGACTTGAGTTGCCTAGGCAACTCAGTCCAGCGTACCTAAATCCCCCTCCACCCCTCCTAAGTACCCCAGACAGAGTGGCACCACTTTGGAGGGCTTCTGTGGAGAAGCCCGCCAAAAAAAGGAACAAAGGGCTTGACTTGGGTTGGAGTCACAGAAGAGAACACAAACGCCATTTTAGAACCGAGTTTTGGCAAAAAATACCAACCGGAGAATTAATACTAATTAAATAAACCGCTGGTATGTTCAAGGCTATCGTAATTAAATAAAGATAGTAGCCTCGAACAATGGGAAAATCCCATAGAGAAATAACTGCGGTTGAATATAAAAAGTAGTATCCACTGCCACCAGCCAAAACTCGGATCGGGGGGGACGGAGACGTGCCCCCTCGACTAACAGACCCCGGGGCAATCGAATTGCCCCTGCCAGTACGTCCACAATATGATGGTTTGTACTGGTTCTGTTCAGAATTCAAGACTAGTAAAGTCAATAGTGACTTTACATGCCCTGGGAGACAGTAGTCAGTCCCAGGGTATGGAGTCTATACTGGGGGGTCACTATGACACCCCTGTGTTACTGCACTGAGGGTGCTGTGTAACACACATCACAAAAACACATGAAGCCCTATGGAGTAAAAGACCCCATAGCCCATTAAACACATCTAGAGTCGAAGGAACACACTCAAATCATGTCCAAGAGTGAGGGTAAAAGAGTCTCACTCTTGGCAGGAGAAAAAAATAAACCCCAAAAAATCCAGCAAAGCTGCTGGGGGACTCACTAGGTTAGGAAATTCAGCCTAAACAGAGAATTCTCCCTAACAGACGGTATAGGAATGGATCAATCCAAGGTTAAGGCCATACTATCCTGGCCAACTCCGACCACCGTAAAACAGATCCGGTCTTTCCTGGGCTTCGCTAATTTCTATCGGAAGTTCATACCATCCTTCTCCGAGATTGTTCAACCGATTATTGCCTTGTTGAAGAAAGCTACTCCCTTTCATTGGACATCAGTCCAGGAGAAGGCCTTCCAACGCTTGAAAACAGAGTTTACACAAGCCCCCATCCTGGCTCAACCTAATATAAATCGGCCCTTCCTAGTGGAAACAGACGCCTCTAACTATGCCATTGGAGCAGTTCTGAAACAGGAACTCGATGATGGACTGGAACATTCTATTGCCTATCTTTCACGGACATTGACCCCCAGTGAAACCCATTACTCGGTTTTAGAAAAGGAACTGCTAGCCATCCGTCAAGCCTTCACCGAGTGGCGTCATTTACTTCTAGGAGCTAAACATCCTGTCCAGGTTCGCACGGACCATCGAAATCTCCAAGTATTACAGATCCTGGAATGCAGGAACAGCCGTCAGGCCCATTGGGCCTTCTTTGCCCAATATCAGTTCCAGATTCACCATGTTCCTGGAACACACAATATAATCCTTTGCTCGGCGTCCTGACTATGAACCCCCTGAAGACCAAACATTTCCTAAAATGTTTCCCCATACAATATTTGTAGTTCAGGCAACCAGCCTCCTGTATGAAGTCTGCATGCAAACTCAGTCCTCTGAGCTCTGGAAAGACATCTTGAGCAAGAACCAGTGGAATTTGAAGACTAAGAATGGATACTTGTTCAAGGATAACGCCTTGGTCATCTCCACACAAAAACTACAACAAAGGATAATAAACCTCTGTCATGATACCCTTCACTCCGGACATCGTGATATTACCAATACCCTCCGACTAATACAAAGGCAATTTTGGTGGCCCGGAATGAATGCTGACGTACAACTGTACGTTCAGGCATGCTCTGTCTGTAATCAAAACAAACACGACAACAAAAGACCGGCGGGTCTACTACAGCAACCTCCACTACCAACAAGGCCTTGGGAATTTATAGCTACAGACTTCATTGTGGAATTACCACCTTCCAGGGGATACAAAACCATCATGGTCACCATTGACTTGTTCACTCATATGGCTCATTTTACATCCCTGTATAAACTGCCATCCTCCTCAGAACTTGCTGGAATTTTCCTGGAACACATATTCCGACTACATGGACTCCCTTCCAAGATCATATCGGACATAGGGCCTCAATACATTTCTCAGTTCTGGTAACACCTTTGCCGGATACTAGGAATTCAACGTGCCCTCTCCTCAGGTTATCATCCCCAAACCAACGGCGCTACAGAGCGTGTAAACCAAACCTTTGAACAATATCTCCGTTGCTTCACTACCAAGGTCCGGGACGATTGGTCCCTTTTAATACCAGTGGCTGAATTTGCTTATAATAATTCGGATCACTCGGCTGTTAAGACCAGCCCTTTTTTCTGTAGCCAAGGATTCCACCCTTCGGTTCTACCTTCTGTCCTTCCACATCCTACACCAGTTCCTACAGTTGACTCCTGGATTGAAACACTCATTAATGTACAAAGAGAAGCCAAAGAACAGTTAGAGAAGGCCAGGACCCAGACCAAGTTGTATGCAGACTCCAAAGGAAGACTGGGCCCTTCCTACACAATAGGGGATAAAGTATGGCTGTCCTCGAAACTGCTGCCCGGCATCTGCGACCAAATAAATTGGCTCCCCGGTATTATGGGCCTTTTCCTATACAAGAAATCGTCAACCCAGTGGCCTTTCGACTCAAATTACCAGACACCTGTAAGAAAATCCACCCAGTCTTTCATACATCCTTAATAAAACCATACGTCCAGACCTCTTGAACTAACCTCCGGCCTAACCCAGTGCTCGTCAATGACCAACTGGAACATGAGGTCTCCAGAATATGTGATTCCAGATATGAACATGGCCAACTCCAGTTCCTGGTGGAATGGAAAGGATATCCCCCCAGTGAATGCACATGGGAACCCATCTCAAACTTAAATACCCCCAGGTTACTCAGAAGGTTCCATCTCATACACCCGGGCAAACCCGGCGGGACGGGTTTTTGGAGGAGGCATGCTGTCATGAACCATCGAACTCGCCCCTTCTGGGCCTCCTGGTTCCTGACACGTCGGGGTTTACACTCTATAATACTACCAACTCTATAAAGAAGCCGCACCCCCGTGGCCCTGCGCGTCTCAACGCTGCTGTTAGCTGTGACCGGACGTGTGCTCCGTACTTCTCCATTGTGCTATTCTGTTGTTTCCCGGTTCCTGGAACCCCCTCTTCCAAACTACCTTCCCTCCTTCTTATCCAGCCTTCCCGGATCCCCTGCACCGCCTCAGAGTGCTCCTTATCCTTTTCCGGATCTTCCTGGAGTTTTCCATTGATCCGGACATCGAAGCTGAGCGAACACTGGAAGCCGAAGACGGTGGAGCGGCCTTGTATAAGACCCGAACCATACGAAAGAAGACTCCTCCTAAAGATGTCATCAGGCAACGAAAACAGGTGAGAAAGGGGGAAACCTGTGACAACTGTTCCCTTGGGCTTGTGGGCAGTCGCTGGCCTGAGTTCAATGTCTTGGGCCTCTCTCCTTCTTATCCGTGCTGTGTATGTTGCCTCCTCGCCTGCTGTGGTGCCAGCTGTAGCTCCTCTGCCTCACCATACGCTGTGTGTGTATGGCGGGCCCTCTCCTGCAGCCTCCCTGCCACGTGATGTTTGGCCACCTCTACATGTCTCCTGAGCCGGTGCCTTGGGGCCAGCAGGGCTGCTGTTCTCGCCTCAGCAGGGGGAATAAGGGGGAGCGGGCCTGGCAGGGTCCTCCCTCGCTTCCCGCTCTGATGCCCGCCGCCACTCGCTCTCTTTCACTGCCTACCTGGGTGGGCCTGCATACAACCTCTGCCGTGTCTCGGAGACTGCTGGAATGCCTCGATCTGGGTCTCCTTCACTGCCCACCTCGCTGCTGCGCTCCAGTGACTGCTTCCACTGTTCAGATCCGCAATGCTTTGCTTGTTGTGACTTGGAGGTGGTGTTTCTTTTTTTGCACTGCCGGCTCATTTTACTAATGCCTGCAGCTTTCCCAAGCCTTTCTCTGCTAATCTGGAGGTTTGCCGCGGATCTGGGGTGGTGGAAAAGCCTCTAAACCGCCATAGACTTACGGAGCTGCAGCCAACACGTCACCTAGTGTCGGCAGCCATCTTGGATCTCCATGGCTAGACGTCTTTGTGGCTTTCCACCAAAGGGAGATTCAGGATTATAGCAATGTAGAATAAAGTAAGTAAAAGTTTCCTGTTACTTGTTACCTGTTTTTTCCTGACTAATTTGCCTATGATTGTATTGTGCATATTAGTACCTCTCCTTTATGCCCTTATCCCTTCCAAGTTATTTAATATGATTTCCAACATCTCAAATCATGTTCCAAGTAACTTGTAGATCTTCTGCTAAGATTTTTTTTGTAATGGTTGCAATCCCCAGTTAATTTCTAATGCACATAACAGGGTTATGAATAAACATTGGAAGGTTCTGCTCACTGATCCTCATCTTAGGGTAGTTTTGGATGATGTTGCTAATATCACCTATCGTAAGGCCCCAACCCTCAAAACTATGCTGTCCCCCAGTATGGTGGTCACTAAACCAGCTGAGAATATGAGGATGACTAATATGAATAGAGTTGGCTTCTACAAATGTGCCCTTTGCAACTGTGTAATCATGTGTCTAAGGTCCCCTTTCGGAGTGTGAATGGCCAATGTTGGAAATACAAACATAGAATTTCCTGCATTACAAAATATGTAGTATATGCTATTACATGTGCTTGTGGCCTTCATTATATAGGCTTGATGAGATGTCCAGACATTTGGTCGACCTAAAACTGGTCGAATGACATTTGGTCGACGCAATTTGGTCGAAAACCAAATGGTCAAATTTTTTTTTTAATTATATATTTATTTTTCGGGTTTTCGTTTTTTACAAAAATGGGTTTTTAGAAAAAAAAGGGGGTTGGGGGGGGACCCCCAAAAAAAAAAAAGGTGAAAATAAAAAAAAAAAAAATTCGACCATTTGGTTTTCGACCAAATTGGTTCGACCATTTGTCTGGTCGACCATTTTTTTTCGACCAAATGTCTGGTAACCGCTTGATGATAGGACCCCTTAAAATGCGGATTCTCCAGCATTATAGAGCCATCAAAAATGGAGATTTAACCTATCCTCTGACTAGCCATTTCCAAGAGGTACATAATGGCGATGTTAGATTTCTATCTTTTACAGGGTTGGCCTATATACCACCTATCAAAAGATTAGGCAACCGAGAATTGAGGTTGAGGCAACTGGAAGCCACATTCATATGCAAATTTGATACCCTGAAAGCGAATGGTTTAAACATTGATGCTGAAATGTATGTATTTTTACAAAAATGAGTTAACGGTTGTATTATGCTGCTAAAACATTTTTTTCTACTGTATGTTTGACATAGGAATTGCTATTTGCACCTTGTGCACCGCACCTCTTTTTGGATCAATTTATACATTTTTTATACATTGTATCCTATTAAGTGAAGTATTTCTTGATGAATTATGCTGCTGCTTTTTGATATTGCACTTTCTGATATTGCACTTTTGACACAGGAATTGCTATTTGCATGTCAACAGGATTTGTCTATTAATATGAATTACACTAACGCTGCTGAGCTAACATGGCACTGGCCATCTGATAGATTACGTGCATTTTAGAGGTTTGGTAGCGATTGGGCATTTGCCCATTTAGAACATGGCTGCTGCTTTCTGCTCGTCGCACTAGGCTTAGAGGTGCTTGCCCTTAGAGGGGGCGTACGGCTAATAGCGGCCATTTCAGCTGCTCTTAGTCAGTTTATGACATATAGGCGCATTGGTGCGTCTGTGATATACAATGATTGATTTTAAGGAATAATTTTAAAAGTGTTATTTTCGAGCGTCCCCAATATCGTTCGAGCATCGCGGTAACCACCTGTACTATATAGTGGAACTGTATACGTTATACGGGACTATTTACCTATGGAATATACCGTTTCTATAGGCATATGACCATTCCAATATGGAGGTCATTACGTACTTGAGGTTTTCCATCATTATGATAGATGCGGTCACATGACCGCTTTTTCACGTGATGCGGTACGAGTGGGGACGCTCTGGAATTGCACTTCCCTTTTCAATGCTAAGATGTAAACCGCGCATTTGGATAATAATAGTCTGGGGAAGCCTGAGCATTCAGGCGGAACTTGTGACTTTTTCCACCCATGGGGTGAGTGCTTTTTGTACACCTTATGTCTGTCGCAGGGGAATGAATTTACCTCTGTTTTAATGATGTGCTGTATTTTGCTACAATAAAGATGAAATTTTAATAGCTAGGTCTTGTGTGCTGGGGTACTTTTTGTACTTGCCCACTGGGTGGTTTTTTGTAGTGTTACAACCGCGCAGGGGCATGTGTTTTTTCAATATATATATATATATATATATATATGCATATATATATATTTTCTTTTCTTTTTTTTTTCCCCCTGAGGCTTGTGGATCTGCTTAGATCACATGCTATGCATAGGCCGACATCTAGTGGTAGCCGCAAAGTATTACATTTTTTGTTTTCAAAACTCAAAAAGGGATGTTGATGGGGCGTGCCAGTAATTCTATCCCTAGTGTGACGTTCACTTGTACCCAAGGAATTTCACGCGTCGAGGTCCCTCAGATTGTATTTTTCTGCCATCGTAGTTGGACTCACATCGCAGAGTTCCTTCTTGGCTCTCGCCATTACTTAGAAAAAGTTTAAAGTTAGTCTTTCTTTCTGTCCTTTCGACAACCGTACACTGCAAGATCTCCGGCAACGGCTTTCTAGGACAAGACCATCCATCGACGACAACGACTCCCGTCTTGACAAACTTTTCTGCGGCCTATCTAGGCTTACTTAGAGAATTCATATTCCCCTCTATCCCCATGTATTTCGCCAGGCTGCCATATTTATACACTATGGAAAATATTCCTTTTAAATTCTGTCCTTCCTGTACCAGGAAGTTTCCCTGGATGGATTCACACAGAGTGTGTAACCTTTGCCTCTCTAGGGACCACGGCAAAAAACAGTGGACGTCTTGCAAACTGTTTAGGCCTAAAATTTTAAAGGACTGCAAGACTAAACGCTGCTCCCACCATGCCAAGCAGGACGAGGAAGCCATGGATGTCGAGGGAGCCTCCAGCGATGGCTTAGTCGGTGTCCTAATTGACGGTGGGGGGCGATCGGGATCCAATGGATTCCCACATGCGAGCCCCGATTCCAACAGGCAGGCCGGCGGTTCTGCTACAGATACGACACCGAGCAGCTCAAGCACCTCAATTACACGCCACACCAAGCACATCCCCCAAGGCCAACAATCGACCACGTCGTCGACCGATAAGCCACACGCGGTGTCCAAGGGAAAGTCCAAACATTCCCTGTCCTCTGGGCCATCGTGGTCTCGATCACCACATGAAAGGCCACTGAAACAGATACCAAAGTTGTTATCGACACTATGTCCAAATTGGGAAGTCCTCGGGTTCCAGTGTCCGTGCATCGAAAGACGCATTGACGGCCCCTGCAAAAAGTTCTAAAATGATCGACTTAATTAAAAAGCAAGTCCCAAACACCCTACTGAAGGGTAGAACATCATCATATGAATACATAGGTCAGGACTCCTATTATTATGACATTCAGGGCTCACAGGACCCTGGCTCATTTACAGACCCAGAAGACCAAGGGGACACAGGATTTAGACCAAAACTATGATGACAACGACATATACATCATCCAATCCCCAGATCATACCGAGCAACCGGTGGTTGACCCCCTGGTGGACAACCAGCTGCAGTACAAGGACCTGCTCTTAAAGGCTGCAGAACACTTTAAGATAGATAACCAGGAAGCTCAAGTCGATAAAGAGTTTGGAGGGGACATCCTTGGGGATAAGAGGTCTGCAGCACAGTTCATCCCTCTGCTCCAATCTGTCCAGAGGCGTATTCAGCCGTCTCTACTCACCGCCAATCTGACAAGGGCGGGCAACCCACACATCGAAAACATTTTCAGACCAGCCTCATCGGACTCTTTATACATTAAGGGACAGCTAAAGCATGACTCTCTAGAAGTCAACACCACAGGAAAGAGAGCAGGAACACCCCAGCCACTGTCAAAGCCCCCCTTGACAAGGAGAGTAAGAAAATCTACATCCTGGGCAGGAAAGTAGCTTCCTCAGCTGCTTATCCATTAAGAATAGCTAACGCTACACGGTTATCCAGCTATAATTGCCACAAGTGGTGCGAGGTCGCACAACTAATAGGCTCGGTTCCAGAGCATCCATCCTCTGGTCTAACATGTCAATCACCTGCTGGTCCCTTTCTACCCCAGACAGTTGAGGAACTTGCGCCCTTTGATCGCCTCTACTGCTCCAATCTCTTCAACATTGTCCTGCCATGTTGGATGTTTCCAAATAACAAAAATGTTTGGGTGGACAAGAGTGTTTGGCATTTATTTAGGACCATCTGGATTGTCTGGCCTCCAAAACCTTTGTGTGTCTGCCTTTTGTGGGATTGGAGGACTGGCTTAGGCTAGTCCAGGTGAATGGTATATCTAGGGGAGATCCTTTACATTCCTCAAGTCTGCTGGGATTCTGATCCGAATTGCTAGTTCCTTGATAGCTTGCTCCAGTTTTGCTTTTTGGCTACTGGATGTTCTTCCTGGTCTGTTGCTTGTCCTCTTACTGGTCCTCCTAATTGGATGTGCCGGTTGTCCCATGATTGGATTGTTTCTGACTGGCCTTCAGCTGTCGTCCTGCTTTATCATCTGGACATGGCGCCTTCATGTGGGAAGCCTTGTGAAGGCCTCATGAAGTAAGACACAGACAAAAGATTCACCTTTCTAAGAAAAGCTTTATTTTCTTTGTTTGTCAGGATGGAGTAAGGCCTAACTTGCCCTATGCTAAGATGGGATTTCCCTACCTGAAGAAAACTAAGGATGGTCAATGTCAGAAAGTTCAAATGAAAAGTCTGTCTGTGTCCAAAAACCTATGCTTACACTCACAACTAAATGTATACAATGTGTAGGGATGTCAGCAACAAATCAAATAGTGTTCAGAAGTAAAGTTCTGGGCTTCTTCCATCTGTTTGGCTTTCTCTTAGCTTTCTCTTCACCAAGTTCAAAATAGTTCCACAAAAACCTTGGGGGTTCCCTTCCCCAAGAGTTGAACACAGTTCAACGGTTCCTCAAATGAAAGATCTGGGGATTCCCTTCCCCAAGAAGTCAACACGGTTCATTCTCAGTGGGCTACTATGTCTATGCGCAGTTTTTGCACCACACGGTCCACCCATCACAGGTCATGCAACCGATAGCCGTGCTTTCCTTGGCTTTCTTCAAGTATGGGTTACTTGGTCTAGGTGCAGTTTTTGGACCACACGGTTTACCCATTCCAGGTCACGCAACCGTTAACCCTGTGCACTTTGTTGTACTTCTTTTATTCTTTAGGCTTTGGCCAACACAGGTCTCATCTTCTCTCAACTTGTAGTCATGTGGACTCTTGTATCTTGAATTCACACTTAGTATATCTTCTTTTTGGCAGTATTTTGGCTTAGCCACAACTTGTATCTCGTACAGTTCACTCTTTGAGGGTTTAATCCTTTTCATCCCCTTGCTTTCACTTCATTCATAAATGCTCATAAAGATTCATCACTTGCTTTACTTTTCGTATTCAAAACATACTCAATAGATCCTTTAGTTTGGTATTCAATGATGCTTTTTTCATCCTTCAAAAGTACTTCATTGGCTTTGAAAACATATTCTTTGTATCTTTTAATTAATTTGGTATTCAATAATATTCTTTACTTCATTTGCTTTGCAACTTGCTCGTTATTCCCATTCATCTCATTTGACCTTCCATAGTATGTGTAATAAGATGCAGCTAGCTCGGTATTGAAATACCTGTTTCCCAGCCCCAGAGCGCCCCGGTATGAGTGTTTCCCTTTCTGCACTCACCGGTAAACATTCGCTCCCCCTCCGGGCTTCTCGCTTCACTTGTGTGTTCCATCTTCCTTCTAAATTCCCAACAAGCCACGCTCGTAATCCGGGGCAGTTTGCAGCCTCACTCTTTCACGGCTGGTGCTGCTGAGAGCCCCTCTCACTGAAACAGGGGGGTGTCCAACCCTCTAGTATTCAAATCTATGCAATAATTAAGTGCAGATGTATTAGTACCCTTGTAAAAAGAGACATCAATGGGGCACTGAAACATTTGTCCCATTGGTAAGCAACCTGGAAATACACCTAGTAATTCTGTTATATTCACGCAGCTTTTTATTATTTAGCTGTTTTTTTACTTTTTTTTAAATGCCAAAATATAAATCAAACCATTGTGCCCGGCTGAAGTATGACCTATCATGAGGTCATACTTCAGCCGGGCATAGGGGTACCTCGAATGAGGTCTCCTTATCAGAGTATTAACTCAGACTTTGGGATCATTGCACCAGTTTATATGGTTCCTTCACCACTTGTCATTCAACTAATGTGTACTTATTATTGAGTTGTGTCTTACAGATTTATGTTCATTTTAATTGCTCAAGAACCTTTGTTTCTGTTTCATATTATGGGCACAATGGTTTGATTTATATTTTGCTATTTAAAAAAAAAAGTAAAAAAAACAGCTAAATAATAAAAACCTGTGTGAATATAACAGAATGACTATGTGTATTTCCAGGTTGCTTACCAATGGGACAAATGTTTCAGTGCCCCATTGATGTCTCTTTTTTACAAGGGTACGAATACATCTGCACTTATTTATTGCATAGATTCGAATCCTAGAGGGTTGGACACCCCTCTGTTTCATTGCTTTTTCCAGCCCTTTGTCCTTCCCGCTCCAGGGCTGTCCCTTTTGTGACCTAGAGAGACCCTCTCCCGGCAGCACTTTCGAGCCTTCTGCGCCCGACTGGCTCTGTCATGGGCACCAGAGTCTGGGCCCTCTCTTGGCCAGTCGTGGCCCTGCGTCTCCCCCTTGCTCCTGTTTAACTCGGCTTTCCTCTAGCCGGTTCCTCTCCAGCTCGCTCCTGCTCCAAATGTTGCGTCCTTCGGCAGATCTTTCTGCAAATACCGTCTCGGCTTCCCATTCTTATAAACCTGTGGCTTGTTAACAGGCTACATTTTTTTTGTTGTTGAAACTTTTGTATATTCAAGATTCAGTGTACACAAAATAATGCAACCCATTATACATAACTGTCAGTAGCAGTACATTTTCAAGAAGTAAGATTAGGATCCAATGGAATATGTAGCATCCGCCTCCCCACCCTCGTATGACCCCCCCACCCCCCACTCCCGATACTCCCTGCCCCCCCTCATTTTAATTATTACTGCAGATAGTCGGTCTGCTCATTCCACCCTTGCAGGGGGTGGTCTCAAATTTGCAGAGAACCGTAACTCCTCCAGCAGTTGGCCCCATTCCACCATCACCCCAACCTCCATATTGGGGTCCCTGAATCTGTTATATCCAACTCCGCCATCCCCACACCTGCGGACATCCTCCTTCCAATGCACCACTGACTCCCTCGGGTTTCTTTCAAGCAGTCTCTTTGCTAGTACCATCATAAACTGGGCCATTCGATTTCTCGTTTTCTGTTTCCCCCGTGGGAGTAAACCCCACAAACACACCTTCGGAGAGCAGACTAGAGCCAAGTAGTTCATTGATCTTTGCTATCACTGCCTGCCAGTAGCGTGCTACAACTGAGCATCCCCAGAGCATATGCCATATCCCTGCTGGCCCCATCGCACAATGGGGGCAGTCTGTTAGGCAGAAACCTATGCAGTTCCCTATGGGACCACTGCAAAAGATTTAGGACTACAGGTGTTTGGCAGTAAACCCACTTGGTAGCAGTCTGTACCACACAGATTCACTTGGTAGCTGTGGCTGAGCAGTCAGACTTCCCTCAAGAAGAGTTAGGCAGTATACAGAGTATTCACAATAGGTCAAGAGCACACAATAGAACAAGTAAACACTGACCAGGGCTTGGTGTAAAATAGATATAATTATTTATTTAAAACCACATCTAGAAAAACACACAGGAACTAATAATAAGCAATTCAAAAACACGGTCACTAAAAGATATACACTCCCTTAAAAGAATATTAGACAAGTCTTAAGTAAAGCCCCACTTATTTTCAGACAGCGGTGAGCGCTTAACGTAGATGGCACTCTAATAGTTCGTTTTAAAAAGGGAGAGAAAAGCAGAGAACAAACTGAAACAGATCCCAACACTTTTTCAAGAACACAACAAGGGAGGAAGGCAAAGTAAAACCGTGAAGTTAGAGTTCAAGAGGCCGGATCCACTTTCAGAGGATCAAAACGAAATGTGTCCAAGGTCACACGGTTGCAGTGCACAAAGGTCTTGTAAAGGTTCAAAAAGGAGTTGGACCACAGAAAGGGACCAGTTAGAGGGTCAAGGCGGCCAGCCCAGTCCAGAAGGTTAAGGAGTTATTATTACCTTGTAGCAATCTTTAGAAAGGGAGGCCTGGCGGACACAATACCTTAAAGTGGTGAGAACGCTCCAGCGGGGGCAGTTGTTCGTGGCAGCGGGTGCAAGTCGGTGCTTCGTCCGGGGGAAGAGAGGATCTCGTCGTGGAAGGAGTCTGTTGCACTGGCAGGGAAGAAACCAGCTGCAGAGTTTCTCAGGTACAAGGAGCGGTCCGGTGATTCGCGGTTCAGTTGGTGAGGGGCTATCCGGCCGCCGGGGTGCTTGGCACAGGCAGTTCGACCACAATCCAGGCTGGGGTGCGAAGAAAGAAAGGAAAACTGGTTGAGCCCACCAGTCAGGGGAAGAAGCCTCTCCAGCCGGGAGATCTTCTCTGTCGTCGGGAAGTGGTGAGTCGGTTCTGCAGGGCTCCACCGGTGGTGTCGTCGTGGTAGGTCGGCTCAGCTTCTCCCTCGTCGGATTCTCAGGTCCTGTGGCGACTTCTGAAGTTCCAGTCCCCAAAGCCCTGCTTTTATGCAGAAAACCCCCATTCACTCAGCCTAGCTGTCACTCAAACATGCTAAGTGGTAACTCGGTCCAGGGTGCCTAAACCCCCTCCTACACCCCTCCTACACCCCCTGTGGTACCCAGACAGAGTGGCACCACTTTTGGGGGCTTCTGTGGAGAAGCCCGCCAAAAAAGTGGACCAAAGGGCTCGACTTGGGTTGGAGTCACAGAAGAGAACACAAACGCCATTTTAGAATTGAGACTTGGCAAAAAAATACCAACCGGAGAATTAATATTAATTAAATAAACCAGCGGTATGTTCGAGGCTATGAGAATTAAATAATTAAAGTTGGTAGCCTCGAACAATGGGAAAATCCCATAGGAAAATATTCGCGGTCGAATATAAAAAGTAGTTTCCACTGCCACCAGCCAAAACTCGATCAGGGGGGACGGAGACGTGCCCCCTCAACTAACAGACCCCGGGGCAATCGAATTGCCCCGAGCAGTACGTCCACAACATGTTGGTTTGTACTGGTTTCTGTTAATAATTTGGGACTGGCAAAGCCAATGGTGACTTTACATGCCCTGGGAGACAGTAGTCAGTCCCAGGGTATGGAGTCTATGGTGGGGTGTCACTATGACACCCCTGTGTTACTGCATGGAGGGTGCTGTGTAACACACATAGGAAAAACACATGAGACCCTATGGAGTAAAGGATCCCATAGCCCATAAAACACATTACCAGTCAAAGGAATACCATTAATCATGTCCAAGAGTGGGAGGAAGAGTCTCACTCTTGGCAGGAGGAAAAAAAAACAAACTCCAGAAATCCAGCAAAGCTGCTGGGGGACTTACTAGGTTAGGAAATTCAGCCTAAAGAGAGAATTCTCCCTAACACAGTCCCAAGCACTATTAATTCCCCGTAGTTTGACGGGAGTCACATACGTCCTATGTATGATGTTGAACTGGATAAGCTGGAACCTTGCGTTCCGCGAGACCTTGTGAACCTGCTCCCAAACTTTCGTCCATTCTCCCTCTGAAATAGGATCACCCATGTCCCTCTCCCATTTACTCAGCACCATCAATTCCTTTATGGATAATGTACTCGGTGTTACTCACCGAGCTGGAAGGTGTGCGTGACCCCAACCTGGATCGAGATGTAGGATGAGCCGTAGACGTCTCCAGAAACCCAGGTCCCCTGATTTCAAAGAATTGGGCTTCCTCTTGGAGAGGGGCTCTTTTTCACGATGTACCACTCTGCTATTTATGTAAGAACAGACAGAGCAGTCTATAATGCAAAAGAGCGGGATTGAGCGTACCGCCAGATCAATGCTGCAAGAGATACAGAAAGGTTTGAGTATTATGCCTAACTTGTGTTTTCAAATATTTCTATTTAACACAATAGAACTGCCGGTACCTGAGGTAGTGTATGTGAGTAGATCTGAGAGGGAATCCTGTACCAGTTTCAATAAGGAACACAAAATCCAAATGGTGGATGACAACGACAGGATAAAATAATAAAGTGGGAAGGTTAGTATAGGGAGGACAACCCGAACGGCACGAGGGACGCACTAGGGCCGGGTTGGTGCATGTCCTGGAAAGCGTTCGTAAATGCACTTCAGTAGAAAAGACAAACAGTCTCCCAGGATGCGAACACAGTTAATCAGGTAGTTGGAGCAAAGGCAACCCTTGATATGCAGGACTGGTAGGATGGGACTTATATTTCCAAATAGATGATTCAGATAGAACAGGAAGAAAAGGACCAACCAGGATACCACTTACGTTATTAGCGAAATTCCCAAGCGTCGCGCTGAAGCAGATCTCAGCAGGTCTTGATCGTAGAGCCGGAACTCAGATGGAAAGCAGAGGCGCTCGTGCAAGTGTAAGTTGTATGAGAGCTGGAGTCCAGTTTTGAGTGGAATGGAAGTGAAGCACCGCAGAGCCAGTAGAACTGAAGGTTGAGCATGGAGGCTCCTGCGGTTTTACGGCAGTAAAGGAAAACTACATGTGAATAGAAAAGGCCGTGGTAACAAGTCCATAGGGTAATCCAGATAAGCAGAAACAGAGTACAAAGCCAAGGTCTGGTACGAGAGTTCAAAGTCAATAAGGTTCACGGAGGGTAATCCGAGGAAGGCAAACAGTGCCGTAGGCGGGCTACGAAAAGGCATGTAGTAAAGTACAATTAGCAGCAACGAAGTTCCCGCGGCTGAAGGCTTTAAGGAACAAGGGGGCGTGGCTTCTGTGTAAGCGAAGCACGTTCGATCAGCTGACTAACACGTTTACGTGACCTGAACAGTTTCCAAGGCAACTTGTAACGATGCCAAAACGGATTCCGTGGTCGGGAAGTTCTTCGTAAGAAAGCCCCTTGCTGCCGTAGTGTAACAGCCGCAGTCCCTGGTAAATTCGAGAAACGCTGGCTTTCCCATCTTCCTGAGTCAGGAGCACCTGCATCAGCGGGTTCATCTGTGGTTCCTCCGGGATCCCTCGTCACATGGCAGCCAGCCACCTGGTCACCATACCATATGTTAAAAAATGCCCCTTTGCCTCCCCATAGCGAGTACTCCATTCCTCAAAGGACATCAGTTTCCCATCCTCAAATAGGTCCTCCATTGTTTTGCACCCCAATCTACCAAGCCAAATTTCCCTTTCCTCTCCGGCACCAAGCGTAGTCCCGGGTCCACACCCCACGGTAAGTCTGCACTATAGATGCCGGACACCTGCAGTTTCCTCAAGAGCTTCTTCCAGAACGTTCTCACCAATTAGAATATGTTGGTATCTCTATTTCCACCTATCGTGCCCCACAGCAGCTCTATTTGCTGCTGGTGAGCCGGGAGGGCCCCTAACGACCCTCTCAGCAGTACCCCCTCTTGTGTCTTGTCCACGCCAATATTTCTTGCATAAAGTAGAGCTCATAATCCGACAAATGAAGGACCCCCTCCGACCGCAAACGTCGCAAAGTTGCCAGTGAGACCCTCCTCCCCCCTGTACCCCATAGCAGTTCACCAAACTTCTCATCCAACATTTAAAAAATACTTTCTTGGTGCCATACGGTATGTTGGAGAAATAGTAGAGAGGCCTTGGGAGTATAACCATTTTGCCGAGTGCCACCCTTCCCATCAATGATATCGGAATTTTTTTCCAAAATTGGTCGAGGCTCCAATCACGGACAGCGCTCTGCTGGTATTGGACACAAATGTCTCCTCCACGTTGTGGAAAACTGTATTCCCAAGTATTTAAATGCTTCCCCCTCCCATCTTATCTCACTATTCGGAAGGGTAAGTAAATCGGGGCCACGCATGGCCCCCAACGGGAACAGTAAGGACTTCTCTTTATTGATGCAAAACCCTGACCGCACACAGAAATTACCCACAACCTCTAGCAACATTGGCATGTTCTCTCACAGGTTTTTGCCACATAGAGTAATAAGTAATCCGCATATAAGGAGACAATATGCCTCACCCCTCCCGTGAGTATTCCTGCTTCTCCCATCTCCTTTCTGAGAAACCTCGCCAGCGGTTCCAAGGCCACTGAAAACAAGATCGTCGAGATGGGGCACCCCTGCCTCGTCCCTCTGCCCAGTGCCCACTGCAACGAAATTAAATTTGTTTTTACCCTTGCTACCTGCCTGCTGTACAGCAATCGTAACCATCAGCAAATATTTTCCCCCAAGTCCGAAGGCGTTGACTAACTTTTGGGGATCGCAATGTCTGAAGCACGATTGGTGGCGTATTAAGCTATCATCGCGCTCACGCTCACCTGATTGCATCAGATCTTCGCTGCCCGCATCGCAGGTGTATTTCAAGATGGCAGACATACGATGTAAGATGAGGAGAGGAGACCCGAGGCCAGCCGCCTCCAGCTAGCGAGACGCAGAGGGGGGACCCCTGCCCTGCCTTCCGTCGGCGAGCTGCCCAGCCATAGCTCTCAACCATTGTGTTGCAAAGGCGGGTGAAATCACCAGATTTTGTTTTTGGCGGGTGAGACGCCCATTAGAATTAATGGGCGTGCAGGAGGCTTGGCGGGTGAGTCAGCCCTTTACAGGGCGGGTGACACCCGCCAAAAGCATGTGAGTTGAAAGCTATGGCCCAGCCGATTGCAGCCGCAGCGAGGCTGAGACCGCATCAGTGGCAGCCTCCACAAGAAAGAGCTCTTCGTGTTTACCGTGGGGCCTTGGCACTTCATCGTGCTCCGTTCCTCCTGAGTGGCACCTCTGACCCCGTTGTGCCTTCTGATTCCTGCGGCGGCGCTCCGGCAGGGGCTGGAGCTCTCGCAGGTGGCGCATGAGCAAGTAGATGCCCCGTTCTGCACCCTGCAGTTTACGGGAATACCGTGGTGTACCGTGCCCATTGCCTGAGAGGGCCTGATGCCTTGGACCTGCTACTTCGGGTCTTTTATCCCACCGGACAGCTGTCTCTTCTTGGGGCGCCCCACCTACTCACATCAACCCAGCATTACGTCTGCTGCTGGGGCCACCTCGCAACAAGGGCTGCACATGCCGACACAAGGCCAGAGGGGGCGCCTCGTCTGCGACACCACACTGAGGTATGAACCTTGCTCCCTGAGCTCCCCGAACATCAGGGATCACAGAATAATACTGCTGGATCACCTTTGTGATCTAGCCCCTTGCTTATCCAGCTCCTTTGCGCTCAAGGTCGGCCCAGAGCCTTCGAAGCCCCCTGCTCAGCTTGACCTACTGCTACTGGCCTGCGCCCATTCACCATACCTGTCACACCAACTGGGTGACTATTCCTAATTCTCCAGAAGCAGACACAGCAACCCACATGGGGTGTATCTCAGGGCCTTCAACAGAGGGGGTCCACCACATATTGGGACACATAGCAAATACAGGACACTATCGGACGCCATCACCTCTGACAGTCAGCCGACGTAGCGGCTGCCTCCTACCCCGGGGAGCCTCTGACCCTGATACGATAAGGGAGACCTGACACCCCCTGAGCAGGGGCGCATTGAGGCTGGGGTGCTAGCGCCCACCTCTGTGTTGTTTGGGATTGGCCTCTGTGAAACCACTCCGTGGGAGACAAGGAAGCTGTTGAGTCTCTTCCTCAAAGAAGCCCTCAATCTCTCCCGTTTACCGGTTCTTAAAGAGAAAACGGTGGGACACTCCATTCCCTGGCAGGAATGGCTAAACACCTTAAATCCTAGAAGAGTGCAGAAATCACTACCATGCTGCTCCCGCCCAATAAGGGTAAAAAATCAGAAACATCAAAGTCCCCGCCACAAGCCTCCTCGGATGGCGGTGGTCTACTGGCTACTAAGGGGGACATACAAGCCTTCATGCTAGACGTTAAATCTGAATTTCGATACTGCATGGCGGAACTTACCACTAAACTTGAGCAAACGGAGCAGTGGGTCCTAGAGGTGGAACAGAGTAGGGGAAGTAGAAGACCTGACCCAAGAACATTCGGCTATGCTTCTGGAAATGGGACGCACGATCCAATCCCTACTAGGCACAAAGCAAAAAAGAGATCTTAGAGTACTAACAGGAAGATTTGGAAAACGGAGCTCGATGAAACAATCTATGAATTCGGGGGTCCCCTCCTCGGTCCCAGACCAAAACCTGGCTGAATACGTGGGAGACCTTTTTCAATCCCTTTTGCCACACCTGGATAAATCCAAACTCATACTAGATCGCACCTACAGACTCCGACCCCGGCATGGGGTGGATTCCGACTCCCCTTCCATCCCCCCGAGATGTTATCACCTGGGTCCACTTCTACAAGACCAAGGAAGCTATAATGGCGATAAGTTACTCCCAAGTCGAGCTGACCTTTCAAGGGTCCCCCCTTCAAATTTTCCAGGATCTATCGATGGCAAATATTCAGAAGTGGAGAGCTCTGAGGCCCTTGACACTATTCCTTTGAGACCAACACATCAGATATCGTTGGTTGTTCCCCACTGCTCTCCAATTCTCTTACAAGGCAGTCCCCCGAACGATTAGTCATCTGGAAGACGCTGACTCGATCTTGCGTCCCGATTCACTTGAAAAGAAGAATGGAGCCTCACCTGATTCACCATTAACGGGCTCTGGAGAAACGGAAGCATAACAATCTGGACAGAGGTCCAGAAGGGGCAGAATGCGAGATGACATCCCACTGGGAGCCAACAGACTACAAAACGGATAGCAACCAACGCCCTCACCACCGGCCCCTTAAACCTGATACCGTCATTCGGTCGGTCCTGTGGACACCAATATGCTTAGGAACGTACAAGAACTGTTTATCTGTTGCGGCTTCGCACAGCCCATGCCTGATTCCGAGGTGGATGTCATCTGAAAGCCCTTGGAGTGAACAACAAACTGTTTTAGCCCTGTTGGCTATGGGACATGCCGACAGAGAGAGTTTGGCTTCCCACAAGTTTACTGTTGTAGCTTCACGTTGGAAGCTCAGGTTAAAAACCTGGTTGCACTATAACGGCAGAATGACAAAAGACCTGGATGGCGACTGAGAAATTCTTGGCCCAGGCCCCACAATCAGCGTTAACTGATGCTCCAGAGGTGCCCCTGCCACATTAGAAACAAAATTTCATTTCGATGAATATTAAAGTCCTGAACTCCCCCTCCAAAAGGAAATCAGCATTGAAAACGGCTTCAGGACTTGGAAGGCTTGGTGATCTTCCTGCAAGAAACTCACCTATTACCCTCAGACTTCACACGCCTTCACAACAGGAATTTTCTGCTTCAATATTTGGCCTCCATTGGAACCAAAAAAGTCGGTACTGCCATCTTCTTCGCCAGGAATGTCCGACCCCAATATTAGAGAATCTACAGTGCCCAGATGGACGCTACATGGCAGTGAAGGGCTTTATATACGGACAGCTGTACTCCCTTGTTTCGGTTTATGCCCCCAATGAAGGACAGGAGGCATTTTATGAGGCAATGGGCGAGACCCTCCTCTCCTTTCTTGAAGGCCAAACCATCATAGGAGGAGATTTAAATGGGGTTCTGACCCCATATTGGACAGATCACATCCGACAGCCCCCAAAGACTTTAAGCTTGCCCTAAGCCTTCTCCATCTGCTTCGAACGTTGTGGGTGGTGGACGCATGGAGAGTGCTTCACCCCGGCAAAAAAATACTTCTCTTTCTTCTCGCATGTACACCAGACCTTCTCCCGCATTGATCTTATACTGGCCTCCCACAAGTCCCTGCTTTTGTTGACAAGGTGACCATAGAAACAAAAGTGCTCTCTGATCATGCCCTGATTGCATTGATCCTCCTAGCTTGCGATCCCTATCCACCCCCTCGACGCCGTTGGAACCTATAGGACCCCATCCTGAATGAAATGCCATTGAGGGACTCCATAGCCGCAGTGATCAGAACCTCTTTCGGGAAAATCAGACGAAGGACATTTCCCCGGCTAATACGTGGGACGCAATGAAGGCAGTAGTGCGGGGAGAATTAATTGCTCATAGGGCAGCATTCCATAAACGTAAGCAGCAGACTCGTAGGGTCCTTGAAGAAGACGTTTAAATAGCTGAGGCCCACCATAAGCAAATGGGCTGGGCCCCGAGGACCCAACGTGTCCTACAATTGGCCCAGAGGAAGGTGGAGGCCCATTACGGCAAGGAAACGGCACACTTATTGGCTAAATCTAAGCAGGGCTATTATGCCAGGAAAAATAAAGCAAACAAACTCTTGGTGGAGAAATTAGCAAAAGCAAAGTGGAAAAACACTATAGTGGGCCTCCATGACCCCCAGGGCAAGATCCAGTATGCAGACCAAGACAAGCTACGACTAGTGGTGACCCATCTCTCTGAAACAATGTTGGCTTCACCCCGCAACAAAGCAAAACAGCAGCAGTATCTACAGGGTGCCGCTCTTCCACACCTCGAGGAACCCGATAGAGAGGATCTGGAAACCCCGATCATAGGTGAGAAGGTGGAAGCAGCCATTTAGGCCTTAAAGCCAAGTGCGCCGGGCCCAGATGGGTTCACAACAAGATTATATAAAGTATTTCGCCCCCAACTGGTAGCCCCGCTAACAGCCCTCTTTAACTCATTTGGTGCTTCAGGATCCATCACTCCATCAATGCAAGAATCTATAACCGTACTCTTGCTTAAACCCGGGAAAAACACCCCAAGGAAAATAGCTCATATAGGCCCATCTCCCTTCTAAACATTGATGCTAACATTTATTTGAAAGTCTTAGCGAATCGCCTGGCGAGCGTCCTGCCCAACTTGATAGACCCAGACGAAACAGGCTTCATAATTCATAGGTCAACTCGGGATAACATCCGTAGGGCCCTGAATCTAGTGGATATCGCAACCCAAGACTTACACAAACTAGCGCTGCTGGCTTTGGACGCGTCCAAAGCCTTCGACAAGGTAGATTGGCCCTTTTTACAACTCACTGTGGAAACCTTTCGTTTTGGCCGAAACTTTTGCAAACTCATCTTGGCAAACTATCGGTCCCCTAAAACGCTCCTCTGGGTTAATCACAATCTATCGGACCCGATCCCCTTAACCTGCGGAACCAGACAGGGATGCCCTTTGTCCCCGCTCCTGTTTGCCTTAGTAACGAAGCCCCTCGCCCAGCGGGTTCGGTTGGACCCGGGCATCAAGGGCCTGCCCATCGGTGTCGCCCAGAACAAGATTTCAATCTGTGCTGATGATGTGCTGTTATCCATAACAGACATTCGCCCCTCCCTCACATCAGCCCTTAAAGAGCTTTGCAGATTTGGGAGGGTGGCGGGCTTTACTATCTTTGGGAAATAGACAGCCTTGGGAGTGGGCCTGGAACTTGGGGAACAGGCAATCTCAGAACCCCTTTGCCCAATCCAATGGAGCGAGAAATCTATTCCCTACCTGGGGGTCCGGATCCCTGCCCATCCTAGAGACGTATATCTAGTGAATTTACCCCGCTCTTTAAAGAGCTAGAGAGAGATCTCGAACGCTGGACCTCACCGGAGATCTCGCTCATTGGGCGGATTACCGCCTGCAAGATGAATCTCCTCCCATGATTCCTCTATGCCTGCTCTTCCCTCCCCACTAAGATTCCACTGCCCCCCCCACGTATGCAGAGGAAAATGCTTTGGTTCACTTGGAAAGGTAGGAAAGAGAGGAGATCCCAAAAGACTATGAGGGCCAGTTCTAGATTGGGAGGCCTGGGAGTCCCCGACCTATGCAAATACCAAGGAGCGTCACAATTGGTACATGTTCGGGCTTGGGCCATAACCTCCAGTCCGAAATGGGTAGAGCTAGAGCAATCCTGCCTCACACTCCCCCTTCGCTTTCTTCCACACATCCCGCCCTCGCTGCGGAGGACCTGGGTTGGGACCCTGGCCTCCACTAAGCATACCCTTAAAACGTGGGTCCGGGTGCTAAAACAGAAGGGTATCCTGCGCGGCTTGGGCCCCTGCTCCCCCGATCTTCCACAACCCAGCCTTTTCTCCAGGCTTCCACCCTGGGACCAAACGTGGGTAGACATATGGTCCAGGACTCACTCCTCTTCCTTCTGCATTACCAATCGGGAATGTTCCCACAAACTGCTTCTGCGATGGTACTACCCCCCAACCCGTTTGCATCGCTTTAATCGATCCCTTGACCCCCAGTGTTTTCGCAAATGTGGGCAGCCAGGATCATACTTTCATATGTGGTGGACATGCCCCACAGTAAAATCCTTCTGGGCCCAATGCATCTCTACAATAGAAGACATCACCCACGTGGTGATCCCTAGGGAGCCGGCAACCATCCTACTAGGTGCCCCAGCACCAGGGGCCTACCCGAGATCGGGGAGAACAGCTAACCTCCTTACGCAGCTTTTATTGGCTGGAAAAATTACAATTGCCCATACCTGGAAGGCTGTCGAGGGCCCGTCAATGACTCTTTGGTGGATCAAACTTTGGGACATTCTGGTCGCAGAAAAAGTTACGGCTGCCAAGGCAGGCCTCCTACACCGATTTGAGGACATTTGGGCCCCACTTCTAGACTATGATCGGAATTTCCCGGCAATGACCCATAAACCCTGAGCAGCCCAATGGGCCCTACGTTCAGGCATTGACCTAATCACGGACGGGCCTTGAGGGGGGTTGAACTGGAGTCGGGGTGTCTGTGGGGGGGTGAACTCTGGGGTTTCCGGACTACGCTCATTCAGTCCTACTGTATTGGAATTTAAGGTCATTTTCTGTCACCCAGCATGTGTCCTGTTCACCCAGCATGTGCCCCCCGATGAGGTCTTGCACATACAGATTGGCCCCAGACCGTAGGCAGAGACCTGTCCCTGCTGCGCTGCAGCTCCTACTGTGTACACTCCCTCAAAAAAAAATATACAGCTGCCTCTCCAACCAAAGTGGATCACCCAGATACTGTCCCCCGCGTGGGCCACACACCATGTCTCTCTCTCTCTCTCCGGTGCAGCGTTCGCATGGAGAGCACTCCACTGCCGCCTCCTCCACTTGGCCTCGACCGGCCCAGCTGCAGTCTTTTCCGCCTACCGTCCGGCTCCTCCCGCCTCCTCACCGCAGCGTCCCACGGATCCGGGCTTGCGAACCTGGGCCATTGGCACAGATATTTAGGTCTCTCCAGCGGCGAAGGTCATGTCGCCAAGCCACTGTATTTTCCTCTACACAGTCATTCATGGGGCGGGGGCTCATCTCCCTCGCAGGCACCAGTTAGGGACTCAGCACTTCACTTCCAGTGTCACCGGCCTCCTTCAGCCCGCAACTTGCTAGCCGGTCACTGCCAAGGCCGGCAGCATACGTTCCACCCGCACCGAGGTTTTGGTGCCGACGCTGACCTCGGGGAAAACCTTTTTCGTCTCCAAAATGTGTCCGCTATATTTATCAGGATCTATGCGAGTGATCGCAGGAGCTTCAGGGAAGCATGTCTAAATGTGCTCATTGGCCAGGCCCCAAGTCCTCTACATTAATTGCCTGACCTTGGTAAAACTTGTTAGTAGGACATGCCTGTCTATTGTAGTTGAACTCCTCCATAGCCCTCTTCATCGTCTCATTACTAAAGTGATGTGAAGGTAGAGAAGTGTGCATAACTCCTAGTTGTTTCCTCCTCGTCCCAGTGTTTGGGGAAACAGGATTGTGGAACATTTTAGTCAGAATAAAGAGTCTGGGACTGACAATGGCCTATAATGGCAGGGGGAACATTGGATTCACTATGGCTAGGGAAAGGCAGATACCATGGGCCTCATTACACGTTGTGCGGTAAAAATCGCAAATTACCGGCATGGCGTTATTAACGTGTCCGCCCTTGCAAGAGGGCGCTAATAGCGTACTATTACAAGTACGCGGACACGAGCATAGCGTCATGTCGGTAATGACCCCACCGCCATGCCGCTAAAGACCCCAAAAAGACCCTTACCGGCACAGATAGCATTTCCGACCTCCAGCAACATGCAAACAGCGGTCACCGCAATTGGCGCACACCGTTAAAAAGCGGAACCGGAAATAGCGTCATCGCACAGGAACGGGAAGGAGCACGGCGGCCATCTTTAAAAACACAATCCATTGCCATCCTCTGCCCCCTGGACCTGTTTTGAGTAGTTTGCAATTGGAAATCCACAGGGACACCCTCTCCATGCCTAAGGCCGTTAAAAAAACCACCGACCGGCAGCGCAAGGAAAAGTTCACCACAGAGGAGCTAATAATGCTCACACAGACCCTTGCTGCTAATGCCGCCGTGGTATTTGCGAGCGACATGCGTCGGGAGACCCTTATCCGAAAGAAGGCAATCTGGGTAGAGGTTGCCTTGAAAGTGATTGCAGTGGGCACCACCACCCGCAATGTCCGTGAGTGCAGAAAGCGGTGGGATGATCTCCGCCTCCGGGTCAGAAGCATCTTGTCTGCGAACCACAACATAGCCACAGCAGGTGGATCTGATTCACCGATTAAATTAAAGGAGTGGGAAGAGACCTGCGCCAACCTGATTGGAGTGGAATCAATAGAGGGAGTCGGGACAATGGAGCATGGCGTGGCAACCACTTCAGATGGAGCTGAGTGTACACATGAAAGTATGCACTGTGAATCTTCAGGTCCCCCCAAATGTGAGCTCAGAATCACCTCATGGATGCCCAAACATCCACAGATGCATGCATCCCTGGCCATGTCAGTGTCAAACCCAAACACACACACATGCACACATCACCAGAGACAAGTGCCACACACAACCATGCATGGATGAGCCACTGAACAGACACATCACCTGCATCCTTACCAATGAAGTCCAAATGCCCACAACTGCATTATTGATGTATACTGCATTAAGTACATAGAACCGTAACCAATTCCATCCCCCTCTTTGTTCCCGACAGGCTCACATACAGACAGTGAGGATACTGGCACTGCAACTCAGGCACCCCTTTGGAGTAAAAAATCAAGACCACAGGACACAGAGGACACCCCCACGACATCAAGGGGCAAAGGGAGAAGAGTCCCCATGCAGAGTGGCAAACATCGGTGGAGCGCCACTGCCAAGATGCAACTGTCAACACCAGCAGCAACTGCCCCACCTCCTGAGGTGAACCCACCACCACAGATCCCAGCCACGGAGGGCCCACCCTCAGCTTCAACTAGTTCCACAGGAGAGGCGGCAGCCACAGCGCCACTCTCAGATGTGGAGGATACAACAGATTTCCACATGGAGATGCACACCCCAACCTCCCCCGGAACACCCGAGGCATCACCACAGCAGACACCTGGGTCCAGTGTCCCCGGCGAGGACAACATGGGAGGTTTCAGTACCCCACTGGTGGCTTCACCAGTTGTCCTGGTTGCATCGGAAAGGCGCAGCAGCCACACCACCAGAACGCAACAGTGCCCTTGACCTGGCCAGCATCAGCCAGCGCCAAGAGGACATAACTGTGCTGGTTGGGCAGGAAGTGGAGGAGGCTGCCCGTCTCAGAGCGGAGATTACAGAGACAGCCAGGCACTCCTGGGAGGCAATGGAGTCCTGCACCAACAGGCTGTGTGGGGAGATTGTCCAATTTAGGGAGGTCCTCACACGGATAGCGGACGCAATGGACTGCCAGTTCCCACCCCCACCCCCACCAGGACAGTCGGCCACTTCCTCATCTGCCAGTTCGAGGCAGACAAGCCCCCTACGCCGCTCCACACGCACCACCAGGCGCACCTCTAGCCAGCCTCCTAATGCCGGTGATGGCAATGGCGAATAGGGACTGCATGGTCAAGCTTCCACGTGCATAGCTGGACAACAACATTGTGCCAGACACATAAGGGACTGTTGTGGGGGGGAAGGGTGTTTTTGGACTGTTGTGGGGAGTGGTGGGAAGGGTGGTGGGATGTTTGGGGACATGCACTTTTACTTCTTTACATTTCTTAATACACTGGTGTTTGATCTATACACATACTTGGACTTCTTCATTGTGTATGTGTACTTTATTGGCGACAGGGTCCATTGTGCGCTTCCAAACAGACACCAGTGCATTACTACCCATATCCATTCCTACAAAAAGAAAACATGTAACTCAGAATATTTGGATGATCAGATGCTGTCTCACAGCACGTCCCTCCTGGCCATCCCATCTTTCATGACCTGCATCCCCGTCAACTCCGTCCTCATCACCATCATCATCCTCATTAGGGTGCTTCTATTTCTACGTCAGGGGGCACTGGCACATTCCGTCTGATACACATATTGTGCAGCATGACACATGCCATGGTGATCTTGGCCACCTTCTCATGGCCATACAGGAGAGCGCCACCTGACCTGCTAATGCACCTAAACCGTGTCTTCAAAAGGCCAAAAGTCTGCTCGATCACGAGGCTGGTACGGGTATGTGCACGATTGTAGTCCTCTTCGTGCCTGCTGTGGGTTCCATACAGGGGTAAGGAGCCACCTCTTCAGGGGATAGCTGGCATCACCTGTATGGGGGAACGAATGGGGTCTGGTTACTGTTCACCTCAAGAGCGGCCTGTTCATATCACACATTGACTTTGCATTGTGATTGAAGTCCACAATTAACAGCATGCATGCAGACGATCTGTGTGACTGCAATGTGCAAAGTTGAGCTCGACCCTGCAAGTGAACATGCTCCATTATTGCCTCCAACAGTAATTGACATGTCCTGGGTGAGGCCAGGTCTTATGTGTCCCTGGGCCCAGGCAGAATTGGTACCACACTGCTAGTGTACTGCCATTCAAACATTTATGTTGCCATGCTGAGAGGCATCACTTCAGTGGTGCTATAGGTGCGTGGTACAATGCTATGGGTAGGGGTGATCCCTTTGCATGCATTCAAGGGCACATTGCATTATTGTGGTTGTTCTGTGCTGATTCTGTTCTGTATGACTATCCTGACGGCATGTAGGAGATTTGTGTATTTTGTGGTGTGGAATGTTGTGCGATGTGGATGGATGTTTAATGTTTCTAGACCTAGATTGTTCTCTATGTTGTGTAGCTTATACTTGCATGTTGGTTCATCTCAGGTACATTGCGGCCTTCCCAGATGGACATTGCCGTACATCTGTATGTGCATTTGTCCTACGGACGACAAGCTACACCCATTTGGAGTATGTATCTCCCCCCCCAATCACATCCAGTTGGAGTATGTATCTCCCCCCCACCCCCATCACACCCAGTTGGAGTATGTATCCCCCCCCCCAATCACACCCAGTTGGAGTATATATCCCCCCCAATCACACCCAGTTGGAGTATGTATCTCCCCCCCAATCACACTGCCATGTGCTTGCCCTGCTACTCACAAAGTAGCCACGAACGTTGTCCGGCTTGTCGCTCCATGTAGCGTGGGATAGTTGAGTTACGCAGGACCATGGAATCATGGGTTGATCCGGGGAAACGGGCACAACAATGTGTGATTATCTTGTTGGCGTAACATACCATTTGGACATTGATGGAGTAGAATTGCTTCCTGTTTCGGTAGACAACTTCATTCTGATGTGTGACCACCAATTCCACATGGGTACAGTCGATGGTCCCAATGCAACTTGGGATGCCTGCCAGTGAATAGAAGCGAACTTTGGTGTTTGCAATCTCCTGGGCAGTCCGTGGCATGAATATGTGTTCAGGTGCATGCCTCAGGAGGGCATAGAGTACCTGGTTCAGCGTGCGTGAGAATACTGGTTGTGAGATGTCATGCATGTGCCCCACTGTATGCTGGTAGGTGCCTGTGGCCAGGAAGTGGAGCACAGTCACCACCTTTAGTAGAGGGGGGATGGCAGTTCTGATGTCTATGAGGCTCACAATGTCATCATGTATCATGTCCACGATGCTGGTGATGGTATCCCGGTCCAGACGGTACAGGGTGTGTATCTGCTCAGGGGTTAGGTTAAATGGACTGGCTCTGATCCTGGGGATTGGTGGCCGCCTCTGTGGTATGACTAGGTGCCGTGGTGGTGCTTGCTGTGCCTGTCTTGCCCTCCTCCTCCTGCGTCTCCTCTGTGCTGCCTGTTGTTGTTGTTGCTGCTGCACTGCAATCATGTCCTCCAGCCCATGTATCGCTGCTAGTATTGGGACCATCTTGGTGTGGGAAGGGGTGTGTGAAGGGGTGTGGTGTGCTCCTTTTGTGCTGCCACAGTCTCCATTGCCTCCACCTGTGCTGATTGTGTCTACCTGTGGAAGGTGGGAACACTGCTCAGTTCTCTTAACGGGTGGTTCGCGATGCCGGTATTAGCGCCATGGCGGTAAGGGATTTTGGGGGCTTTACCATGTCGCTATTGGCATGTTCGCTTAGTTTGTGATGGTGTGCTATTAGCTGCATGGCGTTATTTACGGGATGGAAGGTCACGCGCACGCGGGCTGGCCGCTATTAGTGGCACCGTACTTAGCAGTGCCGCTAATAGCGATGAGCCGGGTCGTAATTGGCATGGGGATTTAACGTTACCGGTATTCCATTACCGGTAACGTTAAATCCCTACCGCCTACCGTGTAATGAGGCCCCATGTCTCACCAACAGGTACCTCTCACCACTCCCCAAGTTCCCTCCACCCAGGTGTTTCTCCCTCGCATATCCACCCCCATGGTCTGGTTCCAAGAGCAATGGCCTTTCTCTGGCCCCCTGAGAGGAGGATTCAGGGGGCAGTTGAAGTGAGGATGCCCTCTAGGCTATAAGGAGACCTAGAAGTTATAGCATTATCTATCTGGCTCAAATATGGTCTTTCTGCAGGACATGGGGGTTTTCTTGGTGCCTTCTTCCTCCCGATGGCTGTCCCTTTACCTTCTTCTCACTTGCCTGTCTCTCTCCACACACTCTGTTTCCTGGTCTTACTGCTCTCTCTCCATCCGCCAACTCACGTTTGGACTGCCCCTCCTCCAAAACATCTGCTCCCATTATTTACTCTCCTCTACCCTGCTGCCTTTTACTTGTCTCTCTCTCTCTCTCGCTCTCTCTCTCTCACTCTCTCACACACTCTCTCTCTCACACACTCTCACTCTCTGCCTCCCCCTCCTTACACTCCCTACAAACCTTCCTTCAATCAGTCTCTTAATCATATACAGCCAAATTGGTACTACCCTCTCAGATGCAAGACCTTACCTCCCCTCTCTCAAAGCACTGCAATAATCTCCTCCAACTTCACCTGCCACACCCTTTGTGGTCCACCTCCCCCACCTCACCAGTACGCCTTTCACTCTCAACTCAAATTGCTGACTTTGTATACACCCTCCACTTCCTGCCTCCTCATCTGCCATTAATTCACAGCTGCTAACCTGAGCCAATTTCTGTTTGATCTATACCGACGGGGCCTGGACTTAACCTGGAAGTCTTCCAAAGGTCTCCTAGCCCTGGCCCCTTCTCAGTCTCCAATTTTCTGCAGCTTGCAGCCAGCCATGTGATAAGAAGGGCCGTTTGTGCTCTGATTTCCTACTGTCCCTGGTTAAAAAACAGAGTTTGGGGAGTTTTCCTTGGTCTTCCCTGTTCCCATGTAGTTCCTAAGCAGTTTAGGTTTTTCTGCTGCTGTGCCACTGCTGCCGTCTACTCCTTCTGGTTGTGGTGGGGTGTGTGTTTGGGCACCCATTCAGAATAGGAAGGGGAAAGGCCAGTCCATTCCCATTTGGCAAATGAGTCTGTTCCTCCTGCTCCATGATCATGGATCCCGAGATGTAGTAGAAACAAAGGAAACTGGCCCAATTTTTCCTTTGTTTTGTGCTGCTTTTCGGGATTCATGATTCATGTGAGGTTTCAGAGGATTCTGGTGCCTGCTGGTCTTCGTGCTCTGCAAGATTAGAGTACAAGTCCTGGCGGCGATAGAGGGTGCTAGTCATTTGTTCAGAAAGAGGGGCACCAATTGGTATATATGGCTACATAAATGCAAGGGACAGTGGTTCCCGTCACCTTCCCACTTCCCTTGGCATACCCATCACTCTTTAACAGAATGCTATGGCAATTTGGATTGTGGGATCATTTAGGGTGGCGTCTCCCAGCAAAGTCGGGGATAGAGCATTCGCTACCATGTAGTTAAGATATGTTACAGATGCGTTAAACACTACAAGTCTTTCAGACGGTTCAAGGGTTTTTATTAAGGTGTTAATGGGCCTTATGCCTGCCCATCTCTCTCTCTCGCGTCTAGTAAAGCACCTTCTACCTAATTGAAGTGTCCCTCAACCTCAGGTTAGTAAATACTGATTATTGACCACCTACTGTATAAAATCTGATGAAGACCTAAAGTCTGTTCGTCTTTTCTATCCATAATGTGAGTTACTATGTGAGTCCGCTATAGTAACTTCAGAGTTAAGAGTCCATGAAAACTATATACTTGAACATGCACCATATAAGAATGCATTAACTTACACTGCTTCCCGCACATCTGATTACATGTACTAATTGCCTTATATGTCGGTGCTGTAATATTTCTGCGCTCAAAACTTGTTTTTGCTCATATGATTTTATGCAGTCTTTGCCATACTTATTGGAGCAGCAACAATATTGTGCTTAAAACAGGTTTGTGATCATACTACACGAACCTTAATGCCTGTTACTATTTTAACCTAGGCTGCTATCCTTTTTGATATTAGCCACGTCCACATTGATTTACTATCCTACTGTCTCACTACCGTCACTAGTTAGCCTTGTTTGTTACAATCATGTATGCTGACATCTTTTTGATTGTTAGACGTTTGTTTGTTTTCTTTGGTGTAAAGTCTTTAGCACTAGCAGCCGATATCCCTCATACAGAGAGCCAGCTCTCACCCTGTAAGCCTTGGGCGTTAAATAATGACATTAAATAGTGAAAGCTGCTGTAGGCAGAAACACTGTGGCATGGAAACAGAACTGCGTTGTGTTTCTGCCTGCCTTGGCTTTCACTTTGGGTCTCCGGTACTCCCTCAGCGGCAGCAGCGGAGACCCAAAATGATAGCCACGGCAGGCAGAACCTCAGTTCTAAAAACGCTGCAGTTTTTCTTTCTAAGTTTCTCGGGCTCCTCCGGCTTGGAGGAGCGAGAGAAACTTAGAGAAAGAAAAAACGCAGCTTTTTTGAAACACAACAACGTTGTATTTATGTTTGCGGTAGCTTCAGCTTGGAACCCAGAGGGCTCCAAGCTGAAGCTACCGCAAACATAAATACAATGTTTTAAAAGATGCGGTTTTATTTTTAAGTTTTCCGGGCTCCTCCAGCCCGGAAAACTTAGAACAAAAACCGCAGCTATTGCTTATTTTAAAGAATAAAATGGCACTTACCGAGATGCAGCTGCAGCTTTCCTGCCTGTAGTCTCTGGTCCCCGTCCTCCGAGTCCGGCACCAATGAAGCAAAAGCCACCCAGTGGTAGCTTTTGTTTACTACAGCTGGCTGGCTTTTGCTTCATTAGTGCCGCAAACGCAAGCACAGGCGGCATCCATTTCACAAAATGGTTGCCCCCTAGTGCTTGCAATTTTAAAGTGTTAGCTTCATTTGCTCGAAACTTTGCATAGGGACTTAAAATATATATATTTTTTAGGTATTTGTTTTATTATTGGCCATCTTTTTGGCCAATAATATTTCTGAACGAACTATTCCTTTAAAATCATACAGTACAAGGCACTTAGAACGGCCTTAAGTATCCCAAGAAGAAAACATATCTCAGATGCCAGGCGGATGAACAAATGGCTTTCAGTCAAGGACAAATGCCTAACTAACTCAGCCCCTAAAAACTTAATGAAGATAATTGTCAAAAAAACATCAACACGCCCCACAAGTTCTGCTAACTCTTTTTGCCTTATGGTACTGAGATTCAAACTGAAAAAAGCGGGGCGTAGCAGCTTTCCGATTATGGCTGCCCAGCTTTGGAACTCCCTACCTACAACGCTAAAAGCAGACCTTCTTTTGCTTAGGAAAGGTACTAAAAATTGGATGTTTACAGAGGAAACATAACTGTCCTAAATTTGCCTTGCCCAGGACCTTTCACATTAACACACTGTTTGTAGCTGTGTATAATTTCTTCGTGTATATACTGTGATGTACTAGATTCCTTACTTCCTTTGTGTAAACGTAAATTATGTAACAATGCCATGATACCTTGCTATTCTGTACTTGTTCCTATGTGTAACTTGTATACTGAAAATTACCTGTAATGCGCCCAGATACCTAAGGGTGAGGAGTGCTATATAAATAATAAACAAACCATCACTCGGGGACCTCATAGACTGTCCCTACTCTTTTCCAAAACTCTTTTTATTGGCATTTGTAAAAAAAAAAAACAGAAGCTTCAGTATTCGCACTGACATATTGCCACATTATCTCATTAAACAAACAAAAGAACTTAGCCTCCTCTGAGGCGAACAGGGGCGGAGGAGGGGGCATTCGGGGGGGAATCAGGAGGGGGGGTGCTACAGTCTCAGATTGTTAATACAGAGGCAATGTTCAAAGGAGACGGAGCGCTGGGGTGCGATAATATCAGTTAAGGGGGTTTAGTCCATCTTCAGCAACCAACGGAGGGCTGGTGGTTGTCGTGCCACGCCGGGGAATTTCTCCACGTAGTCTAGGAATGGGGACCAGGTGTTGTAGAACTTATTACTGTTTCCAAAGCGGAGGGCCGTGATTTTCTCCGTGGCTGCAATGTCCCAACATTTCACCCACCACACGGGGACAGCCGGACCCTCCGGGAGTTTCCACAGCCTGGCGATGGAGATTTTGGCTGCGGTGAGTAAGTGCGTGCAGAGGCCTGCCAGGTTCCCTGACATCGGCAGTTGGCCCTCCCCAGTGTCGCCTAGTAGGACGATTCCCGGATCCCACGGTATCGTCAATCCTGTGATGAGCTGGATCTGTTCCAAGACTTCCCTCCTGAACCTCTCGGCTTTCGGGTAGGTCCAGAGCAGGCGGAACAGCGTGCCGGTGTCTCCGCAGCCTCTCCAACATTGTGGCGAGATGGTGGGGTCACACTTGTGCAGGGTTTCTGGTGTGATGTACCACCTGTAGCAGACCTTGATGGCCCCTTCTTTGTTCGTGACACATTTCGAGGATTTATGGGTTCTCGTCCAGATGCGGCCCCAACTAGTCATGTCTAGTTCCTTGCCAATGTCTCTTTCCCACCTTTCCATGTAGGGCTCCTTCGAGTCCGGGTCCACCCTGTCTAGTAACTTGTATAGGAATGAGATCTTTCCTTTGGGCGGGTTGGTTGTTAGCGTTTGTTCCAGTACCATGAGTTCTGATTGGGTCATGCGAGAGCCAGTGACGCAGTTGGGTGTATCGAAATCTCTCGACTTCCGTGATCTGGAATTTCCTTTTGCAGTCCTCAAAAGTGAGCAGGGCATCCCCATCGAAAAAGTCTGTGACCCGCATCAAGCCTCCGGCTTTCCATCTGGCAAAGGCCCCCTGCCCTACCCCAGGGGTGGGGTCCGGGGTGTCACAGATCGGGGAGAGAAGGCCTGCTGTGCCCCAGCATTTCCACCTCCTGGCCGCCTGCCTCCAGCTGTTAACTGTGTTCCAGGTTGATGAGAGCGGGCCCGAGTTCGGCGGGTATCTAGGCCTTGTGATGTGTAGCAGGGAGTCCAGTGGATAGCGGCTCCAGTCCTCCTCCAGCTTAAGTCAGCGGGGTTTGTTAGTCGACGCTTGCCACATGAATTCTGCAGAGAGCTAGGCGGCCAGACAGTATCTCTCAACTTCCGGGGCCCCCAGGCCGCCTGCGCCGGGGCTCCTTAGCATGATTTTCCTTGCTACTCGTGACTTCTTGCCCACCCAAATAAATTTCATCATACTAGCTTGGAGTTTCTGCGCAGCTTTTTTGGGGATTGCAACTGGGAGTGCTTGGCAGTGATAGAGCAGTCTGGGGATCAAGTTCATTTTTAGTGCTGTGATCCTCCCCATCCATGATATCTCTTGTTTTTGCCAATGGGCCATGTCCGCATGCAGGTCCTTGAGTAGGGACGGGAAGTTCAGCTTGTACGTGTTTTCAGCCAGCTTGGGGAGTTGGACGCCCAGGTAGCTCTGACTAGCTTTGGCCCACGGGATTGGGAAGCCGGCTGGCAACAGATCTAACTTTGTTTTGGGCATATTGATGCCCAGAGCCACCTACTTCTTGGGGTTGATTGTGAATCCGGAGGCGGCTTTGAAGCTTTCCAGTTCCTCCTCTAGTGCCTCGAGCGATGAGCTTGGGTGGGTCAGCATCAGTAAGACATCGTCCGCGTACAGGGCGGCTTTATACGTCTCCTGCTTGTGTTTTAGACCTTGGATGGTGGGGCTTTGGCGGATCCTGGCCGCGAACGGCTCCATTGATGACGCGAATATGAGGGGCGACAAGGGACATCCTTGACGGGTTCCTCTGGTGATCGCTATTTTGGGGGATCGTGCCCCATTGATTCTGAGGGTTGTGGTAGGCTGGTGATAATTTGCCAGTATCCATTTCCGGAACCTTGGTCCCACCCCATAGTGTTGGAGTGTTGCACTCACAAAGCCCCAGTCCAGCCTGTCAAAGACCTTGTGTGCATCGAGTGACACCACCACCAGTTGCTCTCCAGTTCTATTGACTGTTTCGATAATGTTAATGGTCCGTCTAATGTTGTCCTGGGTGTTGCGACCCGGAATAAAGCCCGTCTGGTCTGGGTGTATGATATCGGGGAGGAGAGCAGCAAGTCTGCGTGCCAAGAGCTTTGAGAAAACCTTAGCGTCTACATTTAGTAGGGCGATGGGGCGATATGATGAGCAGAGTTCGGGGTTTGTCCCGGGTTTTGGGATTAGGACCGTGACAGATTCCTCCATGGAGGGGGTAACCGAGCCCCTTTCCAAGAAGGTGTTGAACAGAGAGGCCAGTTTACGGGGGCCAAGAATTTCTTCTAGAGTGGTGCGGGGAAACCATCTGGGCCTGGAGCTGTGTTTTTCATAGATTTGATCACCTCAGTCACCTCCTCCGGGGCGATGGGATCCTCCAGGGTATCCATCTGTGGGTGGCAAGGCGGCTTTGGGGCTGATTGCAGGAACCCTGCGATTAGGACCCCCTCTGTGGGGTTCCCGGACATCACCTCCCTATGGTGTTTGGTCATGATGGCTATCTTTTCGGAGTCCAGACAGCGGGGTGTCCCCTCTCGGTCCCGAAGGACTGTGATGGTATTCCTGGTGTGCAGTTTCTTCACCTTATGCACCAGCAGGCGGTTGGCCTTATTGCTATTCAGTTAGTAATATTGCTTCGTGAATGTTAGGGTGCGGGCCGTCCGATCCGCTAGGTGCATTTCGAGGACTACTTTAGCTTTGCAGATCTCACTCCATGATTTGGTTGACTGTTTCTTCTTATGAGTTGCTTCTTTCTCTGCCACTGACCTTTCTAGTTCCTCTAGTTTCCGCTGGTGTCTGCGTTTGTGTGCTGCGGCGCAGTTCATGGCCATCCCCCTGATGACCGGCTTCATGGCGTCCCATACAATTGCTTCTTTGGAGCCTTTGCCTGCGTTTTCTGCAAAGTAGTTTGCCAAGGCCTCTGAGTTCCTGACTGTCTGCTGAGTCCGTCAGGAGGTAGTCTTGCAGCTTCCAGGCCTTTTGTGGGGGATCCGGTAGACCCTCTGTTTGTAGTTGTGCCACCACTGGGGCGTGATCCGAGATGATCCTCAGTCCTATATGGATATCCGTGATGCAGGGGAACAGGGCGCTCGAGACCAGGAGGAGGTCTATCCTTGAAAAGCCTCTGTGGACGTGTGAGAAAAAGGTGTAGTCTCTTGCTTTGTCGTTTGCCATTCTCCATGCGTCGACCGTCCCCGTTTCCCTCAGGAACTCTGCCAGTCCTAGTGCTTTTGCGGAGTCTGATCCGTTGGGCGGCAGGGACTTATCGACAGTGGGGTCTGGGGTAAGGTTAAAGTCCCCGCCAATAAATAATTTCCCCTCAGCGAAGGTGGTTATCACCGGGAGCATCTTGTGTAGGAAGCGCTCCTGGGCCTCGCTCGGGCAGTAAATGGCTGCGATGGTGATGGGAAGTTCGACTAAGAGTCCCTTAATCAGCAGGAATCTGCCGTCGGGGGTCTCGTTTGACCGTGACTTTAGAAAGGGCCACCGCATGGCTGAGTAGGATTGCGACTCCTCTCTTTTTCTTGCCACAGGATGCAAAGTATCTCTTGGGGAAACTGAGGAGCCTGATTTGCTGCTCGTCTTCCGCCAGGAGATGAGTTTCTTGCAGACATACTATGTCCGCCTCAAGTTGGGCCAGGCGGTGTTCCACGGACTTCCTTTTCCTGGGGGAGTTCAGGCCTTGGACGTTCCATGTGATCATGGTTAGGTTAGTGGTAGGTTGCCCCATTTCTGAGGATGTGGTTGTTGATCCTTATTGCTGCCTGCCTCCCCTCTGCCACTTCGTGTGGGTAGATATCATTGTGATTGGCCTCCGTGTCGCTGGTGTTGGGCCCCCCTCTGACCTCTGTCACCCCCCTCAAAAAACAATAAAACTTGGTTCTCTGGACCAGCCTTCAACCAAAGGTGGGGGGGGCGCTCCGGCTGGGCCATCGCTGCCTTCTGAGATGTGGGCCAATTGGCCTTTGCTATGAGCAGGTGTGAACTGAGTGTGTAACATTCGTGGGTTCGTAGGTTCCCTTGCCTGAGATTCACTCTCTGGAGGGGTCAGCTGGTGGAGTTCGGACCAATAGGTAACGCTGCCTGGTCTCAGGGCTCTGTGGGGTGCATTAGCCTTCTTTGCTGGGCCGTTTGCCTTTTTGTGGGGGGCCTCTGATCCTCTGGCGCCTCCTCTCGACACGTGATCAGGCCTGGCGGGAGTCCTTTCGTTCCTCCTGTTCAGAGGTTGGGTCCCCATTGTTATCCCCCCCCCCATCTGGGAACAATAGCTTTGCCAGCTCGTGGGTGTTGTGTATGTGGCGGGAGGTCCCGTTCAAGGCAAAGTTTAGTGCGGTGGGAAACCCCCAGTGGTATGAGATCCCTTTCTTCCTTAGCCATTCTGTGACTGGCTTCAGCACCTTTCTCTTTGCCAACGTCGATGCGCCAGGTCCTGATATAGGGAGATAGAGGCATCTCTGAACAGGATACGGGGGGAATTTCTGGCTTCCAGCATGATTTCCTCCTTTACCTTGTAGTAATGCAGTCTTGCGAGGGCGTCAGGTGGGACCGAGGGGTTGGCTCTGGCTCTGGTTCTGTGAACCCTGTCGATCACCAAGGGGTTGTTGTCCGGTAGAGTTAGGATGAAGTGAAAGAGGTCACGCACGTAGCTCTCCAGGTCGGCCTCTGGAACTGATGTGGGTATGCCCCTCAGACGTATGTTATTGCGACGGGAGCGGTTCTCTGCGTCCTCTTGCTTCAGTTCGAGGGCCTCGCATCTGGCCTCCAGCGCCACTAGTCTGTCTGACCCCTTCTCGATTGCGTATTCATGTTCACATAGGGTGTTCTCTGCTTCTGCCGTCCTGGTTTCCCGTTCCCCCACTCTTGTGTCTAGTGCAGTGATTGTGCCCTTCACTTCCTCCGTCCCTCTCTGAAACTCCTTAGTGTTAATGCTGAGAGCAGCTCCTGAAGGTCCGATTTTGTGACTGCAGCCGATTGGTCTCGCTGGGGTTGTGGCCGAGGTGGTTTTCGACGTCCGCCTCCACCATCTCCAAGCGTTCCCCTCTCCTGGATCTGTCTGTGGCCGGAGTGGGTAAGAGGGTTGCAATGTCTGTTTACTTACTGGACTTTTTAGACATGGTGGGCTGGGGGCCTGTCGAAGGCTCGACGCGCTGTGGGCCCTGCAGTGTAGTTCAAAGAGAGAAGGGGGAGTGCGTCTCTGTTGGCTCCCGCCCCTGCTGGCGGTTACTGGCTCGGCTGACACCGGGGGAGTCCGATGGAGCTCCAGGCCTATGGGCCGCACTCCGACCAGTGTTGCACGGATGAGTGTGCACTTCTGCTGTGGGGGGGGAGATTGTGCGACCTCCGTCTGGCGTTTGATGTGGTGTGGCTACCTATGGATGATCACCTGCTAGGCGTCCGTGCTTGCCTCCGGGTTATGTACCTCAGCTCCCTCGGGACTTCGCCACACTAGAGCTGAGTTGAACCCCTGGACCCCTCTGCCTCCGAGTTCCTGTCATGATTCCTGCCCCTCATGTCCCCAGCCCTCCAAGATGTCAGGGTGGAGCCAGGCCATGATCACCTACTTGGCCCTCAAGGGCCTTTCCATCCATCCAAAGACTCACTTGGAGTCAGACTTGGCGCTTGTGGCACCAGACTCACTCACTCCCATAGGATAACATTGGGGATTGCACTTGTAGTGCATTGATGGGGACAAGATGGATGCCCCCACATATTTCGGTTCCCAGAACTGCATGTGCAGTCTAGTCTTTTGGGTGTGGTTCAGCCCAGAGACACCTAGGATACCCAGAGACTATTTAAGACACGCCCAGGCTGAGAAACATGCTTTGTGTTTTCTGCACCTGCAGCGTGACACTCACCGTGTTTGGATCGGTCTCCAGTAGGCCTGCATCTTTTTTCTGCGCTCAGCTCCTGCAAGAACAAGAACACCGTTAGGAACAGCCTTACCTTGCGGCGCTTCTGCCCATCATTCATCGCTTCTTCTGTTCTGCGGGCATCTTCGGCGGTGTCATTCCCATCCCGGCACGCCGCTTCCTAAGGAAAAGGGAAAAGAACAGAAAAAAGGCATTAGTAAGCATTCAGCAAATCTTCGCTTATTTTTAAAGACTGTACACACTTTCAACCGCTTACCTGAATCCCAGCCGCTGTGGGGGAACTCTGTCTCCGGAACTTCTAATCCATCTGCAAGAGGGAAAAGACACTCCAGGTTAGTGTGGAAACATCTAGAGGCGCCGCATACCGCGCTTACTCACCACATTTCTTCTTCATAACCGGCATCCACGCTGAAAACGTTGCAACACCTAAAAGACACAGAAAAAGAACTCAGTTCAATACAAATACCGAAAGGGTTGCATCACGCTCTCACTCACCTTCAGCGCTACTCATCTCAGCAGCACGTCGCCATCCCCGGACGCTGGCCATCATCTAAGGAAGGAAAGGAACGAAGTTAGAGAACTGTTCAAAAGACTCATTATACTTACCTGTCGGACTCTTGCCAGTGAAGTAACTAGGCAGCAACGAGCCTGCATCAATCAACGCGCCCCTGCACTGGAAGCAGGACAGAGAGCACACTTTTCAAGAAAGCAGGGTGAGCTGTGGATCAAAGGGAAGGGTTGGACCCCGGGGAAGAAGGGGTTCAAGCACACAGAGACAATAGGGAGTTAAACTCTACCAATCCTGTGTTTCAGGCCAGTCTTCAGTCGAGTAGACTCCAGGGAAGCGTTCGAGGTCGTAAGAGGTCAGAACAGGCTGATTGATGTCCCCGTGGATACCAGGTGAACGTTACAGTTCTAGGTCCGTACACTGGCTGTGTGTGCCCTCAGAGGGTAGGGCTTGTGGGGCTGCTATCCCCGGATGGCCTTTGCAGCTGTTGGAGAATGTTGTTTGTCCTGCTGGCTTAGTTGCTGACTCTGTTGGGGATGGGGGTGCGTAGGCTTTCCGCGGACGTTTCAGTTCGGGCCCGGGAGTCTGCCCCTACTCCCACCGGGCCAAACCCCCTCTTGGCAGAGCTTAGTTGGGCAAACTACCCTTGGCTGCCTTACACTATTCACAAGCTGCCACTTCTGTTCCCCTTAGCTGGGGGTTGGAGGGGGCGCCTGGCCGATAGGGACGCAGCACTAACCTCCAACCTGGGCTCCTCTGATGCGGCGTTGTGACTTGATCCTCTGCCGGGGAGGCGGGGGCGCGTTCCGCTGCCAAGCGGGCCGCAGCGCTGGGCTGTGTCTCTGTTTCACCCTCATACCACTCCGTCCTCGGGCCTGGACCCCGCGAGGCTGCAGTCCCCCCGCCGACTCCTGCAGGATCCGGCAGCTCCTCCCCTCTCCACCGGATTCCTGTTATGTGGCCTCTCGGGGCAGCGCTCCGTCTGGATCCCCCTGATACGGAGGCTGGTGATGCCCGCTTGATGGGCCGCCGTGGCCAGGCTGGGGACAATCAGCTTCCCGAAGCTCCCGCCTCGCCTCCGGGCTCGGGCGTGGGCTCCACGGGGCGCCTGCTAACGGCTGTGCCGTAGTGTAGGTGGGTCCGGCGGGGACAGAGCGCGGCTACCTCCTTGCGGCTCTTGGACATCGCGCCTGCCGAACTCCCCAGCTGGGGAGGGGGGGCGCAGGACTCCAACTCCCCGCTGCTGTACCCCCGGACTGCAGACTTCTCCTCGCTCTTTTGGCCGCTTGCTTGTTCGGGTTGTACTCACTCGGGTGCCTCATCCACTTCCCAGGCAACGTGGTGTCATCAGTGGTTGTGCTCTGCCTCGGGACCCAGCGAGGAGCTGCCACGGAGCTCAGGGGGGGTGGCGACCCTGTGCGCAGAGGAGCGCTGCTGGACCGGTGCCTCTGGGCAAGCAGTGAGTCAGTGAGTCAGGGGTTCGCCATCTTGTCTTCTGCGGCCTCTCCCGTTGCTTCTCCCCTCGGAGCCTGCAGAGTGCTTAATCCGCCTGTGTCCCAGCTCCAGAGGCAGCCGGGGGCTACCGCGGGGGTTCCGCTGCACGAATATTGGCAAGGCTAAGTTGAACGCTCAGCCTCTCCGGTGCATTATAAAAAGGCGCGAGGCATCAGCCGGGAGCTCTTACAGAGCCATGCCGACCGCCATGACTTCAAGCGACGCCCCCCAGACTGTCCCTACTCTATCCAGTGGTTAGTAATTCTCCAGTGCGGGGTCGGGATGTGCTTCCAAGTCACTATATCTGACTCAGTGTCTTCTCCATCATGTCCATGTGTTTTTCTCTCACTGCCCTCCTTCTCCTTACTACCCCCAGCTTCTCACTCTACTTCCCACATATTTCTCTTCTGCCCTCTGATGTCTCTCACTCCTTCTAAGCCTCTCCTCCACCCTTTGATGTTACTGATCCCTACTACACACTACTACAACTCCACACACCTCCTACACAGACACCTTCTTTTCACTCAGTCTCACACACTTCACATTCACACCATACACTATCGCACATAGCCATACCCATCTCACTGTCACGCACACGCACAACCACTTGCACTCACTAACCAATACCTTACTTTCTCCAGAAATCGTCTCTACACTTTGCCGTACCTTCCTTCGTCCTGCTAGTCTCTTGGTCTGTCCCCTCCATCTCCTCTGACCGCCACCTTCCTTCTCCTCTTTTTATACTCCCCGCTGAAAATGGTTTTGGGACCCACATTTGATGGGGCATAGGTCCTTGTGGGGGGGAAGGAGAAACTAGATCTGTAGTGTGTGGTGAGCTGTCATTAGATCTCGGGTGCTGGTTGAATGTGCTGGGTCTGGAAGTCAGTGCTTCAACATGGTCATTTTTCTTAGGTGTTTTGATAATGGTGGCTTGTGAGTTCGCACACTCGTAGATTCTGGCAAGGTCGATAACCTCTTTTGGCCTTTTTCAAACATTTTTTTAAAGAGGGGTGTTTGTAGAAGGTTTGGGACGTGCACCCATCTATAACGCGTAGGCTAATGGGCACCTCCGAAAGGAATTAAATTGGTAGTGGGTCATTTTCTTCTGTAGTCTCGGCACAAGTCATCTAGTGGGCCATTGAGTTGCATTGTTTGAATAAGTAGCGTTTGTTGGATTTGCCTCACGTGGAGCATACGCAGTGATGTGAGGCACATGTTGAATAAAGGGCCCGCCCTGCCAGAAGGCAGGCATTTCTGGGCACAATCCCATCCTGTCATACACCGGCCCTGGAAGTGCTGGCAAAAGTGGAAATACACGTAACATGGTGGTCCAGAGTTCCACAGTAACGCTCTAGTCTTTTCCCAACATGGCTGCCTACTGTTCATGTGCGAGGATCTGGGAGACAATCCTTGCGTTGTATCGTCTATGGTTCCTACTCAGAGTTCTGTGTTGTTACCAGTGACTCGCTTAGGCTATCCAGCGCTCCGTTGCTACTCTTTCTTTGTTTTCCCTCGCTCTGTTTTTCTCCGTGCACTCGGGTGTTTGTTCAGCTCATTGAGGTATAGTGGTTTGTATACTTTTGTTTCGCCTTGCTTACTTTTGCACGCTATCTCTTATCTACTTACTTGTTGCCTTTTCTTACAGCTACCGAAGTCTTCGGACTCCGGTGGCTGTTATTTCTGATCTTTCACTATTCTTACCTTAAGTTCGGCGCCGTTGACACGCTCTGTATTTCTGTCTCTGCGACGCCTTTTCCTCCGCCCTTCCCTCCGAGACTCGGTGTGCGTGAGAGCACTGATTCTTTTCTTCATTTCCTCTCTGTTCCACGGCTCCAGTTGTTCATCTCTTCCCTCCGAGCCATTTCCTTCTCCTCTTACTCTCTCAACGCCTTACTACTGATTCATTTCTTCCCACATACAGCGTTCACTAGCAGATGTCATTTCTCACTTACTGCCTTTCCTTTCTCCTATTGGGTTTACTTACCTATTCTTTGCAGTAAGTATTCCATCCTTCTGCAGTCTAGAAAAAGACAACCAGCAGACCTTCTGAATATTTTGTACTTTCTGTGGGACCACAATTCCCAGAGTTCTGCTCTACATACCAAGACTCGGATTGTCACAGTGCTCTATAACTCCACCTGAAGACAAGATTTGGAAGCAACTTCCATACACCATCTATCAGGGTTTTTTCTGCCTGGAGGCTTTTTCCCTGAGACGTTTGGGTCCTGCTCCCTGGGGTTCACCTGGTCTGGTTAAAACCTTCAGTCAAGGTGGCCTCCGAAGGAGCACGTCCTTATCGTCATCAGAAGAAGGAGAAAAAACCCACAGAACAAAGGAAGGCGCGGAGAAAGAAGACTTCAGAAGCTTTGGACAGTTCAATAGAGGATACAGGTGAGGAGGAGTGTGGGGTATTCGCTGAGGAGTCTGACACATCCAGGCATGTTGTGTCCTTTTGTGAGCTCCTGCATCACCTCAGCTGGGCCTGTTCTTCTCTCCTCCGGCAGCACTGGCAGAGGGAGAAACATCACACTGGCGATGAGAGGAGGGAGTGAATTATGCTCACAAGCTTTCATGCCTTTAATCAGCCCATGACACAGGCGAAATTTGTAACACATGATGGGGGTGCCATCACACAGGGGGTGAACACGGCGACAAGACAAAATGGCGACTGGCCTTTCCACACCCAGACCCAGCACACTGTCAAGGATAGCTGTTCCGCTGGCGCCATTCCCTCGACCTCATTAAGCCACCACAGCAGCATTGGTGCCTTTCCTTCCCTACACCGATCCATTATCAGTGGAGCCCCATTGGATGCTATGGATTCAACAGTTTGAGATGGCGATGGACTGCAAGGACGTTACAACACCCAGGAGATGGGGTCACACTTTCTGCTCAATATGAGTGACGACATCCTGCGCATTTCAGCACGCTGGTCATTGACGATGGTGCGGACAGATGCCAACTGGCCAAAGATGCCCTTACAGCACATTTCATGCCACAGTTGAATCCGGACTACGAAACGTTAAACTTCTGCACTACAGTACAGATGGAGGATGAAACACAGGACGCTTACCACACAAGGCTCAGGAAACTAGCACTCTTGTGTGAATTTGACAACATTGAAAAGGAAATAAGGGGCCAGATCATCAACGGCATGCACTCGGGGGAAACTGCGCAGAGTGGTGTTGGGTGAAAAAGGCATTACTCTAGCCAGGATCCTTGAATATGGACGCTAAAGATAGCTGTCACAGGCGAAGGCAGCACACATGGGCACCACGCTACAGAAGCCGACAACAGTGAAACTCGAAAATGGGCGTCGACTCAGGGCTTGCCAGTAATACTATCCCTAGTGTGATGTCCACTGTACCCATGATCCCTCACGCGTGTAGGACCCTCAGATTGTTTTTTTCCGCCATACTGGTCGGAAGCATTTCGCGGAGTTCCCTGGCCTTAGCCATACTTTTGCTAAATATTGTTATATTTACCCATTTCTCCACCCCAACGTCGAGTCACCGAACTTCTACACTCGACGCCGGCCCGGAGAAGAATTCGACCGTCGACAGCTGCACGACGGATTTGGGCCTCGGAAGGCCTCTGGCCTCGGCCCTGCAAGTAGGGAGAGTGGGGGGTGGACATACTCTACACTCTTTTGGTATATAGGTACATTCTTATATATTCCTACACTTACTAGCCCGCTGCCACAAGGTGCATATGGAGGGTACCCCTTTCCAATTGTGCCCCAAGTGCAACCGCAAGTACCCTTGGGTCGACAGGCACGCCACGTGCAATCTCTGCTTGCCGAGGGACCACCCCGAAGCGAACTGCAGAGCGTGTCGTAGGTTTAAACCGAAAACACTTAAGGACCGTTCGATCAAGCGTTGGGCCCACCACGCCAGGCGTCAGGAGGCCATGGCAGCGGAGGGCGCCTTCAGCGATGGCAGCGATGCTGTGCTTTCAGACGGCGAGGGCAATGTGGCGTCAAGAGACAGCCGAGCGCAAGTCCCCGACCTCGGAAGGTCGTCCGGCAGGGCGGCTATGGGGAAGACCCCCGGCGCACACAAGCGCTACCCACAGCACTTCCACAAAGCACATGAAGTCCAACCGAGACTCGACGCGCACGTCGAGTTCTCGGAAAGTGGCATATAGAGAACGGTCCGAATCGGTGTCCTCTGGGCGTTCTCGATCTAGATCGCCGCATGACTCCAGGCAATCATCCACTGTTGCCAAGAGTGCCTCGCTCCCCAAGGTAACAGGAGTTTGATCGGCTGAAGACGAAGCCGACTTCCATCCCCAGACCGCACTCCAGGAGTCAGCGCCCGCAGACCGCGTAACGGCGGCTCCCGAGTCCCTACCTCCACGTTCTAAAGATAGGGACACTACCCCCGAACCTCGTTGCCAGGCGTCGGAAGGCTCTGGAGGAGCGAAAAAACAGGGAAAACACTCTTCCGCCCACGGGGAGGGTGGGAAAACAACAGAGGAAGCAGTCTCAGCCTCCTCACACACCTCAAAAACTTCCCACTCCACATAAACAGACAGACAAGTCCCAGTCCTCTGTTATCCCAAGGACACCTGCTAAAACCAGTAAGTCTAGTCAGGATAAGGCGGAGAAAGCCCCAGAAAAGATCATTTCCAGTTCTAGAGAATGGTCTACTGATGACATAGACAGGGTTATGTCAAGGATGTCTTCATTGGCAGTTTTTTACACAAAGAACCCTGAACACTTTCTCTCCTATATTCCTGACGGGTCAGCACCCTCAGGCTCTAAGGATCCAATACCTCCAAGTAGGATGTCCCGGTTTGAAGCCCCAACACGGTCTTCAGACCCCTTCTATATACAGCCCTACTCCCAATGTCAAGGGGATATATCCTTTTGTGAGGATCCAGATTTGGGCATGTTGGAAGAGCAAACTGGTACGGGCTACTATGGGGATGATGAGGACCAAGAAGAGGAAGAGGAAGACCCTGAGACCTACAGAGTAGATTCCCCGGTAGAGAAAGAACTCCCGATTACCGACTCCCCTGTCGACAATCAACCTCTCCTGAATGAAGTTCTGTCCCGAGCGGCAGAACATTTCCACATTGACACACAGGGTGCTCAAGAGGAGAGGGACTTCGCAGAAGAGTTAGTGGGAGAAAGGAGGCCTGTTGCTCAGGCCATCCCTATCCTTAAGTCTATTCAGAGGAGAATAGACCCTTCACTTTTAAATCCTAACCTCACCAGAGCAGTGAACCCCAGGATTGAGAAACTTTTCAGGGCAGCCCAATCAGACCCACTGTATATAAGGGGGCATCCAGACCCGTAAGAGGGCTGCAACACCCTTGTCATCGTCCGAAGCTCCTCCCGACAAGTAGAGCAAGAAACTGTATGGTTTGGGCAGGAAAGTAGCCTCCACTTCTGCCTACCAGGCAAGGATTGCCAACTCCACCACCCTGTTGGCCAGCTACAACTGCCATCAGTGGGAAGAAGTCGCGGCACTCATAGACTCCGCCCCAGAACCCTTAAAGAGCCAGTTGGCACGAGTTGCGGCGGAGGGAAGAGCCGTGTCCGGTTGCATTTTAAAAGCAACATTTGATGCAGCGGATAACGCTGGCAGATTGATAGCAGAAGGAACTGTTATCAACAGACACGCTTGGTTACGGCAGTCTGGATTCAAAGCTGAAACCCAAGCATCTTTGTTAGATAAACCGGTGGAGCCGGATCTGTTGTTTGGTAAGGCGGTCGAGGACACGCTGAAAAATGCCAAAGACGAATTTGAGACACTCAAATCCCTAGGCCAACTAACCAACAAACCCCCTAATCAAAGAGGGAATGGCAATTTTCGTCGCCCACGCGGCCAAAATTCCCAGAGAGGATCTAACTATTCCCAGGGGCAGGGTACACCGTGGAACAATAATAACCAACAGTCTACCCAGGGTTACGGCAGGGGTAATAAAAGAGGACGTGGTAAGGGTAGAGGCAGTCCCAGTAAAGGAGGCGGCACGCCCCCACCAAAACAGTGACGTTCAGGGTCCCTTCTCACGCAACCCCAGTAGGGGGACGCATTTCCAACTTGACCCAAGTTTGGGAAGGGATCACATCAGACAGTTGGGTGCTGTCCACAGTATCCGCTGGGTACTGCATAGAACTGTTAGAGCGTCCCCGGAACCATCCTCCACGACAAAGAATACATTCTTTGGAACACCAGAAGATCCTCCTCGAGGAGATCGTCAATCTGCTAGCAAAGGACGCGATAGAACTCGTCCCGGGACACCAGGTAAACAAGGGTATTTATTCAACTTACTTCCTTGTGCCAAAAAAAGATTTGACAATGTGCCCAGTATTGGACTTACAGCCTGCAAACAAGTATGTCAAGCCCCAAAAATGTTGCATGACTACTCTCCAAGAGGTAATCCCCCTCCTAAAAAAGGGGGATTACATGGCAACATTGGATATGAAAGATGCCTATTTTCATATTTCCATGTTCCCAGCGCACAGAAAGTACTTGCGCTTCAAGGTGGACAGTCGGCACTACCAGTTCAAGGTACTGCCCTTCGGGATAGCTTCGGCTCCAAGGGTATTCACCAAGGTACGCAGGGAGGCAATCCCGGTGTACCCTTACCAGGACGACTGGCTCATCACAGGGGAGACCCCAGTAATTTGCAGAACAAACATTCAAAGGACAATCGACCTCCTCTTTGAATTGGGCTTCTCAATAAACGAGAAAAAGTCAAGTCTGGTGCCAAGCACTTCCAAACAGTTCCTAGGAACTATCCTAGACACTAAAGAGGGGTTGACCTTTCCTTCCGAGGAAAGATTTCAGAATATACTGCTGCAAATTCTGCAATATCAGTCCGGTCGCCAGTTAACGGTATGCAAAGCAATGCGGTTGCTGGGCATGATGGCGTCATGTATTTACCTGGTCCCCCACACGCGCCTGCGCATGCGTCCCATGCAGGAATGGTTGGCGAAACAGTGGTCTCAGGCAAGTGGTAAGTGGGACGATCTAGTGGTCGTTTCGCCAACACTTGTACAAAGCCTAAACTGGTGGACAAGAGAAAATCTGTCCACGGGGAAACCCTTTTACGATCCCGAGATACAGGCGGTAGTCACAACCGATGCATGCCTGACAGGGTGGGAAGCTCACCATCTCCACCACACAGCTCAGGGTCTCTGGTCTCACTCAGTGGTCAAGAATCACATCAACCCGCTAGAGCTTCTGGCAGTATTCAGAGCGCTTCAAGCGTTCGAGCCCTACCTGCTAAATCTGTCAGTGCAAATCCATACGGACAGCACTACAGCCATGTTTTACCTGAACAATCAAGGAGGGACTCGTTTGCCAAATCTGTCCAAGCTTGCCCAGAAAATTTGGAAATGGGCACTCAGACGGAACATCTTCCTGTCATCGCAACATGTTCCAGGGGATCTCAATTCTCTAGCGGATGCTCTAAGCAGAGACCCCCTCCCAGAAGAACACGAATGGTTTCTACACAGAAGAGTCGTAGAAGATATCTTCTCTCAGTGGGGCTTCCGCACTGTAAACCTATTCACCACAAGCGAAAACAGACAATGCCCAGGACTTGCATCCAGGTTCCCCCAACCAGACTCCCAGGGGAACGCCCTGTGGATGAACTGGTCAGGAATGTTTGCGTACGCTTTTCCACCAACTCCTCTCATCAGGAAGGTGGTCCCCAAGATGAACAGAGAGTCGATGATGCTCGTACCGGTTGCTCCTATGTGGGCGAGACAACTGTGGTTCCCACACTTACACAGATTAGCCGTGTGCAAACCGATCAAGGTCAAACAGTGCATCCTCAACCCAACTCAATGTACCTGGCAGCATGGCTCCTGAGGTCATAGAGTTCGGACATCTCAATTTACCACAGAGGTGTATGGACATCCTAAAAGAATCTAGGAAACCAAACACGAGGCACTGCTACTTTGACAAATGGAAGAGATTTGTTATCTGGTGCCAGAATAAACAAATCAACCCAGTTGATTGCACTCCTTCCACTATTGTTACATACATGCTCCATCTGCTGGATGCAGGACTGGTTTTTAACTCACTGAAGGTACACCTGGCAGCTCTGTCAGCATACACCACTTCCCATAACAAGGTGTTGTGGTGGAAAGTACCAGTAGTTAAAGCCTTCATGGAAGGTGTAAAGAGACTTCACCCTCCTATTTCAAACCCACCACCAGGATGGGACCTTAACGCGGTGCTATCTAAGCTCATGGGCCCCCCATTCATGGGCCCCCCATTCGAGCCCATGCACAAAAGCAGTCTCAAACACCTGACTTACAAAACGGCCTTCTTAGTAGCAATTACATCTATAAGAAGAGTCCGTGAAATTCAAGCTCTGTCAGTGCAAGATCCCTTCTTTACTGTCCATAAAGATAAACTGGTTTTACGCACACACCCTAGGTTCTCACCTAAGTTTATTTCAAAATTCCACGTGAACCAGTCCATCGAGCTTCCGGCTTTCTTCCAAGACCCACAAAGCTCGGCTGAGGTGAAACTACACACACTAGATGTGCGTAGGGCAGTCCTCTACTATGTAAACAAGACCAGACCGCTTAGGAAAACAGATCAGCTGTTTTTCTCTTTAGCTACAGGTAGAGAGGGGTATCGCGTCTCTAAAGGTGCCATCTCTAAGTGGATTATTAACTGTATCCAGCTGTGTTAATCACTTTCTGAAAAAACTCTGCCTTTCACGCCTAGGGCCCACTCTACAAGAGGCATTGGGGCCACTGTGGCTTTCATTGCAAATGTACCCCTTGACACCATTTGCAAAGCAGCTACTTGGAGCTCTATTCACACTTTTACTCAGCACTACTGCATTGACACCCATTCCAAGACAGATACCCAAGTGGGATAAGCGGTTCTAAGACATTTATTTGCTCATGACCCTTCTCACATCCCACCTCTTTCAGGTACTGCTCGCTAATCTATGCACAGCATGTGATCTAAGCAGATTCCACAAGCCTCCGAAGGGATACATTACTCACCGTAATCGTATTTCTGATGCTTGTATCTGCTTAGATTCACATGCGACCCACCCTTCCTCCCCATTGAGAGAAGGCGCATGGAGGCTTGTAGTTCTTACCTTTCTTTATATCTGCTTGGATCATCTGTACTCACGCTTCTCCTCATGCTACCTCATGTCAGAAAAATACAATCTGAGGGTCCTACACGCGTGAGGGATCATGGGTACAGTGGACGTCACACTAGGGATAGTATTACTGGCACACCCTGTGTCGACGCCCATTTTGGAGTTTCAAAAAAACAAACTGTAATACTCCGCAGCTTCCACTAGATGTCGGCCTATGCACAGCATGTGAATCTAAGCAGATACAAGCATCAGAAATACGATTACGGTGAATAATGTATCCCATACGTTGTCAATGCTGGAATCGATTGCCTGCTTACTGGGGATGCAGCGGAAGATCTAGGGCTGATCCGGTTCATCTCCGACATCAGACTCATCGGATGTTGCCGACCTCCTAGAGAAGCACCCAGGCATCCTCAACGGCATTGGATGTTTGAAAGGCAAGCTCATAAAGCTTCACATCAACCAGATGGGACAGCCCACGGCGTTCGCCACAGGAGAACTCCATTTCACATGAGAGACCTGGTCGCAAAGAAGTTACATGAACTTGAGAAGGCGGGCATTATTGAAAAAGTCAGAGGACCAACGCCCTGGGTTTTGCCTATGGTGGTGACAAAGAAACCGAAGCAACTGGGGAAAGTAAGGATTTGCATTGACATGCGCTCATTGAATGCAGCAATCAAGAGGGACTGATGTTAGGCAGAAACCTGTGCAGTTCCCTTAGGGACCACTGCAAAAAGTTTAAGACTACAGGAGTAAGCATTAAACCCAATCGGTAGCAGTCTGCACCACCCAGATTTACCTGGAAGCTGTGGCTGAGCAGTCAGACTTCTCTCAAGAAGAGTTAGGCAGTATGTAGAGTATACACAATAGGGCCAAAAATACAGTAGCACAAGCAAACACTGACCAGAGCTTTGGTATAAAAGTATATAATTATTTATTTTAAAACACACTTGTAAAAATACACTGGCACTAATATGTCAAGCAAGTTCATACACAGTTACTATAAGTATATACACCTCCCTAGTTAATTATTTGACAAGTCTAGGTTAAGACACCACTTATTTAGCAAAACAGAGGTGAGCGTGTAACCGTAGATGGCACTCCAATAATTTGGTTAAAAAGGGAGAGAAAAGGCAAAATAGGGAAAACACACAATACCAACACTTTTAAGAAACCACAGCAAGTCAAGAAAGGCAGGGTCTACAGTAGAGCAAAAAGTTCATAGGCCAGGCCCACTCTTGGAGAGAGCAAGGCGGAATGTGCCCAAGATCACACAGTGGAAATACACTCCGTCTTTGCAGGAAAGTCAAAAAGAGGTTGGATCAAGCCAGAAAGGTAATGTTAGCAGGTCCGAAGTCACCCCAGGATAGAGAGTCAAGGATTTATGGGACACCTTGGACAGTCTGTTGCAAGGGAGACCAGGCGGGACACAGTACCTGAAATGGTGAGAAAACTCCAGCGGGGGCAGTTGTTCCTGGCAGCGGGTGCAAGTTGGGGCTTCGTCCAGAGGAAGAGAGGATCTCAACGTGAAGGAAAGCTGGAGGTCGTTGCACTGCCAGGGAAGAAACCAGCCGCGGAGTTTCCCAGTTAAAAGGTACCACCCTTTTATTCGCGGTAGTGGTGAAGCGTGGCTATCCGCCCGCCGGGGTGCTTGGCACGGACGATTCGACCACGAGACGATCCAGGAAGGCGAAAAAGGCAAACTGGTTGGTCCCACCAGCTCAAAGGGAAGAAGACTCTCCTGGAAGAAGATCTCCTCTGTCGTCGGGAAAGTGGTGAGTTTCGTACAGCAGGGCTCCACCGGTGGTGGTGTTGTTGTTGTAGATGGCTCAGCTTCTCCCCTCTTTGGATTCTTTAGGTCCTTTGGCGACTTCTGAAATTCCAGTCCCCAAAGGCCTGCTTTTATGCAGAAAAACCCCCATTCAACAGCCTAGCTGTCACTGAAACATGCTAAGTGGTGAGCCGGGCGGCTCACCACTGGGCCAGTCACACAAGAGTGCAACTTGAGTTGCCAAGGCCAGGGTGCCTAATCCCCCTCCCACACATTCTGGTGACCCCAAACAGAGTGGCACCATTTGGAGGGCTTCTGCGGAGAAGCCCGCCAAAAAGTGGAACAAAGGGCTCGACTTGGGTTAGAGATTCAGAGGTGAACACAAACGCCATTTTAAAACCGAGTCCTGGCAAAAAGACCCAACCGGGGAATAAATATTAAATAAATAACCCGGCGGTATCTTTAACATTGCACTTAAAAGGGGTGCTTTTAAAATGAATGGGAAAAAGGGGGACGTGGCCTGGAGCCCACTCGTCTGGAATGACTTCCTGAGCTCTCCCGTCTGGCCCAATGCGCCTACCTACAAAAGTCCCGTTTCCAGCCTCCGTTTTTCCCCGGAATTGAAACCACTGGTGGGGGGGCCTCCCAGGCACCCGCCGACCGAGTGGGTCCCGGTTTCGCACCGAAACGGCCGAGGGAGACCTTCCAGCAGTCCCAGGACCCACTCGGCGGTAAAATGGCCGCCGCAGCAGTGAGGGCCGGAGCCTGCCCAGGAGGGGGCGGAACGAATACAGAAGCCCTGCCGATCGGCTCCTGTCTGTGGTGAGCCGGTGCCCGCTTGCTCGTCGCCTGCCGTGGTGCCACTCTGCCCCCGGACCCACCCCCTATTAAGCACGACCCAAAGCAGGGTTGCGCCCGAGGACACGAAGACATCGGCACTGAACTGATCCCCCCCTTCGCCTGCCGGGACGCCATCCGCTCACCCGAGCCCGGGTGCGGAGCGGATCGGCGCCGAGGACCTGCATACGCCCAACCGCGGGCACCCTCCGAGCTCCCAGCGGCGCCATCGGAGCTCGACGTGATCGAGCCCCGCGCTGGGCTTTTCCATCTCGCCCGTTGGCCGGGACGCAATCTCTGGACAGCTCTTTTCCACCGGGGCCCGGAACCAAACAGCGCCGCTCACCGCACGGCCAGCCTGCCTCCACACATCCAGCCCGCCACAGGAGGCCACCAGCTTTCCCCCTCGCCTCTGGAGCTCGGGGGCCCGCCAGGGGGGGTCGCTTCCCGGTCCCCCCATCGGATCCACCGAGGCCCTGACTCCCGGATCACTGCACGGACATTGGCGCTCTCGGTGGGACTCCCGACTCGCCACGGCGCCTCCCGCCTGGTCTAGCTCCACAGCTCCTGCAGCTCCAGCCCCTCCAAGCCTGGCGCCCACCTTGAAGTCCTCCGCCAGGGCCCGCTCACCGCAGCACAGCAGCAACGGGGCCCCTGCCCCCCCCCCCAGCCCTCCCCACAACTTCACCGGAACACGCCTGGACTCGCCTCCCCCCAGCCACCACAGCAACCACACCCAGGTGATCTGCTTCCTGCTCCTCACGGCACCGGCCCCACGCCTGGACCATCATTCCACAGTCCTGTTGGGGCTGTTCCCCCCCAGCAGCTCCGCAAGCGGCCCGTGACCGCAAGCATTTTCTATAGCCGCACAGCATCCCAGCACCAGAGCCAGGAGGTGAGGAGTCGGGGGGGGGAGTGAGGGAGTACAATCCAATCGCACCGGGGGGTGGCAGAAAGAAGCTCCCCGGACCCGCTGGCCTTACTCTTCGCAACCCCCAATCCGTTTTGCTGCGCCCCTGCATCTCCGGAATCCCTCCGAACCCGTCTCTTCCTCCCCACTGCCTCAAACCCAGTGACCCGGCCATAAAATCGCCCAAAAACATCTAGTTCTCAGCACCTCACTTTCCTCAATTCCCCACGACACTGTCTAAAAGCGGGAAGGCACCTAAACAATCGGACATTATCACCCTCATGGCGTCTGCCGCCACCGAAAGAACTAAGAAAGTCGACCCACCAGAGGATACTATGAAAAATAACACTGCACCAGCCGCAGAAACAGATCCCACTGTGCCTCAAGCTGCTACCAAAGCGGACCTGCAGGACCTATTGGCAGCCCTAACCAGGGAAAACCAAAAAAAGTTCTGAGGAAATCACCAAGAAAATAAACACTCTTGACAAAAGAATGGGTGAAGTGGAACATCGAACCGCCGAAATCGAAGCAGAAGTCTGTGACCAAAGATTCGAAGATGAACATAACAAGGACCGGATAGCTGCCCTCGAAGCAAGATGTAACATCCTGGAGACAAAACAGGAGGATTTTGAAAATCGATCAAGGAGGAACAACATCAGAGTCCGAGGCATTCCGACCACTATTCCGGAACCAGACCTGAAAGCCTACATATCAGATCTCTTTCGATTCATTATCACCCTCCCAGACGCTTCCCCCCTAGAACTGGACCGGGTGCACAGAACCACTCCAAGGAAAACTTCCACTCTCCCCCCGGATGTTTTGGCTAGAATACACTTCTTCCAGGTAAAAGAGGACATTATGCGTGAAGCAAGGCAAATGAGACAGATCACCTTCAGAGGGTCCACGATCTACCTGTATCAAGACCTGGCGAACGCAACACTCCTGAAACGGAAAGCAATGCGACCCCTGACAACCTGGCTACAAGAGAAGAAAATCCCATACCATTGGGGCTTTCCCACCTCATTGAAATGGGACGGAACGCAGAGACAAATACAGTCATTGAGAGAAGCGGAGAAACTCATGGGCATAAGCAGGGACGACCCCAGCGCAGTGCCGGAAGAACCAGCTCACCCTCCCCGAGACGATTCCCCAGGAGGGGCATGGTCCAAGTCCAACAGACGGCGCAGACTCAGAGGCCCCCGGAAAAAAGACGGTGACAGGGGCTGAGCACACAGTGGCATCTCCCCAATCCAGAAAACAATGGCTGCCTCAAGCAGCGATCCCATAAAACCAAATAAAGCACCGAGACCCTCTGATATCATCGCGAGCAAATCAGGCGCTCACACACAGAGGCAGGTCCTTCGACGAGCTTGCACCCGGTTCACCTCGACGGCCCGGTTGGCCACAACGAGCGCATTGGTGCCACAAGTTCCCCAGTGGCAATAGGTAGAAGTTTCACCTACCAGTTCAACGGTGGGAAAGAAGTAACTGATACAGGAAAAGTTAGGAAATGCACAAGAATGCTTCACGCAGCACGGTTATACACCGTCCCCAGAGCCATTCAAAGACTCCGCAACACAACATGCAACAACATACGAAATCAAGCCCACAACTCGCTCCACTCAACAGGTCGCACTCAAATCCCACAGAGCAGCCCAGGGATAAATCCCACAATGCATCCGCGACGCCTCGCCGCCAATCATGACTAACATAAGTGAGTTAAGATTTCTCTCCTGGAATATCCAGGGGATGAACTCTCCAAGGAAACGCAGATCGGTGGAACACCGCCTGGGACAACTGGCCGGAGACATTGTCCTACTGCAGGAAACACATATACTCGCAGAGGATGAACGCCGCATAAAATTCAAGAGATAAAAACAATCCTTCTTCGCCACTTCTAGCTCAAAGAAAAGGGGGGTGGCAATCCAGCTCAGCGACAAAATTCCTCTCCTTAACATCACAATAAAAAGAGACCCAGAAGGCCGTTACCTACTTCTCAAAGGCATCTTCGAAGAACTTCCCATCACGTTAGCATCAATTTACGGCCCCAACTCCGCCCAAAGCAAGTTCTTCAACGACATTTTACCAACAATCCTATCCTTCCGTGAAGGCCACCTATTCATCGGCGGTGATTTCAATACCATCCCCAACCCAGTGCTGGACAAATCTCTTCCCGCCACGAACAACGACTACACCCAGGCCCTCGCCTTACTTAAACTGTTCAGAGAAACAGAGACAGTAGATGCATGGAGAATACAAAACGACACCACAAGAGATTACACACCTAATCTTAATCCCCGGCATCCTCGTCCCCTGTGTCATCAACACAGATATCCACACACGCATGATCTCTGACCACTCCCCGATATCTGTAAATATAGCCATCTCAGGCCAGAAATCCCCCCCACAAAGGTACTGGAAACTGAATGACTCACTCCTCCTAGACATGAGTATAAAGGCCGAAGTCGAGGACTCATTGATAAAATACTTTGAAGAGAACACCACACAAACATCCCCCATCAGCACAATCTGGGATGCAATGAAGGCGGTAGTCAGGGGCGTATTAATAGGGGCCGGAGCGGAACAGCGAAGAATTTCAAACATAGCCTCCTCCAAATTAGAAAAGGAAGTAGCCCTCCATGAGTCACAGCTAAAAAGACAATACTCAAGAAAAACCGAGCGAGCCCTGAGGAAGGCAAAGACAGCCTTGGAAATGCACTGCGCCGACCGAACAGCCAAATCCCTAGCGTACACAAAGCAATTTTACTACGCCAAAGGAAACAAAGCAAATAGAATATTAGTACAGAAGCTAAGAGCGCTCTGGAGTCGGAACAACATACTCAAACTACGAGGGGAAAATGGAAAACTGCTCTTCGCCCAACCGGAGAAAATAAGCTAACTACTGAGATACCATACCTCTATAATGTCCAGCGCTCCGTTAAATCTAAAAGACCTTCCAGAATACTTAAACACTCTACCGCCCCGCAACACTGACCTCCTGGAGCACCTGGAGGCCTCCATTGAAATAGAAGAAATTATCGAAGCCATCAAAACCCTCAAACCCGCCGCACCAGGCCCAGACGGCCTAACCGCAACCTTTTACAAAAGATTCGTCAGAGTCCTGGCCCCACATCTTACTTCCTTATTCAATTCCTTCCTATCTACGAAAACCGTCACTAAATCCATGGCCGAATCAATTACGATCCTGCTGCACAAACCCGGCAAAGACCCCGAACTGCCAGATTCCTATCGGCCCATATTGCTACTAAACAATGACGGGAAGATCTTTGCCAAAGTGCTAGCCAGAAGACTGGGCCCAACTCTCCCAAGCCTAATCGACCGTGACCAAACAGGATTCATCCCTGGCAGAGGGACCCACGACAACATTCGGCGAGTACTAAACCTAATTGAAGGGGCTCATAAATCCAAAACAAAAATGGCTGTAATTTCACTAGACGCCCACAAAGCCTTTGATCAAGTGGACTGGGGATACATGCACGAAGTCCTCCAACGCTTTGGCTTCGGCCCTAACTTCACAGCATGGGTCATGTCCAACTATCAAATCCCCACCACACAACTCCAAGTTAACGGCTCGAGATCCGACCACATCCGCATCACTAGAGGCACCAGACAGGGCTGCCCGCTCTCGCCCCTGGTCTTCGCCCTATCCATGGAGCCCTTCGCTGCCAGAATCAGACGAAGCGAAACCATAAAAGGCATCTAGGTGGGAAACCGCGAGTATAAAATTGCACTCTACGCTGACGATGTGATGCTAACGATGACGGACCTCCCAACCTCCATGGGGACCCTATGGAAAGAGATTAAGTCATTTGGCACCATGTCAGGATTTAAAGTCAACCTAACAAAATCTTCAGCACTCCCCATCAACCTATCTCAACTAGACGAGGCCGCGCTCGCCCCACTCTCACCGATTCCCTGGGCCAAAGACGCCATAGAATACCTCGGAGTACAGATCACCGGAAATCCAGCACGCCTATACACAAAAAACATCCCACAATTACTCGGGGCGCTGCACAACGATCTCAAAAGATGGAAACAACAAGAAATCTCATGGTTCGGTCGAATCTCAGCCGTGAAAATGAACCTAATACCCAGATGGTTATACCAATGTACTTTCCTACCTCTGCAAATCCCACCCCCGGCCATACGAGCACTACAGAAGAAATTAATGGAATTTATCTGGGGAGGGAAGAGGCCCAGGATCAACAAGCGAATCATGACAAAAAGCAAACCCCTAGGTGGAATGGGAGTCCCTGACCTGGCCAGATACTCGCTAGCGGCTCAATTATCCCACGCTTTTGCCTGGGTGCAAGAAGCAGATCCACCATTATGGCGTCAAATCGAAGAATCCTGGTGCCCGGTCCCACTGCAAGATCTCCCACATCTGCCAACACTCAAACCACAACCCAACTCAGGACCATTGTCGGCCACAACCACAACAACCCAGTGCTGGAAAACCGCAGCGCGGAAATGGGGACTTCGCAGCTACCTGGGACCCATGTCTCCCATTTGGAACAACCCAGACTTCTCCCCTGGTAACCCACCCCGAGACTTCCACGCATGGATAGCAGGAGGCCTGGCAAAAACCAGCGACTTCATGGAAGACGGCTCCCCCATCACCTTCGAGAGGTGTAAAACGAAATTCGGAGTGGGTGAACGGGAAAGATTCCGATACTCGCAAATCAAACATTGGATGTCCCACAGAGGGACACGAGACAAATGCTCGAGAGAGCCAACAGCCCTGGAACTCACGCTAACATCCCCGACCAACAAAGGGAGAATTTCCACCATATACCGACTCCTCGACAGATCGGACCCAGCAAAGAAAGAAAGATATATGACGGAGTGGGAAAAGATATTGGCCGGGAAATTGCAGTAGAGAGTTGGGAGCAAATTTGGACCAGACTACATAAAAGCTCGCAATGTGTCACGAACAAAGAAGGAGGCTATAAGCTGTGCTTCAGATACTACATCACCCCCACACAAATCAATAAAGCCAACCCGGATTTTCCCGCTTCATGCTGGCGAGGCTGCCAATCCCCCGGCTCCCTCTACCACTTAGTATGGACATGCCCAAAGGCAGAAATTTATTGGAAAGAGGTGCTGAAACACATAAAGGAAATAACCGGCCTCTCAATTCCATGGGACCCAGGCATCGTCCTTCTGGGCGAAACCGGCGATGGAACATTCCCAATCTCAGGCCATATCGCCCGCCTCTGCAATCATCTACTACTGCCCGCGAAGATCGCAATGGCTCGCTTATGGAAAGACAAAGGTGGCCCCTCAATTGCCCTATGGTGGGCCAAATGCTGGGAGATTGCAGTATCGGAAAAAATCACTGCAATACGCTCTGACTCCTTAATTAGAACCCTAAACATATGGGACCCCTTCCTTGACTATGCGGCCAAATACCCAACCCTCACTAGAAGACCGTCTCTCACCAGATGGCTCCAATGCAGTCCTCTCTACTGATCCCCGACCGGTCCTCGAACACTCCAGAGCATAGGGGAATAATCACCCAGATCTCGCCCGCCCAACCGCCGCATTCAGGATCCACCCAATCTCTCCTCCACCCTGCAACTCGAAATAGACTATAAAAGCTCTAATTAACGCTCATATTGACCTGTACTGCGTTGTTGCATGTAATGTCCTACCTTGTAAAAATCAATAAAATGTTGTTGGAAAAAAAAAATGAATGGGAAAATCCCATAGGAAATATTCTGGTGAAATATTTCACGTGGTATCCACTACCACCAGCCAGAAACTCGACAAGGGGGGACTGGACAGTGCCCCCTTGGGAAACAGACCCAGGGGCAATCAAATTACCCCTACCAATACTTCCACAATATGATGGTTTGTACTGGTTCTGTTCACAATTTAAGACTAGTAAAGCCAATGGTGACTTTACACGCCCTGGGAGACAGTAGTCAGTCCCAGGGTATGGAGTCTGTTTGGGGGTCACTATGACACCCCTGTGTTACTGCACTGAGGGTGCTGTGTAACACACATACCAAAAACACGAGGCCCTATGGAGTAAAAGACCCCATAGCCCATAAAACACATTACATAGTCAAAGGACATTCTCAAATCATGCCTAAGAGTGGGAGAAAAAGAGTCTCACTCTTAGCAGGAGAAAAAAATAAACCCCAAAAATCCAGCAAAGCTGCTGGGGGACTCACTAGGTTTGGGAAATTAGCCTTAACAGAGAATTCTCCCTAACAACCGACACATCACCCCCACATTAGATGAGATAATTATGGACCTCAATGCTGGATACCACCAGTTGAAACTATACTGTGACTCAAGGTACATCACAACCTTCTCCACCCACCTGGGTCTGTGGCGGTACAAGAGGCTGACCTTTGGCATCTCCTCAGCAGCGGAGATGTTCCAGTAAGCCATCCAGGGGATCCCAGGAGTGCTGAATATCAGTGATGACATCCTCATTCACGCCAGCGACAGGAAGGAGCACAAGCGTCGTCTCGAGATGGTGATTAGCAGGCTGGTAACCGCAGGCCTAACCATCCACTGGCACAAATGTGAGTTTTTGAAAGAAGAGATCATTTTTTGGGTATGTTTTCAAAAGTGAGGTGGTATGGGCCGACCAACAAAAGGTCCCAAACATAAAGGGGCTCCCCCCGCCCCTGACAACACCCATGGAGGTACACAGTTTCCTAGGGATGGCAACTTACTTCGGTAGGTTCATCCCCAACCTGGCAAACATGTCCGAGCCGCTCAGGGAGCTCACCAGGTCAAACACCAAATGGAACTGAAGCTCTAAATGCCAGGAGGCGTTTGAGAGAATCAAGACGTCTGTCATCGGAAAAAACAATGGCATATTACGACCCAACGTTGACGACTGAACTATATGTCGATGCCAGCCCCGTTGGCCTTGGGGCCATTCTGGTCCAACAATCGCGGACAGGCGAAACAAAACCCATCACGTATGCCTCCCGAGCCCTCATGCCCAACGAAAAGCGATACTCGCACATTGAAAAGGAAGCCATAGCAGTGCTCTGGGGCTGCCATCATTTCCACATCTACCTCTATGGCCGGAAATTCAGGGCCTACACAGATCACAAGCCACTCATCCCAATTTTCACAGAGCCATCAGCACACCATCAAGCCAGAATTGGGATGTGGCTGCTCCACCTTCAGCAGTATGAGTTTGAGTTGGCCTACCAAGCGGGCATGGACAGTCCAGCGGATTTCCTGTCCAGGCACTGAGGGCCGCGACCCTGGGGGAAGTGAGTGAAGCTGAGGAAACGGTGGAGCACATATGCCAGATCATACACACACCATGAAGCCAAAGGTGGTCGGCATCGACGACATTGTGCAGGCCATGCACAATGACCCTTGCTGAGACATAGTGAAGAACAACATCATATCTGGTGATTGGAATTCTTTCCTCCGCCACGTACATAGCTGCACGCCAGCGGTCAGAGACTTCCTTACCAGCATTTTCCCAGTATGACAGGAACTGTCCATCACCAGCGAAGGGATGATCCTGAGGGTAACCCGCATTGTGATCCCTAGCAGCCTGCAGGACAGGATCATGGCGCTGGCACACAAAGGCCACCAGGGAATGGTCAGAACGAAGGCCAGAATACGACACTGGTTGTGGTTTCCTCACATTGACACCAAAGTAGAGAAAGTCATTATATCCTGCCTCTCTTGCCAAATCACAGGAGCACCTCCAAACCCTGAGCCAATACAGTCGGCAGAAAGTGGATCATCAAGGTGGGACGCCATCCGCATAGATTTCTGCACAGTGCAGGAAGGAAACGGATCTGCTGGTTGCCATTGATGTCCAATCACGATACCCAGAAGTTGAGATCATATCCTCGACGGCAGCAGAGACCGTAATACCTGCACTCGAGAAGATGTTCGCAACACATGGACTGCCAAGACTTATCAGGAGCGACAATGGACCACTATTCCAGGTGATGAGCTCAAGAAATACCTGGATGACTTGCACATCAGACATCACTCCCCGCTGGCTACAGGCGAATGGCGATGTGGAGCGATTTATGCAAACAATCAACAAAGTGTTACGCATATCCAGGGCTCAAAATGGCCACTGGAGAGTGGACCTATACAGATTCCTATGGAATTACCGGGTGACACCCCACAGCTTGACCAACATACTCGCGGCAGACCTCATGTACGGGACTGTGGTAAACTCAACCATACCACACCACCCGAGCAGGGGAGTAGACCTTTTTGACAGTGACCGCACCCAACGAAGGAGGGTCGCAGCAAACAAGTACATGAGCAACAGGAGACATGCAAGAAGGTCGAGACACAAAGTTGGCGATCACGTATTGGTGCTGCGAAACCCTTCAAAGTCCAAGCTGGAAACATGTTATGACAGCGCGCCCTGCACAGTGACCCGGACGGAAGGAAAGATGGTGACAGTGGATAACAGACGATTGTCAGGAATGCTTCTTGGTTCAAGTGGGTGCCCCAGTGAATGTGGACTGAAGACTGACAGAGACAGACAGTCGAGGCGAAGGCAGATCCACCACCACATGTGTTGAGCGGGCGAGGGGAAAGCGGCACTGAGTGGGGAGCCCAAGGAGCAGTCTGAAGGGGTATATCCAGAAGATGGAAGTGAGCCAGAGGAGGGACATAGCCCTGAGGCAGAGCCCAGGCAGAAGCCCAGTAGGTATAACCTAAGGGTGGCACCGTAGGCTCCAGAGAGCCCAAGAGACTGAGTGGTGAAATGCCAAGGTGGACAGCGTGTAACGGTACTGGACTGGATTTTGCAAGTTAGTATGTTGTTTGTTGTGGTTATGTGTGTGTGCTTGATTATGTTCTGTTGGAAAAAAGGAGGAATGTTGGGTTTGCCTCATGTCCCGCATGCGCAGCGACGTAAGGCACATGTTGAATAAAGGGCAGTTCCGGGCACGAACCCATCCAGGCATGTTGTGTCCTTTTGTGAACTCCTGCATCACCTCAGCTGGGCCACCGATGCAGGCCCTGTTTGTTCCTTTCTCCCCTGGCAACACCGGCAGAGGGAGAAACATCAAAGCGTTCATGGACTATTAGTTTGAGTTGCAATTTCTTGCTTAGTGCGGAAATTAGGGCAGTGATGTGTGACACTGTTAGGCAAGGTTAAGCAAACTTATCATAATGGATTTCACTTCCACCCCGCCAGCTTGGAAGTTTCAGCCATGTCTGATGTGCACCCTATTGGCTTTCATAAAGTCCTCAAAATCACCCATTCCGTCCTGCATGGCCCACAGTACGTCTGTGGGGCCAAGTCGAATGCGGAAGGTTTATAAGGAAAGGGGACCATGCTGTCAGAAGCGTAGACTTCGCAATACAAGTAGGCCACACTCAGTAAATGGACCGCATCGTGGCACTGAGAAGGCAGGATGAGGGTCCCCCCCATAGCGTGAACTGCTTGGCGGTCGTGCGTGCGGGAGCCTGTAGGGCACGCATTCCAGGTTATTTTGTCCCCAGGTAAAGCCTAGCTGTGTCCCAAATGATCACACTGTCCTCGTTCTTTATCGTGCTGACAGTTTTCATAGTACAGTTGGTTTCACAGGGTCGGCGCTTTGATGGGCCACGTGTAGTGGTCAAGAGGATTTGCAGTAATCATAGTACGTTTCTTGATCAGTGGGCTGGTGTTCTGATCCAGTTCTTGGCAGAAATTCCTGTTTAGGTTTGCTAGATGTTTATCCAACATCCCGAATCACACTGATACGCTATGAAACTTCATTTTTGTTTTTTTCTCAGCCAGTTGCTAACGGTGCAAACGTTCGCGCACGTTGTATATCCACAAGTACCTCTATCTTCCGGCCCCCTCCTTTCCTTTCCTTGTGTCCTGCCCCCTCCCATTCTGAGCTACGTATCCTTGCTCGGCGTCAATACAGGGGCCGAAAAAGAACAGAAGAGTTTTGTTGGTCATTTTCTGTGCATCTCATCTAATGGGATGTGAAGTCGTTATATTTGCTTGAAGCAGCGGGTTGAGGGCTGTGATTTTCAGTGTATAACTTGTACATTAAAAATCACAGCCCCCGCTGCTTTACGCACGATGATAGACTTGGGATTGTTTTTGCTGGATTTCTTACTTTGCCCTATAGTTGCACAATAATATCGAACAATATTGACTTCTAACCTCTCACTTTGTGCAATGTGAAGTGCTTATAGCTGTTTATCTGTGAAATTACCGGAACAACTAAGAGTCTTAAGTGGTGGTTTCTCGCTGTAATTGTAAAATAAATGACCCTTCATGTGATTGGATTATCCTAGTGCTCACACTACCTGTCAAAAAGAGCCTTGCTTTGGCTGACAAGGTGGAGTTTTTGGTTATTGAGCCGTTACCCTATTGTTCGAAGTACGCAGCTGTGATCTCGTAAGGTACTGCCGTTGGTAAACATTTTAATGTGCTAAGGATATTACTGCATTTATTTCTAGTAATTCTTTTTTTTCACCGCAGAGTGAATTTGAAGTCAGTGTCGTATATGCGCATCCGGAAACAGATGGGGACTGCCACTTCCTGTGAGTTGCTGTGTTGATAAGATTTTTGCCTGCTGTGTTCTGTTGATAGTTACCAATGTAACTGCTTTTCTTTAAAGGAGGTAATGTTTTAGAAAACGACAGTTATAGCATTTCTATTACTTTGACTTGTTCCTCCTTTGTTCTCAAAGGATGATCTGAGGGTGGGGATCGTCTTTCGTTAGTTAACACAAGTCCTGCTTTCCTAGGTCTTTGTGCTGTTGTAAATGGTTGCTGCATAAAGCAGGTAAGTATACAAGGTGGGTTTCTGTCTCTGCAAGCTTTGAGTCCTGCCAAAGCTTGAATTGGATCACCATGGAAACATACATGGTATATTTTATACAGCTCCTGGCAGGTTATGCAGTCAGATTCCGATGTGTGTTGGTTTTTGGATATCTGGTTAATATTTCCACAAATCCATTTCCAGTGTAAAGTTTCTGATGGCCTCACATCCATTCTTAACTGAATGGCCATCCGCACGCTTGTTAGGAAAGATGTTCTTTTTGCACCTTTCTTTCCATAGATTTTTATGGCATCCCCTTTCTTTTTTCCTGTTTTAACCCCTATGCTGACCTTTTGGAGGTAAGTAAAGCCTTCTGCTTTACTTCCCTTGCCTGTTTTGCTCATTCTTAAGAGGAAACTGACTAGTCACTAAGACTGTCTGTAGTGAGAGACTGTCTCTATGAATTCTTGTATTATTGCAATTGCACACATCACTTTACAATGAAGTGCAGTTAGGATACTTTGTATCCTTATCTTTTTATATAGTGGCTTTTTGGTTACATTTACAGTATGCCTAAGACAAGCGGGTGCCAGCTGTGATATTTTTATAGTTTCTTTATTTTACTTGTGCACATTTGTAGTTAAAGCAAATGGCCAATAAAGGTGGCTATCACCCTGAGATGGCTGTGCCACAAGGTTTTACCGCCTCTCCTTTGGCCATATTGTTCTTTGCCCTTCTTCCTGTCTTCTCAGGGCTGGAAATGCCTTACATTAAAATACCTTTCACTGGGAAAGATGTGGCTTTCACGGGCAAAGAGGCATTTTGTGTGTGCTAGAGAATGGGGCTGAACTGTCTAGCCCTAATCCAGAGCTTTGGTAGCTGAAAGTATGTTGCTGGGGAGATGTGATTTCCAGTGGTTATCCAGTATTGGGTTATTTGTGCACTTGCTCCCAACCTGAATCCTGGATAAAAGGAGACATTCTGGGACAGGTCGGCAGATTATCATTGGAACCAAGACTTCTTCAAAGAAGAGCAGCCTGCTGACGACCCAAAGACGACCCCTGCAGCTGACCAGCATCAAATCCAGCGTTGTCCTGGTGAAGCCCTGTTCCTCTGTTCTGTCTTGGCACTTTACAGATCTTCATCTTCTGTTACAAATCGCCTGCTCCTGCATTTTCAGTTTCCTCACTCTAAGGGAAGCTGTGCTGGGCCAGCTCCTGTGTTTGCAGCATAAAGATCCCATGTCGCCGACTGACCGTGGTGACTCCCGTTGCAACAATCCTTCAATTCTGTGAGGTGCTATGGTGGCCATCCCACAGAAGTCTTCATCTTTCCTCATGGGGTCTTTTACTGGAAGATGTCTGTAACCGACACCTAAACACCGCAACTGACCAAAACTATATCACAGTGCCGAACGTGAGCTCTGCACTCACAACACCGGGCTCTTCCTCGACCGGGCCAGCGCAGAAGATTGTGTCCCCAAGGAATTCCTGAACACCAGTCGTGGTCTCTGGAAGAATCAAGAGTCATGGGGGGTAAGTTAATATATATGTTTGTCCCCCCAGCCCTCCGTAGGGTTTCATTGGGCATAAGGTTATGGTACTAAATACATTCTGATTTGACCTTTTGTGGTGGAAACTGAGTTAAGGATCCTTCCCAAGTCCTATCCTAGTGGTTTGAATTGAGTTTAGTACTTACCTGAACTTTACTTTAAATTTTGTCTAAGTCTGACACTCCTATTAATCATACCCACTGTACTACTATTCTTCTAGAACTTACATGAAAAAGTATATGCTTTGGAACTGGTGACATTTGGGCACAAGGTCCCAAAACCATTTTAGGGTTGGACTTCATACAAATTAGCGGAGCTGTTTGTGTTTATCCTAATGAGTTTGTTCTATTTTTCTATGCATCCGACTGCTCCACCTGTATTGCACTGGTAATTGATTCATATGCAATTCTATTTCTCCTAAGGGTGAATGTGGATATATGTTTTATACGGTTTTGTGTGGCAATACTTACCTGTGATTTTTCTATGCTTGGAGTGTGAACTAAAGGCCTAATAATTGTATTTTTATATACTAACTGTCTGACTGGAATTACTTATGTTGCTCTGTGTGAACTCACTATAGCCTTATACCACTCTCACACCCTTCGCGAGACTAAGCCTTGACTCTTACTTCTCAGTGTCTTCCCTGTTCACCATAATAGGGTGGTCTCCAAAAATCCTCCAACCAAGGCTGATTTTTAGAACTGAACAATGCTCATGAGACTGAGGCATTCTGAGAGATAACGTACCTCACAAAGGATCCTCATCTTTTGAAATAGCTCCAGGCGCAGACTAGATCAAGACATCTTGAAACAGCTGCCATGGGGATGCTGGTGCGGCTCCAGGTCAGCTCGGTCTTAACGTGGGTGCTACTGGTGCCAAAAGTAACTGGGTAGGTACAGGTTTGAATGCACACATTCCCCAACTCTTCAAATGTTTTGCATACCACAGATGTCACTCTGGAACTTGCCATCACCGTTTTATTGACATGTTATTCTTTTACGAGTCACCCCTAAGACATTGGGCCTCATTACAAGGTAGGTGTCATGATGCCTACCTCCAAGGAGCCAGGTCCGACCCAGCAACCCCAGAGGCAGGCATCATTCCCCCCAGGGAAGTGCCAGCGGGCCCAAGCTGGGGCCCTTTGGACACAGTCCTGGCGCCTTAGGCGCCAGGCTCATGTTGGACCCCTGTCCTGGCGCCTTAGGCGCCAGGCTCATAAAGCTAGACATGTGTTCAAGTGTTTTAATGTGCACTTACCTGATGCAGACCATGCTGCTACATCCAGGCCCTCTTGAGGCCTGAATGGAACTACTTTACCTGTGGGACTACTTTCCACCTGGGTGTGGTCGGGGAAGGATACATACCTGATCGGTGGAAGGATACATACCTGGAACTTCTTCCAAAGCTATTTAAACCACGCCCGATCAGCAACTCACGCTTCGCGTTGTTCTGCTCCTCGCAGCTGGACGCTCACCGTGTCAGCTCCTGCATCTGGACTTCAGCCACGCCTGTCAGCATCCTGGGTCACCTGCAAAGGGAGATAAGAGAGAATTGGAGAGAAAGAAGACCTTACCTGCTAAAGCTGCATCACGGAGACATCACACCGACGATCCTGAAAGGGAAGACATCATTTTTAAAAGCATTTCGCTTCGATCGCTGCAGCGCTGCATTTCACTCACCTTTCCTGGGCACCTCCATCTTCAGCAGCGATCATCCGGATCCGCAGCCACTTCCCAGAGCCTAGAGAGAAAAAGACAAGAACACAAGGTGAGAGAAGGAAGGGAATAGGAAAAGCTCAGTTTCCTTCTAAGACTTACCTGTTGGGTCATTCCCATTTCATTTCGGGTCCTGCCGCTTCCTGGCATTCCGGACCCCGGCCCCTATGGGGAAAAAAGACAAAGACATTGAATGAGCGAATGCAAAGACATTACCCGAACGCTCATCCAGAACTTACCTGTCATTTATTGGAACTGCACGTTTCACTTCGGGTCGGCGCCATATCTCCGGCATTCCGAACCCCGGCCCCTAATGGGAAAAAGACATAAGCGTTAGCGCTTGCTGCAATAAGACAATGAACATTATTATTAAGCTTGAACTTTTGAACTTGCTACAGAACTCTTACAGCGCCTTACCTGAATAGTCAAGCTTATTTGAACTCCCATCAAACCTCAATCCAGTGAAGTCACTGGGTTTCAACGCGCCCCTGCATCAGAAGCAGGATGGAGAACTCATCCTTCCAGACCCTAAGGTGAGACTTCACGGGGAATCGTGGAAGGGTATCGTGGAGGGTTGGAAGGGAGTGGGAGGCTTGAGCATTATTCCGTCAGTATGTAATACTCCCTTTTCAAACACAGGGGAATATTCCTGCGAGCCAGAGTAGAGGGGCCCTACCTGTCCATCCTCAGAGTCCTGCGCTTCACCATTGAAGAAGCATCAGCACTCGAAGCCAGACCTGCGCCTCCGTGGGAATCAGGTGAGCGTGACAGAACGCGAAGCCTACCCACAATTTCCCACCCGGGCGCTATGGAGACTTCCGAGACAGATCAGCTGGCCCAGCTTTTGGGGGAATTACGGGCAGAAGTGCACTCAGCCCGCCAGGAGACTAACGCTCTCAAAAGAGAACTGATCCTATCCAAGGAAAGAACAGATGACCTGGCCAAAAGGTTATTGCAGGCCCAGGCAGGGCACACTCCTTTATCTAATTCCAGAGGTACTTCCACATCAATGGGTTTGAATAACCCGGTACAAATCAATCTACCTGGACACATGCCTTTGGCCCCGCCTGAACGTTTTGCGGGGGATCCCAAGAAATATGCCGTCTTTATGAACCAATGTTGTTTACAATTTCTATGCAGACCCAGGGCCTTCCCTAATGACCAGACCAAGGTAGCCTTTATACTATCTTACCTCAGTGGCAGTGCTGCCGATTGGTCTATTCCATTGGTAAATCAGGATGATCCCATTCTCCAGAATTTTCAGGGTTTCCAGGCCAGCATGGAAAGATTGTTTGCTCAACACTCTCAAGGACAGGCCCTTGATAACGAACTGCTATCCTTACGACAAGGTAATCAGGATCTCCTGTCCTACATTGCCACCTTTAATAGACTGGTTGTGGAAACTGGATGGCCAGAAAACAAAAGGATCACATTGTTTCATCGAGGCCTGCGCGGAGAGCTTAAGGATGTTCTAGCTCAGATAGTAGATCCACCCCAGGTCTGCGCAGACTACATAGACTTGGTGGTTCAACTTGATCACAGACTTCAAAATAGAAAAGCAGATCGGTTCAAGTACGAAACCCGAGTACCGATCAAAACCCACGCTAACTCCAAGAGTACCGACGTATCCGAACCTATGCAAATCGGCGGTGTTAAAGGACCATTAACGCAGAAGGAACGAGAGAGAAGGCGGCAAATGCAACTTTGTCTGTATTGCGGGACTTCCGGTCACTTTCTTCGAAATTGTCCGGTTAAACCACCTAGAAGGTGGTTGGAGCCACTGATAACGATTTATTGACACCTGATTCGGGAAACGACCTAGCCCGACAAGCGTAGGGGTCCGCTTGCCGGCCTTGAAAACAAACTCTTTGACCTCGCATTTTGTCATGCCAATGGTGCTCGTGGACCCAAAACAGCCTCAGCAGTTGCATGCTATAAAAGCATACATCGACAGTGGAGCTATTGGAAATTACATAGACCGTGAATTGGCTTCCAGGATTAAGCTCCCTCTCCGCCCGAAAGTAACCCAAGATGTCATTACTACAGTAGATGGAACCGAAATAGCCTCAGGGCCTGTAAAGCATTCCACTGTTGAAATGACACTGGTGGGTCAGGATGGACATCGGGAAGCAATCGTGTTTGATGTGATCAAGGCCCCACAATTTCAAGTAATTCTTGGAATTCCTTGGTTAGAAACACATAATCCCAGAATCGACTGGCGAGCAAAGAAGATAAGTTTTCCTGATTGTGAACCTAGTTGTTATCCAAGAAACCCAGTTATGGGTCTAGCCTCAGCAACTTCCACCCCTGTACAGCTACCGTCAGAATACCAAGAATTCCAAGACGTTTTTCAGAAGGAACAGGCTAACCCGTTACCTCCCCATCGGTTTTATGATTGCCAAATCGATCTGGTACCCAATGCTACCTTGTAGTAGGATTTATGCTCTTACGGAACCTGAGAACCTGCATTTGCGTCAGTATTTAGATCAGTACCTAGCCAATGGTTTTATTCGCCCGTCCAAGTCTCCTGTCTCCTCAGCTCTGTTCTTCGTGCCGAAAAAAGAGGGCGACCTTAGAACATGTATAGACTATCGCGCCCTAAATCAAATAACGATTAAGAATCGTTATCCTCTGCCCCTGATCCCTGAGCTTATCGACCAGGTGAAAGACGCTTGTGTGTACACCGTTAGATCTCCGAGGAGCTTATCACCTGGTGCGTATAAAAGAAGGCGACGAATGGAAGACTGCATTCCGCACCAAATTTGGGCTCTTCGAATATCAGGTGATGCCCTTCGGTTTGTGCAATGCACCTGCCGCCTTTCAGTACTTTATGAATGATGTTCTTCGGGAACTTATCGATGTCTGTGTCATTGTTTATATTGACGACATCCTGGTGTATTCTTCTTCAGAATCCGATCACAGAAAACATGTTAGGGCAGTTCTTGAGAAATTGCGCCAGCACAGACTATTTGCAAAGCTCGAAAAATGCGTTTTTCATACCACAGAAGTTGAGTTTCTCGGATTCATCCTGACACCTCAAGGAGTCCGAATGGACTCGCAAAAGGTGGACGCCATCCTCAAATGGCCATCTCCTAGCTCGGTGAAGGGAGTTCAGAGCATGCTCGGCTTCGCCAATTTCTATCGAAGATTCATCCCGGAATTTTCCCGAACAGTCCAACCCATCACAGCTCTCCTAAAGAAAAACAAACGCTTTGAATGGACTCTTGAGGCCGAACAAGCCTTCCAGGACCTGAAAACCAAATTCACCTCTGCACCTGTATTGAAACACCCGCACCCAGATCTCCCTTACATTGTGGAAACCGACGCATCCAGTTCGGCCATGGGAGCTGTCCTGTCGCAAAGAGACCCAGAAACTAACCAACTACACCCTGTGGCCTTTTGGTCCAGGAAATTTTCTCCTCCTGAAATCAACTACGCAATTACCGACAAGGAGTTACTGGCTATTAAATCTGCTTTCAAGGCTTGGCGTCACTACCTTCTCGGGGCAAGACACACCATCACCGTAATTACGGACCACAGAAATTTACAATATTTAAAGACGGCCAAAGCTCAATCTTCACGACAACTCCGATGGGCTCTATTCTTTGCGGAATTTGATTTCGTAATTACCTATCGCCCTGGCTGCAAGAATGGTAAAGCGGACGCCTTATCCCGGATTGGCATGGAAGAACCCAATTCGAGTTTAGAACCTGTGCCAATCATATCTGAACAAAGAATCTTAGGCATAACTTCATTGCAAACTATTGAGGACATCCAAACGCAAGTAAAACAACTTCTAGACTCTTCAGCCTTACTGGAATGGAGTCAAAAGGGTCCTCATTACACCGTTAAGGATGATTTACCCTACTTCCAGGAGCGGTTGTTTCTGACAAGTAAAGAATTGCAAGAACTTGTTATTGCCCATCATCATGAATCATTAATGGAAGGACACCCTGGTATCGCTAAAACGGAGGAAAAAAATCAAACGCCACTTCTGGTGGCCTTCTTGGAGAAAAGACATAAAGTCTTTTGTATTGTCTTGCGGAATTTGCGCCCAAAACAAGGGTCAAAAGAAAAGGCCAGCCGGCCTACTTCAACCCTTGGATATTCCACCGGCACCATGGCACACCTTGTCAATGGACTTTATAACTGACCTGCCTCCTTGTGCTGGTTACAACACTATCCTTGTAATTGTGGATCTATTCTCCAAAATGGCCCACTTTATCCCTTTAAAAGGTTTGCCTTCAGCTTCCACCTTGGCCAAGGAATTTCTGGAGAATATAGTTCGCATACATGGTTTTCCTTCCATATTAGTCTCGGATCGTGGAAGTCAATTTATCTCCCATTTTTGGAAGAAGTGTTGCCAACTAGCACAAATAGATGTGCGGTTATCCACCAGCCATCACCCCCAGACCGACGGACAAACCGAGAGAACCAATCAGACTCTCGAGCAATATCTTCGGTGCATGTTACACCAATCCGAGTTAAATTGGAAAGACATCCTTTGGATCGCAGAATATGCATACAACAATTCAGTGCATTCTGGAACCGGACAAACTCCTTTTTATACTTTGTATGGTCACCATCCTCGGACCTCTGACCTAGATCCACCTCTGACCCTGGAAATGCCCGCAGTAAATCATCTGCATTCCACAATAACCTGAGCCTTCAAAGAAGCTGCAACTCATTTACAGCCAGCCAAGAAAAAGTATAAAGAAAACGCTGATTTGCACCGAAGTAAAACTCCCCCTTACCAAGTAGGAGACCAGGTATGGCTAGCAACGAAACATTTACCCCTCAAGGGCCCGCAAACCTTCAATCCCAGATTCATAGGACCTTATCCCATCAAGGCTATAATCAATCCCGTGGCCTTTAAACTGGATCTACCGTCCAACATGCATATTCATCCAGTTTTTCATGCATCACTTTTGAAGCCAGTACAACCAGGGACCCGACTGTCCAAGCCTCCAGACCCAGTTCAAATTGAAGGGGAATTAGAATTCGAAGTTAAAGACATTTTAGACTCCAAGGTGTTAAATTCAAAGCTCTTCTATCTTGTTGACTGGAAGGGATATGGACCTCAGGAGAGATCGTGGGAGCCTAGTAACCATGTTCACGCACCTCGATTAATACAAAGGTTCCACCGGAGATTTCCGAACAAGCCAAAACCCACGGAGGGAACAACCTTGGGAGGGGCCTTGAGGGGGGGTACTGTCATGATGCCTACCTCCAAGGAGCCAGGTCTGACCCAGCAACCCCAGAGGCAGGCATCATTCCCCCCAGGGAAGTGCCAGCGGGCCCAAGCTGGGGCCCTTTGGACACAGTCCTGGCGCCTTAGGCGCCAGGCTCATGTTGGACCCCTGTCCTGGCGCCTTAGGCGCCAGGCTCATAAAGCTAGACATGTGTTCAAATGTTTTAATGTGCACTTACCTGATGCAGACCATGCTGCTACCTCCAGGCCCTCTTGAGGCCTGAATGGAACTACTTTACCTGTGGGACTACTTTCCACCTGGGTGTGGTCGGGGAAGGATACATACCTGATCGGTGGAAGGATACATACCTGGAACTTCTTCCAAAGTTATTTAAACCACGCCCGATCAGCAACTCACGCTTCGCGTTGTTCTGCTCCTCGCAGCTGGACGCTCACCGTGTCAGCTCCTGCATCTGGACTTCAGCCACGCCTGTCAGCATACTGGGTCACCTGCAAAGGGAGATAAGAGAGAATTGGGGAGAAAGAAGACCTTACCTGCTAAAGCTGCATCACGGAGACATCACACCGACGATCCTGAAAGGGAAGACATTTTTAAAAGCATTTCGCTTCGATCGCTGCAGCGCTGCATTTCACTCACCTTTCCTGGGCACCTCCATCTTCAGCAGCGATCATCCGGATCCGCAGCCACTTCCCAGAGCCTAGAGAGAAAAAGACAAGAACACAAGATGAGAGAAGGAAGGGAATAGGAAAAGCTCAGTTTCCTTCTAAGACTTACCTGTTGGGTCATTCCCATTTCATTTCGGGTCCTGCCGCTTCCTGGCATTCCGGACCCTGGCCCCTATGGGGAAAAAGACAAAGACATTGAATGAGCGAATGCAAAAACATTACCCGAATGCTCATCCAGAACTTCGCTGTCATTTATTGGAACTGCACGTTTCACTTCGGGTCGGCGCCATATCTCCGGCATTCTGAACCCCGGCCCCTAAGGGGAAAAAGACATAAGCGTTAGCGCTTGCTGCAATAAGACAATGAACATTAAGCTTGAACTTTTGAACTTGCTACAGAACTCTTACAGCGCCTTACCTGAATAGTCAAGCTTATTTGAACTCCCATCAAACCTCAATCCAGTGAAGTAACTGGGTTTCAACGGGCCCCTGCATCAGAAGCAGGATGGAGAACTCATCCTTCCAGACCCTAAGGTGAGACTTCACGGGGAATCGTGGAAGGGTATCGTGGAGGGTTGGAAGGGAGTGGGAGGCTTGAGCATTATTCCGTCAGTAGGTAATACTCCCTTTTCACGCACAGGGGAATATTCCTGCGAGCCAGAGTAGCCAGAGTAGAGGGGCCCTACCTGTCCATCCTCAGAGTCCTGCGCTTCACCATTGAAGAAGCATGAGCACTCGAAGCCAGACCTGCGCCTCCGTGGGAATCAGGTGAGCGTGACTGTAGGCAGTCCGCTAATAACGATACCGGTACGGGAATAACGGCATTGTCTACCGGACCGGTGCATTACGACCTGCAGGGACCCGTTGTGACTGGGTAGCACCTTCCCGGAATGTGTGCGGATACGCGGCAGCCGTGCCAGTAACACCGGCATGCCGCAAGGAAGTGCACATTACGAGGTGCACTGACATGCACTTACCACCATCCAGATGCCGGTAACAATGGTTACCATGATGCCGTCAATACCGGAATCGCGGGGCAGCTGTTGCTAGCAATGTGCTGTGTTGAAACATGCCGTAGGTGCAAACAATCAGCACAGGAGGAGGCAATTGTGTCTGGCACAGCACAAAAGGAGCACACCCACACACCACACCCCTTCCAAACCAAACCCAAAATGCTACCATTAGCAGTTGCAATACCGAGGCTGGAGGACATGCCTGCACTGCTATTACTCCAGCAGGTATTGAACCAGGGAATGCAGCGGAGGCGCAGGAGGAGGAGAAGGAGGGTGAGACTGGGCCAGCACATACTACCAGTGCAGGCAGTTGTACCCACAGGCAGCCACCAATCCCTCACCTAAGGGCCAGTCCATTTGACCTAACCCGTGCACAGATCCACACCCTGTACCGCCTGGACAGGGACACCATCACCGCATTAGTGGACCTCATCCATGATGACCTGGTAATCCTCATCCACATCCGGACAGGCATCCCCCCTTGCTGAAGGTAGTGTCTGTGCTACACTTCCTTGCCACAGGCACCTACCAGCACACAGTGGGGCAGCTGCATGGCATCTCACAACCATGTTTCTCCCGTCTGCTGAACCAGGTGCTAGATGCGCTCCTGAAACATGGAAGGGACCACATATATTTATCACGGACTGCGTAGGAGGGGAATGCTTCCAAAATAGCATTCCATGCACTGGCAGGCATGCCAAACGTAATCCGTGTCCTCGACTGCACCCGTGTGGAGCTGGTAGTCCAGCATCCCGTGGAGGTAGTGTACCGCAACAGAAGCTCTACCATTCCTTGAATGTCCAGATGGTGTGCGATGCAAGCAAAATAATAACGCATTGCTGTGCAAGATTCCCGGGATCCACACATGATGCCATGGTGCTGCACAACTCCACGCTTACCCGCTACATGGCATGACATGCTGCACAACGTACCTGGTTGCTGGGTAAGTCTTACCACAGGAGTGCTGTTTGGGGGGGGGACCACAGCGTCCTGGGTGGAAAAAACAGACTCTAATGATCTGAACAGAATGTCAGACGCAGCCAATGGATGCAGATGTGGCATGCCTACAAAGCTGTGCGTAAATGTAATCAACATACACAGCGCCCACCCCAGCATATGTACCTGGGACACCATCCGACATGAACCACAGGCACCACGATGCACCACCCTGCAGGCACAATGCATGAAATACATGAGCGCAGCAAAGTACATCACGGGTCGTGCAGCCATGGCTGAACCAAATCTAACTGCCACACATGGAAATCTCTGTCAATGCACCCACCCCACAGGTACACCGCAGAGCAGTATACCGACCCAGACACCTTAAGTTGATCATGGTGCAAGCATGGAAACTATTGTAATTATCAATCAGTTACCACCACTAACATAGAGCGAGAGGTGCAGGACCCTCAGTTCCACCATGCCAGTACACACCCAGCCTCATCACAGAAACATTAGCCTTCACTTGTGGACCATACCACCAATGCCATTGTGCCTTGTTCATATGGGGGAAGCCGTTGATGGACAAGTACATGGTGACATCAAGTATTCAAACGCATGAATAGCAAACCACTGTGTATCAAGAAGCACATTAGGCAAATGTGTGATGATGCATGCCACATGTACAGTCATTTTCTTATGCAACACACCAATCAGATGTCGGCACATCATGGGCCTTCTCACCTCATTTGCGTGAGTGCTGTATCTGATGGAAAGGTCCCTAAAACATGAACGGCACACATACCCCCCAACCATGGATCATCCCTAAGTACACTTACCTGGTTCTTACTATAAGGAAATGCCAACTGCAGTCATGAAGAATCTGTGGCATGTGACCGTGAACACTGTACAGGCAGTGCACACAAGGAATGGCAAAAATATTCAAAAATACGCTTTCCATTGCTCCTGTGCAGGTGGTGCTGGGTATCCCCTGAAGCTGTAGCTCCTGACCCGCATCAGACAACCAGTCAACAGGTACGAAGAGGACTACAACCATGCACGCACTCGTGTCACGATTGAGCAGACTTGGCCTGTAGAAGTGCCGTTTTCGCTGCCTCAGCTGGTCGGGTGGGGCACTCATGTACAGGCCTGAGAATGTGGGCAAGATAGTGTTGGCATGTGCCATGCTGCACAACATGTGCATCCGACGCAATGTGCCCCTGACATGGCCCCGATGCCACCTGAAGATGAGGAGGATGATGGTGAAGATGTTGCATATCGCCCACGGCACAATGTGCATGAAGGACATGTTGTACGCCAAACTTTGATTGCACAATACCTTTGACGGACTGTGTAACACAAGGCACTGGGAATGGGGACACTGGGCACTGTAAAGAAATAAATTGACACACACTCAAAAAGCAATGTCCAGTCATGTTTTTTCCTTTGCACACCAGGTGCATTAATTAAATGAGAAATATGTATATTGAACATGGAGAAATATGCACCCCCACACCTCCGCCCCCACTTTCCCCAACAGCCCCACACACCCAACAGCCCCACATACCAACACCCCCACCATCCCCAGACACCCACACTCCCACCCCCTAAATGTCTCCACTGCAAGTTCAATTTGACTCCCTCATGACGTGTACATGTGAGTCAGGCTACTGACACCCCCTTTTAGGTGGAGGGGGTCGTTGGTCTGTGCAGTGCATACTACGCAGTGACCGACACACCGGGCTTGTCTGCGTTGAACTTGCCAGGGTTGTGCTGTTTGATGGTGCGGGTTGTGGGTCTGTGTCAGCATTCCACTGTTGGGCCATGGTGGCAACCAATTGGGTGACGGCCTGTGTCATGGCTGCCATTCCTTCCCGCACGCGCCAGGCCACATGGTACACAGCACTGCTGACTGCCTGGGAATTCTCCTGCATGGCCCAGTGTGTGGCTTCACTGTCCACCACATACTGTCTGACCATGTCATGCATGGCCTGCTTGTGCTCCTCCATGCAGGTCAGCCGCCCCTTCAGGTACCTGATGCTCTGTGCTGCAGGTGGTTGCACAGGGGTGGTGTGTGTGTGTGTGTGTGTGTGTGCTTCCGGGGCTGCGTGCACCTACGATCATGTCATCCACAAAGCTGTGGCCACCTGAGTCAGGTTCCAATGAGAACCGTGGGGTAGGCAGCATTTGTCTGCTTTCTCCACTTCCTCCTCCGCACTGTGTTGTGCATATTGTGCCGCCTCACCCAGATCACTGGTAGCCATTGGCTGTGGCCCCTCCATGCCACTGGGTACTGGGGATCCCACCTCTTCTACCTGAGGCGGTTCCTGTGCCCCAGATGTTGTTTTTAGGGTTGGGTCCTTTGTGCCAGGGGTGCCTTTTGGCTGTTGTGCCTTCATGCCAGCAGTGGATCTTTGCTGGGGCTCCTTTCAGGGTGTCGGTTGTTGCTGGTCGGCTTGCTGTCCAGCCTGTGTGTCCTGTTGGCTGGGGGGCTGTGGGTTGGGAGTTGTGGGACACTTCTGGCCAGCCCTTGATGTAGAGGGCCTCTGGCTGGAGGCGTCGTCGTCCCCTCGGCTCAGACGTGCATGTGCTTTCTTGGGTTTCGGGGTCCGTTCCACCTTGCTGTCTGATCCTGTGCCTGTGGGGGACAGTGAGGCAGGGCATCAGTCATGGGTCAACATACATCCCACATACATCGATGCTAGTACATTCAAAGTTCTGTGCATTCTCGTGGACATGTTGGAGAGGCAGGCATGTTGCTTACAGGAGTTGGGGGGAGGAGGGGTGCAGTGTTTGTGCATCCTTCTGGTGCAGCCATGATGTACATGGTATCTGTTGGGTGGCCTGCAGTTGTCTTATGGATTGCGTGTTGTAGCCATGCCTCAGGGGCTCAGGGGCAGTGTGCCATGTGTTGTTTAGATGTGGGTCAGATGTGCTTGCACTATGTGCGTAGTTGCATTGATGTCTACAGTGCGTGTGTGGTCATGGTGGGTGGGTCAAGTGTGCAGTCGGTAGTGGTGATGTGTGCACCATGCATTGGGATGGCACAGTGGCAGGCCTGCATCTGTACAGTGATGTGTATGTGTGTGCGCATGCAGATGGTGCATGTTTTTGCAATTGGGGACTCCTGTGGTTTGTGTCAGTGGGGTTTGTTGGGTGTGTTCATGGCAGGGACTTTGCGATTTTGTAGGGGCTGACTTTAGGTGGGAGGTGATGGGCCATGTATTTGCTCTCATCTAATTGTCATTTGAACTCCGCCATTGTACTTGGGGTATTAGGTGTGTATTGTGACTTTGGTATTACGCTAAGGGTCACTCACCGTCATCGGCCGATGAAGGGCTTCCCAACTCTGCATGGCCAACACCCTCCATTGACTCTATATCCATGACTGTGCTGCACGTCTCCTCCCATCGTGCAATCTTTATTGGGGATGGTGCACCTCCACCTGTGGCCAGGCCCTGGCTGCGATTCACAGAGAGGATATTGCAGACACGCAGCTACAGATCGTCACACCACTTCCTGCAGTCACGTATGGTGCGTGGTGTTGTCCCCACCGCAGAGACCTTTTGCGCCACCTCCTCACATATTGTTTTCTTGCGGATTTGAGCTGCCTGGCGTAGTCTGTGCAGAAGACTACTTGAGCGTGCTCCACCAGGGTGTCCACCAGCATGTTCAGCTCCTCTTTGCTGAAACGTGGCTTTCACTGCTGCACTGTGCCTTTCCTGGTAGCCATGGTCCTCAGCTTGCTAACACACTGCACAATTCTGTGGTCCAGGTGGTGTGTGCAGAGGATTGCAGTGGATTGTGTTTTTAAAGATGGCCGCTGGTGCTTTTCCCATTCTGGTGCGATGACTTTGCTTCCATTGCCGGTATCAGGGATGTCAGTTCTTGTGGCATCGAGGATGCCAGTGTCTGCGGCATTGATGATGCTGCTATCGGGGGTTTGGAGTGCCTTACCGGCATGCCGGTGCAGCCGTTTCCGGCATGCCGGAATGTGCGTGCATGCTGACTCGGAAACAATCCTTGATTCGGGCAGCAGTGCAACACGGACACGCTTGCACCGGCATGCCGGTAAGTTGCTTTTTTTACCGGCCAACTCGTAATGAGGCCCATTGTGTTGTAAGAATTGCATTAGACAAGTCTGTGTCTTAGATCAGCATGGATGCTGTGTTCACTATAAGATTGTGAATCATGATGCTGATACTTGGGAAGTTGGTCAAACCGTGCATCCCAAGGCCATATCGCAGTGGGTCATTAAGGTATTCACCACGCTCCATAACGGTTGGTGCGGAAGGATCTGCTCTGGAACAACTTCTCGTAATGCTGCTAGTCCCATTGGGGACCAGCAGATTCAAAGCCGGCTATTACATAAAAAAAGCGTTGCAAAATCTTGTACTTCACAATGCCACTAAAAGAGGCTGCTTCACCGGACCCACTTATTGGGGTGCCAATCCCTATCCTGAAAAGATCCTGACGCTACTGTTTGTTTATTTGTTTATTTATTTATAACGTGCACCAGACCCGAGGGTATCGGGGCGCGAGGACAAGGAAATCTTCAGCTTACATAGTTACAAAAATACAATACAAAATACAGTGTAAATTACAGTTCAATAGTCAAGACACGCAGAAAGATAATCGGCACAAGTGATACAGAGTGTGAGTTACCAAATACAGGGTCAACAAAAAGGTGACGAAACAAATGGAATACAATTGTAGCAATAAACAGTGCATTTAAACTAGCCCGGCTCCCTAAGGTAAGAGGCATTAAGGATTTGAGGGTCATACTTAAGTTAAAAATGATATGTAGTCTGGAGTTTGAGTAGGTTTGGTCCGCCTTTAGGAAGGGTGGGAGGGAGTTCCAAAGTTGGGCTGCTTTGACAGGGAAGCTGTTGCCGCCAATTGTCCTCATTTTGAAGGAAGGGACTGTCAGGCAGTTCGTGTAGGCCGCTCTAGTAGGTTGGAGCATAGGTCTTTTATTGAATCTATCTGTCAAGTAGCGAGGTGCTGCCTTGTTGAGGCACTTGAATGTTAGTGAAGCGGTTTTTAGCCTAATTTTGTCAATAGTGGAGAGACAGTTAGACTGTCTCCTAGCTGCCGAAATATGTTCTCTTTTGGTCATTCCTAATGCTAAGGCATTATTTTGAAGTATTCAAATTTTCCTGGTGCTGTGTTTGTTGGAGCCGAGGTATAGTGCATAGCAGTAGTCCAGTTTGGACAGCACAAGTGCTCTTGCCATTGTGGTACAGCTGCTTGTTGAAAGGTAGGGTTTGGCGACCTGATCGGCTTACATGTGTGGGCTGTGGATGATGCCATTGCATTCACTTATTTAGCCAATGTAAGGCTGGGATCAAGGTAAAAACCTAAGGTTTTTACCTCCTTGGCAACCTTAATCGTGTTGCTATCTATATAAAAGGAAGTATGGAGACCACCAGGGGGTACAGACGTGATGGAAGCCTGAACCACCGTCTCCCTCTCCAGGCCTGTATTCGAACACTATTTGTACCCGTGTGGGGTGAAGAAACCATCTAAAAAAGGAATAACTATCGAGAGGAACCGTATGCGCAGCCATGGACTGAACCGCTCCTGAAACCGAGCAGCAGAAATACTCGAAATCGACTCTTGCTCTCAGCCCTCAAGATCTCCATTAAAAGCACATGGGGAGAAAATGGCGTCCGCGACTTCCGTGGTGTGCCACTAAATGGAAGGGAGGATATAGGGGGATAAGAAAAACCGAAGCCCGGACACTTAACAGCTTCGTTGTGTGGAGGGGCCTCTGTGTATGAGAGGCTCGACTTGAAGGTCCCTGGCCGCGGCTGCACTGGGTAAGTGCCGCCTCCGAACACGCAACGGCCGCCTAAAGCACCAGAGGAGGAGGACCCTTAGCATCGCCAGGTCCCCTGCGAGACAAGTAAGTTGGTTGCGGGCGCTCCGCTTAGCGTTGAGGGCCTGCAGACTTGGCAGCTGCAGCCCCCCCTCCCGCGCAGTGGCTGAGAACGAACGGGGGAATTGAGCTGGGCATCTCGCCCCCCCCACCCCCTTGGAGAGACCTGACTCGCCTGTCATCCAGACCCAGTAGGTGGCCCGGTTCCACGCGCTGCAGCCAGGCAATTTAAAAGCGCCAACCACGCATTGAGCACCACGCAACTTGCTGTGAGACTCATTCAGTCCACAAGAGAGCTAAACGTGACATGCTACACAAGACAACTCAACAGTCCCCCCTCCAGGGAAGGGAGAAGCTGCCTTCTCTAATTCAGTGTGGTGCCTCAGGAACTAAAGCTTCGCCCCAGCTCCCTTGATCTGGTGGTTACTTTCCTTTTTTTTCTCCTTTCAAAAACAGTACGCCCAAGGGGGCATGTGCCACAACCACAAAGCCACACTTCCATATGGTAGACTGAATTATGATCCATTCCTGTAAAGTGAGATACAAATAAGGTCACCATTCTGCATCTCCACCCTCCGACTGAAAGAGGATCCCTGTTACTGTAAAGCAAGGTGTAGAGCCGGAGCCCATAATAGCAGCTGTATACTAGCCCTTCTAAACACTTTAAAGGAACAACAGCGGGGGGGGGGGGCAAGGAAGCTACATCACTGTCTGATCCCTGCGGCGAAGGTGAACAAGGCAGAAATTCACGTGGTGGGAAGCGGTCCCCCCGCCCCCCACGACAGACTGGGTACTGCATACAGAATATAGGTACTGCCAGCCCACTTACCACCTGTCCCCAAAACTGCAAGTGGAACTCGAAGACCTTGCCTAAATCAAAACTGGACCCGCGCACCCTAGCTGCTCTGCGGAAGTTTAGCCGCACAGACCCAGTCATGGAAGTAGAAGTCGTCCAGAGCTCCTCTGATATTCCGGGCAATGACTGCGACAGTGCAACTAAATAAGATATTCGCATTCTCCTCGGGGAAATTAGATCAATGAAAACTAGTCTTACAGAAACAGTCTCTGATCTGCAGACGAAGGTGGCAAAAGTTGAGGATCGTTGAGAGGTGGTCGAGAACAATCAGCAATCAGGAGATGTAGCCACTATGCAATATGAAGCTAGACTCATAGACTTAGAACAGAAGGAGCGGGACATGGAATCCAAACTCGATGACTTGGAAAATCGAGAACGGCGCTCAAATATCCGCATAATAGGGCTGGAGGAGGAAAAGGGGAGACTCCCTCCAACCTGGAAAGCAAGGTGAAAGCTCTAATCTTGACCCTATACGACGAAACACCACCACCTGTGCTCGAAATCAACAGAGTGCACAGGGCAGGGGGCCCGCGGAAAGGTCCTCGCTGTTAGGGAGAATTCTCTTAAAAGGCTAATTTCCCAAACCTAGTGAGTCCCCCAGCAGCTTTGCTGGATTTTTGGGGTTTGTTTTTTTTTCTCCTGCTAAGAGTGAGACTCTTTTACTCCCACTCTTAGACATGATTTGAGGTATGTCTTTGACTATTTGTTTGATTTTGGGCTATGGGGTCTTTTACTCCATAGGGTATCATCTGTTTTTTTGTGTATGTGTTACACAGCACCCTCAGTGCAGTAACACAGGGGTGTCATAGTGACCCCCAAACATAGACTCCACACCCTGGGACTGACTACTGTCTCCCAGGGCATGTAAAGTCACCATTGACTTTACTAGTCTTAAATTGTTAACAGAACCAGTACAAACCATCATATTGTGCAAGTACTGGAAGGGGTTAATTATATTGGCCCTGGGTCTGTTTTCAAGGGGGCACTGTCCAGTCCCCTCTTGTCGAGTTTCTGGCTGGTGGCAGTGGTTACCACGCAAAATATTCCACCAGAATATTCTCTATCGGATTTTCCCATTGATTTTAAACGCACCACTTTTTGGTGCAATGTTAAAGTCAGCGGCGGTTTATTTATTTAATATTAAATTCACGATTGGGTCTTTTTGCCAGAACTCTTTTCTAAAATGGCGTTCGTGTCCGTCTCTGTAACTCTGACCAAAGTCGAGCCCTTTGTTCCACTTTTTGGCAGGCTTCTCCACAGAAGCCCTCCAAATGGTGCCACTCTGTCTGGGTTCCACAGGATGGGTGGAGAGGGGAATTGGCACCCTGGACTGCGTTGCCTAGGCAACTCAAGTTGCACTCTATTCTGATTGGCCCAGTGGTGAGCCGCCCGGCTCACCACTTATAGCATGTTTGAGTGACAGCTAGGCTGTTGAGGGGTTTTTTCTGCATAAAAGCAGGGCCTTTGGGACTGGAACTTCAGAAGTCGCTACAGGACCTAAGAATCCGAAGAGGGAAGAAGCTGAGCCATCTGCAACAACGACACCACCGGTGGAGCCCTGCTGCAATGAACTCACCACTTTTCCAACGACAAGAGAAGATCTTCTGCTGGACGAGTCTTCTTCCTCTGAGCTGGTGGGACCAACCAGTTCACCCTTTTTCGCCTTCCAAAGACGTCTCTTGGTCGAATCGCCCGTGCCAAGCACCCCGGCGGTCGGATGGCCAAGCTTCACCACTTTGAGGAACGCACCTTTTATCGACGAACTCCGCGGCTGGTTTTATCCCTGTACAGTGCAACGACTCCACGTTTCCTCCTCGACGAGATCCTCTCTTCCCCTGGTCGAAACAACGAACTGCAACCACAGCCAGGAACAACTGCCACCGCTGGAGCTTCCTCTCTCTTTAAGGTACTGTGTCCTGCCTGGCCTCCCTTTCTTCGGTTTGCCCAAGGTGACCCTTAAATCCTTGGCTTTTCAACTGGGTTGGCCCCAGAACTTCTAACTTTACCTTCTTGAATCGCCCCAACTTCTTTTGAACATTCTGCAAAGACTTTTAGTGCATTTTAAACCGTGTGATCCTGGGCACATTTCGCTTTGCTCCATTTAAAGTGGGCCTGGCCTATGAACTTTGGCTGTACAGTATATACTGCCTTTATTCTCTTGCTGAGAACTCCTAAAAGTGTTGGGACTTGTTTTATTTCTATGCTCTGCCTTTTTCTCTCCCTTTAACTGAACTATTGGAGTGCCATCAGGTTATGCGCTCACATCTGTTTAACAAATCGTGGTGTTTTAACTCTGACTTGTCTGATAGTTATCAAGGGAGGTGTGTATACTTTACCTGACTGTGTTTTAACTTGCTTTTGATTTAGAGTGCTAGTATATTGCCTAAAGTGTGTTTTAAATAAATAATTATATACTTTTTATACAAAGCTCTGGTCAGTGTTTGTTTGCTCTACTGTGTTTTAGCCCTACTGTGTATACGCTATATACTGCCCTACTCTTCTTGAGAGAAGTCTGACTGCTCAGCCACAGCTACCAGGTAAATCTGGGTGGTACAGACTGCTACCAATTGGGTTTACTGCTTACTCCTGTAGTCGTAATCTTTTTGCACTGTTCCCAAAGGGAACTGCACAGGATTCTGCCTAACACTCACTCAGTACTCGTCAAGTGCCACTACTATGCCCAGAGACAGGACATTCTGCAGAGAGCGAGAGTTAGACAAAATAGAATTTCAGGGCTCACAAATTCGACTCTATCAAGATCTATCAGCAATGACTTTAGCAAAAAGAAGAGGTTGTCCCCCTTAACAAGTTGGCTACAAGAGAAGGAAATACGCTATCTACGGGGTCATCCCTTCTCTCTTACATTTGAGTACAACTGAGAAGAATTCAGGATTACCTCTGTGGAAGAAGCTGAGCGGGCCCATCGCTACCTCCAAAGCCCAGCAGAAAGTTCGGATACAGACAGTAGGAGAAAACCCTCAGGCCCCCACAGAGAGTCAACTAACAAACCGCCGAGAATGGGGCGATCTCAGCAGAAATGGAAATACAAACGTTTGAATACTCCCTAAGGAACTTATACGGCATACTCATACCGAGAGTATCCGTTAAGATTTGCTTACGCCAGAACCACACTAGGCGTAAAAACTCCTAATGAAGGTCCAATAGAATTTTATATTAGCTGCAGAAAGTTATACATGTTTGTAAACACAATGTTCCTTATTCATGTGAAGATGGTTTCTTTTCTTCCTAGCACTAACGTTAGATTACAGGTCAAGGCCCGGAGAGTGGTCCACCCACAGTGGCCCTTCTTGCTTAAGGGCGCCTCGTTCTTTTTATTTTTTTGTTTTTTCTCTTTTACTCTCCCATAAGGGAATGCTCTTGTTATCTTCTCGCTCAGAGGGAAGGGTATGGGGGATGGGGGAAGGGGGAACTGCTCGTATGTTCAAGACAACAGGATTAAATCACAACAAAACTCTGTGCACGCATCCCTCAGCATTGCGACTGATCTACCACCTCGCCGTAAGGGGGAGGGGTAAAATGTGTGACTGTCAAGGCAAGGGGGCACTAATGATAACTTCATACAAGGGGCATGGCCCGCCCTGAAAGCATAGTCTTTGCATCCCTTAACGTGAAATGCTTAAACTCCCCTCAGAAAAGGTCAATGTTGGCGCGACAGTTCAATCAATCGAAACTCGGATGTTCTCTTTGTACAGGAATCAAAATACACCCGTGGCTCAGAAAGGAAAATTCTGGGGAAAGGGATCGGTGAAGCGATTTGGGCATCAGGCCCCCAAAAGAAAGGTGGTGTGGGCATACTGCTGAGGAAATCTTTGGGACTCCAGATAGAACATGTATATAAGGATATACAGGGGAGGTATGTAGCACTCAAGGGAAAATTAAGAACCCGTCTCATTACACTCTGCTCAGCCAATGCTCCCAAGCAGGGACAATCCAACTTCCTTTGAACCCTTGTTTGATTTTTTAGAAAACTGGAGAGCGGGCCCCTGTCATGATTCCTGCCCCTCATGTCCCCAGCCCTCCAAGATGTCAGGCTGGAGCCAGGCCATGATCACCTATATGGCCCTCAAGGGCCTCTCCATCCCTCCAAAGACCCACTTGGAGTCAGACTTGGCGCTTGTGGCACCAGACTCACTCACTCCCATAGGATAACATTGGGGATTGGACTTGTATTGATGGGGACAAGATGGATGCCCCCACATATTACGGTCCCCAGAACCGCATGTGCGATCTAGTCTTTTGGGTGTGGTTCAGCCCAGAGGCACCTGGGATACCCAGAGACTATTTAAGCCACACCCAGGCTGAGAAACATGCTTTGCGTTTTCTGCACTTGCAGCGTGACACTCACTGTGTTCGGATCGGTCTCCAGTAGGCCTGCATCTTTCTTCTGCGCTCAGCTCCTGCAAGAACAAGAACACCGTTAGGAACAGCCTTACCTTGTGGCGCTTCTGCCCATCAGTCATCGCTCCTTCTGTTCTGCGGGCATCTTCGTCGGTGTCATTCCCATCCCGGCACGCTGTTTCCTAAGGAAAAGGAAAAAAGAACAGAAAAAAGGCATCAGTAAGCATTCTGCAAATCTTCGCTTATTTTTAAATACTGTACGATCTTCAAACGCTTACCTGAATCCCAGCCACTCTGGGGGAACTCTGTCATCTGGATGAGGGAAAAGACACTCCAGGTTAGTGTGGAAACATCTAGAGGCGCTGCATACCGCGCTTACCCACCGCATTTGTTATTTTGTCATCAGTTCAATGCAAATACGAAAGGGGTGCATCCTGCTTCGCGTTCACTCACCTTCAGCGCTGCTCATCTCAGCAGCATGCCGCCATCCCCGGACGCCAGCCATCATCTATGGAAGGAAAGGAACGAAGTTGGAGAACTGTTCAAAAGACTCATTATACTTACCTGTCGGACTCTTGCCAGTGAAGTAACTAGGCAGCAACGAGCCCGCATCAATCAACGCGCCCCTGCGCTGAAGGCAGGACAAAGAGCACACTATCCAAGAAAACAAGGTGAGCTGTGGATCAAAGGGAAGGGTTGGACCCCGGGGAAGAAGGGGTTCAAGCACACAGAGACAATAGGGAGTTAAACTCTACCAATCCTGTGTTTCAGGCCCAGTCTCCAGTCGAACAGCCTCCAGGGAAGGGTTCGAGGTCGTAAGAGGTCAGAACAGGCTAAGATACATCCCCGTGGATACCAGGTGAGCATTACAGCACTCTGGTTTGTGGCAGAGATTTTAATGTCGTAGCGGACTGGGAAAAAGACTGGCACATGCTGCAACAGAGCTCTCTGCCCCCGAGCAATCTCCAAGGAGATAGATTTCTTAGCCGATTAAAGGAACACCACCTAATAGACACCTGGCATACAACACACCCTGAGGGAAAAATCCTACACCTTTTTTTTGCCCCCACATCATACTTTCTCCAGGATTGATAACCTCTTGTTGGGAGCAGAAAGTGAAAGCGACATCCTGGGCACGGCCATCCAAGTGGTAGCTTGGTCGGACCATGAGTTGTGCACCCTAGATTTAGACATGGGGCCCCCTTCCCACACCCGATCGTAGGTGGCGGTGTACCGACTTTTTGTGCAGAGAACCACTATTCAAGGAAACCTTGTCTGAAGCCATCACAGAGTTTTTTGAGACAAATGACAGAGATGGTATGCCTCTTCATACGATCTGGGAGGTGGGGAAGGCCACAATAAGAGGGCTCTTAATATGAGACTCAGAATGCTGAGAGAGAAGGAGCTGAGGAAAGATATCGCCCAGTTAGAGCGAACCATACGTAAACACCCCACCGGGTCGGAAGAGGAGGTTACGAAAGTTTGAAAAATGAGGGAAGAATGAAGAGATATATGGAACGGCAAAGCCCTCATGCAGCTCAGATACATTAAGCAAAAATATTTTGAAAAGGGAGATCAGGCCCACACAGTGTTAGTTAATAGACTCCAAAAGCAAAGGGCAGACAGAGCGTTTTTCAAAATTAACGGTGAATCAGGCTCTTCCCTCACAGGTCCACAGGACATTGTCGACCGCTTCTCAAGATACTATGCAAAGTTGTACACAGCAGAAGATAGTAACCCCACATCGACCATTGAAGAATATCTGGCTACCCTCCCACGCCCACCAATACCCTTTGACCACCTGGCCATACTGAACGGCCCCATTACCGAATTAGAAGTGCAGGGAGCCATTACTGCCCTGAAGGCGGGTTCAGTACCAGGGCAAGACGGAGATACTCCAGCTTTCTACAAAATAAACTCCAATATACTTTCCCCCTTCTTAACTAAATTATTCAACTCAATTCTGGAATCTGGACATGCCCCCAAGTCCTTTACGGAATCCATAATCATAGTAATACCCAAGGAAGGTAAAGACTCTTCGGAGTGTTCCTCATACCGCCCAATTTCCCTAATAAATGTGGACGCCAAAATCTATTCAAGCATTCTGTCATTGCGTCTTGCGCTGGTCCTCCCCCAGCAGGTCCACACGGATCTAGTGGGATATGTCAGAGGAAGGCGAGGGTGTGGATAACATTAGAAAAACCCTCGACCTCATGGCTACACTGCGAGAAGCGGGGAATGACCCACTTCTGCTTTCTGTAGACACAGAAAAGGCATTTGACCGCATAGAATGGCCTTTTTTGAATGCGGTGTTGAAATGGGTGGGACTAGGAGCCACATGGGTACAAGGAGCAAAGGCCCTATATAAGTCGGCCCAGGCCAAAGTTTCAATAAATGGAGTTTCCTCCAGTCCCTTCAACCTTACGCGAGGCACGAGGCAGGGTTGCCCACTTTCTACCCTCATTTATGCACTAGTCGTAGAGCCCTTCGCCCAAGCCATCAGGTCTAATCCAATGATTAAAGGTATTCCTCGAAGGGGAAAGGAATATAAGTTAGCCATGTTTGCTGATGACATCTTGTTGTATCTCACCCAACCAGTAGAATATGTCCACATATTTTTACAAGTCTTAGCACACTATGTTATGGCGCCCTATCAGGTTTTCGGGCCAACCTGCAAAAAAACAATAGCTGTCCCTCTAAAAAAGAACGATGAACTACTGACACTTTTACATACGCATTGGAATTTCTGGGTACAAACGGCCTTGGTGAGGTACTTGGGGTAAACATTACAGTCTCCCTCTCGGCCCTCTTTGAGGTCAACTACACGCCCCTATGGAATACCATCCAGAAAGACATCAAGAGATGGTGCACACTGCCCATGTCATGGACTGCGCGGTTCACCGCCATAAAAATGAATATATTACCAAGATTTTTGTTTTTGTTTCAATCCCTCCTAATTATCTTTCCAGAATGCTTTTTAGCAGAAGTAAAACGCACCCTACTAAGATTCCTATGGGCCGACAAAAGACAGAGGATACCATATTCCACATTAATACTACCTAAAGAAGGGGGGGGGGTGGGATATCCAGATCTAGAAGAGTACTATAAAGAATGCCAACTCCCCATACTTCCGGACCACTTGTGGGAAAACCCTGAAAAACAGTGGGTGGCAATAGAAAACAATATATTTGCTCCAGTTTCGTTAGGAGAATGGTTATGGGTCCCACAAGCTGTAATGACGCAACGCATAAAAGAACACCCCATCCTCGAAGTCTTGTGGTCCCTCTGGCGTTCGACCCAGGCCATGCGGGGCATAACAACCTGGCCGTCCCCCCTTCGCTGTATCTGGTCCCACCCCCTCCTTGATTTAATACAGGGAGTGCAGCGGTTCCAGCACTGGTATGAAGCTGGGCTAACTCGAGCGGGACAACTTTGGAAAAAAGGCTCATTTATTACCGTGAAGAATTTAGAGGCGATCTACAAGGTGTAGAAGTGCCCCCCCATGCTCTTTCTCCAGTTGAGAAGCGCCCTAAACGACACCAGGTGGGGAGACTCCCTAAAGCGCACCCTGACACCATTCGAGCAAATATTAAGTACTCCTCAAACAACGAAAGGTTTCATAGCACGAATATATACAACTTTAATTAATAGGGGTCACCTCCAGCGCCCGCCATCAGAGGTTAAATGGGAAACGGAGATGTCAACAACATCCCAACCAGAGATATGGGGAGCTATATACAAGGCAGTGTGGGGCTCTTCAATCTCCATGCAATATAAAATGCACAATGTAAGGTTGTTGATGAGATGGCACTACACCCCCTCACGCCTATCCAAAATGTTCCCAGGCACATCCCCTTATTGCTGGAGAGGCTGTGGAGAATATTGTGATTACTGGCATCAATGGTGGAAATGTAATAGGGTACAAATGTACTGGAAGGAAGTTCTGGGGTGGATCCAGGCCATTGATGGTATTACCAGGGAGCTATCACCAACATTGCTTCTGTTCGGAGTTGAACCAGATGGGAGGACACATACGAATCACTAACACACATGCCACAAAATCTGTTATTAGCAGCTAGAGTGTGTCTCACCATCAAGTGGAAAGCGTCTGCTCTCCCCTCAAAAAGAGAGTGGTTGATTAAAGCACATTCCAAATATGAAATGGAAAACCTTACGGCTGCTGAGAGATCTAGAGGAAGTAGTAAAGAAGATTTGCCTTTGTCTCTCAGCTCATCGACCTGGGCCTTAAGGTCAATAAGCGAGGTTTCAGTACCATGCTGTGGTCTGAAGCCTGATGGCCGGGTGCCAAGAAGTTGGTTCTGCTCTAAGAATTTCTGAATTTGTAGGTAAGCCACCCTGTCTAGTATCTTTAGGAGGCATGGCACTGTTGTGATAGGCCTATAATTTGTGAGTATCGAAGGGTCCAGCGATTGTTTCTTAAGGAGAGGGAGAACCCAGGATTCCTTGAGATTATTTGGGATAAGGTGCTCTGCTAATGCATCCTCCCTCACTGACCTGATGGCTTTCAGACTTTTTAATGCTTACTAACTCAGATAACTCTCACACTCTATCCTACACTTCAGGAATGACCTGAGGAAACTAGCCTTCAAAGAACATCTTGCAAATCACTGATGGCTCCACTCAATCCTATGTCGCTCCCTTTGGAGCTCTCCCCCTTTTCCTGCTGCACTAACACATCCCAGCTCCTCTGCACCGTTTCTGTGTAACCCCATGGGTGTGTGCTTGATGTTGTGTGGAGACACTTACACCCTGATGCAAGGGAGTACTCGTTCCACTCTGGAGTGCATGCCTCCCTATCGAGGCATGACTACTTCTTTCTACCGGCAATCGAATTACACCTAGCAAATGAGGCACAGCTACTACCCAGAGGCATCTCAGACCATTCCCCTCTCATGCCAGAACTTACCACCAATAGCCCCCCCCCCCCACCCATCTGGCGGCTAAACAATTATTACTTGGGTTTCCCTGAATTAGTGGAGCATGTCCAGAAAGCTACGGAATCGTATTTTGAACTAAATGCAGCCTCAGTGGAAAGCCTGACAGTGCTGTGGGAGGCATATAAACCGGTACTAAGAGGGGAACTCATCTCTTGGATCACAGCCCACAGGAGAAAACAGATAAAATCTCTCAGGGAAGCCGAAACGCAAGTACAAAGAGCGGAGGCAACCCACTTATCCCTAAACCAACCAGAGTCAAACCGCGTATTACAGCTGGCACAAAAACAGCTACAGAATATTGCCCTAGATAGCGCCAAACAGGCACACACAACAATACAAGCCATAGTGTATGAAACCTGAGACAAAGCGGGCAAAATGCTGCCATGGTTGGAGAGGAGGGATGAGGGTCTCAGACATGTTAAGGCAATCGGAATACAAGACGACGCACCAATAACAGCAGATTGGGACACAGCGGAAGAATTCGCAACTTATTATGCTGAACTCTATAAAACACCAACCTCCCCCATCAACACTTCAATCCTAACAGAAATCACCCTCCCCACCCTTAAACCCGACCAGATATCTCTGTTAGAAAAAGATATCACAGAAGATGAACTAACCACAGCCATAGCGGACCTCCAATCCGGGAAAACCCCGGGATCCAATGGCCTCCCAGTAGAAGTGCGGAAAAAAATAGGCCCAAATGTGATAACGCCACACCTATTCAGGATGTACGAAGCCTCACACAGGGAGGGATGTCTCCAGCAGGATCTTTGGAAAGCCACTTGTAGCATTTAAGGTTCTTAAATATATGTAGGGACCAGACTGAAGGCAGATATATATATAAAAGAAGTTAGCTTTATTGAGTTACAGGGAAGTTATGGAGGACAAGGTAGAAACATCTTTATCGATCTCTCTCCCATCCTGTGTCTCCCAACTGTCTCCACTGGAACCTTGATGTAGAGTAGGTTCCAGTCACCAGGCAACATTCCAATGCTTGCATCTGTGCACCAATGCAAGCAACATACTACACATCCCCTTTCTTTATAACAGACACACATACCAACAACAAGCACTGAACAGGAACTCACATCATACCACCTAAACAAACATTCATCACCCTCACAATTACTAACCACTTCCTCAACCCTCTCAGCGTACATCTACATTTGCGTAACTAATGTTCCCCAACCATCATAAATATCACAAACCAACCATATATCCAGAACTGCCACCACTGGATCTCATAACTGCCACTTATGAGCCCAAACCACATACTAACCACATTCCATCACCTTCACGGCTCATACAGCATGACTTACACACCTTCCACTCCGCCTGCCGCACAGAGTCTCGGGTCTGCCACACCCGCAGCAGTAACGCGCAATTTCACGCAACCAACCAAATACACAAACTAACATTCTATAACCTTAGCAATATACCAACATACCATACAACAACACCTCTCATTCTCACAACAAAGAACCTGCAGGTTGCACTCACACTATCATACTCAACTTGCCCCAAGAAACATATAAAAGTAGGAAAATAAGGAAAAGACACAAACTAAACAAAGATCACACAAAAACAGCGTAACTGCATAGGCACAGTACGTGGAAAGAACACTAGAATAGGAAGTTGACCATACAACCCATCTAGTGTACAGATCTTGCAGACACAAATACATCCGGAAAATATATGCGCAAAAAATTCATAAAATTTCATTTCACTTTCAAAAGTATGGATCCATTTCATTTTATCACCAGACACACCACATGCACTGGACACTTACAATATTGCCACTTGTATGGCTCATAGCTATTGCCCATACATCTTAACAGAATTCATCCGACACTCACTTGACTTCTTATTCAATTCACAGAAACTCAAAATCCACTCATACTGATACATAAACAAGCATCACTTATGCTATTAACAACACTATGACACTCAACACTCTTAAACAGGAGGCGCGACCTCTCTTACTACATTTGCATATGCATTTCACTAATACATCTCATATATTCATATTCACACACAAATAAACTGTGCCATACTCATTCACTTCATTTACACAGTACTTACATCAATACATATTGTTCCACATTTCACAATATCTATGAATGTGCTTCACCCAACTTTTTTTTACATGTGCACCTAAAACCTTAAATATACTTCTAGCGTAATGCAATTAATTTCATATCCTACATATCACATCTCATGTAAATTTCACGTATTACTATTAAAACAAAATTCTCAATCAGTCTATAAATATATATGTCCATAAATATATAAATAAGTCCACCGACATATCCTGAAAATCCTCAAATTAGTTAAATCTACTTATTCAATGACCTAAAGCATTTCATTCCATGAATAAATATATATCAGTCCATAAATATATAAATAAGTCCACCGACATATCCTGAAAATCCTCAAATTGGTTACATCTACTTATTCAATGATCTAAGGCATTTCATTTCATGAAAACTACTTCCATAGATATCACACATCCATTCACATCCCACACATGCACCTTCCCAGCCAGGTACAGAGTTCAAATATACTCGCACAACATACGACATAATATATATATAATGCTTTACATATTTTTCATTAGCACTAAAACAGCCAAGTAAAAAAATAATTTCCTTATGGCGGCAACATCTTTAACACAGTCCTTGAATTATACGTAGCCTTCTCTTAATGTAGATTGCAGGGAAAAGTAATAAAACTGGTAGTGCTCCTCCACTCCATCAGATATTGAACGGTGCAACAAACCAACTTTATAATTTCCTCTATTTGAGGAAACATATCCCAACAAGTACACCCACTGTGGGATTATTATTAGTTGCCTACAGTGTCACCAAGAGAACAAAACAAAAAAAAAAAAAAATCTGTACCTCAAGTCCATATACTGCACAACATATTAAAAACAAACACTTCCATTACGGCGCTTCTGCCGTCCTCAGTCCTTCCAAGTGTGGCTGAACTTTGCCCTTGTATTTGCCTCCAATTTCACACGGAAGACAGCGCGCACTGCACCCTTCCTCTTCTTTATAGCTCTTGTTCCGAGCATACTGCGCTCCGCACAGCAGTAGAACTGCTAGTCCAGACAGCATGCCTGGGAAAATTCATGCAGGTTTCACAACATCATTTTTTTAATGACCGCGCATCCCTTCACTGATGACAATGCTTCCTGTTTGCACAAGGAAAGGAAACGTTGCCCCTAGCGTGCACGTCATCACGTTCCTCACGCTCCACCGGCCTTTCCTTTAACATAATTATTGTAACGCCCACCTGGTTCCCACGGGGGCGCTGATCTAGTCTGTATTACTGCAGCCTCTTCTAGCGTGATGCGCAGGACCCGGAACACCGATTGGACAGGACCTCCAAATCGTGCTTCCTTGGCCCGTAGGAATATCCTTCTTATGGTTTGGAAGGTTGCTTCTGGTGCAGGGGCGCGCGTTCGTCCAGTTACTTCACTGGTTTTCAGAATGGCGCTGGCAAAATCCACTTGACTTTCCTGAGCGATGCGCCGTAAGTATGAAAGTTCAAAGTTCAAGTGAGGCCCCCTTTATGCTGTCTTTCTCACCTGTGATCTGTCCTTTATTTCAGGTGCAGAATGAAGGCGATGCGTCGAGGGGTTAACCTGCCGAGGTGAGTAGTAATGAGGGCGATCCCTCTAGATGTCCTTATCATTCCTCTGAAATGTCTCTAGTCCTTTCCCCAAAGGGGCCGGGGTACGGTACCTGCTAACAGGGCGGCACCGACCCGAAATGTGGAAGAAAAGTCGGTAAGTATTATGGCTGTTAATCAGGCTTTCCTTCTGTGTGTCCTTCTGCTCACCTTTTGTTTCTTCCTTTCTCCCCTAGGTGCAGAGATGTGGCGTCCGATGCTGACAGCCGCGATGGAGCCGGGAGATGTCTCGAGGACAGGACAGGTGAGTGAAGCGTGGCGCTGCAGCGAGCAACGCGATGCTTTTAAATTGAAGTCTTCCTTCAGGGATGCTGGCGAGAAGATTCCGGATGCAGGTAAGAAGCTTGAAATAAATCTTGGTTTTCACCTTTCTCTTCTCTTCTCTTCCTTGCAGGTCTTCCAGGTTCAAGCTGGGCGTGGCTGTAGTCCAGGAGCAGGAGCAGACACGGTGAGCGTTAAGCTGCAGGAAGCAGAACAACACGAAGCATGAGCTGCTGTCTGGGCGTGGCTTAAATAGCCTCCAAAGAAGTCCCAGGTATGTATCCTTCCCAACTAGGTATGTATCCTTCCCTGGCTACGCCCGAGTGAAAAAATAGTCCCTATGAAAAAATAGTCCCTTTCAGGTCTCAGGGAGGCCTGAAGCGTGCAGCATGGTCTGCATCAGGTAAGTGCACAAAACACCTCCCTTTATGAGCCTGGCGCCTATGGCGCCAGGACTGATGTCCAACATGAGCCTGGCGCCAAAGGCGCCAGGACTGAGTCCAAATAGTCCCTATAAGGGGCCGCTGGGCTTTTACCCGAGGGCATGATGCCTGCTTCCGGGGGTGCTGGGCCTGGCCTGATGCTCCGGGGGTAGGCATCATGACAATTATCTCTACGCCCAGAGAAAAGGAATAACACTTTCCGAACGCTCCAAGGAAAGCGTTCACAGGTCCACCGATACCCTGTGCATTCCAACTACGTCACCATTTACTCTGGAGCTAACGGTCTGAACAGAGCCGGGCATGGAACCATTTCCAACGGTCACAGGAGCAGTTCAAACTCATAGCCTCATATTTCCTTGTCATGGGCAATGCACACATCATCACCAGAGGCACTTTTGTTCTTTGTAGACACACAACCTGCCTGGCAACATCACCAGTTCACTTCAGCGAATCATTGCTTCACGTTGCTTCAGAGAGCTCTTCTCATCACATTTTACAGCCCAATTACAATACTTTAAAAAGAGTAATTTCTTTCCTCCTCTTTAAAAAGAAATATTACCGGTTGATCTTCAATGATTTACATGTATCCGGTCTATTCAGTCTCTCCAGTTCACAGTACTTGAAAATAGACAGCCATTATGACCACTGCCTCGCCAAATGAATTGCACTCGCAATGCCCACTCTTCTGCATTTCCACTTTAGGCAGAGAGCTTTACATAGCCACTTCTCACAGTCATAACACAGTACCTCTATTTTGATGAAAAGGGCAGGCATCTCAGCTCACTTCTCTGGCTGCCTGCAAGGGAGAATGTGTCTTCCCATCCCCAACAGGACTTATGCCACATCGAATTCAGGGCATGTTTTCCACAGCTGGCCTCACCAGCTTCATTTCTATGGGCATTTTTCATCATTTCTGCTTCACCACTGGGCGCCATCACACCACTGGACTGCCAACTGCCATCACTGGTCCTCTTCTAAAAACATCCTCGTCGCCATTGTAGCATTTAGGGTTCTTAAATATATGTAGGGACCAGACTGGAGGCAGATATATATTTATATATATATATAAAAGAAGTTATCTTTATTGGGTTACAGGCAAGTTATGGAAAGAGGGTAGGAGCACAAGGTAGAAACATCTTTATCCATCTCTCTCCCATCCTGTGTGTGTCCCAACTGTCTCCACTGGAACCTTGATGTAGAGTAGATTACAGTCACCAGACAACATTCCAATGCTTGCATCTGTGCACCAATACAAGCAACATGCTACACCACTATAGTAGCATTGCCCAAAGCAAACAAACCTCCAGACAGATGTAGTTCTTACAGACCTATCTCGCTCATTAATACCGAAACCAAAATCCTAGCAAAAACACTAGCTAACCGACTACAGATCATACCCTCCTTGATCCACCCAGATCAATGTGGATTCATGCCGCAAAGATCCACACGTATGAATATACACAGGTTACACACAGCATTGGAGAAAGTAACCACTATTCAGGGCCCATTAGCTTTACTGGTAGTGGATTTTGAAAAAGCATTTGATTCAGTCAACTGGGAAGCAATCTGGGAAATAATGGAGAGAATGGGATTCAGGACGCAGTTCATAAGCTGGGTCAAACTACTGTATAAATCACTGGTAGCAGTAACAAAAGTTAACGGCTATGTATCTAACCCCTTTGAATTAGGAAAAGGGACAAGACAGGGATGCCCCCTATCAGCTATGATCTTCGCGATAGCGATCAAACCCCTTGTGATAATGTTAAGAGATACAGGGACATGGAACGGCTTCCGCTGGTCGGAAAACTGGGAAGACAAAGTGTCCCTATACGCAGACAACCTGCTTATATACTTAAAAGACCCAGTAAGATCCTGCCCCATAGTAACTACTGTGCTGGAGAGATACGGCTCGTTTGGCAGCCTACGCGTTAACTGGATCAAATCCATACTGTTCCCATTAGGACAGGAAGAAGAAACAATACCATCCCACTGCCCCTACCAAGTAGAGAGGGAACAATTCAAATACCTGGATATACAAATCACAAACAAGTTGAAAGACTACATTCCTAAGAACTTACACCCGGTAATGACAAAATTTGCGGAAGATGTCCGACACTGGCCAACCCTTCCATTACCACTATTAGGCAGAGCGGCCCTCTTCAAAATGATGGCCCTTCCCCGTTTCCTATATATATTACAAAATGCCCCATTACATGTCCATCCAAACGAATTTAGGAAAATAGATAAAACACTTCGGAAGCTGCTATGGAATGACGGCCACCCACGCATGGCGCCCGCTACTCTCCGGAGGTCCATATGGGAGGGTGGAATTGGGCTCCCCCGACTGCAGACGGACTACTGGGCCCGCCAAATGGCAGCCGTGAATGATAAACTGCATGGAGATCAGTGGTGAGGACCAATGCCATTAAGCCAGCGGTGCGGGCTGCTCTCCAAAAAGACACCACTACGTGGTGTGGATATTCAATGTTGCTTAGTCCAAAATAATAACTCTTCAAATGCAATGTTTACACTCTGTGCGAAGTTTTAAGTTTTTATTCATGTTGTTAATACTTGGCAGCTGTCTTGTTTATCAAAGCAGATGCAAAAAGAGCTCATTAAGGCCTATTCATTTTGGAGTTAAAGTCCTTCGTCCGGGCCAGCTCTTTGGTATATTCTTAAGGTCCGAACATCTAGAATGTATGGATCTGTAACCCACAATTCAACATATATACGTTATGTATTAGCCGCAGCAGTAGTGTATAAACGTGGTACCATGTAAGCATATCCCATAAACAAAAATGAATATTCTCAACGGATATGTTCAACATTCAAATAAAGTCAAACATTAACAAATTAAAGGTGGAGTTACATTCGGATATGCAGGGTAAGCATAATCATGATTAATAAGTATACCGCATTATAGCACAGCCCCAGAACAATGGTAAAGTGTATGCCAATTAATAACAGTCGCATTTCGTAAATAAAATGAAATAAAGAGTGAGTCCAAGCATTTGCAAAAATGTACAATTAATACATACGTGTCGAACCGTGTGCAGAAGACTAAATGTATCCATTATGGATAAAACCGAGAATGAAGAGAAGAGAAAAAATAATAAACAAAAGGGACCAGATTAGCTGAGTATAATGGTTACGTTAAGTGTAATTGTTCATAAATATTGTAATGATGTACTAACCTGAAAATGCGATCGGTGCTGCAACGTTAAAGACGCTATTAAGCCGCCGAAAATATGTAACTGTGCAAGTTACTAGCCGTATGTAAGTGCTATAAGAAATATATGCATACAGATTACTGTGATGTTACAAACAAGTATACGGATCCTTAATCTGGCAGATAGATTTGATGAAACTGGTGGAGTAGCTTACCTAGCAACCGCTTGTGATGAGACCTCGAAGGATGCCGCAAGGGCGCGCGCTTCGAGTGACTCATCATAAAGGTTGCTGTTGTTACGTTGCCTTAGAGACAACTCATGCCGTGTGAGAAGGAAGCAACCATGTTGTGGTATCTAACAAGGTCCGTTAATGCATTTGTGCCCATGGCGGTGCATATTTGTCTGGCTCATATCTAAGGTGCACACCGGAGTAAAAGGATCGGTATGAACCCAAATAATATAGTAAATATATTCACAAGTATTTGTTGGAAAAATGTAAAATAAAGTATACTCGTGATGTCCTCCTTACAATGCTGATAATGTTAAGGTTTAATTGTGTAAATTCTATCGTTCGAATCTGGATACTCTAGCTCGAGATTAGAACGAGTAAAATAGCTGGTTCTGTGGGCTACATGGAGATACCTCTGCGCCATATAACAGACCACCAGAGACGGACACTCCCGAAAAACCCATCATGAAATACCTCTATAAGAGAAAAACCTGAATGACCATTCTCACCATGCAATTACACACAACCCAGATCTGGGCAGACATACATAAATTTGTGGGATGGGAAAATAAGCTATCCCAAGCACAGCCATTATGGAACAACAAGAACCTCCCGGAAGTGTACACGCTTCCCAAATGGCCGAACTGGTCACGGCATGGGACGCTGACGTTAGGTGATGTCGTGAAAGAAGGCAACATAATTCCATTTACGGAACTGGCAATCCGCTTCAACCTCCCGCAAACCGAACAATACCACAACACCCAGCTGCATCACGCACTACAGGTCAGCCTCCCCGATATGAATTCCCTGCCGGAATACACCTCAATAGAATGAAACCTACTCCCAGAACGAATCACCCATAAAGTAACATCGGTTTTGTACAGTGCGATAACCTCCTTCGGCATAACACAACTGTCAGGGCTACAAGCCAAATGGGAAACTGACGTGGGTACTATACTTCTGGAGGTATGGGTCTCTGCACTGATGTTTCCCAGGGAAGTGGCTATATCGTCAAGACTTAGGCTGATTCAACTAAAGATACTGCATAGGGTATATTACCCCAGGGTAGCTGTCCATAAATGGGGAAAGATAAACGATCCAGCCTGCCTGTGGTGCAGAACTGAAGAGGGTACTTTCTTCAATATCCTGTGGGATTGCGCCCACATTCAACAGTCATGGGCAAATCTATTCCTAGAGACCCCAACCTACTACTGCTGGGAATGGAGGATGAAATTTAGCTGTCAAGATATGAAAAGCTGTTTCTGTTCACCACCACCGCACTAATTAAAAGGAACATTGAACAAAAATGGGGGTCGGAAGTGACACCGAGTTATGATCAATGGGTGACAGATGTCGACATTTGCGTTGCAATGGAGAGCAGGGTGTATACGGCCAGAGGATGCCCGGCAAAGGCGCAAAAAGTATGGCAAAGATGTAAAGACGCCCACTGAAATACAACTCGGAATAGTTGATTGAAGGGACATGTTGGGGCACATCTTGGTGTGTCTTGTGTGCTCATAACAGGGGAATATGGGGTATGCTTTTTTTGTAACATGTAAGACTCATTCTGAACTATTTGCATGTACTGGGGGGAAACAGACAATGACCTTTTCATTAGTAGTGTGCTTGTATTTGTTTATTTGTCTTAAAAAAATCAATAAAATGTGTTATAAAAAAAAATTTGACTGGGACATACAGTCTTTGAAAAATGGAATTTGATTATGTGTCTCGCATTATAAATTCAAATGTAGTTGCAACTTATTGTAAAGGAGAAAAAAGATTTAGAACTTGACTATTTGACACGGTCATTCAATTAAAAAAAAAACCTGCTTATTGGATCTAGATATCCACCATGTATAAGAAGATGTGTTAAGTTTAGTACCTGGACTATAATGTTGTGAACCATTGTTTTCTTTTTTCTTAAGAGTCAGTTTTTGGCCATATGAAGAAGAAGAAAGCATCCTCGAAACGCGTCGCTGATTTAATTGGACTCCGTCTTCTCTTAAATTTTGATGTTTACTATTGATGCTACATTGTTTCTTCTTATGTAAACAATTTTTTTAAGTTTGAATCACATTTTCGAGGGGATTGGGTCCTCCGACGTATTCCATATCTATGACGGTAATCACCACAGCTGTGCTGCTTCAGAAAATTTTCAGCATCCTGCGTCAATAACGTAGATACGCTGTCCTCGAACGCCTCTGTCGAGCCAACGTCACCGGATGTTATAAGTAGGACGCACGACGCCCATAGCCTCAGTTCAATTTTTTCCGCGAACGTGTTCGATTCAGAGATCTCGGCGCGCCTCCGTTCTACTGAATCCTGTTCTTTCGGTTCTTCGAACCTGTTCGTTTGTGTATTGAAATGATGTCTTCGGCTTCTTCCACCCCGCGGTCGGGTTTTAAGAAGTGTCGGTTGTGCGGGTCCAAGATGTCGTTAACGGACACGCACAGGGTCGGACTGTGACAAGAAATAGGCCCAGTCACCCAAAAAAAAGTGGCCCACCCCTCGCCTCACGACCCTTGACCTCTGATGACATCACCAGAAGTGATGTCATTTGACCCCATCCCAAAGTGACATCCCTGAAAGCGATGAAACATGACCTTTCACCCCCTTGACAAAACAGGAAGTGGCATCAAATTTTGTCCCTAAGTACACTAAATTACTGTGATTCCAAGCAGACGTCCAAGGCCAAATGATAATGTTATTGTATGGCACTTACGCTTAAGCTCTTTTTTTTTATAGAACAAATTTGCATACAATATCACCCAACCTGTGTTGGTGCTCATTTTTCGACCTAAGAAGGAAGAAAGGCTTTTTAAAAAAAAAAAGAAAAAGTGAAAAAATATTTTTTTTTCTTCCAAACCGGCCCAGGCATGGCTAGAAACCGTGGCCGAAGGGGCCGATCTGACCCTGGACACGCACGCCGCTTGCCTCTGGTGCCTCGGGGAGGACCACGATACGGATGACTGTGTCAACTGCCAGTCGCTTACATCGAAGGCCTTGCAGGAGCGTAAGAAGAAGCTGTCGGTGGTTAAGGTGGCCAAGCCCCGGAAGTCACGATCCACTGGACTTTCGACGGACGATTTAAGGTGCGACTCTCTGCATCGTCGTCGTGAGTCCGGGAGTCTCGGTCCAGGAGTCGGTGTTAGGCAGAATCCAGTGCAGTTCCCTTAGGGAGCACTATACCAGATTAGGACTACAGATGAGGGCAATAAATCCCCTTTGGTATCAGTCTGTACCACAAAGATTTAGTTGGTAGCTGTGGCTGAGCAGTCAGACTTCTCTCAAGAGGGAGATGAGCAGTATTCAGGGTTTACACACTAAAACCCTACTGTTTACACACTACTGTACTATGGCACAAGGAAACACTGACCAAAGCTTTGTAGTTAAAAAGTAGATATATATTTGTTTTATACACTTCTAAGAAAGTACATGTATCACAAGTATCAAGCAAGTTAAATTAAGTCGAATAGAAAACATATACACACTCCCTATATAAATTGTAGACCAAGTGAACCAGAGTGAAAACTGAGCAAAACGGCACAGTGACAACTACACACAAGGGATCCTCTAACAATTTCTCACAAGGGAGGAAAAACACAAGTTATCTAGAAATAGGTCCTTACACACCTTAGCAACACTTCCTACCAGTTGTGAACCAGTCCAGCAAGACATTGCATCAGTATAGGCAATACTTCAAATGAAAACTGAGCAAAATGACATCTCACAATGATTATGCAGTGGGAAAGAAAGGGGGTAGTTAAAGGGTTGCACCACACAGTTTGAATTGGGAATCAATCTTGAGAAGGCAGGTCTAACAAATGTGACCAGAGTCAGTAGGCCTGTGCCAGAGTAAGTGGCACAGGGCAAGGGCCCAGGAGCAAAATGTTCTTGTAGCTGCAGTCAAGTCTTTGGTTAACGATGTTGAAAAGGTGGATGCAGAAAGCGAACAGACAATGTTAAGAGAGGGGGGCGGCCAACCCAACAGGTAGCTAAAGGATTTAAAACACCTTTAGCACTACCGCGAAGAAAAGGGCAGCCTGGCGGAACAATATACCTTAAAAATGAAGAAGTGGCTCCTGCGGTGGCAGTTGTTCCTGGTAGTTCCTGCAGTTGGGGGGATCCAGCAGAGGAAGAGAGGCTCTCGTCATGGAGGAGGGTTCGAGGTACTGCACTACTCAGGGAAGAAACCAACCGCGGTGCTGCCAAACGAAGTTTAAAAGGTACGCTCCTTTTAATCGCGGTCCGGGTCGATAGCTGCATGGCTATCCGGTCTCCAAGTGCGGGGCACTGGCGATTTGACCACAGCAGGTTCGGGAAGGCAATGTGCAAACTGGTTGGCCCCACCAGCTCAAGGGAAGAAGGCTCTTGCCGATGAAGATCTCCTCTCGTAGTGTGGAGAAAAGTGGTGAGACGCTGCAGCAGGGCTTCACCGGTGGTGGTAGTCGTTGCAGGTGTCTTTGGCGTCTCTCCTCTTTGGTTCCGTATTTCCAGTGGCGACGTCTTGCCCTTCCAGTCCTCAGGACCCTGCTTTTATGCAGAAAGAGACCCATTCATACAGCCTAGCTGTCACTCACACAGTGGAGTGGTCATCTTTTCGGGAGACCCTCTAGCCTATCAAGATAGAGTGCGACATGAGTTGCTGAGGCAACCCTGTCCAGGGGTCCTACTCCCCCTCCCACACAAATGACCCACCCCAGACTCAGTGGCGCCGAAAGGAGGGCTTCTTGGCAGAAGCCCGCCAAAAGGACGAACAAAGGATCCCCGACCTGGGTTAGGATTGTCGAGAAAGGCACGAAAAAGAAGTTACATCAAAGTTCTGGCAAATAAAACCTACCGGAGCAAAGTTAATATTAAAATGCACCGGCGGTGTGTTAGAGGCTGTCAGAAAAAGTGGTAGCCTCGAACAATGGGAAAATCCCATAGAGAAATATTTGCGGTCAAATATTTTTGGTAGTAACCACTGCCACCAGCCAGAAACTTTTTAGAGAGGTACTGTAGGGTACACTCTCGAAAATGAACATAGGGGAAAAACTATTAACCCCTTCCAGTACCTCCATAGTAAGATGGGTTGTACTGGTTTAGTTCATAAAAATTGACAAGTAAAGTCAATGGGGACTTTACATGACCAGGGAGACAGTAGTCAGTCCCAGGGTATGGAGTCTATGTTTGGGGGTCGCTACGACACCCCGGTGTCCCTGCACTGAGGGTGCTGTGTAACACATGTGCATAAAGATGGTTCCTATGGGGTTGAGAAAATCCCATAAGCATTAAACACAAAAATAGCCTAGGAGACACATAGCAAAAATGCCTAAGAGTGGGAAAAAGAGTCTCACTCTTAGCAGGTAAAAAGAAACAAACCCTTCAAATCCAGCAAAGCTGCTGGGGGACTCTATAGGTAGGGGAAATTAGCCATTGAATGAGAATTCTCCCTAACAGTCGGCCTCGCTATTCCTCTGCCCTCTTCGAGGCACTCACGTAAGCGCCGTCACAGGTCGCTTCCCCGTCCTCAAGGACCCCGCCCGCCGGCGGGTTGCTTGTCCCAACAAGCATTCCACTCCTGAGGAATGGGATTCCTTCCGAAAGGAGATGATGGCGATTTTTCAATCGCAGGGCTCCGGTCCAACCGCGCCGTCGAAGGACGCCGGCCGTGACCGTGCTAGAGACACCGCTCGTATGCCTTCGGGCTCGAGCGGTCGTCGCGACCACCGGGCGCCTTCGAGGTCTCTGTCGGACAAGGATGGTCGCTCTAGACATGTCCGTTCCAGGTCCCAGTCCTCGAGACCACGTGAGCCTGTGAAGTCTTTGAGGAAGACATCGACACCTGTGGCGCCGAGGTCGTCGTGGGACTCTCTCTCGGCTCTGCCTCTGAGGAAGTCGTCAACGCCATCGGCCCCCAGGCTGTCGAAGGACACGATCGGGGCTCCGGCGAAGTTGTCGGCACCTCGCTCGACGCTGATTCCGTCGACGCCTTTCGAGGCTGCTTTGTCGGAGGTACCCGTGGCATGGTGGAACCCCCCAGAAAGGCTCTGGCCAAGGCTAAGAATGTCTTTGTCCCTTTTTCTGTGCCCTCTTTCCGACCCCTGGATTTTATTTCTGAGGGGGATGAGGGATATGAGGAAGGTTTGGTGCCTGAGGAGGTGCCTGATGAGATTTTGTCTGGTCACAGCCAGATTGAAGACCTGCGTCAGTCACTGTACGACGCCAGTGGTCTGGACACCTCTCCGGAGGTGGAGTTCTGTCGGCCTGAGCCTGGCACCCATGCCGAGTCCTCGTACCGGCGCCTTATGTCGAGGGTCACAGAATACTTGGGGTGGTCTGTGCCACCTGTGGATTTTCTGCAGGATGACCTGACGGACATCCTCGGCCAAGGTCCTCCAACTGGCCCGGTACTGCCATTCCATATGGCTTTGCAAAGAAGGGTGGCTGCAGCTTGGACTGCTCCGGAGTGTCTCCCGGCAGTGAGCAAGTCTTTGCCGCGAAAATACCGTCCAGCGAGTAGTGACCCCTGCTACTTGACCACGCACCACACTCCGGAGAATTTGGTGGTGCAGGCGGCCACGGCCCCAGCCAAGCAGGCGTTGTACCCTACCATCCCTCCTGATAGGGACGACAAGCGTTTTGATGCCTGGACGAAGAAAGTGTTTTCTTCAGGGGGTATGGCATTACAGGCAGCCAACTCCATGTGTGCCTTGTCACGTTTCACGCACACTCTGTGGAACTGTATTTCATTGGCGGCTGAACATATTCCCGAAGGGGAGGAACGGGATGGTTTTCTTGCTATTGTACAGGATGGCAAGGATGCTATGTGCGAGTCCGTTCAGTCGGGTCTGGACATGGCGGATTGTGTCAGCCGGTCCATGGCGGCGAGCACCGTAATACGCAAGTTTGCGTGGTTGCGGAAGTCGGGGTTTGCTCCTGATACGCAAGCCCGGCTCCTCAAAATGCCCTTTGATGGTGAGCATCTTTTTGGCAGCAAGGCTGACGAGAGCCTTGAGAGGTTGCAGACCTCAAAAGCTGCAGCAAAGTCACTGAGCGCTGCAGTTCGCCAACCTCTGCCTTTTCGTCCTAGGGGACAGCAATGGAGGGGAGGTTCCTGTCGATATTACTCATCCTATAGTAAATCGATAGGAGCTGCAAGTCAAAGGGACCACCGTAGGAGTGCCAGAGGTGGAAAACAGGGTACTCAAGGTGCCAATGCCGCTCGGGCAGTTGCCTCTTTGTCCTCAGGCACTGCCGCAGCTGTTAGGCAGAAACCTGTGCAGTTCCCTTAGGGACCACTGCAAAAAGTTTAAGACTACAGGAGTAAGCAGTAAACCCAATTGTTAGCAGTCTGCACCACCCAGATCTACCTGGCAGCTGTGGCTGAGCAGTCAGACTTCTCTCAAGAAAAGTTAGGCAGTATATAGAGTATACACAATAGGGCTAAAAATACAGTAGCACAAGCAAACACTGACCAGAGCTTTGGTATAAAAGTATATAATTATTTATTTAAAAACACACTTGTAAAAATACACTGGCACTAATATGTCAAGCAAGTTCAAACACAGTCACTATAAGTATATACACCTCCCTAGTTAATTACTCGACAAGTCTAGGTTAAGACACCACTTATTTAGCAAAACAGAGGTGAGCGCGTAACCATAGATGGCACTCCAATCATTTGTTTAAAAAGGGAGAGAAAAGTCAGAATAGGAAAACAGCACAGTACCAACACTTTTAAGAAACCACAGCAAGTCAAGAAAGGCAGGGTCTACTGTATAGCAAAAAGTTCATAGGCCAGGCCCACTCTTGGAGAGAGCAAGGCGGAATGTGCCCAAGATCACACAGTGGAAATGCAGTCAAAGTCTTTGCAGCAAAGTCAAAAGAGGTTGGATCAAGTCAGAAAGGTAATGTAAGCAGGCCCGAGGTCACCCTAGGATAGAGAGTCAAGGATTTACGGGACACCTTGGACAGTCTGTTGCAAGGGAGACCAGGCGGGACACAGTACCTGAAATGGTGAGAAAGCTCCAGCGGGGGCAGTTGTACCTGGCAGCGGGTGCAAGTTGGGGCTTCGTCAAGGGGAAGAGATGATCTCGACGTGGAGGAAAGCTGGAGGTCGTTGCACTGCCAGGGAAGAAACCAGCCGCGGAGTTTCCCGGTTAAAAGGTACTACCCTTTTATTCACAGTAGTGGTGAAGAGTGGCTATCCGGCCGCCGGGGTGCTTGGCACGGGCGATTCAACCACGAGACGATCCAGGAAGGCGAAAAAGGCGAACTGGTTGGTCCCACCAGCTTAAAGGGAAGAAGACTCTCCTGGAAGAAGATCTCCTCTGTTGTCGAGGAAGTTGTGAGTTCGTACAGCAGGGCTCCACCGGTGGTGTTGTCGTTGTAGATGGCTCAGCTTCTCCCCTCTTTGTATTCTTTAGGTCCTGTGGCGACTTCTGAAGTTCCAGTCCCCTGCTTTTATGGAGAAAAAAACCCATTCATCAGCCTAGCTTTCACTCAAACATGCTAAGTGGTGAGCCGGGCGGCTCACCACTGGGCCAATCACACAAGAGTGCGACTTGAGTTGCCAAGGCAACTCAGTCCAGGGTGCCTAATCCCCCTCCCACACATCCTGTTGACCCCAGACAGAGTGGCACCATTTGGAGGGCTTCTGTGGAGAAGCCCGCCAAAAAGTGGAACAAAGGGCTCGACTTGGGTTAGAGTTTCAGAGGCGAACACAAACGCCATTTTAAAACTGAGTCCTGGCAAAAAGACCCAACCGGGGAATAAATATTAAATAACCCGGCGGTATCTTTAACATTGCACCAAAAAGTGGTGCGTTTAAAATGAATGGGAAAATCCCATAGGAAATATTCCGGTGGAATATTTTGCGTGGTATCCTCTGCCACCAGCCAGAAACTCGACAAGGGGGGACTGGACAGTGCTCCCTTGGAAAACGGACCCAGTGGCAATCGAATTACCCCTACCAGTACTTCCACAATATGATGGTTTGTACTGGTTCAGTTCACAATTTAAGACTAGTAAAGCCAATGGTGACTTTACATGCCCTGGGAGACAGTATTCAGTCCCAGGGTATGGAGTCTATGTTTGGGGGTCACTATGACACCCCTGTGTTACTGCACTGAGGGTGCTGTGTAACACACTTACCAAAAACACATGAAGCCCTATGGAATAAAAGACCCCATAGCCCATAAAACACATTACATAGTCAAAGGACATTCTCAAATCATGCCTAAGAGCGGGAGAAAAAGAGTCTCACTCTTAGCAGGAGAAAAAAATAAACCCCAAAAATCCAGCAAAGCTGCTGGGGGACTCACTAGGTTTGGGAAATTAGCCTTTACAGAGAATTCTCCCTAACAGCAGCCGCTTCAGCTCAGTCATGAGGCCATGTCCCAGGGTTCGCCGGTTGGGGGGAAGGCTGGCGCAGCATCTTGTAGAGTGGCGTGCCATTACTTCAGATGTGTGGGTTCTGGAGATCGTAGCCCACGGCTACTGTCTTCCTTTCCGGCAGAGGCCTCACGACAATCCACCAGGGAATCTCTCTTTGAAGTGTCCGGATCTGCTCCTTGCGCAGGAAATTTAGTCCCTGCTGGAGAAAGGCACCATAGAACTGGTGCCTGTAACGGAGAGGAACAAGGGATGGTATTCCCCTTATTTTTTTTATTTCAAAGAAAGACGGGGGGATTGAGACCCATCATGGACTTGCACGGTTTGTACAAGCTCCTCAGGAAGGACACGTTCAAGATGGTTACTCTCTCTCAAGTCCTCCAGGCCCTTCAACTTCGGGACTGGTTGGTGTCTCTCAACCTCAAGGACGCTTACTTTCATGTGCCGATCAATCCCAAGCACAAGAAGTACCTGAGGTTCGTGGTTGGAGACTCGCACTTTCAGTTTCGGGTCCTGCCGTTCGGATTGACGTCTGCCCCGAGGGTCTTCACCAAACTCATGGTGGTGGTGGCAGCGTATCTCAGGAAAGGGGGGAATCACATCTACCCCTACCTGGACGATTGGTTGATCAGGGCACGCTCTCCCGAGCAAGTCCTGGATAATCTGTCCGTCACCTGCCACTCCCTTCACAAGCTGGGCTTCTCCCTCAACTTCAAGAAGTCCCATTTGACGCCAACCCAGCGGCTCCAATACATCGAAGCAGTGCTCGACACATCCTTGGGGCAGTGTTTTCCTCCCCAGGTGAGGGCTCATCACATTCAGCAGATGGTGCACAAGTTTCAACACGCCCAGAGTCTCCCGGCATTCCGAGTTCTTGAGGTTGCTCGGCCTCATGGCATCCTGCATTCTTCTTGTGCCAGAGGCCAGGTTGCGGATGAGATCTCTGCAATGGGCCCTGAAGATGCAGTAGTCACAGTCCTCCGGCAGGATGTCGGACCCCGTTCAGGTGCCGCCCTTGGTCGCCCAGGACCTTCTATGGTGGGCCGTCGAAGGCAATCTGATGAAGGGGGCTCCATTTTGGCTACCCTGGCCGGAGGTAACGATCGTGACGGACGCATCCCTCACGGGATGGGGAGCGCATGCCGACGAGTTGACAGTCAGCGGTCGTTGGTCTCCATCGGAGTCCAGACTCCATATCAATCTGTTGGAGCGGATGGCCGTCAGGCTTGCCCTGAAGGCTTTTCAGCCGACTGTGCGAGGGAAGAATGTCCTGATTCTGACGGACATCACAGTGGCCATTCACTACCTCAACAAAAAGGGGAGGGCAGGGTCACTTCCTCTGTGCAGGGAGGTGATGCAGCTCTGGTTCCTGGTCATCCAGCAGGAAGTTTCGATCTCGGCGGTTCATCTGGCCGGAGACGAAAACGAGACGGCGGACGCTCTGAGCAGGCAGAGTGCGATCTCTCACGAGTGGGAGCTGGCTCAGGAGATTCTCCTGGAGATCTTCGCCCTTTTGGGGACCCCTTAAGTGGATCTCTTCGCCTCCAGTGTCAACTGGAAGTGCAAAAGGTTCTGCTCGTGGGAATTTCCTCTAAAAGGAGCCTTAGGAGACGCGTTAGTGGTGGAGTGGTCCTTCCCACTGCTGTACGCATTTCCCCCAGTCGCTGTCATCCCGCAAGGGCTGCAGAGGTTACGGAGGTTCGGTTCCCGGATGATCCTCATTGCTCCGGCTTGGGCCCAGAGGACGTGGTTCCTGGACCTTCTCGACTTGTCCATCTGCCCTCCACGTCGTCTTCCCTACCGAGACGATCTGCTCTCACGGGATGGGGGTCAGGTTCTCCATCCAGAGGTCAGATCCCTCAACCTTCACGCTTGGCTTCTGAAAGGCTGAGGTGTAAGGATTGGGACCTCCCTGAAGACGTGATGGAGGTGTTGCTTTCGGCCAGACGGCCGGCAACAAAGTCCCTGTACCGTTGCCATTGGAGAAAGTTCTGCGACTGGTGCAGGGTTAAGAATGTGGATCCTTTTTCATATGACATTCCTGTGGTTCTCTTTTTTGCTTTTGTTGGCCCATAGGGGCCTGCAAGTGGTTACTGTTAAAGGTTACCTCGCGGCGCTGTCTATATTTAAACGCTCGTCTGAGGAGTGTTCCTATTTTAAAATTCCTTTAATTTCTCAGTTTCTCAAAGGACTCACTAATGTGTTTCCGCCCTCACCTTTCCAGGTGCCTGGTTGGGATTTGAACCGCATAGCTCTCAACTCACCCGCTTTTGGCGGTTGTCACCCGCCTTCAAAGCAGACGAATCACCTGCCAAGTCCCTCATACGCCCATTCACTTCAATGAGCCTCTCACCCGCCAAAAAGAAAATCGGGTGATTTCACCCGCCTAGGTGACAAAAAAGGTTAGGAGCTATGGAACCGTGTTCTGAAATTCCTTATGGGTGCTCCGTTTGAGCCTTTACATTCTTGTCCTTTGAGACTGTTAACCCTTAAAACTGTATTTTTAGTTGCGGTCACTTCTGCTCGCAGAGTGAGTGAGTTGCAGGCACTTTCAGTTAAGTCACCCTTCACTGTGTTTCATAAGGACAGGGTTGTCCTTAGAGTTCGTCCTTCCTTTCTTCTGAAGGTGGTGTCGGAATTTCATTTAAGCCAGAAGGTTCTTCTTCCGGCATTTTATCCTCGTTCACGTCCTAGTGAGGAAGAGGAGAGGCTCCATAGGTTGGATCCTAGGAGAGCTTTAAGTTTCTACATTTCACGCATGTCCCGGGTCAGAGTGGACCATCAGCTCTTTATTGGTTACGCTGGAAGGCGTTTGGGACAGGCTGTTACTAAGCAGAATTTGTCTAGATGGATTATCTTGGCAATTTCTGAATGTTACCGCCTGGCGGGTAAGGACCCTCTGGTAGGCTTACGGGCCCATTCTACTAGGGGTATGGCTGCCTCTACTGCCCTGCAGAGGGCGTGTTCCTATTCGTAACATCTGTGAAGCAGCCACATGGGCTTCGGTCCATACTTTTGTACAACACTACTCCCTAGATTCAATCCTTGGGCAGGATCTGGCCTTTGGCAAGGCGGTCCTTTACTCTGCAATTTGATTGGGCATTCTACATTTCTATATTCAAAATTCTTTTTCCCTCCTCCATACATTGGTACTGCTTTGGGAGTCTGTCATAGATATGGAATATGTCGGAGGACCCAATCCCCTCGAAGAGCAAGTTACTCTCTTACCTGGTAACGTTCTTTCGATGGGATGGTCCGACGACGTATTCCATATCGCTCCCTCCCTACCTGCTGTTAGGCAGAAACCTGTGCAGTTCCCTCTGGGACCACTGCAAAAGATTTAAGACTACAGGTGTTTGGCAGTAAACCCACTTGGTAGCAGTCTGTACCACACAGATTCACTTGGTAGCTGCGGCTGAGCAGTCAGACTTCCCTCAAGAAGTTAGGCAGTATACAGAGTATTCACAATAGGTCAAGAGCACACAATAGAACAAGTAAACACTGACCAGGGCTTGGTGTAAAAGAGATATAATTATTTATTTAAAACCACATCTAGAAAAACACACAGGCACTAATAGTAAGGAATTCAAAAACACGGTCACTAAGAGATATACGCTCCCTTAAAAGAATATTAGACAAGTCTTAAGTAAAGCCCCACTTATTTTCAGACAGCGGTGAGCGCTTAACGTAGATGGCACTCTAATAATTCGTTTTAAAAAGGGAGAGAAAAGCAGAGAATAAATTGAACCAGATCCCAACACTTTTACAAGAACATAACAAGAGAGGAAGGCAAAGTAAAACCGTGAGTTCAGAGTCAGTAGGCCGGATCCGCTTTAAGAGGATCGAAACGAAATGTGTCCAAGGTCACAGGGTTGCAGTGCACAAAAGTCTTGTAATGGTTCAAAAAGGAGTTGGACCAACGAAAGGGACCAGTTAGAGGGTCAAGGCGGCCAGCCCAGTCCAGAAGGTTAAGGAGTTATTATTACCTTGTAGCAATCTTTAGAAAGGAAGGCCTGGCGGACACGGTACCTTAAAGTGGTGAGAACACTCCAGCGGGGGCAGTTGTTCCTGGCAGCGGATGCAAGTCGGTGCTTCGTCCGGGGGAGGAGAGGATCTCGTCGTGGAGGAAGACAGGAGTCTGTTGCACTGCCAGGGAAGAAACCAGCCGCAGAGTTTCTCAGGTACAAGGAGCGGTCCGTTGATTCGTGGTTCAGTGGTGAGTGGCTATCCGGCCGCCAGGGTGCTTGGCACGGGCAGTTTGACCACAAACCGGTCTGGGGTTCGAAGAAAAGAAGGTAAACTGGTTGTGCCCACCAGTCGGGGGAAGAAGCCTCTCCAGCCGGGAGATCTTCTCTGTCGTCAGTAAGTGGTGAGTCGGTTCCGCAGGGCTCCACCGGTGGTGTCGTCATGGTAGGTCGGCTCAGCTTCTCCCTCGTCGGATTCTCAGGTCCTGTGGCGACTTCTGAAGTTCCAGTCCCCAAAGCCCTGCTTTTATGCAGCATACCCCCATTCACTCAGCCTAGCTGTCAATCAAACATGCTAAGTGGTGAGCCGGCCGGCTCACCACTTGGGCCAATCACACAAGAGTGTGACTTGAGTTACCAAGGTAACTCAGTCCAGGGTGCCTAAACCCCCTCCCACACCCCCTGTGGTACCCAGACAGAGTGGCACCACTTTTGGAGGCTTCTGTGGAGAAGCCTGCCAAAAAGTGGAACAAAGGGCTCGACTTGGGTTGGAGTCACAGAAGGGAACACAAATTTTAGAATCGAGTCTTGGCAAAAAATACCAACCGGAGAATGAATATTAATTAAATAAACCGGCGCTATGTTCGAGGCTATGAGAATTAAATAATTAAAGTTGGTAGCCTCGAACAATGGGAAAAATCCCATAGGGAAATATTTGCGGTCGAATATAAAAAGTGGTTTCCACTGCCACCAGCCAAAACTCGATCAGGGGGGGCGGAGACGTGCCCCCTCGACTAACAGAACCCGGGGCAATCGAATTGCCCCGACCGGTACATCCACAAAATTATGGTTTGTACTGGTTTCTGTTAAAAATTTGGGACTAGTAAAGCCAATGGTGACTTTACATGCCCTGGGAGACAGTAGTCAGTCCCAGGGTATGGAGTCTATGGTAGGGTGTCACTATGACACCCCTGTGTTACTGCACGGAGGGTGCTGTGTAACATACATAGAAAAAACACATGAGACCTTAAGGAGTAAAGGACCCCATAGCCCATAAAACACATAAACATTCAAAGGAACACCATAAATCATGTCCAAGAGTGGGAGAAAGAGTCTCACTCTTGGCAGGAGATAAAAACAAACTCCAGAAATCCAGCAAAGCTGCTGGGGACTCACTAGGTTAGGAAATTCAGCCTAAAGAGAGAATTCTCCCTAACACCTGCCCCGCTACAGAATTTCTTATGCGATTGCAGTTTACTTTTCCGTAAGGCTTTCTGTGGTCATACTGCCAGTGGTTTGGTGCCACACGTTCTGGGGGAAAAAACTACAACTGAGGCTACGGGCGTTGTGCGTCCTACTTATAACATCCGGTGATGTCGGCCAAACGGAGGCCCTCGAGGACAGCGTATCGACGTCATTGACCCAGGACGCAGAAAATTTTCCGAAGCAGCACAGCTGTGGTGATTACTGTCATAGATACGCCGTCGGACCATCCCATCGAAAGAACGTTACCAGCTAAGAGAGTAACTTGTTCTTCTATATAAAATACTTCTGTTATTAATACCCTTGTTTGCCCAACTTTGTTTTGAATAATACTTCACTACATGCTTTGATTAAATTACAGTATTTGATTTTTCCAAACAATTGAAAGTGTGCAGGGGACGGGAGGATTCCTATGCTGAATCTTCTTTCTTTTCGCTGTTTAGTGTAGGGGTTTTGTGCCATGACCCCAGTTCCTCCCGCGCACCTAAAGATTTAAGATTGCCATTTGAAGTTGCTCTTTATAACTCTGTATAAATTAGGTGTGCACCTTTGTCCAACTCTTGCTATGATGAAAAGAATGACATTATGGACTGGTTAACTGAATTTGAGTATACATGTGAAGTTCAAGAGGTTGTGGATGCTGACAAGATGGCATGGCTGCTCAGTCGACTACCACATTCTGGCTGCAGTGCCGTTATGGAAATGTCTAAGACCGAAAGAGTAGACTTTGCAAAATTAAAGTAAACTCTCATTTTAGGCAAGACTCCTGCCCAATACTTAAAGAGATTTAGAGAGTACAAAAAGAAAGAAGGTAACAATAGGTTGTCCTATGTTATTGATTCCTTGAAAAACTCAACTGGCTGGGTTGAAGGGTATAAGGTCTCCACCTTTGAGGGTATGATTTGTTTAGTCATGCTTGAATATATTTTGCATCTTGTTCCCCTGAGCTTAAGAAGCACTAGGCTGATTCAAAGGAGTTAGGTCCTAAGAGGCTGGCTATTGTAGCAGATGTATGGGTGTCACACAGACTTTCCCATAAGGACACGTCTAATCCTGGTAAGCAGGAGAAGGGGAAAAAGAACATTGTATGCAATTGAAAGTCTAAAGAATTGTGGTCCCTGGTCAAATCAATAGCGGTGGCCCCAAGGGTCGTCCAACAAAACAATGTCAGCAAAACAGCAGGAGAGGCACACTTTTCAAACGATCTTCCGACAGATTTAACAGCAAATACAATCAATACATGGAAGGTCCCCCATGATGTCGAAACAATTTTAGGTAAGATCAGAAAGCTAAATCCATCAAGTGCACCGGGCCCTGATGGATTAACAAATGCAATGCTGAAAGAACTCCCGGAAGAATGGGCTGCTTTCATCCAAGAGGTGATAAAAAAAGCATCCCACACACATCCGATCCCTAATTCATGGAGGTCTGCTACGGTAGTCCCCATATTCAAAAAAAGGCAGAAAGAAGATCTCAAAAATTACCGCCCATTAGCGTTATTGGACGTGATCGGACAAATATTCAGTTCCCTCCTGCTGACGCAATTCCAGACATCGACAAGGACCGCTGGTTGGAACGACCCGTTCCAAACAGGCTTTGTGAAAAATACTGGTACATCGGCTAACATCTTAATGTTAAGCATCCTGAAGGGAAAGGCCAAGGAAGGAAGACCTAGGATCTTTGTCGCATTTGTTGACCTGGTTCAGGCTTTTGACCAGGTCAGTGGAGAACTGTTGTGGAAGAAAGTAGCCGAGAGGAACTGCCCAGGTGACATAATGGAACCATTACAGGCCCTAGACACAAACACCACGATGAGAGTGCGTTTAAACCATGCTGGCCTATTGTCATCTGAGATCACCACTTCGAGGTGTAAAACAGGGCTGTCCTCTAGCGCCAATTTTATTTAACTTCTACCTCTCGGACTTCCGAAACATTGAGCCACTAGTTAGATCCTTTCCTCCATCTATAGGTGGTGTGAGAGTGTCGCGCGTGCTATATGCCAACAATCTGATCTTGATCGATCGGTCGCCAGTTGGACTTCAACGCCAACTAGATAGCCTACAGAGATACATCAAGTTTAACAGCCAGGAGATAAACCAAGAGAAGACCAAGATAAGGTGCTGCGAAAAACCGGCCAACAGAAGAGAGAAACTCAAATGGTCCTTGGGGAATAAAGAGATCAAGCAAATGGATCAATTTAAATACTTGGAGCGTCGCAGACAGTTCTTTTGGAAAAAGCAAAGACTTATAGTCAAGCAGAATTATTGAATAGAAGATATGGACGATTTTCGTTGGTACCAATTGTTGACTTTTATGAAGCTAAAGTGGTACCCTGACTGACATATGGAGCAAAGGCCATGCCGGAAATTCCGGCAAAATCATGGCCAAAGCCTGAAGGCTTATTTTGGAGGAGAACACTAGGCCTCCCAAACTCTACGGTGACTGCGATCATACGCAGAGAACTTAGACTTTCATCACTGCACACTGTAGTAGAATGGAACAGCCTGGTATTATTTTGTAAAATTGGTGACCCGACAAGTCCAGAGATCTTCATAAACCAGGAACTGCTGAAGGGGACAAGTAAACTGTTAACTCGTTGGTCAACTAACATCCGATCTAAACTGGAAGAAATCGGATGCACCGAATTTGAACTGAGGTACAATCCATTCAGAGTAAAAAGGACATTAAGGGTGAACGATTGGATCTGCACTCTCAATAAAGCATCTACTTGCAAATTAACCATGAGTCTACCAATGTTTACCAAAAAGCTAAATCAGCTCCCGCGTTACTTGTCAATGTTTCCAAGCAGAGTATATCGAGACAGCGTTTTAAGAATGCGACTGAACTTGCTCTCCACCACCAAAATAAATGCAATACAGGGAAAACTAGAGCAAAATGAATGTAGATTCTGCAACTCAGTGAATGAAGTGGAATCTCTGAAGCACCTACTAATTTACTGCCCGGAATGGAGCAGGGAAAGGAAAATGTATCTGGCACCACTCGTTGCAAAATTCCAGATCAATGATAAAGAAGATTGGTGGGGAAAAGTTGATGAATGGGGGCAAAACATCCTGGGTGATAGCCGCAGCCTCATTAATACGCAAGAACCTCCCAGATCGATTGACAAACTAGAGAGACATATTTCAGCTAGAATAAGACTCAAGGACTGAATATCTAGGTCAAATTGATCTGGAAGGATGTCCTCATTTTTCCTTTTTACCTGTTACCGTCTATCTTGCCTTGTCTTCAGCTGTTCTCTTCTTTAGTATGTCCTTGAATGTTTGGAGTAAACTAGGACAATGAAGAGGTGAAAGAACAAAACTAACGGGAAGGGACAGTGAGACTGAGAGAGGGGAGGGAATAACATAACATAGTTTGTCAGTATTTGTAATCAATGATATAAACATTTTCATTAAAAAGAACAAAGATAAGGAGGGTGGGGGATCTGATAAAAATTCCTTCCAAGACAGCCACAAAAAGAAATCCAAGGGTAAGTCCCAAGAGAATGTTCATGGTGTGGGAGTTATACTCCCAGACAGAACTCTGGTTATAGTAAGCCTGCCTATGTCCCAAGGCCCAGTTGGTCTTGTGGAGCAAATGACCATGTGAAGGGGGACCCCAGATGTAAGGTCAAAACCTTGGGGTTCCACTCTGTGAGTCTGGCATTCCCCTCCTATGAGGAGAAAGAGATCACAGGGGCATCCTTCTCCTCAGACTCCTACCCCAGTGGGATAGAATCACAGGGGGGCCTAGTTTCCCTGGGTTCCTGGGAGCCTGAAAGTCTCAGAGGCTTAAGCTAGCATTCCAGACAATACCAAGTGCTACTTTAAGGACAGTGTGCTAATCATTGGAGAAGATACTCATGCCCTTAGACATAGTGGCACCAGCAGAACTGTGGTGGATTCCACATTGATAAACCCTGAGGAACTTGTCAGAGCTCCTTTGATGCCCACCAAGTTAGCTGTTGGCCCCCCTCTCAAGTTCCCAGTAATGCCTGTAAATCCTACTATCAATGGTACAATGGTCAGGATTCCAGTGAGCATACAGAGGCAAGTCCCGGGTAAAGCCCTGCTGGGGAATGGTCTCAGAGACTTGGGTCTTGTGGCTGACACAGCAGAGAGTCCATGCACAAGGTCACAAAGAAGGGCTGCATTGGCCAAGACCAAAGCCCAGCCCAAGCCAAAGGGGAAACCCAAGGCTAAAGGAGTCAGGAAAGACAAGAGAGGGAAGGAAAACGCTCCCTCTAACTTGCCTACCACTGAGGTGGAGGTAGTTGGCCAAACACCTGAACCTGACGAGGAAGGGGTGTTGCATGAAATTCTTAATCCACATGGCCGTCCTGAACTCCAAAGTTTATTGGTTGAAGTTGGTCCAGATAGGGTTGAGTTTAGTAAAGGCCAACGTGAGTGACCATCTTTGGATGGCCTAAGGAGACAGGCCTGCTCCCAGCTTGAGGGTGAACCTCCTGGGGAGCACAGGATTTATTGGGAAGGTGGGCTCCTCTACAGTGAGCCCACAGAGTCTACAGAAGGAGACCATATGCGGTTGATGGTTCCCCTTCATGTAAGTCCCTTCCTCTTGCAGCTGGTGCACAAAGTCCCCCTTGCTGTTCACCTTGGCATCAAGAGAACCACGCAAAGGTTAGCCATGCACTTCTACTGGCCCAAGATGGGGGTGCAAGCAGTAAGTCACTGCTGGAGTTGTGCCACATGCCAGTTATCTGAGAAAAGTGGCACAACATTCCAAGCTCCTTTGGTACCACTCTAAGTTGTGGGGGTACCATTTGAGAGTGTAGGGATTGACATTGTTGGTCCCTTTGACCCTCGGACATCCTCAGGCAATAGGTTCATCCTGGTGCTGGTCGACCATGCCACCAGGTATCCTGAGGCCATCCCATTAAAAACTCTAACTGCCAAGTCAGTTGCAAAAGCTGTACTTGGCATACTCACTAGGGTTGGGTTAAGTTGTGTCTGATAGGGCAGCAACTTCATATCCAAGTACATGCAAGTCTTGTGGAAGTAGTGTGGGGTTAGTTATATGTATTCCTGAGCATATCCCCCAAACCAATGGCTTAGTTGAGAGGAGGAGAGCCCCAGAGGAGAAAATGGGATGTCCTTTTACCATGCTTGGTGTTTGCCTACTGAGAGGTACCTCAAGAGGGGGTTGGCTTCAGCCCCTTTGAGCTTCTGTTTGGTCACCCTGTAAGGGGACCCTTGGCTATAGTCAAGGAGGGGTGCGAGATGCCTACCCCCTCGCCCCCATCACTACCAATGTAGTGGTCTATATGCTAAGCCTAAGGAAGAGAATGGTTCGCCTGATGGACAAGTTGAAGGCTGGGCAAGCTCTGGTGAAAATAAAAGAATACAAAATGGTGTCCGAATAATCTCGGGCACTCCATCCCCTGCACAAGATCTGCCAGTAAACAGTATCACAATTTGTGTATATAGATTATAATGAAAACATTCATAAATGAAGGATTCAATCAAAACAATTTCGTAAGCAGTTCTTCTTTATATTTACAAATAATTTGGCACATGGTAACCCCTGTAGAATCAAGTACTGCCATCCCCTGTGTTTGTTAACTTCCAACAGCTGAAACTGCAGCAAACCATCAATCCATGTAAGTACTCCCCTGGCATATTTAGAGTATGTGGCACCATAGCCTGTCCCACCCCAGCGTTCAAGGACCTTCTCTTGTTCTTCAGCTAACAGGTGGGTCTCCTGAATTAGGGCTATAGATATCTTTTTCTGTTTCAGGTAAATTTCATCCTGTTCCTGCAAAGGTATGAGCCTAAACCGTGAACATTCCAAGTCAGTATTTTAATGGGGGTCATGATATATCAGTCTAAGCTTCAAACTAGTGATCCCATCCCAGCCCCCCAAGGTGAACATAAGCAGCGCCTCTGACCCTCAAGCATCCCGGCCACCTGCACAGCCCATATAGCAGAAAATAGTTTTCAGACACACCATCCTTGTCCAGCTGCTTTGGCAAAAGCAGCACCCTGTGAGCCAAAATGCGTGATGGAAACAAAAAAATATGGACAATAACCAAACTGTGTAACATTGCCCAGCAATCATATGTTGCTCAGGCATTCCCGTACCACCAGGGGCGAACCAGGCCCTTGTGTACCAGGTAGCGGGGGCCAGCAACAGGCTGGCACCAATTATTAACTTAGTGCAGGCAGGTAAGAACAGTGGTGGGTGACCAAACGTTGCCCCCAATGATAGTGAATCTATTCCGGCGGTTATCGGCCACTACAGTGCCACTGAATCTAAAGCACACAATGTTCATTTCAAAGGCGTAACATAACAATAGTGTGAGCAATAGGACAAGTAAGTACACATGTTTTATCACCAGCAGCCCACAACTCACACCACATCCCTCCCCTGTTCTGCAAAGAGTATCGGACGGAGCAGGGTCGTCCGACAGTTTAACCGAGGAGGGTAGAATTAAACATTAGGTCAAGTGTTAGCCCTGTCCCTATTGGCCAGGTTGTTATGTTCCAATCACATGGTCAAAAGGAAATGAGTTCTGCCATTGTAGATGATCTTTAGTTTGGCAGGATACATGAGCATGTATTTGAGTTTCAGATGTCTGAGTCTCACCTTCACCAGCACAAACAAGTTCCTTGCCCTTTGGACCGTGGGTGTATAATCTGATTAAATAGCTATTTTGGCGCTGTCCCTCTGTATTTTGCCCCCTTCCCTAGAGTATTTCAGGATCACTTCCTTTCACGGAAATTCAGAATCTTCGCAATGACCGGTCTAGGGTGGGATCCAGGTGTCGGCCTCTCTTGTAGTGACCGGTGGGCTTGTTCAACTGCAAAGCCCTGTGCCAGGTTACCAGGCCCTATCTCCTGTAGTAACATGTTTTCAATATATAAGGTCGGTCTGAGCCCTCTGTCCCCTCTGGTAGACACAGTGTACCTGTATATTATTCCTATGGGACCTACCCTCTGCGTCCTCTGCACGTAGTTCCAAGGCAGTGTTTCTTCTCTCCAGATCCTTGACCCGACTCGCCAGATCCTTAGTGGTATCCGCAGTTTCTTTCAGCCCAGATTCAACAGTCGTGACTCTCTGCGCCAGTTGCCTGACATCTTGCCGGAGCAGTTGGACATCCACCTTGACTTCTTTTTTTTTTTTTCTCCACTGAGGATCGTAAATCAGCTATTGCAGCGAGAACCTGATCTTCCTGAGGGTTTTCTGACAGGGTGCTCGACTCCGCTTGTGTGATGACAATGGACTGCAGGGACTCATGTTGTTTGCTTTGGCCAGCAAACAAGTCCATAATGGTTGGCTTGCCTTTGTTTTTAGTAGGTGACATTGTGGAGAACAGCAATCTGGACAAGCAGGGGAATGCATTCTGACGCATGTCCAAAAGCACTGCAGGCATTCTAGATAAGGCACATGGTTCCAAGATACACAGGGCAAAACGGTGCTTATTTTGTGATCTCTGCGCAAAATACAAATAGTATAAATCAAAAGGATGATGGTGCTCAGAGTTCTTGGTCAAGTTTTTAAGAGCGGCAAGATGGACCACCAAATAAAAAGGAGTTTAACAGGGCCCAGCTTCATTAGCACCAAGTAGGAGTGGGCAGAATTCCAGTGAAACTGCACAATGCAAAGCCCAAGCAGTGGGCCAGTGACTCCAGCTCTCTCGTGGGGAGGAAGTCCTAGAAGTACAAGCTTTGCAGCAGCCATGTGATTTCTGGGCTTAACAGCAGGGGGGAAGTGGCGGCACTCCGGAGAACATTGAGTGAATTAAGCCCCCCTATGCATGGCCCGGGTACCATGGGGAGGGCACAGGGATCCAAAGCAGCGGAATCTGCAAGTGTACAAGCCCACAGTTTATACCTGTGTATGTGCCGGAAAACTGCAGGCATCCGTATGAGCAGCCTGTGTGCCTCATGGATATTGAAGCAGGTCTCTTCACCCTGCTGCACCTCAATTCGTGCTCTTTCAGATCAGCGGTCTGTAAACAAGGTGAGTGCCCGCACCAACAGCATGGCGGCATGCGAGGAAGTACCTCATGTAGTGTCACGGACGAAGCAAGAGTATCCCTCCCAGTCCGTGCACTCTGTGGCTGCAGGCACCAGGCGCCAAAATGCACTGAGTGAATGCTGCAGCCTCGGCACACGCCATGGAGGCCATTGTGAGAGGGATCTTAATGGGGGCAGCTTGCAGTGAGCAGCAGGGAGGTGTCACATTACCAGCTGCTCCCTGGATTATGGTGAGCCGCTGCGGTGGCCATCTTGGGACATCCAGGACTAGTCATTCTCCTGGGTTTTCCTCCGATTAGCAGAACCGATTTTTGTCAGAACAAAGTTGAGCTGCTAGGTTATAGTGTCCCATGCAGGAAGGTGTTTCTATTGATCGCTGTAAGCCGTATTAACCACCTCAAAACAAGATATGAAAGGATCACAGTGGGGGCTCGATAGATTCACGGCCTTGAGCTCAGGCCACGTCCTCGGACAGAATACTCTTATACAGATGTATATCAAAAATACATTTATTATAGGCCTTTATAACTAAACACAGAATAAACCACAGTAATAATGAACAGTTACCACACAAACGTTACACTGAAAGCTGGTCCTAATCAGGGAGCTCGAGCAGTTCAGGAAGGGGGTTGAGGTGATGAAATATAAAACCCTAATATTCGAGGAGGGTCTACCCTTGCAGGTAGAGCGACTTTTGGAGTTCTGGAATAGCTGGAGAGCGCGGGCTAGCCCCGCTGAGTATCTTTTCAGGGATTCTCGTGCGTAAAAACAAGTGGATGTGCCAGGGGGGTACCGTTAAGTGACACAAGTGCTCACCGACCCTCGACACAGTCCGAGCCAAACTTTGCCATTCTAGTCCAAGTAGTTTGTAGGTTTAACCCCTACAGTTGCACGTTGCTCTGGCTCTCAGTGGCTGCGGGTTGGGACGATCGCCCGTGGCAGGACAATAGCCTTTTCTCTGCTCTCGAAGAAGAAATGAAGACAGTTCCAATGCAGCACGTCTCAGGGTGCAGGGGTGCAGGTCTACAGTCACTTACAGCGACAGTCACCATAGCGGGGTGACCAGGGACCGCAAATGCTCATGGCATGGCGCACTCTCATAAATCGTGACCCAGAGGAGATAGGACAGCGAGTTTTGGCAGGGGAGGGCCCAGGAGTAAGTGATTCCCAAAGTCTCGAGTCTCAAAGCGGGACGGCGGTGCTCCTATACGATACCCCGGGTTCGAGCAGGTCAGTTTGCTGGATGGCCCTAGAACACTTCAAAAGAGGCTCTTTGCGAGGGCAATCGGGAGATGCTGAGAGTAGTTGGTCCCACTACTCCAAATGGTTAAAGTACCCTTGCAGGCCTTCTTGGTGCGATAAAAAAGTAGGGGTCTGACGGGACAACAGCAGGGTCAGGGTGCCAAACCTTTCAGCAAGTCCCCAACGGATCGACAAGTCTGCTTTTTCTTTTCAGGACACTTGGCTCCTTCTGTAGTTCAGTGTGAACTTCAGTTGATCAACCTGTAATGGATGCAGAGCCCCTTCTCTTATCCAAGATTCATTTTGCGCACAAATCTGGGATAGCCAATGGAACATCTGCTCGCGTGCATGCACGCCAGGCGTGGGCCAATTGTGGCCCACAGTGGTTCCAGTCATTCAGGCCTACCAGACCTACTAGCACCGGTAGTGTGGATTGGGACCAGACAGTCCCAACCCTCATCCTGGGCAATAGCACGAGTGACATGCAGGAGCCTACAAAATATGCGTTTTTTGCGGGAGGCTGCATGCCCAAATAAGGAATACCCGGTCTCTCGACCTGGGGGAGGGTAGAGTTCGGCGAAGAGTCCAGTCTGCTCAGAACTCTATTGAACTGTGTTTCCCAGTGAGGAGCCGCAGCAACTGTTTTGCTGCCGTTTTGGGTACTGCTCCTTTAAGCACAAGGACAACCTACTTAAGGTGAACCTGTGCACGGAGCGCGGCGTGTAGTTCGGCGAAGAGTTCAGTCTGCCCAGTCTGCCCAGAATGCTACACGAGCATGAATCGCTCAGTGCTGACAGTGAGTTTGCCTCTCCGGGGCCCCCAAACGCGTCACAAATCTCTTCTACACTGCAGGATTCAGAATGACGAATTCTTTATGGAGGTAAGCATTTCCACTCCAAAACAGAGCGACTCACGCAAAGTTATCAGGAATGACTATTGGCGAATACCAATGCCGGCGGATTTAGCACTGAAAAATGTGATTTCAAAACCTGAGGGACTAGAGGGCCTTTTGAAAAACGCAAGAAAAATGGGAAGTAGTTTTGCACCGAGTCTTGTTTTTAAATAGATTTGTATTGGTTTTTACAACAAACAAAACATAATCAACACACCCGCCATTTCCAGCTACAAGCTTCATAGCATCCATTTGCGTGTTATTTATTGCTGTCCTCCCCGCCCCTCTTTAACTCGAGCTTCCACCTCAGTTCTTCGGACTTCCCTCCTCTAGGGGCTAGTCCCCTTCACCGTTTTCAGACGAATCACATTCACTAGATTTGGCATGGGAGGTTCCCGACAATGTGGCTACCATTTGTCTCCATGCTATCAGAGGTCCCACTTCATCATCCTCCCCTCTGTTGGCTGCCTCATGCCAAACTACTCTCTCAGCGTTTGCCCATTTCAGAAGATCTTTCCACCATTCCTCTAATCTGGGTCTATGGGCTGCTTTCCAGCTCATGACTATTCTCTTTTTGGCCAGAATGTAGGCCAGGTGCTTGCGTTTGCATACGTGTTTCAGATTGTGTGGTCTGGTAAATCCCCCCCATCATGCATGCCCACACGGATTCCACATCTAGCTTGATTCCCTTTTCAGATAGTCGTAGCTTGACTTCCTCCCAGAACATTCCCACCTCCGGGCACGACCAGAACATATGGATCATACCGGCATCCACCTCCCCGCACTTAGGGCATTTTTGTATTTCTGTACTCCCAAATCTGGTGATCATTCGGGGGAGGGGAGGGGGTCATGTAAGCCCTGTGGGTGATATGTAACTGAATCTGCTGCAGCTTTGCATTCCTGGATACCTTTTTATGATATCTCTGAGCCCTTTCCCACTGCCCGTTTTTCATAGGTTCTCCTGCTTCCTCCTCCCAGTCCCGTCTCAATTGGAGCAGCTCCTTACCCACTCTAGACATCACCAATTCATAAATCGGGGATGTTTCGTGCCCTCCCTCAGATATATCATACATCGTTTCTATGGCAGTATCGGGTTGCGCTGCTAGTGCCATTTCGGACCACGTTTCCTGCACCCGTTTAACTATTCTAGTGTATGTGATGTATTGCCAGGTATTTATCCCAGTTTCATCGGTTATAGTTTGGAAGTCCTGTGCCCTCCCCTCTTGCCATGTATCTCCCAGAATCGCTAGGCCTACCGGCTCCCAGTATTTGCGGATCCCTCTCTTCAGTTGTTCATCCACCCCTCATAGCCCCACAAGTGGCGCCTGCGGGGAGCATGGGGTCCAGTTTCCCATAACATGACATGCTTTGTGCCATGTCTTCCAGCCCAGCCCCAGCAATCTTGATCACCCCTGCATCTCTGGTTTGGGCAGCCATATCAGTTCTTTTAGGAAGTAAGGGTCGCATTCTCCCCTCAACAATCTAGATTTGGCTGTCTCGTATTCCGACAGCCACTTAGCGATGTATTGTAGCTGCCCTGCCAAGTGATATATCTCAAAGTTCGGCAGGTTTATACCACCTCTGTCATATGTATTCTGTAATTTCCATAGGGCCACTCTATTTCTGGAGGTGTGCCACAGGAAGCCTCTGCATAAACTGTGGAGTTTAATAAAAAAGCGTTTGGGCAAAATGTGTGGGATGTTCACAAATAAATGTAGTAGCCTAGGCAGGACCACCATCTTGAGCAAGGCCGCCCTTCCCACCATGGCTAGAGGTAGCCTTGCCCAAAAGCCCATACTTTTCTTGATGCCTTCTACTGCCCTTTCTGCAATTGTGTGATATATGCTGGATGCAGAATAACGCGAAGCGTGTGCTGCTCTTCGGGCGTGGTTTAAATAGCCTCCAAAGTAGTCCCAGGTAGGTATTCCTCCCCGACCACACCCGAGTAACAAAATAGTCCCTAAGGTAAAGTAGTCCCTTCCAGGCCTCACATGGGCTTGGATCTTCTTGCAGCATGGTCTGCATCAGGTAAGTGTGCACCTATGAGCCTGGCGCCTATGGCGCCAGGACTGATGTCCCATATGAGCCTGGTGCCATAGGCGCCAGGACTGAACCCAGTAAGCCCCTAGCAGGGATTGCTGGGTTTTCTCAAGGCGACATGATGCCTGCTCCCGGGGCTGATGGACGTGGTCTGGATGCCCGGGGGGTATGCATCATGACACGTATGTTGTTCCTACGGGCACGTCCTTCCACCTCCTCAGCTCTGTTTTCCAGATTGCTCACTTGTTAACGCAGTATGTGGATCTCAGAGGCGTTAGCCGCGCAGGTGTATGTATTCGATTTGACATCTTTCTTCAGCTCGCTTGTGCGCTCTGCTGTCGCTCTTAAGTCCTGCCACAATAGGTTAACGTCCACTTCTACTGCGTCAATCTTGAATTCAAGGGACGTTTTGAGGTTTGTCATGGCAGCTTCTAGTTTAGTTTCCCATGCAACTTTTAGGTTTGCTATCGCCTCCAAAATCTGTTGATCACTGCGCGCTGGTGTGGTGTCCGTCTGCAGGTGTCTCTCTTTGCTTCTGGCTCCTTCCATTGATTGTGGTGTTTTGGTGTAGTCCTCCATGGTGGGTTGTTTCCCTTTATTCTTGGGTAGTTTGGATGCCATTTCCGTATCGCTGGGTATCCTCGCCACTGGGATCTGAGTTTCTGCTTTTCTGCGGCCCTCGTATCGGCCTCTTTGTGTGGGATCAGCTAGTAGGCGTCTTTAGTGAGGGCCCAGTGCCCTGTGCCTAGTGCCACTATGTTCGTGTTGAGCGTCTTTCACACTCTTGCCCAGGTCCACTGTGCACTGTACCTTGAGGCTGCTGCTTCTCTCAATGTCATGGGCTGCATAAGTACTCCTGTGTCTGGTGCACCAGTTACTCCACTGCCCCCTCTTTAACACAACTGTTGTGGGCCCTAGTCATGTGCCCTGTGCAATCTTCCGTTTGGCACACTGGCTTCTTGTCCCCCTCTCGCTTCCCTTTGTCTTGGTGGTTGGGTGCAGGTAGTTAGTATGTGTATTCCGCTCCCGAAGCGGGCCCTCTCTGCTACAGACTGTCAGGCAGTTATATACTGCAGGAGGCCCCAACGGTGCTTCAGCTGCTTCGTTTAGGCACGCTTGGAGCGTGAGTTTCGTGCTCACCAGTTTCACAATGGAGGACCTGTGCACCAATATCCATTGATGGCATCCATCCAGTGGCAACAGTGTCGGTCAGCCACACACAGCCATTCTTTAACGGCTCAGTTTCAATGAGGCTTGCTAGGCTTTCTTATGCTCCTGCGGGCTACAGTTGCGGTCCTTTGGGGACTGCTGGCTCGCTGCCAAGCACTACGTCCCAGACTCGTTAGCGCTCCATATGAGTGTGCATTTCGTTTATTCCGCCTGTTGAGTCGGGGTGGCCCGCCTTATTTCAAGGAGCCCTGACTACAGGCTCAGCTGCGCGCAAGGTTCAGAGCTCTCCACCTCGCTCAGCCCGTGTCTGCGCCCGACCGCTGCTCTGGCACTCCCGCTGGCAACCTGATCCGCGTCTTCTGTCACATTCAGACAGTGTCTCGTCTGCAGTCCACGAGCTGCTCCGTGTCGCAGGGGCCCGGCCCCTCTCTCTGACACCTCTGCTCCTGCCATCTCTTTCGGGCTGCCAAGCAATGCCTGATCGGTCCAAGTTAGGTTGATGGCGTTGTTGATCCGTAGCATGGGGTGCCCCCGAGGGTATCCTTCAGTTCCTTTGCCCGCGGGTGGCGGCCAATTTGACGTGACTTTCTCAGGACTTTGGTTCCTTTCTTTTGTGGATAACTCATTCCCTGTGTGTCGGAATGAGCCTCGAAGGCAAGCCCTGCATGCCGCTCCCGTTCACACGGCTATATCTCTGGTTCAATGGCATGCATAACTCCTCCGTCTGGCGCGCTTCTTTGGATCATGTCAGGATCGGTGGGAGACTGAGATTTCCAGCTTATCCCATGGCTAGTTAGCCACGCCCCCTTTGTTTTTTATCAGCAGAATACAACAGACGAGTCTGGCGTTCCAAAATTCCCCTCACCATCGGTTTATGCTGATACAGCAGACTCGTTTGGCAAAGTTTCCTGCGAAACTCCTTTCGAGATAACCGATTCTGACCTGCTAGCAATGAAACTGCCAATGGAAGCAAACTTGGTGCCTGAAATGGTAATAATAGACCTTGGGCCGTAAGTCGCTGATAAATCACAAAGGCTGAACATTGAAAACGGACAAGTGCCCTTGCCTTGCAAACCTGCAGTTTTTATTTTTCCTATGAGCTCTTCAAATGCGGCATCTCATTTAGTCTTGTCTCCTTCTCAACAAGCGGTACACTCAGACCCGAGATTGGGTAGCTTCCTACAAATTCCAATCGAAACAAAGCGGGTCGCAAAAGACGCAAGGCTAAAGACACCGCTGGTCATAACAGCCCTTGTACCACAGAGTTGCACCAAAATATGAGCTCATCGTCTGGAGAAATAAAGGATGCAGATGACAGAAATACTACAGTAGAGAATACTGAAGGCGGAAAAAGTGAAACTGACTTGGCTATGCAGACGCCAAGCAGCAATCAAACAGCTGCACCCACATTGGCAGTGGACCTTGCAGCCCGTGAAGCATGCCTCACAGAATGGCTAAAAGCCGATTTTCTGCTGGTGCAAGCGTGCCTAAACGATAGTTACACCCAAAAATACCAACAAAAGGGTGAAAAGGAGCTCAGACCAAGTACATCTTCGGAAGTTCCATCATCAGACAATTCAAGCACTCCACAAGGAAAAGTGATGTTAACGCCAAAAATAAATGGAGCAACTGAAAGGAAAGCAATGAACGTACTTGATGATACGAGAAATGGGACAAATATAAGTATGACAGTCTCAGCAAAAGAAAAATCCTTATCACACCCCCAAATATTCACAAAACCCTCTGAAGTAGAGACAGAGACAAGCAACAAAGGAAATCGAAGTAGAGACAGAGACAAGTAACAAAGGAAATCTCTCAAAAGCGTCAGGAATCTAAATTCACAATAATGTATTGGCAGCTACATCAATTGCCCTCTTACCATTCATGAAGCTATATGAGTCTCTACATGATACAGTGTGTGATCAGGTGGGTCTCCTAGCACTTGACATTCTTAGAAACGTTCACCCAAAATATAATGCAAAGACCCGATGAAGAAGCAAACTGTTCGCGCATTTGGCAATCTAGACTAGGGGAGATAGCTTGTAGGGAGGCAGATGAAAAATCAGAATTAATTGAAGCTGTCATTGAATTCACAAAGTGGATGAGACACAATGCAAAAAATTTCCCTTTATTTGAGCCTCAAAGGCCTCCCCCAGTCGATCAACGAGGAGAGATGCACCGAACAAGCAGGAAATGAATCCCTACCTAATATCTTAAAGTGCCCCAATACAAATGTCTGCCTTAGAAAGTGATACTGTCTCAGACAAACTCCATGATGCAGCACCGAAATTACAGGCGAATGATCCAACACTCATGCCAATGGTAGAAATTGAAATTTTCTCTTCTACCATGACTTTAAATAAAATCGACGCACACAATGAAAAGGTGATCTATGCGCTGGATATGGCGGTGGAAAACATATGCCAAAATGCACAGTTGACTACTGCCCCTGCAACAAGGCAGGGCGAGACGTCGACCCGAGTTAGTACTGTAACTCCAAACTTGACAGATAAATTATCTTTTGGTATATTCAGGAACACGACAGCTACTGCGACACCAATGGAAAAGAAAAAAACAGCAAACCAATAGTAAAAGTAAAGACTCTCAAAGGCCCGAAAAACAAAAGCCTCCTGCCAAACGAGCCCGCACAAATAATGGCAAAAAATGAATTTGAAATCTTACGACGCCACCACAACTCAGCATATTTGAGCGTGCTGATAAAACGATGAAGAATCCAAAAAATTCGACTGATGCTCCTCAGATTAACGAGTCAGTCAAACAAAGTAAAAGACCTAGAGATGACTTGTTTATCTCAGAAGAAAACAACGAAGACACCCCAATCGAATCCTGCAAGTTCTCAACATATTCAATTGATGATGAGGAAGAAGACCTGAAAACTCAGATAGTAACAACAAATCCTACGATGGTTTCTAATGAAACTGCCAAGCATTCAATGCTGTTGAAGCAGAAAGCTAGGGAAGAGCTTCGTAGTGAAGCTCTGAAAAAAACAAAAATGTGCACCATCAGTTATTTACGGGAAGGAAAAACAGGAAATGCAGAATCAACTGTTTAATAATAAAGGCCCAAAAAACGGTTGCAACATCATATCGTCGTTGAATCCTAAGCAAACTATTGGACAACAAACAAAAGTCGGGCTCCATCATAAAGACTCTAATGAGAGGCCGATAGAGGAGCAAATGAATGGCCTCTGGAAAATTCAATTAAAAAACATCATAAAGGAGGAATGTGATGTAAATTTAAATAGAAGAAATACATTGCAATTGCTTCACAGTATACTGGCACTACGCACAATACGATCAGATGACATAACAATCGTAAAACATATGTCTGAAGAGCGATCTGACTGGGTAATGCTGCACATTAAATCAAGACCTATTGTAAAGTCCTTAATTGACGCCAAAGAGGATTTGCTTTTTTTCAGTTTTGATCTGCAGCCTCCCGCAGTGAACAGTCCTGTACAGACCTCTGCCCACTCTACTCTTGACACGCCAACAGAAAGCGAGCGTAGAAGGAAAGTCCTGTGGAATCACCTCAAATCAAACTCACCATCAAAATATCTGGGAAATCCTCCAGGTAGCCCACAGAACTCTCAACACCCTCCCAATAACCATCATTAGCATAAAGCCAGGGAGCAAGTGTCCTAGCCAGGGAGCAAGTGGCTTGGAACACTCGAGGCTTTAATCACTTGTTTCATGAAGAATGGCTTCATTCTGAATTTTCTTTTTAGAATCTGCTAAGAAATGCGGATACGTGAGACGCCCTTATGCGATGGATATTCGATCCTCATGAACGCAGCAGGAAAAAATACTCGGCCATCCGTATTCTGGTTTAATCACTTTGATAAAACATGACAACAATTGGAAGATCCTGAACACTACAAATCCAAATTTGTTTGTGCAAGCAACAACACTGCAGCAGATCCCGAAAAACAGATTGGATCCACTTCAGTTGATATTAAATTTGTACTGGAATCCGGCAATGATCTCCCAAGCAAGATTCATCTCAACGGTAACTTCCTTAATCGATGAGTGCCTACTAACATTTGATGATCCGGTGATTCTGATATGTGGAGACTTACATTTTTCTTGGTTTGATGTCCTTAAAGAACAAAGTAAAGACATCGAAGGAAATGGTAACATAGCATCTCAAAACAGGGGTAAACGGTTGGCTAACGAACTAGCCCTGAGAGACTGTTCTATGTTAAACGGATACACCAGAGGTGACATTCCAGCTGCCTACACATGGCATAGAGGTTCCAGCAGAAGAACTTTAGACTACATTTGGTCTTCCAAAAATCTACTGAGTAAAATTACACAACTCTCAACAATAAGGGCAAACAGAAGTGATCATGATGTGCTAGTTCTAACTTGGCAGTGGCCATCTAATCCCCCACCAGACACATACCGAGGCTGTTTGGAAACAAATAGTGCCAACAGGCTGCAGATTAGTACAAATCAGCTGGACAAGATGACAGCAAGATTCGTCTCGGTGGAATATTGTGCCTCAACAGTAAACTATGCGGCTCTTTTGATGCAGTTCAAGGTGCGACGAAATGGCCAAAAAAGTGAAATCCGAGTAAATAAATTTCCTTATAGCGCTGCTATAAGTGAAGCAAAGAAAGCCCTCAAAAAAGATCTGCAGCTCTTGAAAAGGTCAAAAAATCGATCCCAGATCGCTGATGAGAAACATCAGCGTCTCTGTTATCGAACCTGGCTGAAATCATTCAATATAATCCATGACCAAGAGCGTGCAGAAGGGGTGTTACGACTCGTTACTTTAAGAGACAGCCGTCACATATGGGAAATCATCAATACAGGTACTCTAAAACAAGTCAATCATCAATACAGGTACTCTAAAACAAGCCTACGATATGTCAAATGGGGTACAGGGTGCGAATTGGGTTGATCATTTCTCTACTGTATTCAAAGCTCTGAATTGCCTTGATGTTTCTTAACAAAAACAAGCAAAGACATCCTTGAATATAGTTGTATCAAATGAAGAGATAGAAAGGGCTATTCAAAATCTAAATAATTCAAGAGGCACGGGCCCCAATGTCATATCAAATGTGACGCTCAAATCAAACAAATCTCGATGGGGGACATTCATGAAGGCACTATTTGAAAGAGTCGCTATGGCACCGGTAGTGCCGGACTCGTGGAGAAAAGCAATTGTTGTGCCAATATTCAAAAAGGGCAATCAGGACGATCCATCAAACTATCGTCCCATTGCCCTTCTTGATACGATTGGAAGGGTCTTTGCATCGTTTCTCCAGATAAAACTTGCAAAGTGGGCTGAACAAGCAGCAGTGTTGGATGAGCGGCAAACTGGCTTCACCAAAGGAGTGGGAGTGGACTTGAACCTCATTCTCCTTAACATTGTCTAATTAGAAGCCATACAGAGAGGGAAGAAATTATTCCTTGCCCTTATAGACCTGAAACAGGCTTTTGACTGCATCAATCGTCTAATGTTATGGCTTAAACTGAAAGCATGGGAATGTCCAAGCAAATTGCTCTGTCACCTGATGGCCCTATAAACAAATATCTCAATCCAAGTGAGACTAAATGCACAGGGTGATCTATCTGATAAAATCAAAACTTTAAGGAGAGTGAAACAAGGCTGCCCACTGGCAGCGTTGTTGTTTAAATTATTCATATCTGACTTGCCAAAAGCCCTAACCCACCTAAGATTATTTCCGCCTGAAGTGAACAAACAGAAGTTGAGCTATGTAATATATGCTGACGATATTGTATTATTAGACTCAATGCAAATCGTACTACAAAGATTATTAACAGCCCTACAAGGATACCTCGAGCAAAATGACCGAAAAATAACACAAAGAAAATAATGACGTTTGGGCCAAAAAACAACAGGCGAGACATAAAATTCTCTTGGTGGATTGATGGAGAAGCTTTGGAATCAATAAGTAGCATACACTATTTAGGAGTATTATTCAACACTTCGTTACGAGAATGGGCTTGGACCCAAGACCTAAAAGCAAGAATGCAGATGTTCACCCTACAAGGCGCCAAACTGCATGCAGCATATGGAAAATTCACAATCAAACCTGTTTTGTCTTTTTATTTACAAAAAGTTGTGCCATCCATTGCATTTGGAAGTGAAGCCGGTTGGAATATCAGCGCTGACACGTGGTGCATACTTGAAGGAAAGTTTTGGCGCAAAGTGCTTAAACTTCCACAAAACACTTCAATAACGGTGATTCGTCACGAATTAAGTATCGAGTCATTATATGGCATTGTTCTGTGGAAAGCTATCTCTGCCTTGCGCAAGACATGGCTTCAACCAACCACAAAACCGTATGAAATACTAAGAAAGAGACATATGCATGATGAAGGTGACCTATTATGTAAATGGGAATCGAAATTAAAAACCATCATTAGAGAAGCAGACCTCTCTGCAGATCTATTAATAAAAGCACCTCAAATTGCTAAAAAAAAGTTCCGACTTTGGGGCTGGCTAGCGAACAATGAAAAGCGCACAAAGTTAGTATCAACTATGGATTTTGAGACAGCCTTGCATAAAATTGACAGTTTTCCAAAATATTTAAGTAAACTTCCTTCAAGTTACCATCGTGATCAGTTTGAGACTACGTTTTAATTTGTATAAAATAAAAGAGATGCTGATGTTGAAGCGAGATAAAAGTACTAACAACGACCAATGTAGCCACTGCAAGATGGCAGTGGAATCCGTGAAGCATTTGATAATTGAATGTGCAGCGATTGCACCTCAGCGCTTGGTACACCTAAAAAACTTTGCTCTGCAAATTGCCAATATGGAGGAATGGTGGTGTTATCTAATTTCTGGCGCAAACCCAAGACTATTCTGTGCTATAATTAATTTCATGGGCAACATAATGACTGAAATCTAATAGGAATAGCTGACATTGATAGATGCGATCTCTAGACACTATGTCTTCTCTCTTTTTCTCCCTCTTGGTGATTGATTAAGACGATGATGATGATGATCATGAATTATGTAACAAAAAGTTTATTTTTCTTTATTAAACTAAGTTACAATAAATACATTTTTTTTTAAAAGGGACAAAATGGCAGAACAAAAGACTTTGTGGCACAGCCATTTTCAGCAGTGACCACAGTCTTGGTTCCAACGTGGGAAACGTCATATGGTCCATTGTTAGGGAGAATTCTCTGTTAAGGCTAATTTCCCAAACCTAGTGAGTCCCCCAACAGCTTTGCTGGATTTTGGGGGTTTATTTCTTTCTCCTGCTAAGAGTGAGACTCTTTTTCTCCCACTCATGATTTGAGATATCCTTTGGCTTTGTGATGTGTTTTATGGGCTATGGGGTCTTTTACTCCATAGGGTTTCATGTGGTTTTTGGTAAGTGTGTTACACAGCACCCTCAGTGCAGTAACACACGGGTGTCATAGTGACCCCCAAACATAGACTCCATACCCTGGGACTGACTACTGTCTCCCAGGGCATGTAAAGTCACCATTGACTTTACTAGTCTTAAATTGTGAACAGAACCAGTACAAACCATCATATTGTGGAAGTACTGGTAGGGGTAATTAGATTGCCCCTGGGTCTGTTTTTCGAGGGGGCACTGTGCAGTCCCCCCTCGTCGAGTTTCTGGCTGGTAGCAGTGGTTACCACGCAAAATATTCCTTAAGAATATTTACTATGGGATTTTCCCATTCATTTTAAACGCACCACTTTTTGGTGCAATGTTAAAGATACTGCTGGGTTATTTATTTAATATTTATTCCCCGGTTGAGTCTTTTCGCCAGGACTCGGTTTTAAAATGGCGTTTGTGTTCGCCTCTGTAACTCCAGCCCAAGTCGAGCCCTTTGTTCCACTTTTTGGCGGGCTTCTACACAGAAGCCTCCAAAAGTGGTGCCACTCTGTCTGGGTATACAGGATGTGCGGGAGGGGGGTTTAGGCACCCTGGACTGAGTTGCCTCGGCAACTCAAGTCGCACTCTTGTGTGATTGGCCCAGTGGTGAGCCAACCGGCTCACCACTTAGCATGTTTGAGTGACAGCTAGGACTGATGAATGGGGGTTTTCTGCATAAAAGCAGGGCTTTGTGGACTGGGACTTCAGATGTCGCCACAGGACCAAAGAATCCAAAGAGGGAGAAGCTGAGCCGACCTGCAACGACGACACCACCGGTGGAGCCCTGCTGAACCGACTCACCACTTCTTCCAACGACAGAGGAGATCTTCATCCCGAAGAGTCTTCTTCCTTTGACTGGTAGGGATAACCAATTTGCCCGCCTTTTCGCCTTCCCGGATCATCTCGTGGCCACCTTGCCTGTGCCAAGCACCCCGGCAACCCGGGATACCACGTTTTACCACTACCGCGAAAAAAAGGGTAGTACCTTTTAACCGGAGAACTCCGCGGCTGGTTTCTTCCCTGGCAGTGCAACGACCTTCAGCTTTCCTCCACGTCGAGATCTTCTCTTCCTCTGCACGTTGCCGCGACTTGCACCCACTGCCAGGAACAACTGACCCCGCTGGAGGATTCTCTCCACTTTCAAGGTACTGTGTCCACCTGGCCTCCCTCGCAACTGTCTGTGTGGGGTGTCTCGTAAATCCTCATCTTACCACTTGGGTTGGCTCTAGGCTGGCTAACTGAACTTTTCTGAGCTGAACTGATTCCTTTTTAAACTCTCTGCAAGACTTTCCCAGCCTTTTAAACTGTGTGATCTTGGGCGCATTGGTGTTCTTCTCACTCTAAGAGGGAGCCTGGCCTCTGAACCTTTTGCTCACAAGTAGACTTTGACTTTCCTGCCTTGCTGAGTGCTTCTAAAGTATTGTGTTGTGTGCTGTTCCTAATTTCTACCTTTTCCCTCCCTTTTTCTTAACTTATTGGAGTGCCATCTTTAGTTAAGCGCTCACCTTTGTCTGGAAATAAGTGGTGCTAACTAAGACTTGTCTAATAAGGAATAAGGGATGTATATATATTAATAGTGACTGTGTTTTTGAACTTGCTTACAATAATAGTGCTAGAGTGTTTCTAAGTGTGTCTTTAAATACATAATTATATACTTGATACCAAAGCTCTGGTCAGTGTTTGCTTGTGCTACTGTATTTTGGTACCTATCTTGTATACTCTATACACTGTCTAACTCTTCTTGAGAGAAGTCTGGCTGCTCAGCCACAGCTACCAGGTAAATCTGGGTGGTACAGACTGCTACCAATTGGGTTTTCTGCCAACACCTGTAGTCTTAAGCCTTTTGCAGTGGTCCCTAGGGAACTGCACAGGTTTCTGCCTAACATCCATCAAAAAGAAGTAAACATACTTTAAAAGTAAATTGCTGCTACCAGTTTGTCCTAGGCTCACTTGTACAATCACCAAACAATCCTTGGAGGGTGTCTAGGGCCATAAAACAAAAGGACCCCTATGTGCGTTACTGTAAACCCTATGCGCTGTAATGTGAGGTACTTGGCACATAAATAAAAAGTTGCCAATAAATGGCATCATAGTCAACGACTAACGGAAACATAGTTTCTGATGCTTGTTAATCTGCTTAGAATCACATGCTGTTCATATAGTCCGACATCCAGTGGTAACCACAGAGTATTGCATCTTGTCTTTCGAGAATCGAAAGGGGACGTCGACATGGGCATGCCTGTAACACTATCCCTAACGTGACGTGTAGTGTACCCAAAATCTGTGACGCATCGAGGTCTCTCAGATAATTTTTTTTATCCAGTGTACTGGTCGCCTTATGAGGAGCTTCCATTGCTATTGTTATACTTTTCGACCTTTGGTCGTTAATAGATATTATCTTGCCATCCCTTAACTCGATGACTGTTTCCTGACCTACGCCGAAGCCTGCTCCACGGACCTTTGACGGAAAGTTATCCGGTCGGCGCTGCCAACCACGTGGCTGGGCCTGCTGGCTGGCCTACACAGTAGGGAGAGTGGGGTTGGGGTGGACATTTCCTTTTTAAGAATGTCTTTCCCTTTCCTCTCTCTTTGTTCTCTTGGTCTTGTCGTCACTGTATTATTCCTCTGCTTTAGAGAGGACTCCATTTAGGTTTTGTCCTTCATGCAAGGCCAAATTCCCTTGGAAAGACAAACACCTCAAGTGTAATAGGTGTCTTCCCCTTAACCACAACGAAGTGGCCTGTGTGGCCTTGTACTCCTACGTCTCGTCCCCTTTCCTCCATACATTTGGGACATTCCGTTCTGTGGGATGGGATCAGAGCACTTTTGTAAAAAAAGCATCAAATTGAAAATGTGTCCTTCTCTTTTTACATGGGGTACCGCACGCAGCTGTAACCCTGCCCTCCTTAGCTCAGCCCTGTGCATCGCCCTTCAGTCCTTTTCTCCATGCGGTCGGGGCTGGACGCACTAGCATCACCGGGAAGACCTTTTTTCTTTCCCGTTGTCCTTCTCTCGTGCTCTGGTTCTGCAGTTGCATAGTCCTCCCTCTATGCTGGAGTGTCTGTAATTTGCCACTTGTTCTTCTTGCAAGCGTCACTTCGCTACGGCGGATCCCCATTCTCTCTGCTTGGAGTGTCTGGGACCGGACACCGTTGGGACTTGTGTTTCTTCTGCGAGTCCTTTTCAGTCTGGGAACTTCAACGTTGTCTTCGTAGGTGAGAGGAAATCTTCCAGAAGGTTCCTCCATCATATTTTCAACTCTTCATTGAGGGAAAGAAGAGACGCCCGGTAAATTCTTTACTTTTCAGGGCACCCCGGCCGGGGGACTCCTTCCCTGGGTCCTCCAGGTCCGGGAGGGCCTTCAAAAGCTCTGCTACCGGGATTATCCCTGAGGTGCCTCACAGGCCTAATAGGCGTACCGAGGGTTTTCTCCAAGGGTTTCCGTGAGGGTCCTGCCTATACCGGATCACGATCCGAGGTTCACCGCTCAGGTGCTAATAGCTAGCCTACTCGTGCTGAGGCGTTGGGTACCGGAGTTCGCTCTGAGGTCTCCTTGTCTGAAGCTTCCCACACAGACACTGGGGTGCACCCTGAGGCCTCTGTTCAGGCTTCCTGTACCGAACCATGGTTTGAGGCCCCTCTCGAGGGAGCTATTAAGACCAGACTCTGTTCCGAGGTTCCTCTTAGCGAGGCTAAGGTGTGTACCAACAGAACTGAGAGGCCTGTAAAGGTCTTGTCTGTGAGGTGGATTCCTCAACTTTCCCGCGCTTGCGGAAGTACCGGGTCTGTTGAGGGGGCACAGGGAGAGGTCTTCGACTGTAACTCCTCTGTTACCGGGCGTTGCTGAGGTTCCTCCTTTGGAGGCTAATTCAAGGGACAGGATGTCCAGTAAACATCCAAGGCCCCATAGTACCGGCTCTGTCGAGGATCCTTGTGTCAAGGCTAAAATTTCAGTCAAGTCCCCTGACCAATCTGTGGAGTCAACTGCCTCATCTATACATGTGACGCAGTTCTCCTCAGATGTTCACAAAATAGCGGCCGTTTCCACGTGGTTTACCGTGGCCATTTTGGATTCTTCCCTCACACCCATGCTATCGTTGGCGGGTGCTGGGAACCTTCTTTTTGGTGTACAACCTTATCCACACAACACTGTGAATCCGTTCCGCCCTTCCTATGACTGGCGTGCTCGGATGCCACTACCGCATACGGTCTCGCTTCCTGGCAGCCTCTTCGTCAGAGGATGACCCTTTTAGCAGTGTTTCAGAGACTTATGCACTCTGACCCCATGAGGGAGTACTTTAAGAGCCTTTCTTGTAGCTCTGTCACCAGGGTTTCCCCTGAGGTGCCCCCGGGCCTAACAGACATACCGGAGATTCCTCTGAGGGTTCTGACGGACCTGCCAGTACCGGACATTGTTCTGAGGTTCACCATCACAGTGCTAAAGTTAAGCCCAGTTTGACTGGGTGCTGGGATACTAGGGTTCACCCTGAGGTCTCCGTTTCTGGAGTTTTCCCCGCTGTAACCAGGTTGAAACCAGAGATTCCTCTTGTGGAAGATAAATTCTGTACCAACTCCCGACTCGAGGCCCCTTTTAAGGGAGCTTTACGTACCAGGTTGAAACCTGAGGTTCCTCTTGTGGAGGCTAAAGTCTTACCAAGTCCCAACTCGAGGCCCCTTTTAAGGGAGCTTTATGTACCAGGTTGAAACCTGTGGTTCCTCTTGTGGCGGCTAAAGTCTGTACCAAATCCCGACTCGAGGCCCCTTTTAAGGGAACTTTGCGTACCAGGTTGAAACCTGAGGTTCCTCTTGTGGAGGCTAAAGTCTATATCAACAGATCTGAGAGGCCTTCTCTGAGCGTCTTGTCGGTGAGGTATTGTCCTCAACCGTCCCACGCTCAGAGTTGTGGTGGTACCGGTTCTGTCGAGGGGGCAAAGAGGGCTGACCGCATTCCCTCTGGAACCGGCTTATCCGAGGTTCCTCAGTTGTAGGCTAATTTTGGGACTGGTTCAAAGATGTCGACTAAGCATCCGAGACCACACAGTACCGCCTCTGCCGAGGTTCCTTGTAAGGCTGAAGTGTTACCCTGACTCTCCTGAGGAGGCAATTGCCTCAGCTACGCATGTCACGCAGTTCTCTTCAGGTGGCGACAAATGGCAGCCCAACCTGCGTGGCCTACGGTGGCCATTTTGGATACCTCCCTTACACCTACGTTCGCAACGTCTGGTGCTGGGAGCATTCCTTTCGGCAATAGTAACCCGTTCCGCCCTTCTTTGACCGGTGTGCATGGGTTCCGCTGCCTCATACTGTCTCGCTTCCTCCTGCTTTTCCTCCTCTGATATATGTGGACCTGGCCGGGGGTGGACCCTCCTAGCAACCATCCTCCTAAACCCTCGGCTGTGGATGAGTTTATTGGGAAGTTTCAGATGCTCATGCACTCTGACCCTATGAGGATGTATTTCGAGCATCTTTTCACACCTGTTCCACCCCGTCCCCGGCGGCTCCGATTCGGTTTTTCTTTCAAAACCTAAGGCGATAGGCATGGGTTTTCTGTTTCCGCCTCGTTGGGATGAGTCTTAAGAGGATGAGGACGGCGATGAACAGCCCCGCTCGGTGAGAGTATTCCATGACCGGGAGGGGCGTGTGTAGCTCTGTTACCAGGAATTCCCCTGAGGTGCCTCAGGGGCCTAATAGGCGCACCAGAGTGTTCTCTGAGGGTCCCTCAGTGGACCTGCCAAAACCGGACGTGGTTCAGAGGTTCACCATTTGGGTGCTAAGGTTCAGCTCAGTTCGTCTTTGGCTCTGGATACCGGGGTTTGCCCTGAGGTCTCCATTTCTGGAGTTTTCCACACTGATACCGGGGTACGCCCTGAGGTCTCCATTTCTGGTGCTTGTTACAACAAGCCACGGCTCGAAGCCCCTCTTGAGGGAGCTATATGTCCCGGGTTAAAACCCAAGGTTCCTCTAAATACAGTACCAACGGAGTCGAGAGATCCTCTAATGGTCCTGTCGGTATGATATATTCCTCAACCTTCCCACGCTCGGTGTGTGGTGGTACCAATTCTGTCAAGGGGGTAAAGAAGGTGATCAGCAGCAGGCCTTCCAGTACCGGCTCTGCCGAGGTTCCTCCATTGGATGATAATTCTTGGTCAGTTCCTAGGATGTCCCTTAAACATCCTAGATCTGCCAGCACCAGATCGGCTGAGGCTCCTTGTTTCAAGGCTAAGTGTTTCTTAAGTCCCATGACTCCCCGGAGGGGACAGTTGCCTCATTTCTCCAATGACTAAGTTCTTTTCAGGTGTTGACTAAATGGCGGCCCAGCCTCCTTGGTCCACGGCAGCCATTTTGGATACCTCCCTTACACCAACTTTAATGTCGACTGGTGCTGGGAGCTTTTCCTTTGGGGCAGAGCAGTTTTTTCCACGCTATGTGGACAACAGGGACCTGTTTGTTGGTCCTGGCGGCCGCTACAGCTAAGGCCCCTTGTACACAGAGGTTAGGGTCTCAGACTCAATCCTTCTCTGGGAACAGGGGGTTTCAGGGACGCCGTGTGCACCGATCTGAAACTTCTGTTGGTAGCCCCGCCTTAAGCATCAGCGGCAAGGTGGTTGGTTTTTCTCTTGGCCATCAGCCTCCTCTACAGGGACAGATCATCTCCCTGCCGAAAAATCAGCAAGTTATATTTTTTTGTCGATCACACAACACTTCGGTGGGAGGACAAATCTCATCTTTCGCTTGCTCTTTCCTCCTACCCCACCCTTCAAGTTGATCACGCCCTTGCCTAATAAAGTCCTCTCTTTGGAAGGGCGATTGACTCAGTGTGGTTGTCTTCCAGGATGCGCAACTGCACATTCTGACTTGGAGCCTGCATATGAAATATCTGCGGTACTCCGTGGGAGCAGAAAACTTCAGATTTGGGTACTCTTTTTGGTCTCGACTCAGCAAGACACACCGGAAACTACTCCGAGGGGCCCTGCAGCGGTCTCCCAATACCAGATCTTCTTCTAAGGTTCCCAATTTGGGGCTAAGGCTGACCACAGTCTGCTGTGGCTTTGGATACCAGGGTTCACCCTGGGGCTTCTCCATCTGGAGCTAACTGTACCGAGTCTTGGCTCGAGGCCCCTCTCGAGGTGGCTATAAAACCAGGCTTAAACCTGAGGTTCCCCTGCTTGGGGCTAAACCGGTCACCAACAGAATTGAGAGTCCCTCATAGAGAGTCCTGGCTGTAAGGTATATCCCTAAGCCTTTCCGTGCATGCGGCCGTGGTGATACCAGTTCTGTTGAAGGGGCGAAGGAAGGCGGTCACGTTCCATGGACCTTCCAGTACCGGCTCTGCCGAGGATCCTCCACTAGAGGCTAATTCTGGGGAAGCCCCTGAGGTGTCTAGTAAACACCCTAGATCTGCCAGTACCGGCTCTGCCGAGGTTGCTTGTTCAAGGGTAGGATGGCACGCAAGGCCCCTGACTCCCCTGGGAAGACTATTGCTTCACTTGCTCCTGTGACGCAGTTCGCCCCTGGTGTGTGATAATGACGGCCCAGCCTCTGCGGGCCATAGCTGCCTTTTTGAATACCTCCCTTAAAGTGAGGTTTTACATCAACAAGCAGGGCGACACAGACTTTGTGGATCTTGTCATGCAAATTCGGGCTGGGCCATCCAGTATATTGTTTGGCTCCAGGCTCCACACATCCCGGGTCAACTCAATGTGACCGCAGATTAATTCAGGAACCAGTAGGCATCGCTTACGAGTGTGAGATGAACAGCAATATCATCTCCAACTTTTCCAGCATGGGGGCACGCCAGAGGTGGTCCTTTTTGCAGCTCGTGGGTCAACATGAAAGCTTATGCTTTTCCCCTCATTGCCTCCTGCCTGTGGTCGCTCTGTAAACACATCGAACCGTTGCCAAGGCCGCTGCCTGGGCTTTTCCCACCAGCTTTTGTGAAACATTACTGCTTAGACCTGAGCTCCAGGGCTGATGCTCAGTTCGGGCAAGCTGTTCTCAAAACCTCTTTCAGTAAAGGAGTTCCGTCCACCCGTTATTCTGTAAGGAATGCTTGGTAATCTCCCAAAAGTATGGAGGAAAGGCGACGGGACGTAGTTAAATGGTCTCAGACCTGGCGATAGAAAAGGACTGAAGGGTGATGCGCAGGCAGAGATAAGGAGGGCGGGCTTATGGTCGCGTGCGATACCCCGCGTAAAAAGAGAAGGACACATTTTCAATTTGATGCTTTTTTACAAAAGCGCTCCGGTCCCGTTCCACGGGACGGAATGTCCCAAAAGTATGAAGGAAAGGGGACTATGGAATAGGAGTAAGGTAGTCACTACAGTGAGTAACTTTGTTATAAGCTCCTGCATCCGAAGACCCTAAAGGAGTGCTGTGTTAAGCGGTGGGCGGCCTACGGAATGTCGCAGGCTGAGAGTAGTTCCTCTGCCGCCGAGTGTGACGAGGGGCTTAATGACGACCAGGGCTCCAAATCGAAGGCCATTGACCTCACGGCAGAGCGCTCACACTCCGCGTCGTCCGTCCCTGGCCCCAACAGACACGATGTGAGTCCTGCTATAGGGACTGTACATCCTGGCGACAAGGACGCACACTCTTCCCACACTAAAGACACAGCCCCTGGTTGTTCTTTGATGAAACTGTCGAAGCGCTCCATCACACCAACGGGCTGCCGATCGACAGGATCAGCAGCCGTCCCGCAACCGCAGCTGCGGCATGTGACCAGGCAGTCTAAATCAAAGGGCGCTACCACCAATATTCAAGTGTCTGTTGAAACGCATCAGAACAAGGCATCAGCGGAACAGAAGGTCCCGGCTACACCGAAAACAACCGCACAACTGCAGGCCCAGTCCAAACACTCTTCTATGACATCAGATATTACCGAAAGCATCGCTAGGATTGTTTCGGCGTTAAATCAGAATAAACGGTCAAAGGACTCATGAAAACCTAAGGATAAACCTATGGACTCGTCAAAACCTAGAGATAGGCCTAAGGATTCATCGAAACCTACAGATAGGCCTAAAGATATGTCAGAAGACACGCCACAGCCGTCAGAACCTCAAAAGGACTTTTCAGAGGGCCCTGAGTCTCTTTCTTCGACGTTAAAAGAAAAATGTCAACGTTCTCCATCGGTAGACCAACTAGAAGAGCCTTTCCCACCCCTAGACTCCTCTGGTTCCTCAAGATGGATCAGAGAGAAGTTTGAGGGGTGTATGAATAGGTTAGAAAGGTTTGTGGAACTCTGAGAAGTCCACAGCCAAAAGACCTCGAGAAGAGAGTTGTTTTTCCCCTGTTGCAAAGTTTCAAAATACTTTTGATCCTTTTCTGGAACAACAGACCTATGACCTCACTGAGGATGAGATCCCTGTGGACCAATTTAACCAGGATGAATATTCATTGAGGGGACCCTGTGGATGAGCACATTGACCCCACAGAGGGGTGGGAGGACAACCACGACTGGGTGGACACTCAGCCATGGGCATCACCTTCTCCAACAATGGAACCTGAAGCCCTGTGCATGGATTCCCGCTCTACCACACCCACTCAACAGTCCTCCCCGGTTGACGACCAGATGGCATTTAACGGTAACTTAAGATGGGCAGCTGAACATTTCCCAATTGCTACTCAGAAAGCTGTACCAGAGGCTGATTTTGTCGAAGACATCCTGAAGGAAAAACCACCGGCTGGCCAGGCTATTCCTTTGTTGAACTCAATCAAGAAACGCTTGACTCCTTCTTTGTTGACACCCGCCCTTACAAGGGCAGTCAATCCTAGAGTACAAAAACTGTTTCGCCCTTCCTCTTCTGATCCCCTTTACATCTGGGGTTATGCTACTCCAGATTCCCTGGTGGTAATTGCAACCAGGAAGAGGGCTGGGGTCCCCCTGTCCACAGGGGAAGCACCCCTGATAAGGAGTCAAAAGGTTATGTGCACTAGGGAAAAGGGTCACAACTTCCGCAGTTTATTCCACTCAGATAGCTAATAACACAACTTTGTTGGCTAGCTATTCAAAAGCACAATGGAATATGCTCCAAGAGGAACCACTGCTGGCTCGCCTGCTTTCCATTGTAGCTGAGTGCAACCAGGCTAATCAGAGTATTCTCAAAAATACTTTAGATGTGGCAGAAACAGCTGGCAGGACCTTGGCACAAGGTACCCTCTTAAAGATGCACGCATGGTTAAGAAACTCGGGTTTGAAACCAGAAACCCATGCTTCACTAATAAATAAGCCAGTGGAGGAGACTAACTTATTTGGCAAAGCTGTTGACGAAGCGCTTGAAACAGCTAAAAAGGCGAACAACACCCTCAAGGCCCTGGATCAAATCACCCAGAGAACTTCCACAAGGAGAGGGAGCGGTTCAAGACGTTACTTTCGTGGCCAACGCTTCCCTCACAACCAATATGGTTCGGGAAATAACTGGTCCTTGCAGCAGGGAACCAGCTACACCACCCCTTATCCCCAAAGAGGTCAACCACGTGGAAAAGGAAGGGGCCGAAATTCTTCCCCAGCCTCCGGTCAAAAATGACCAGCAGATACGGGTCCCCTCCCATGTCTCCCCGGTCGGGGGCCGGCTAACATCATTTCTTCAAGCATGGGAGGGGATAACAACAGACTAGTGGGTACTCAAGACGGTCGCCCACGGGTACTGCATAGAATTCTGCCGGACCGCCCAATTCAGACCTCCATGATCAAGACGCCTGACGCCGGCACACCTGCGCATCCTGCTACAAGAGGTTGAGATCCTGCAAGAAAAGGGCACCATAGAAGTCGTACCTCTTCTACAGGTAAACAAAGGTATTTATTCAGTGTACTTCCTTGTACCCAAAAAATATCTCACTGTGCGCCATGTACTATATTTGTGACCAAGCAAACAAATTTGTCAAACCTCAAAGGTTTCGTATGGTCACTCTGCAGGAAGTAATTCCCTTGCTCACACAGGGAAACTACATGGCAACATTGGACAATAAAGATGCATACTTTTATATTTCATTGTTGCCAGGCACAGAAAATACCTCAGATTCATGATAGAAGACAAGCACTATCAGTTCAAGGTACTGGCAGTGGCAGCAGCACACCTGTGCATATTATCCATCCCAGTTTATCCTTACCTCGACAACTGGCTAATAACAGGGGATTCCTACGGAACATGCCTGTCAAACACTCAGAAGACGATAGACCTCTTATTCAGCCTGGGATTCTCCATCAACGAGAAGAAATCCAGCTTAGACCCCAGTCAAGCCGAGCAGTTCCTAGGTGCTCTAATTCGAACAAGGGACGGCATCGTCTTCCCCTCCAACGAGAGGGTCCAAAACATGTTTAAAATCCCTCCATATGTAGCCAGTCGGGAGGGGATGGTACGCAAGGTCATGCAACTGTTTGGAATTATGGTGTCCTGCATTTCTTTGGTTCCTCACGCGCGGTTGTGCATGCGTCCAATGCAAGAGTGGCTCAACAGCCAGTGGTGTCAGGCCAGCGGACAATGGGACGATCTAGTGATTGTCTCGTCAGCCCTCGTTCTCTCTCTGCAGTGGTGGTCGAGGGAAAACCTTGAAGGTGAGCGTCCCCAAATAGCACGTTTCTCCCCGCAATGAGAGGCAATAATGGACTCTCCCACAATGGGAATAAGGCTAGGACCAACTGCGGGTGAGCTTAATGGAAGTTTCATCTAAGTCAAATAGGGCATGCAAAGAACTCTGCAAACTCCGAGAGCGCTCTGTCTGACAATCGCAAAGACAGGCTTTATACTTACAAAAAGTGTCATAGGCACCTACCCACTAAAGGGGGCACATGTACATGGGGATTGGGTGGCGTCGACTAACTATATGTGCAGCTGTGATGCGTCGCTTTGTGGTTGGTGGACATTGCCGGGTGCCAACCTGGGGTGAGCAGGTCAGCTGGGCTCATCCGGGAGGTGTTGTCAGGCCAGGCGTGGTCAGTGTCATTGATGGACGTCTTTCTTGGCTTTCTGCCCTAATGGCCAGGCACACCCCATTCATTCAATGCTGCAATGTCAGTTGTCCTGTAAATCCTACAATAGGTTATTCTACAGGTTAATACAACACAGGAGGAATGCACATTAGGTGGAATACTTTGACGATACATCAATACATGGTTACTGTTTTCCTGTTGACTAGGTATCATGGGCCATGGGGTCGGGTCTCAGGGCACGGGGTGAGCTGTCCGAGCTTTAGGTCTCGTTAGAAGTAATGACAGATGCTTTTACACAATGTTGGTGCAATATTAGGTGTCTTGTTTTACAAGCGCCATTAATATGGGGTGAACTGGTGGGACCTATGAGGGGGCACCTCTGGCCTTTGGTTATGGCCGGGTTTTACTGCTGGGCTGTAAATAATTCAGGTGGCTGGTCGTGGCCATGTGATGCTGCGGGGGAACATGAATGCTTGAAGCGGCTACAGCCGAATTGGGGGAGGTGAGGCGGTGTAGCTCGGGCCTTTGCTCTCTCTGGCAGGCTTCAATGGGAAGGGAGGGGAAGTGACCTTGGATATGCCCACGATGATACTCTTCTCGTATGCTGCAAAATATGTTGAAAACAAAGGGATTCGTATAATGTATAATGCTTATTGGTTTTCTAAAGGGTTACACGTCTATATTCTTTGCACCGTTACATAGTAATTTCAAAACATGTTAACTATACCAACATTTCTATTAATCACTACAGGGTAAGTATTTGCACAAATAGCAGCTCTTACATTATATGGCAAACACGATACGTGAGGTAGTATTAGGGTTGGTGGCGCACGCAGGAGCAACAGACCAATATGGTTGACAGCAGTAATACACGTTAAACTCGTACATTCACATTTGATGGCATTCTATGTATCTCTTTAAACAATTTACATGAGCTTATAATACTGTCGCGCTTGTGTTCCTTTGCACTCTAGCAGCATCAGGGTAGTCATGGCATAATTACCCCTAGAGAAGCACATCGTAGGAGGCCAGGGGCACTGAGTGTTTGCACATAACTTAGGGGTGTTTGAGTATCGTGACCATGTTGTCACACAATAACACATTCTTCTATTCTTACAGTGTTTGTAGGTTTTTGACAAGGGGGTCGTGCAGAAGGGATGTCATTGTAATGCAATATATATATATATATATATATATAAACAGTTTCTTGGTATAAGATTGAGGCTTTTGTTTCATCGAGGACAATCCACAGTTATTTTCCAAGCCAGCTCCGCTACCCGGGTCACGCTGAGGATAATGATGCACTGCGGAAGGTGAAAGATACAGTGTTTGCTCTAACACTAGCTCATGTCTGACTGTTCGTGGGAACGGGCTTTCAGCGGATCTGCCAGGGAGCGGAGGCAACAGGGGCAGGCGAGGACTCTCTGTAGGTGGGAGCCGTGCTGCAGTGCACGAGGAATCATGTCTTAAGATGGCGTTCTGGTTTTCAAAATGGTTTCCCGGACCTGGCCTAATACAGTACGTTTGGTCCATGTGTCGGCCAGTGGTCCACCCACCACCTGGGCCCTGGTGGCAGGGGGTCCCCAGACGAGTCATGGACATCACAAGGAGGGGACTGCAGGGGAGGGGGGTCTCTTGGACCTGTCCTCCCATACAACCTCCTGAAAGGAAAATCCTTCACCACACCTGCATTAGACGCCACTCTCACTACAGACGCATCTCTCACGGGGTGGGGGCTCACCTGCTTCAGCAAACGACGCACAGAGTCTGGTCCTCAGAGCTAGCATCCAACCACATAAATTTGTTGGAACTATTGGTGATATTCAAAGCTCTGAAAGCCTTTCAGACACAACTGCAAGGAAAGACGGTCCTGATCCTTACAGACAGCACCACAGCCATGTACTATTAAACAAGCAAGGGGGCACTCACTCTCCAGGGCTGTCCAAACTGTCCCAGAACATTTGAAAGTGGGCTCTCAAACGCATGTTTCTGTTGTTACAACATGTTCCAGGGGAACTCGATCTCCTGGCAGACAAACTCCCATGGAGTATGAATGGTGATTAGACGAAGACATTGTCTCCAATGTTTTTGCAGAATGGAGCTTCTCAGAGATCGGCCTGTTCGCAACTCTGGAAAATGCTCAATGCAAAGACTACGCCTCCAGGTACCCCCAGAAACATTCCAAGGGGAACAGACTCTGAATCACATGGTCAGGGAAATTTGTTTACCCTTTTTCCCCCGACTCCCCTACTCAACAAGATAGTGCACAAGATGCACCAGGAACCAGTCACCATGATATTGGTGGCCCTCATGTGGGCCAGACAACCGTGGTTTGCTCATCTGATAGAGATGTCCCTATCTCCTCCGATGAAACTGCCTTGCCCGTACAACATGTTGTCTCAAGAAAGAGGGGAGACACTTCGCCCATGCCCGCAAACAATGAATTTAGCGGCCTGGCTCCTGAGGTCATAGAGTTTGGGCACCTGCAATTCGCTCAGAGATGTATGGACATACTCAGAGAGGCAAGGAAACCTAGTACAATATATTGCTATTCCAGTAGGTGGGAGCTTTTTGTTATCTGGTGCAATTATAAGAGCATCAACCCCATTGACTGCTCTCCTACCCATATTGTCTTGTACCTGACTCATTTACTAGACTCGGGCCTGGTTTTTAACTCTCTAAAAGTTCAGTTAGCTGCTCTTTCAGCCTACACTACGTCACAACAGAAGGTGTTGTGGTGGAAGATACCAGTTATTAAGGCTTTCATCGAGGGAGTAAAGAGAATTCAGCCTCCCATTTCTAACCCGGCTCCCGGATGGGACCTAAATGTGGTGTTGACTAGACCTTTGGGGTCTCCGTTCGAGCCCATGCATAAAGCAAGTCTTAAGGTTCTCACCTACAAGACTGCCTTTTTAATAACTATTACTTTCATAAGGGGAGTCGGTGAACTATAGGCCCTCTCAGTTCTAGACCCCTTTGTTACAGTACGCAGAGATAAGATGGTTCTGCGCACTCACCCTCGGTTTGCGCCTAAATTCATTTCCAGGTTCCATGTGAACCAGTCCATAGAACTACCAATGTTCTTTCAGAACCCCTCAAGCATGGGAGAAAGAAGCCTGCACACACTGGATGTACGCAGGGTAGTCATGTTCTATATGGAAAGAACTCGACCACTAAGAGGGATAAATCAATTTTTAATTTCAGTGGCAGCGGGTAGAGGAGGAGACCCTGTCTCCAAATCTACTATCTTAAGGTGGATTGTCAATTGCATCACACTCTGTTACACTCTTGCTAAGAGGGAACTGCCTTTCAAGCCTAGAGCACACTCTACTCGAGGCACAGGGGCTTCCATAGCATTCATTGCAAATGTTCCCCTAGAGTCCATTTGCAAAGCGGCAACCTGGAGTTCTGTACACACCTTTACAAAAAACTATTGCCTAAACACTCATTCTAGGTCTGATTCTCAGGTGGGATAAGCAGTACTAAGACATCTTTTCGCTACTGTTCGTTCTCACAACCCACCTCCAACTCTGGGTACTGCTCGCTAGTCTATGCACAGCATGTGATTCCAAGCAGATTAACAAGCATCAGAAGACATGCATTACTTATCGTAAAAGCATTTCTGATGATTGTATCTGCTTAGATTCACATGCACCCATCCTTCTGCCCCGCTCGGATGGAAGGAACATAGACGTCTACTGTTTTTTCTCTCTTTTCTGTACTCACAATAGTCATAAAGCTCCCTCATGGCAGCAAAAATACAATCAGAGGGACCTCAACGCGTGAGGGATTTTGGGTACACTACACGTCACGTTAGGGATAGTGTTACAGGCATGCCCATGTCGACGTCCCCTTTCGATTCTTGAAAGAGAAGATGCAATACTCCGCGGTTACCACTGGATGTCGGACTATATGCACAGCATGTAAATCTAAGCAGATACACTCATCAGAAATGCTTTTAGGGTAAGTAGTGCATGTCTTCCCAGTTCTGAAAGCCTGAAGGATATGTCAGTTTCCCCATAACAAATGAGCGAAAGCCTAGAGGAGTCCAGCTCCACTGGGAAAAGTCAGGTTAGGTACGCCAAACAAAAGCAAAAAGGTTGGGGGGGTTCATAAATGGAGGGAAAACTGCACCTAAGGGAAATCTTTCTTAACACTCCCGGATGACGTTATGGAGATTTTGCTTTCGGCGGTGCCTATAAAGGACATTTGTGTGGCAGCCACTTGGTCCACCATTATACATATACAATTCATAACTGTCTGGACTCATCCTCTGACCAGGAAAGAGGATTTGAGAAAGCTCTCCTGCCTTCAGTCCATGACGAATCTGAAAATTCTTACGCCCTACCTAACACTGATTTGGGAGTCTATATAAGGATAAGGAATACGTGGGAGGACACAATTCAAGGAAAAGGAACAAGTTACTTACCCCTGGTAACTTTCTTTAGACTGTTCCTCCTTTGTATTCCTCATCGCCCCTCCCAACCTACCCCGCTGTAGAATTTCCAGTTATTTCGTTTTACCCTCTTTCAAAGTCTGGGACTGTCTGGGACTCACTAACACTAGTTTTACTGCAAAAGGAAGCCATATAAACAACTGAAGTCATCAGGCGCTGCGCGTGCTATATATACCTACGGTGACATCGACATCAAGATGGAAGCCCATCGAATCGACCGCATCGACGCACAGTGCCCTTTGACGTTATTTGTTTTCCGAATCAGCTGCAAGGGAAGATGTCTAAAGATGAGGAATACGTGGGAGGAACATACAGTCGAAAGAACTTTACCAGGGGTAAGTAACTTGTTCTTCTATAGGCTACAAGTCCTATTTCTGTATTCAAACCAATATACAAAACATCTATTCAAAACCCAAAAGCCCTATCCATGCTTCAACACCAAGTAAATTCCAAAATACCCCTCAATTCAAAGTTTCAAACTATGATGGAAAGCATATATCAAGAAAGCATCAATCAGATGAAATGCAGAAAATTATAAAACACATCATTCAATGTATCAATCAGGAAAAGCGCAGCACATAGCAGTGCTCATTCAACCAAAACCCCAATACAACTTATAAGATGCAGGCTTTTAAAAGAGGCATAGCATCCCCTGTGCTGTGTCTGACAGTTTCCCCTTGTCTCAGCTTGTCATCTAGCTAGCTAGGCTTTTCATGGCATTTATATAGGGTCTAAATTGAAACCCCTTAATAATTAAAAATGTAATGGTTCAAGAGTAAGGCTCTGACACAGTGGCATTTGACTCTGGGTTACAGACTTTTATTTGGCATAAAAGAAAACGGGTTGGAGAAATCCTATCTATCCCTAATTCTATGACGGGTTTCCCCGCCCCAACAAAACTAATGAACATCTGTGATAGGATGTTAAACCATAAAGCGTCCTCTGTCCTGTGTCCAAATTCCCTAAACTGACCCTTACACTCTAAACTTCATATAAACTTCATATAATGTACATGGGGTTTTCTATAACTAAACACTTGTGACTTTTCCAAAGTTACCAACATAAAGTTCTAAGGTGCAGCAAAACAAAAGAATAGAGTTCCACTATGAAAGGGGTCTCCCCTTCCTCTAGATTTCCTCTAGTGGTCTAAATGACACTTTGTTAAAGTTCCAATTTTGTTCAAGGGGGAAATGCTCTTAGCTTGAATTGCCTTAAAGTACAGACTTGAAAGCACATAATTCTCTTGAATACACAAAGTTCTCTTGAATGGTTTGTTAAAGGGGTAATGCCTTTCCCTTGGATCCTACTTGAAGCATATAGAACTTTCTTGTTACTGTTTTCACAACTTCACCAAGGGGTATTGACCCCTGGACTTTCTCAGTCTTTTCCCTTTCCCTGGTTTACACTCCTGACAGGGTATTGCAACTTTATGACTTTGCCTTAGAAACGGTAATAAGTCCTCCCTTTTCCGTGGTTTGAACATTTAGGATTGGGATTTCAATCCCTGGTTTCTCGTACTCTTCTTCTTGCCCCAGGTTTACTCGCCTGCCAGCGTGTTACACTTTTTTACTTGCGTGCGGGTCTCAGACTCGCACATTGCTTGGTTCACCATCCGGCCAGGGCTTTTGCACATCGCCTGGTTCACTATCCTGCCAGGGCTTATCCACCTTTCATTCACTCTCTGTTGTATCTAGAAACCAATCCTTTTCATATGCTGGGTCACCGACCCTTTCTTAGCAATGTCTGGGTCAGTTTTACTTCTCTTGCTTTGTCTCTTAGCAATGTGTCTCTTAATAATGTTCATATCAGTTTCACTGTCCTTCTTGTACTCTTAACAATATTTGTATTGATATCAACTATGCTGTCTTTACTGCTATCAACTGTTTCACTTCCTTCTCTTGGGCTCTCAAGCATTGTGTATTGTACGCTGTATTCACCCGGAAGCGCCCCGGTAACCTGTTCACTCTCCCCAGGCTTACCGGTCTGTGGCTGCTTCGGTGTTCCTCACGTTTCACCCACAGCTTTGCCCTCGTCCCGCTCACTAACGATGAGTTCAGCTAGCCACTCTGCTTCTGCCTTCCCTCCGTCAGCATACAGCAGCTCCAGCTGCTGTTGACAGAGACGCAGTAAACCTGTCCTGGTTTTGCTTCTCTGCATGGTGTGGCTCTCCTCTGCACTGCGTTCCGCAGTCCGCTCCTTCCCGGCCTTCCGAACAGCGTCAGAACAAGTTAGCTGCAGCGTCTGCCAGTCTCGCTGCTTCTCTGCCTCTCCCTCCTTTCAGTCGCTGGTCATTGCATGCGGCTGACGTCTCTGCTGCAGTATGGTTCCTGTGGCATCTGAAGGGTATTTGCTCATCCTTCGTTCCCAAAACCTACACAGAATCTCTATGCAGGGTTTCCTCAAGCATCGTCTCCTCAAGCCTTCCCCCTGGCTGTCTGCGTCCTCCAGATTTCCCAACCAGCGGTCTTGGGAAGGACATTTTTCTTCCTCTCAGGTGTGCCATATTTAAATCTGCCGGCACCTGTCAGAGCCTCACAACAACTATAGCGCACCTCTTGCTCTCCTGCTCTAACAATCTATTTTGCTCCACTCTCCTCCTCCTCTCAGTACTATCAGTTAATTTCCTATGGGAATATGAAAGAGTTTTGTTATCAATCAACTGGGGATAGGCATGTGTTAGGCAGAATCCCGTGCAGTGCCCTTAGGGACCACTACACACAGTTAAGACTACAGGTGGCAATCCAAGTTTTACCTTTGGTACAAGCCTATACTACTATGTCAGAGTGGTAGCAGTGGCGCAGCAGCCAGGCTTATCTCAAGAGCATATGAGCAGTAGCAGATATTACACAAAGGGACCACAATTGCTGTGACTCAAGCAAACACTGACTCAAGGTTTCAGGTAGAAAAATATAAGTACATTTATTTTTAAACCATTTGTTGTAAACACTACACTTCTATTAGATTAAAACCACACAAAAAATATACTACAACTAACCAATTCACTTTGTACAGTAAGTCTCAAGGTAAGTACCCTGTGTTTGAATGGACCGGTGTTACGAACAAAACATGTTACCGCGAATACGATTGCGATCACTTTTTGACAGTTCAGTCTAATAACTAAACGCGTATCCGTGACATGAAATGCTACCGGGGCAAAAACACACTTAGCACCTGAGATACCCAGAGGGAGTTGGAGGTAAAAATCACAGGCATTACTTTGGTTAGGCAGACCTAATCGAGAAACACTCAGAGACAGGAGTTCAAGAGTCAAAGGGCTGGAGCCAGGGTTAAGTGACACCGGGGACCTGTTGCCGAAGATCACACAGTCAGACAGTTCACGATTCAACGTAGCCAAGAGTACTTCGATATTGTCAATGTTCGGAAGCAAAAATTATAAGAAGAAGCGAAGACAAGGGCAAGCCTTGAAGAGGAAGAAAAGGGGTTCACCCTGTTTCCTCAAGCAGAACACAGTACCTTATTCCAATGGTGCAGCTGGTGCCCTGGCAGTTGTTCCTGTTGGTGTCCCGCAGACTTACGGTTCCTGAAGATTCGAGGTGGAGGACGTCTGAAGGGGGTCTGCACCACACAGGGATAAAGCTTGGAGCAGAGAAAATAAATAAGAGGTGCGCTCCTTAAAAACAGGAGAGGTTCTTCAGGTGGCTATCCGGACCACTACAGCAGTGTGCAGCGATTTCGACCACGAAGGCGACCTCTGGCTGAAGAAGATAAGCTGGTTATCCCCACCAGGCTCAAGGGAAGAAGACTCCAGACTGGATGTTCTCTAGTCGTCGAAGGGTAGATAGCTCAGGACTGCAGCAGGGCTTCACCGGGATGGGGTAGTTGCAGCAGTCGTCGTTCTCTCTGTTTCTCTTCGGTTCCTTGTATTTCCAGTGGCGACTCAGACTTCTAGTCCAAGAGACCTGCCTTTTATGTGCGAAACCCCCATTCACACAGCCTGGCTGTCAAACACCCAGCAGAGGGGTTGTTCAGCCAGGACAACCACCTCAGCCAATCATGGCAAAGTGTGACTTGGGTTTCCTAGGATACCCTGTGCAGGGGGTGACTACACCCCTCCCTCACATTCATCCCACCCAGACACCCAGGCGCCTGGTGGAGGGCTTCTGGGCAGAAGTCGCCAAAAGATGGTGAACAAAGAAGGCGAACCTGGTTTGCCGCGCAAAGTAAAACACAAGAAGGACTTTAACAAAAAGAAATGACGAATAAACCCAACCGGAGCCAAAAGAAAGACAATTTGGTCAAGTGGGTTTATGTTTGAGGCTAATATAATAGCCTAAAACAATACCACGTTACTCTAATATAATCGCGGTAGTAAAGTTAGGGTAGATACCACTGCCACCACCCAAGTCTAAATGTTAAAAAAGCGAAACAATGCTCTAGGAGGTACAGATGAAAAGGGATATGAAGTAACCCTTTCCAGTACTCCATAGAAGATGGGGTGTACTGGGTCTGTGGTAGATTGACTATGTAAAGTTAATGGTGACTTTACCCTTTTCTGGGGGACTGTAGTCAGCCTCAGAAATGCAGTCGGGGGGGGGGGTTGAGTCTCAAAGACAACCCTGTGCCACGTCACTGAAGGTGCTGTGTGACACACGAAAGAAGGGGGCTACTGAAGTGGTGTACTTCAAAGTCCACAATCACAAAAACAGAGAAATAGACCTGGCAAAACACAGGTAAGAGTAGGGGAAAAGCTCATTACCAAGTGGAAAATAAATAAACTCCAGAAGTCCAGCAAAGCTGCTGGGGGACTCACTAGGTGAGGGAAATTAGCCATCAATGAGAATTCTCCCTAACAGCATGCACTTTACCATCCGTCATATCTGGATGTTTTATTGCAACAGTATAGTATGTCCTGCAGAATTTGAGAAGGTAAAGGAGTATTAGGGAGCAAGGGAAAAGCAGATAACCTGTTCTATCCAGCAAGTCTAATCCATTCCCCTGGGGTTTGCCTCCCCCCATGTGGTCCTCCCCCAGACAGCCACCCCCAGGGTGAGTGTTGGGTAGCTTTTGCCTTTCCCTGTCCACCTGAGATAGGTTCTCCCCAGGGTAGGAGTGACGACATTGCTAGGTTTGTCACATAAACTTCCATGTCACTCAGTATCCAGTTCATCAGCTTCTAATGCAAACCAATGTTATCTGGCATCAATCCCTGCCCTACATCCTACAAAGACACTTACCCTTTATAATAACAAATCTTAGTGCCTGGCATCATATCAGTTGTTCGCAAGGCGCTCGAAGCATCTCGTCTTGTTGTCAATCCTCACGAAGGTGCTCTGAGTGTCTACCCACATTATCATTGCACAGTGAGATGCTTGGAACAGTATTGTGCTTCTAGGTACGAAGTTGAGGCCTTTTTGCAAAGTGCCCTGGTTTCCTCAGCAGACGGTTTAATCCTTTTTATGGGGAATAAAAATGAATTTGCTTGCACATACTGGTGCATATGTAAGCATGCGTAGACTATGTTGAACTAAATATGTTAGCATGTTTACATGCATGTATGTTTGAGTAAGCAATCAAGCTTTTAGGTGCTCTTCTATAATAAATGGTTACATATGTTCATAAATGAAAAATAACATAAAAACACACACCTCACTAAGAGGCTGCTATGCAAATGTAAAGTAAATACAGGCTTTTAACGCACGGAGCACTTCCTGTTTAAAGCACTAGATGTACTATTGCAGTATAGATTGCTCTCCAAGTGTATAACGCAACACGCGTCTCTAGGTGCTACATTCTAACACTACCTTCTACTAACAGCCCTTGTCCAGCCTAGGGTAGGTTACATATATGAGGGGAATTCTAATATGTCATAGTATCTCGTGCTGCTTTTTACCCCGTAGGGCAGAGTGGGTGCCCACACATAACGGATTGAACCAACTCAAACCTTGATATAGCTAGGTCGGATTATGCATGACCAAACAGACCATTTCTAGATAGATTGTAGCATGCATCAAGAACTATTGTTAGGCGAGAGGGAATTTTGGCGAACTCCATCAGTGCTCTTGCAGCTGCAACTGCTTTCATAAGGGGGTCCCTATTCAGGAGATCTGCAGAGCGACCATCTGCAGTGGAGTGTATCCGGGAACTGTTGAGCTTTCAGAAGGTGGTACCACTAATACCCTGATCACTGTTACTTTCGGTGGAAGTCATGAGGCGTGCCCACACAGCGCCATGTGGTGGAGTCACACGGGGCTACCTGTGCATGATTTAAAAATGTCAAGGTCCCGGCCTGCAGAATGGACATTTGAAAGATAGATTATCTTCAGAGGAGACATTATTGAAACAATTTTCTTGAGGGAGAAAGTGTTTTACCCCTACATTGGTTTGGAAATGATCAACAGCTGCCATTGACCTGCATTTCGGTTGCATACCGTCACACCCTTGCATCCTATTTCACCCATTATTCGATTAACACAATAAAAATCAACCACACGTTCACACCCATGCATCCATCACAAAATCACTCCCATCCATCTATTTGCATCCATACCTCCATCTATCTAATCACATTCATTCAATCACACTCAAACGCACATATTAGCCCATTTATCAGCCCCTGCTGTTAACCTTTTTTCCTGTCCCCACAAATATACCCACCCTATGAGATCCTTACACAAAATGACATCCTGTATCCATCTCAGCAATCACGCTCATCAACCATCTATCCAAACGTCTCGCCATCCATAAACACATCAATAAAAGTCAGACCCCATGGATTTGCCACTGCTTCTTTTTTCTTTTATTCTTATTAGAGCAGTGTGGGGGCAACAAAGAAAGTGATTATTTTGCAAGCGATGGTCAGGCAATTGTATTGCGGCAAAGGGCACACTGTGTCTTGGCCGCAATATCCAATACCAGTGACAAGAACTGTATGGATCTAAACTTCAAGACTAATGCACATTTTTAACATGATCTTTTTAAAATGTGTTTGGCTATGCTGGTAATTAAGTGGTTACCTCTCCTTACACTATCAGTAATCCATCCTCTAGCATACTGTGCATGCACACAATGTGCCTCCTCTCTTGACAGTGCCCTGTAGGTGGACATGGAGAGAAAGGACGGAGGTCTAAGAAGCCAGCAGCCACAAGGAGGGTGGTTTTGTTGAGTGACAATGTCCCTGAGCCAGTATGCAATTTTGTTTCTTTTTGCTGTGCAATAGATGTTTTGGCTCTATCCTTCAGCCGGGTCGTCCAATTAATCAGGAGGAAAGGGGGATTTGGGAATATCAGCAGAAGAGTCAATACAATAATTGGTCGTTCAACTGAGTAGCAAAACAGTGTATATTGTCAAGTTAATTATAAATCATCTGCCCATAATTGTATATTTTTTATTGAATACATCAGCTTCATATTTTGAGTAAATAGACATGGCAGACAAATGTATGGAAACGCAATTCGAGGCAACCTTTTAATATAATCCTAATAATACATTGAATTTTCGGGTGAGCAGACGTTTGGTTAAAATGAAATGGTTGTTGGCTTCACCTTATCAGCGCATAACCTTTAATGAGGGTTGGTCACTTTTGCCAATTTTTTGTTTAATCATGAAGTCTATGCAGTCCTGAGCATGTGTATTGAACGACCCATCGCATGCACATGAATACACACTTTTTGTCCCAGGGTTGACATTCTCATGCTAGATGGCAATTCGTTGGGCAGAACGTTAGGACACAGCTTGACTTCAAGCGCAGAGTTCTCCTAGTCACTTATTAATGTTTGTTTCTTTTAGGGCTACAAAATGTCCGGACTGTTTCAAGGCAACAAAGAATAAACTGGTGAGATCTGTCATGTCCTTATTTTTTGGCTCTTTTTCTTATTGTGCACATTTTTATTTCAAATGTTTTCTTGGTTTCTGGAATAAACCACTCTTAATTCCAAAGGATGATTCCCACAATTGTATCTTGTTGCCATCTTTCAACAGCACCTCTTCCACCAAAAGGATGGCAGCAAGATAGTGATGTTGGCCTTAAAGGTGTATACAATTTAGAGCTTGTCGTCACCGTTGTATAGGACAGAACACTGGGTTTGTGTAATCTTCAATATTTTGTGAAAAAAGATAATGGGCCTCAATGCAAGTGTGGTGGTATCTCGGCAGTAAAACTGCTGAGATACCACCAAACGGATTTACTGTTACTATCCCTTGGTCCAGTGGCATTACCACTGGATTACAAGTGGTGGTAAGCGGTGTTAGGATTTTGGCAGAATTATCACTGGCAGCAATTCCGCCAGCAGGTAATTCTGCCAATTTGACCTTTTTTTTACTCTAAAGCGGAGGAATTACCGCCAGCATTTTGCTGGAGGTTTTTTCTCTGCCTTACCTCCAAACCCGTAGTTTGGTGGTTTGGTAATTACGTTACCAGTGCCATGCCACCATTTTTGGCCACACTGCCGAACTCGTAATGAGGCCCAATGTTTTTTTGACATGATTCACTTATTAGGAGTATTTTTGATGATAGAAAATATCCAGCTCAATAATCCAGTGCAGTAGTCCACAATAAGAAGACAACGACAAGGAAAGGGAATGTTAGTAGGAAACTAACCCTGAACGGAACGAGGGTCGAACTAGGGTTGGGTAGGTGCACTCTGGAGAGCGTCCACTAGTTCTGTGCCCAAATGATAATACTACATAAATTTGGCATCTTCTTAAAGCGTCCAAAAAACCAAAAGTCCTCCTCGGGGATGTAGTACCCAATCTGCCCTTTAAGTCAATGGTTATGAGGTTAGCACTAGAAAACAAGTTAATCCCCTTTGGGATGTAGTACAAAATTAGTCTTTTAAGGGATGATGTTTGCACAACAAATGAAACAGTTCTCCTCTCTGGTATGTAGTAGCAAATGGTCTTATAAAGAAATAATGTTTGCACAACAAATAGCAGGAAAAACGCCTGAAGTTCCAAAATGCTCAACTCCCGTAACCAGGAAGTCACGCTCGAGTCAGTGATAATTAGTGAAATTCACTTGATGATCTCTGTATCCAGCAACGTGGTAGCGAATAAACCGCTATGAAAACTTTCACCTATCTTCTGGAAGGGTTGGGAAGCTTACCGCCGTGCTCCGACTTCAATTGCTTCCATAGAAAGCTGATGGTCTCGCATTTACACCAGGAAACGTACACATGAGTTGGGTCCGCCTCACGAACCGTAATTAGGAAAGGAAACGACTCGGGATACGAGTCTTGCACAGGATGATCAACTGTTGATGTCAAAGGACACGGATGACTAACAACTGCGGTTAATGTTAGGGAACTTTAACCACGACTTCAGGAAACAAACATAATGGCAACAATCAGAAGTGGCGTGTAATTAGAGAAGGGCACCTAAATACTTCCAAGTAGTCACGTGACTCACGTCGCGACTAACGTCATCACGTGGTATTAGGTGCTGGAATACAACGCTGTTTTGCCGGGAGGGAATTGAAGAGCCTCCATCTAGTGTAGAACGGTTTTGCTGCCGTTCTGAATGCGTACTGGTTCCGATTACCATGGGAGGAAGGTGAGCGAGGCGAGTGAGGCATGACACTTTTTCAAATGATTGCTGAATCTCACTAAATCCCCCAGATGCCTTTTTACGCTTTGAGTTGCACTGCGAGGGAATTGACAGGATTGTGGTTTTTTTTTAAAACCTTTGTTTTACTGACTCCAGCTCTGGTGTAACCCCCTGCTGCACAGATAGAGAAATTGTGTACAGGTTGTCTGCAGTATGCATGGTACTAGCTTCTTACCCCGTTTTGCACATGTATCTAAAACATTTAATTTGTTGGGGCTTGATTATCTTTATACTATTCCCACCACTATATATCTGAGAACCAACATTTTGATAAAGGTGTATTGTATTACAACATTTTAGAGATGAACATTGACAATTGTCTGTTTCTCCAGCATGGGGTCTGGCATGGATTCACATGCTCATGAATATTCCCCGTCGTCAGGCTGGGAATCCTCGGTAAAGAAAAAACCAGTATCAGTTTCGTTTCTGATCTGTCTTTCGTAGTAATAACCAATCACTGGTCTCTGCGTCATACTGACCACAGCCAATGACTGCCCTCCACCTAAGCACCGCCTCTGGCAGCCATCTTCAGATTTTTACCGCACGTTCATGTGTTGGGATCCTCGTGCTATTGCTCTCGAGCGTTAGTGCTATTTTTCGTGCTTTTTTCACAAAAAAACTTCGATTCTTTCGGTCAAAGAGCCTCAAGCTCCACCGATCCTACATCCGATCAACGGGGACCCGTGTCGGATTCATCTGTGCCCCTCAAGGGTGAAGGTTTCGTCGAGCTACACTTCGGAGGAATCCAGAAGCTTCTCAGGCCCGGTCTCGGAGATGGCCCAGGAGAAGGGAAGCTCGACGCCCGGAAAGCTGTTCAGGGTCTGCCCTGGATGCCAGCTGCAGAACGTTTCCAAAGAGGACGAACACTCTTTCTGCCTTTACTGCCTTCATGAGGACAAGACGCACGTGGAGAAGGACTGTGCGTTTTGCGGCAACATGTCGGAACGGACCATGAAGGACCGCCATCAACGTCTCGCCAACTGGCTGGAGGGTAAGAGCCCGTCTGGCGAGAAGAAGAAGAAATCCGAGCGGTCTTCTAAGACCTTTGAGGGCGCCCCGGCGACGGGGGCCCAACATAAGGCCAAGCACCGCGAGTCCGCTGGCACCGGGAGCGCCGAACGTTCGGGCTCTACGGGCACCAGGCAGGGCGCACCCTCCCCGGCACCATCAACCACGAGCCAACGCTCTGGGTCGGGTAAGAGGAAGGCCGAGCACCCGGCGAAGCTCCTGGAGAGGCCCCGATCGAGCTCTAAGGCAGAGGAGGAGCGTGGCAGTGCCCCCTCCCTCAAGGATAAGGCGGTGAGCGCACCTAAGGTGGTGAAGGCCTTGATCCATCCGACCAAGCCCTCTATGGAAACGGTCGCGGCGGCCCTGGCTCAGCCTGTGGTGGCTGCACCAGTGGTGGCGACCTCAGGGCCCAGAATCTCCCTGCCTCCTCGGAGGGAGTCTTCCTTTGTGCCCATCGATAGGACCCCCGTGAAACCCTCCGTGGGGAAGAAGAAGGGGGGGCAGGGCGTCGTCGGAGATTCGGCCTCAACCTCAGAAGAGGAGCTGATCGAGGTCTTAAGCCACGGCCTAGGCGTGGAAGAAGGCCAGCCCGTCGGAATGGACCCCGACGCAGGTGACGACGACGACATCGTCGAGGATACCGACGGGGCCCCTGCCCGCCCGTCGGATTCCCCTCTGCCAGCACCGCAAGACAACTCGGCGGCCATTTTGTTGGCCATTCAGTCCTTATGCTCCGAGATAAGGACGAGGCTACCGTTACCGACGGAGGAACCTCTCCCGTCGGGGGATCCAGAACCGGGACCTTCTGGTGTTCCCCCTACCAAGAAAAGAAGGATCCATCCACCACCTCCTTTTCAACCGTCGCGCCCCGTCCAGCCCTCCTCCCCGTCCACCCGAGGGGATGATACGGGGACTGACACGGCAGCGACGGGTACGGACGACGAGGCATACGACGAGGATTTTCCGTCGTCGCCTCCCACCAGGGCTTCTCCGCCCGACGAGATCGGATCTTTCCACTCCATGATCTCCATGGCTTCCGAGCTTTTCCAACTCTGCCCTGAGGAGAAGAAAAAGGAAGGCTTCCTTTATCAGCGGCGCGAGGCCAAGAGGAAGACGGTCCTCTCAGTGCCTCTGTTGGACGACATTTGGGATGAGGGCCTTTCCCTCCTCAAGAACCCTTCCACGACGCCAGCTAGAAGAGACCGGTACGAGAAAAAGTACCGGGTCCCGGACACGGCCCCCCTGTGCCTCCGGGCGCAGCCTACCCCGGACTCCGTCGTCTCCGCGGCAGCCAGGAAGAAAGCGGGGGGGGGTGCGGCCTCCACATCGACTTCCCCGCCGGACGGCGAGGGAAAGAAATTGGATGCTATGGGACGTAGAGTCATCTCGTCGGCAGCGACGACGATTAAAGCGGCCAACGCCTTGGCTATCGTGGCCCGCTATGACAGGGAGCTCTGGTACAAGATAGCTGCCCTGCTGGATTTTCTGCCGGACGACAAGAGGGCGGAGGCCCTTGAGATCCTGCAGGAAGGTGAGGTGGCCTCGGACCACGCCATCACCGTGGCGACGGACATCGCCGACACCGGGTTCCGCCAGCTGGGCAACGGCGTTTGCCTTCGACGTCGTAGATGGCTCAAAGCTACGGATTTCCGGCAGGACGTCCAGACCAGAGTCCTGGACATGCCCTTCGACGGGAACAACCTGTTTGGGAAGACAGTGGACGATTCCCTTCAGGCCATCAAGGCGGATACTGAGACGGCCCGGGCCCTTGGAGTCCTGCAACGACGGACGCCCTTTCGGAGCGGCGGAGGCAAGGGCGCCTCCAAAGGTTCCGGCGGCGGTTTCGCTTCCTACCGTCAAGCGGCCCGCTCGTCGTCGCAAGAGGCCTACAGAGGACGAGGCAAGTCTAGCGGACCCCGCCGTCGTCGCCAAGGAGGTCAAGGCGGCAAGGCCGCGCCCAAGCAGGATTGAACCGGCCGTGGGGTCGGGCCCCCACCGAAGCACCCCAGTGGGAGGCCGGCTGGCGGGCTTCGTCAGCGTGTGGGAGTCCATCTCCACCGACCGTTGGGTGCTGGACGCCCTGGCCCGGGGCCACGCGCTCGAGTTTCAAAGAAGGTGCCCGCGCGTCCCCCCGTGGCCAGGAAAGAACTTCACGTCCCTCAACTTCTCCTGGAGGTAAAGGCGATGCTCAGAAAAGGCGCCATCGAACTCGTCCCAAAGAGGCTTCGGGGCTCCGGAGTCTACTCGAGATACTTCCTCGTGAGGAAGAAGACGGGAGGATGGCGCCCCATCCTGGACCTGCGACGTCTGAACAAGTTCATCAAGGCGCAGAAGTTCCGGATGGTCACCCTCCAGCACGTCCTGGGTCAGCTGGAGGAAGGAGACTTCCTATCGTCGTTGGATTTGGAGGATGCCTACTTCCACATTCCCATCCTAAAGGGGCACCGCAAATTCCTCAGATTCGTGGTCCAAGGGCGTCATTACCAGTTCAAAGCCCTTCCCTTCGGACTACGGTCGGCACCCAGGGTATTCACCAAGTGCCTCGCACCGGTGGCGGCGCAGCTGCGCCGCGAGGGGATTCACGTCTACCCCTACCTGGACGACTGGCTCATCCGCGCCAAGACGAGGGAGCTCGCCGTGGTCCACACGGCAAGGACCGTCCAACTCCTCACGGACCTGGGATTCTCCGTGAACTACGCCAAATCCCACCTGGTGCCCGCGCAAGTCGCACTGTTTCTGGGAGCCAGGCTCGACACAGTGTCCCTTCTGGCCTCCCCGTCGGAGGAGAGGACCAGGACCATCTTGGGCAAGGTGCAACGGATGTTGGTGGCCGACGCGGCCAAAGTGAGGTCCATCAAGTCCCTCCTCGGGATGATGTCTTCCTGCATCTACCTCATTCCCATGTGCAGGCTCCGGATGCGCCCGTTGCAAGAATTCCTGGATGCGCGCTGGATCCAGACGACGGGCAGCTTCGAGGAAAGGATCAAGCTCGACGAGAGTTTCCGACGAGCGATACGGTGGTGGGGCACCCGCGCGCATTTGACGGCGGGCATGGACTTCCAGACCCCAGCCCACCAGGAGACCGTGACCACGGATGCCTCCCTGGAAGGGTGGGGAGCGCACACCGAAAATCTGCACGCAAGGGGACTCTGGCTCCCGACGGAGAAGTCCCTGCATATCAACGTCCTGGAGCTCCGTGCAGTGTTTTGGGCCCTCAGGTCCTTCCTTCCGTCCCTCAAGGGCAAGGTGGTGAGGATCTTCACCGACAACACCACCACCATGTTTTACATCAGGAAACAGGGCGGAACCAGGTCCCCAGCGCTGTCCAAGGAGGCGCAGGACCTGTGGCATTGGGCCGTTGCCCAAGGGATTTTTCTGGTGCCGTTTCATCTGGCAGGGATAAAAAACACCATCGCCGACTCACCCAGCAGGGAGCTGCGCTCGTGCCACGAGTGGGAACTACGGCAGGATCTGGTGGATCGCCTCTTCCGACGGTGGGGCACACCCCAGATCGACCTGTTCGCGACGGCGACGAACACCAAGTGCCGGAGGTTCGCCAGCAGGTTTCCCCAGACGAGGAGCATGGGCGATGCTTTCTCGTTCCCCTGGGAGGGCCTGTTCCTCTACGCGTTCCCTCCCTTGCCTCTGCTAATCCGGCTCGTCAACCAGCTCAAGAGGTCACGGTGCAGGATGATCCTCGTCGCACCTGCGTGGCCGAGGCAGATATGGTTCCCGGACCTTCTGGACTTGTCAGCGTCCCCGCCGATCAAGCTGCCGGCGGACGCGGATCTACTCTCCAGGGAAGGAGGCGCCATCCTCCACCACGACCCGAAGTCGCTGAACTTGCAGGCCTGGCTCCTGCAGCGCTAGAGTTTGGAGGATACGACATACCGGCCGATTGCAGAGAGGTTCTTGCAAAGGCCAGGGCGTCCTCGACTCTTAAATGCTACGGACACAAATGGAAGAGGTTCTCTGTCTGGTGCCACGCACAGAAGATTAACCCTCTACGGGTTACGGCCCCCCAAGTACTGCCGTACCTGCTGACGCTGGCCAAAGCTGGTCTGGCACACGCGTCCATCAAGATTCATCTTGCTGTGATCTCCCGATACACCAGAACCACGGGGCGGACGTCCTTGTGGTCTCATCGTCTGGTGAAAGAGTTCATGAAGGGACTGTTCAGATCGTTCCCGCCGGTGAAGGCTCCGGCCCCGGCGTGGGAGCTCAACGTGGTGCTGACCAAGCTCATGGGACCTCCGTTCGAGCCTCTGCACTCGGCCCCGTTGAAGTTTCTATCGTGGAAAACAGCTTTTCTTGTGGCCATCACCTCCGCACGACGAGTGGGAGAGATCCAGGCCCTTTCCTGCAAGGCCCCGTACTTGACTTTCCACGACACGAGGGTAGTGCTCAGGACGCACCCCTCCTTCATGCCCAAGGTACCGTCGGACTTCCATCTCAACGAACCCTTGGTGTTACCTGTGTTCTTCCCGTCGCCTTCGTCGCCGGCTGAGAGGACTTTGCACTCGCTGGATGTAGCTAGAGCGCTGAAGTTCTACGTGGACCGCACGAAGGGTTTTCGGAAGACGTCACAACTCTTTGTGAACTTTGGACCTGTCAATCAGGGGAAGGCTCTCTCGAAGGCTTCCATTTCCAGATGGCTCTCCGGCTGTATCATGTACTGTCATCGGTTGGCAAACCGACCGCTGCCTGGCCGTCCGAGAGCCCATTCCACCAGAGCGATCGCAGCTACCACGGCGTTCCTTTCTGGTGTGCCACTGCTGGACATATGCAGGGCTGCTACGTGGAGGTCGACGCACACCTTCACGAAATTCTACTGCGTCGACCGGGATTCCAGGGAGGAGTCCAGGGTCGGCCAAGCAGTGCTGCGCAACCTGTTCGCCTGAGGTGAGCCTTGTGAGGAGGTAAGATGCTTAATGTTGAGTTTGATGTAATGCTTAATGTTGAGCCTTTGCCACCTCCCGTGGTTGTGCATGTGTGTACTGCTATGTATTCTTTATTCATGAGCATGTGAATCCATGCCAGACCCCATGCTGGAGAAGGAACAAGTTACTTACCTGTAACTGTTGTTCTCCAGCATGGGTCTGGCATGGATTCACATGCGAACCCTCCCGCCTACCCCTCTGCGGCTCTTCACTTGGTCATACTGCCACTTCACGTGCTTCCAAATCTGAAGATGGCTGCCAGAGGCGGTGCTTAGGTGGAGGGCAGTCATTGGCTGTGGTCAGTATGACGCAGAGACCAGTGATTGGTTATTACTACGAAAGACAGATCAGAAACGAAACTGATACTGGTTTTTTCTTTACCGAGGATTCCCAGCCTGACGACGGGGAATATTCATGAGCATGTGAATCCATGCCAGACCCATGCTGGAGAACAACAGTTACAGGTAAGTAACTTGTTCCTTCTCCGACACGCCTCATCTTACTGTAGTAGTCCCAGGCCTTGGGTGGGTGCTAATCACCAAATTTAGATTAGGCATCCTACTTTTGGCATCCTTTACTGGAATGTGGGTAGAGAATGGCTTACTTACTTGCCCTAAATGTGCACCTGTTATTGAGAATGTTTCGCATTTTATGTTGTTCTGCCCTCTTTATGTACACCCTCAGAAACATTGGCTTGTACCCCACTTCACTTGTGAGCGAGACAAATGATCTATTGGAGGGAGGCAATGGCTTTATTCCATTGAATGTCTAACAACCTTATGCATCTGCATTTAGCAAAATGTTTATATTATGCTTGGTCTATACGAGCAAACTATGTAAATTAATCATTAATTCTTAAGGGGTATCCAGTCCCAGCACATTTGATCAACTTATTTATTCCATGTAATTATTAGTTTTTTAGTGTTCCTTGTTATTGCTTATTTCATTGACTGCATTGTATTGTTTTATGTATCTATTGTGATTCGATATAAACTAATGAATGAAGACGATAATAGCTAACATGTGAGTGTTGAGTATTGATGTCATGGCAGTGAATTGTGGAAATCCTAATCGATTGTTGTGACACCACAGTAGTGGGATGCAGCATTTTCTTTGCCAGTTACTTTCCTTCGTTTTGGATGGCTGTGTCGTGATGGGGGTAGGGAACTTGATATTTGTTATTTTTCATATAGTTGCTTCATGGCTCCTCTCCACTCCTTGCAATGCAGGCTATGGGTTAGGGTTGGGTTAGGAAAGCAGTGTTACCAATTTCGAACGCAAAGCATATTGGTTCACCCACCGAATATAGGCAAATGGTTTTCCCATTTTCTAAGACAAGGATCAGAACACTTCCTGCATCACTTCACAAATCTGGCCACAAAAGTGCAGGGCCCTTCCTATACTGCGCAATTTCAAGAGAGATGAGTGGATGTATTTATATTGGTATCATTTGCCATTGGAATGAAATTAGGGTGGGTAAACGTACTGTCACCTCCCCGTACACCTTTCTTTCTTTCTTTTCTTTTCACAGGTTGCAAATTATCAAGCAGTTCTCTGTTTAGGCTTTGAAGAATAGCCACCAGTTCACAGCCTACAATGTTATACTACACATCTGTATACCGTAAGGATTCAGATTATTTTAAATATCATATACAAAATACTACACTGTCCGTGCTGGAAAGTGTTCCCTGTTTTATACAGGGTACACAGCACAGACAATGCTATTAGTTTTCATTCAAATGCAATCACATTTGGCTTTAAACACAGTGAGAAACATAGTGCATTTCTTCACTATAAAATTAAAGTTTTCTATTGGAAATTGGAGCCTCTTAGTGACATCATCTCACAATTTATCTCCCACTCCAGTGAATTAGTAGGGCAAGTATTCAAGGGGACCTATCTAATTACGTTCGGGGCATTTTTATACTCACTTTGGAATAATCCTATAAGGCGCTGAGCCAGAATAGACCCTCATGAGTTTCTTGAACACTCTGTCAACCTCTCATCCCTATTGGAAAGCAGATCTGCTCCAGGTAATATTCCCCTCTGGGATAGGGCCCAATCTTCCAGGTAATATCCTGGGTCCGCTCTTATTCATTTGGATCAGATTTTATCCCTTCTATACGTTTAATTCCAGAGAGAGCCTCTATTGCCTGTGTGTTTCCCTTTTTACTGTAGGTGATCTTTTCATGTTTGTGTTATCATGTCACACTTTGTGATTTGTCAAATCTTTCCATTGGTTTACTTCCTAGTAAGGCACTCCCAAAGATGACACCCCCACCCCAATCTTCATAGGCTGACGATCGTTCTTTACATGCCACAAAGAAATAACGTGGGGGTTGTTTGCCCTTAATACTTTTGACTGCAAAATCATTTATATTCCATATTCCATCATAGCAACATGCCACATTGATGAAATATGGGTTTCTGGGATCCTCTGGTATTCACGAGTGCTAAGCCGTAAGGCATGAGTATGTACAGTATGTGAAGAATCAGTGATGATCCCCCTCAACCCCGAAAACCTGGCCTGGGACCCTTCTCTTGTTGCCAGGAAAAGGCAGACACTTTCTGTTCCCGACCCTTGGGGTGCTGTTCCACGGGAGGATCACATGAGGGGGAAAGCAGGTCAGGAGGAATGGGAAAAACCATTGTTTAACTTCCCCCGAGACCCCAACCTTCTAATGGCTTATTTTAAAACAGAAGAAGTTAGATAAACAAATGTTCTTATTGGGGACTTCCATACCCCATTGTAACGCTCACCTGATTCTCGCAGAGGGGCCGGTCTTGACTGGGCGACTACCGTATCTTCAAAGGTGATGTGTAGCACCCGGTTGGCTCTTTGGGCTGGACCTCTGTGCACTGTATGCCTGACGTGTAGAGTAAGATGTCTTAGGTAAGTGAATGCCGAGCTCTCCATCTGCCTCGGGGCAGGGTGCTGTAACCAGTTTCTTCACTGGATAGGTAGCGCAGGCCTCTTGACTTCAGAGGACTGCTGTCCGTCGTTTACTGCACGAACGGTAAGTTTCGAGTCATTCAAATGTCTTTAAAGTCTTTAGTAATGATGTCTCTTGTTTTGCAGGGTTCCGGCGATGGCGGATGACGGGCTGAAGTGAGTTGAAGATATGGAGCCCGTGTGATGAATAGAAGCGCCTGGAAGCACGTAAGTAAGCGCTTGTTGCCTGCTTCACTATGCGCTCTAACTGTCTTTTTATTTTGCAGGTACGAGTTCGGAGCGGCTGCAGGGTGCCGGAATACCCACTGGATTAGATGTGGAAAGGAGTAATGGCACGTGAGTATTAAAGTTCCCCAATGTCTTTAAACGCACCTTGTTTTGTCTTTCAGATGCGGGATGCAGCGCCGAAGGCCTCCGGAGCGTGCGAAGAGTTGGTAAACTTTTGTCTTTCAGATGCCGGAATGCTAACCTGTTCTTTCTTGTCTTTATAGGTGTTGCTGAAGACTGGATTCAGGATGGTAAGCCTTTGCCTTTCAGATGCCGGAATGCTAACCTGTTCTTTCTTGTCTTTATAGGTGTTGCTGAAGACTGGATTCAGGATGGTAAGCCTTTTTCCTTAGGCCCAGGACCGGATGCAGAAGACACGATGAGCGTTCTGCTGCAGAGGTTGCAGAATAACGCAAAGCAAGATTCATCCACCGGGTGTGGTTTAAATAGCCTCCTGTAGTGCTTAGGTGTCTCCTTCCACAGCAACGCCTAAGTAAGAAAAGAGTTCCTGGTAAGAAAAGAGTTCCTGCCTTCCAGAAGAGTTCCAGTGTTCTGAATCTAGGGAGTGGCTCCAGCCCCACCCAACAGGAAAAGTAGTTCCAAACAGAAGAGGATCAGAGGCTCAACTGGCAGGCAAGTAAGCAGCATGGTCTGCTGAAGGTAAGTCCACCCAAGCATTATGAGCCCGGCGCTTCCAGCGCTGGGACTGGGCATATTTATGAGCCTGGTGCCACTGGCGCCAGGACTGGGTCCAAAAGGTCCCAATTGGGACTGGTTGGCACTCGGAACCTGGGTTATGGATCTGCTTCCAAGGGAGTTGGGAAAACCCTGACCTTTTGGAAGCAGAGATCATGACACCCATAATATCCGAATTGATGGGATGAAGATGATGGCTAAAGAGAAACAAAACTGCAGGAGTGGTCAGCTTGTTAATAGGAATGACATACACCTGAGGGGACTGGGAGGCTTAAACGGCCCCCTTAGGTGCAGCCGATTAGTGAGCAGGGAGAGTACTGTGAGCATTGTAATCAGCAGAACCTGAAACTAGAAGAGGGAGGAGACGTCAGGAGTACTGTTGAGCAGAAAATAGTAGCTGGTCCTCCCAGTACCTTTGCCTCCAGAAGCTTTAATTGCAGAGATTGCGCAGAGGAAAGCATGAGAGAGGGGACGCTTGCCCTCTGAAGACCTTTTTTGCAGAGGCTGCTCAGTGGGAAGCAAAAGCGAGGGAAACTTTCTTCCCCCACAAGGCTGCCTCTGTGGCCGACGAGTACCAGAGAATCTCTGGAGCAAAGGAAGCTCCATGGACCAGTGGCGCGGGCAGCGGCGGACCAAAATCAGCAGATTGCTGGGTCACAAGGAGCCACTGAAGCAGAGTTCCTGCAGCGAGGGAATCTGATGCGCAAGTCTTACCCGGTGAGTTCACCACCTGATAGTGACACTGGAGCAATCTAAGACTGCTTGCATGCTTGATAAAGGTGTTTTCAGATTAGAAAATACTTCAGTGTGAGTGAAATTAGTACCAAAGGCAATTTTAAATACCAAACTGTCCGAAAACAGAGAAAACATTATTTGTCAAAACCAAGTGACTGTGTTTTTAAGCATGAGAGTTCATTTAGAACCCAGCCACAAGATGGGGCAATACTATTAGAACCTAATGCAGACAATCCTTATACAAGTCAAAGGAAAACAAAAGCAAGGCAAATTAAATCCAACAGATTTTCCCAAAGGCAGAAGGGAATGAATGAAAGTTACAGAGGTTGTAAAGTTCGTTGCCCATATTTGAAGAAGTATATAACAAAAGTTGGTATAAACCCACATTGGCAGAAGTGATTGTTCCAGAGTATAGAGAAGATATTAAAGTATTGATGCAAAATAATTGAAAGAAAGCATACCAAATTAAAGCAGGAGAATGGATTGCCCAAGGCAAATTGGAAAAGGCTATGTTTCCAAAACCAAAAAAGTTTAAGAATAGTGTTTAAATTGTAAGAGGAACTCAGTTTTGGGGATGCAGACCTTGACCTGGTGGCCAAAATTGATATAGAAAGAGAAGAAGTGATTATTCCTGCTTTAGCTTTCGCACAACATAATGATCAATTGCTAGCAGAAACCTTTAATCGTGTAAGAAGTGAGGACGAAGGGAGGAGAATGAATGGTCAATTTCTTTTCTAAAAAACGGATTATTGAATGGGGTTATGTAGATTGTTCCAGTACGCCCAGAACTCAAATTGTGATTCCCATAAATCATAAGAATATTGTACTAGAAATGGCTCATTTAACAGGGGGGCAGGGGGACATTTAGGAAATGGAAAAACACAAGCTCAGGGGGTGTGACGGTCTCACCGGCATACAGCTTGACGTCTCTCAGGTGTATCCATGCACGTCTTTCTCAAATTTTTACTGCAGTGGGAGTGACATTCTCAACGATAAAAGGTCCACTAAAACGGGTTTGTGCCACTTCCTTGTGAAGTTGCGCACTAGGACTTGATCTCCAATCAATAATTTAGGTACAGGAAGTAATTCTTGCAGTCCGGTTGCTGAATGGTCTTCACCTGTTTCCTGAGACAGACACCCCTTGCACTTGAGTTGATCTGAAATGACAGACATACTAGTGGTCATACATGTCAAATACGCACATAGCTCATTTCCTAACAATTCTGCAGTCGTCTGGGCATTCTGATTTGCATCCCTGTAATTAGCTCATGGGGTGTGAGGTGGTGGTCCAACCCAGGCTGATTCCTTAATGCATACAATGCAAGGGGCAGGCAGTACAGCCATCCCTTCTTCAGTGTCAATTTCAATTTGGCTATTCTCTCTTTAAAAATGTTGTTGAGTCTCTCACATATCCCATTCGGCTTGCGGGTGATAAGCAGAAGAAAACGTATGTTTGTTACTAAGCAATAAGCTGATCTGCTCGAAAACCTCATTAACAAAATGGGGCCCATTGTCGGATCTCAGCACCTTACATACTCCCCATCTAGGGAAGACTTTTCAAACTAAAAACTTCACTGTGCAAGTGGCATCAGAGTGTGTACATGGACCTGCTTCAATCCATCTCGAAAAGGGACACATCACCACTATCATATACCTGTATCCACTACAAACTTGCAGCATGTCAACATAGTCAATATGTAAATGCTGAAAAGGACTGTTTGGTCGAGGAATCACTCCCCTGATCGTTCGCAGTGTGTGCCCAGTGGTAAACTTTGGACATACGATGCAAATTACAACATAAAAAGCAATGTGTTCTAACAGGTTCAGTACGAACCAGTCCTCTGCAATAGCTGCTGTAAGCCTTTCCCTAGTTACATGCGCAGGGTCGTGCAGCTGTTCAAGCTCTACCCTCAAAAAGGCTATAGGCATGGGGGGTGCTGTTGCGCGCACATAAAATGGCCGCCTGAGACCCAAGCTCCTCTCCAGGGACAAATCTTGAACAAGAAATTTCCTGTTTCGAGGCCACCCGCGTTGGCTGTGCTGCTTGCTTGGACCCCCGGGTGCTTCCGGGTGAAACCACGAGAATAATCGGACTGTCTCGGTTCAGGAATGGCCCACAAGATACGGTGTGCTGCTCCCACATCACAGACCGAAGGAGCGAATCGTGCAGTTGCTGCGGGAGGCCACTGCTCAGGTCGCCTGTAAGGACTCGGCCTGGGCGGAGCTGCACTCCCAACATACAATCACGGGTGTTGCACCAGTCCCCATAGAGCAGGAAACATTGGGGGACGGACTGTTGATGCTGAGGATTGGGCAAGAATAATTGTGATGCAGCGGCATTGTGTGTCGACTTGGCGGACCGGAGACTCGAGGCGGGGGCACTGATGTAACGCTCACCTGGTATCCACGGGGACACCACTCAGCCTGGCTGGACCACTCACTCTTTCTCGAACCTTCTCCCTTGGTAATGCTTCAGAGGGTTGGGCCTGCAATACAGGAGTCCTGGGTTCAAACTTAATTGTTCCTTGCTGATTAACCCCCGCCTCCCTTGGAAACCAAACCTTCCCTCAGACCTGTCCTCAGCTTGATTTTTTGTACGATGCACTCTGTCCTGCTTCTCAATGCAGGGGCGCGTAGATGGAGCGGGCGTGTTGCGACCTAGTTGCTTCACCGGTGCGAGCCCTGTTCGAGTCCAGTCCTGCTGTGACTCCAACTTTGTTAAGGTAGGTTGCTTCTTCCCAGTTTTGATATTTCAGTCTCTTCTTTCTTTCCTCCTACTTATTCTTTTGCAAATGTCTGTTTCTTTCCTTTAGGTGTGGAAAGTGATTTTGGCGTTGCCGTGCTGATCCGCGTTGAGCACGAGTTGGTGAGCGAATGCATGTTGCACTGAGTTATTCCGTAAGTAATGTGCAGCGCGCAGCGTTATTTTGCCTTTTCTTGTGCTAACCTGTGTCTCTTGTCTTGCTTGCAGGTTGCTGTGATGCTCCAGAATGGATGCCGACCAGGAGACGATCGAATCAGGTAAGCGTCTTGTGGTTCCTTAATAAGAATAATTAGGTGCTCACTAATGCTGTTCTTTCTCTCTCTTTTCCAGGTTGCGGTGTTCCGGAGGAGGATGCAGCGCCTACATGCTGGTGTTCCGTAGAAGGATGCAGCGCCTAGATGCTGGTTACTCTGGACCGGGTAAAAGATGGACCGAAGACAGGATGCTACTCACAGGTAAGTGCTGTAGTAATGACGTTCTTGTTCTTTCAGGGTGCGCGGTTCCAGGATCCAGCAGGTAAGGAATTCAGGAGACAGAGCTGGACACGATAAGCGTCACGCTGCTAACCTCAGAGTAACCCGAAGCGTATTCCTCTGTTTGGGCGTTGCTTATATAGCCCCAGGTATTCCAAGGCCCGACCACACCCAAAACACTAGACCGCATGGCTCAGTTCTTGGAACTGAGCTATGTGGGAACCTCCATGTTGGACCAAGCCCATTACGAAGTCCAGGCCCCCATGTTAACTTCACATTAAGTATGAGCCTGGCGCTAGAGGCGCCAGGACTGACTCCAGGAGAGTGTTTGGCAAAATGGCAAGGCCTTTGAGGCCATAATCAGAGACCCTAACTTGGCTGCAAGGGGAGTATTGACTTGCCTATGAGGGTTGGGGGGGTAGGGATAATGACAACTGATCGTGGCCCCGTCCTACATCATGCAGAGACGGGGGAAGCAGGGCGAGGACAAACGCCATACCCCCCGCGGTGAATCACATGCGAGGCAGTGGCAGCAGAAACCAACACTCCCACTGGAGGCAAAGGTACGTTCCCCGCAAATCCCGTGCCTATCTGCCAGCATTAATGTCCTTACGGTGACGGGGCCGGCCGTGGTGTGACCTGCCTGGCGGAGCCGCTACACCACCAACCCTCGCCTCCAGCCTGTGCCTTTATTCCCCCACTGCACTATCCTGATCCACCCCTATTATCAGCGTACTGTCGGGTACCACACCGCAGTGGTGACACTCGGCGACCGCTTCCACCGGCAGGCAACACAGCTGGGCTGCGGAGGGGCTAGTCCGTTCCCATACGTAGGGGCGGGGACCGCCATCCAAGGAATCCGCGCTGGGAACGGGCAGGAACATCAAAGACGGATTCTCATTGCTGGCTGATCCCTCTGTCCGAGACATCCCCTCTGCTCCGACCTCCATACACCGAGAACTGGGGCTGCAACACGAGGCACGATATTTGGATGGAGAGAGGCAGCTGAAACTAGATACTCCACTGCTCAGGAGAAATACATCCTAATACAGTTCAACCATTGTGAAATAGCACACAGTGTTGGAGCCAGAATTCGCCCTCTAAGCACTCCCACGTGGGGCAACATGATCGATCCCCAATGATAAACTACAAAACCGGATCACAGACCTAATCAACCATTATCTGCACAGGGCATCTACCACCCGAATTCTGTTAGCTCACACCATCCGGAGCTATAGATGACATTGTGATTACAAGTGGGAGATCACAGACCACCCTGCTAATAACTAAGCCATAAGATACATGGTCCCCGCAAACCAGGCAGGTGGTACCTGCCATTAGCAATGGAGTCACTTCTCATCCCCTGAATGGACAACTGTAGCTCTGTTGAAGCAGAGACCACCCTGAAGTAGCCATGCACCAGCCCACAACACAGACTACGCAAAGACTACTACTAAATGCGGCACTGAAGTTTGCACTCTACACTCTTGCTCACGTACAAATTGCATACTCGTGCATGGTCCATATACTGTTAAAATCAACCACAAGCATTGTTCAGACGGATTGGGACACACGGGCAGTTGTAGGTTGCCCTAAATAAACGACCGGGCGATGCCAAGGGGCACCAGTGCCAAGAAGAAGACAGGCCTGATGGACTCCTACACAAGCTCCCAAACACCGGCCGGCACGCCGGGCCCAGTGACCGTAACACCAATGGATCCCCCGGAGGAGTCAAAATGTGATAACCTCCTTACTACGGTAAAGAATGCCTTCCTCGCGGTAAACGTCAAGTTGGATGATATTGTCTCCACCATAGGTTCGCTCAAAGCCAGAGTGGACAAGGAAAGTGCCAGATTTACAGATGCGGAGAATAGAATTGGGACCAATGACGATGCAATAGGGCGAAAGACCCGTGATATATCTCTAATGAAAAGCGAAATGTCTAAACTACGCACTAAATGCGACGATTTGGAGTCCTGATCGCGCCGCAACAATATCCGTATAGTGGGACTCACCGAATCCTTCTGTAAGGGCCCCATGAAACCACACATCGAAACTTTACTAAGATCCCTCTTTGGTGAGAGCTCCTTTTCAGAGCACTTCTTGGCGGAGAAGGCACATCGCACCCTAGCCCCGGTGCCCAAACCAGGAGCTCCTACTCGCAGTATCATTGCCAAACTACTCAATTACAGAGACAGGGATGCAGCACTCCGTCTGGCAAGGGAGATGGGCCCATTGCGACACGGAAGCGACAATATCCATATATATCCTGACTTCGCTGCAGGAGTACAGACACAAAGAAGATCTTATGATCTGGTAAAGAGACAACCCAGACTGAGAAAGGTCCCATACGCTTTACTGTTCCCTGCAAAACTACAAATACAACATGGGGGCCGTTCACATTTCTTCGAACATCCATCAGCGGCAATGAACTCCATTGAAACATCCATCCCTCTGCCACTGCGTAGGGATGACCCTGACCAAAATGACCTCCAACACCCAAACAATGACATTAGAGGCCCGATGATTGAAAGACAGCACAGCAGTATCCTTTTGCAAGTTTAATGTTCAAGTGTGGGTGGACGGGTGGCACCGTCCAAATATAAGTTATGAACCCAGATGAGACGCGCTTGGCCACAGGGACCGTGGCAACCGCGCACACTCGCAAGGGATGTTCCACAAGTTAATGGGAAGGGTTCATCATCAGGTTGGGGTTGATGGTGCTGGTGGGGGTGGGGAAAAGGTACATAAAAATGTTGAGTAACTGGAGTTGGGGAGATAGGGATGGGGTACGAGGCGGGGTTCCCCTCGACACTTGTCCAAGTTCAGTTGAGAATGTTAAATGTTTAAAATCAGAGAGTATTATTACATCAGACACAGCCGAAATAGCAGTTTTGTCTCATTGTCCAGGGTACGGATCTGCGCTGAGTGGGGATTATGGCACGGAGTAGTAAAGGAATAACTGTTAAACTCCTTTCTTGGTACGTTGAGGTCTCAACAACCCAATCAAGTGTCACGGTTCAACCGTGGAAGATATGGAATAAATGGCGGCTTCATTAGGCCACCGCGGAATCAGCAGCAGCATACTAGTGTTCAACGTGCCTTTGTTTACATAGGCTGACACGCCCCCTTACCAGACGCGCTGCAACTCTTTCGAACTGCCCGCGTCGGACCGCCCGGTGCTTCCTCCGTGCGGTTTTTCTCCGTCCCTACTCTTTGTGCCCTCTTGCCCTACCCTACTTCTTTCCTTGCCTATTTTTGCCTTTTCCCCGTTCCGGTCAAGATTATTTATTCTAATTCCTTTTTTTCTTCTTACGGTCGCGTCCTTCCGCGTACCGTGATTGCCTCTCCTTCTCTCTTTCCCCTCTCGCTGATTGCCTGCTTCGCATGCCAGCGTTTCCTTCCTCCTTCTTTCCGTGCTTTCAGGTGTTTATTTCCCTTCTGTTCTTCTTTTCTTTACTTCCTCCACTCTTGCACCTTGCTGGTTTGCCTTCTGATACTGTCTTCCTTACTCTACTTACCTTCCTATCGTCCACCTTTTCTGTTAGCCCTCGCTTTCGAGCTCCCCATATCTTACCTGCATAGGTGGCTGTCCTGTCATCCTGGTTGGAACCTACCTTCAGAACCTATTGGACTCCGTGCTCTCTGGATTGTGCCTCTTCCTGGAGCCACAGTCATTACGCCTTTACGCCGTAGCTGTCCTGGGTCCCACTGCATACTCCAGTTAAGGATTTGGACCTTTCTTCCGAAGCAAGACCTGCATCTGCATGCTGATTCCGCTCAGGGTTTTTTGCGCCTTATCAGGCTTTTTCCCTGAATTTGGGGGCGAGCTCCCTTGGGTCCGTCTGACGATTCTCAGATCATTGTCAAGGTGGCCTCAGGTGGAGAGCGTCCTTTTCTCTACGAAAGAAAGAAGGGAAAGAAGGCGGAGAGGAGTGAAGAAGTACGCAGAAAAGAAAGAAGGAGAGACAAAGACTCTACCATAATTCTTACACCGGAGGTCACAGGTGAGGAGACACAGGGGGGAGGCTTCTGCAGACTCTGATAGCAAGGCCCGGAAAACCGCAGCCTATGTCACTAGCCATAACCCACAAATTATATTGCTCCAGGAGGCGCATGCACTTGGTCAGGTTTGCACTAATTTTCTCCCGAAATGGGGACCATTACGATATTACACTGAGTACTCCACTCAGGCCAGGGGGGTGCTCACATTAATCCACCCGAAATTGGGATTCCGACCCCGAGACACCAAAATAGATCCCCTGTCATGATCTCTGCTTCCAAAAGGTCAGGGTTTTCCCAACTCCCTTGGAAGCAGATCCATAACCCAGGTTCTGAATGCCAACCAGTCCCAATTGGGACCTTTTGGACCCAGTCCTGGCGCCAGTGGCACCAGGCTCATAAATATGCCCAGTCCCAGCGCTGGAAGCGCTGGGCTCATAATGCTTGGGTGGACTTACCTGCAGCAGACCATGCTGCTTACTTGCCTACCAGTTGAGCCTCTGATTCTCTTCTGTTTGGAACTACTTTTCCTGTTGGGTGGGGCAGGAGCCACTCCCTAGGTTCAGAACACTGGAACTCTTCTGGAAAGCAGGAACTCTTTTCTTACCTAGGCGTGGCTGTGGAAGGAGACACCTAAGCACTACAGGAGGCTATTTAAACCACACCCGATGGATGAATCTTGCTTTGCGCTATTCTGCATCCTCTGCAGCAGAACGCTCATCGTGTCTTCTGCATCTGATCCTGGGCCTAAGGAAAAAGGCTTACCATCCTGAATCCAGTCTTCAGCAACACCTATAAAGACAAGAAAGAACAGGTTAGCATTACGGTCTTCAGTGACAGCGCTTCACTTACCTGGTCCATCGGCTGTCACCAACGCCTCGCGGTGCATTCCGGCATCTGAAAGACAAAGGCTTACCTACTCTTCGTGCGCTCCGGAGGTATTCGCACTGCATTCCGGCATCTGAAAAACAAAGCAAGGTGCGTTTAAAGACATTGGGGAACTTTAATACTCACGTGCCATTACTCCTTTCCACATCTAACCCAGTGGGTATTCCGGCACCCTGCAGCCGCTCCGAACTTGTACCTGCAAAATAAAAAGACAGTTAGAGCGCATCGTGAAGCAGGCAACAAGCGCTTACTTATGTGCTTCCAGGCGCTTCTATTCATCACACGGGCTCCATCTTCAACTCACTTCAGCCCGTCATCCGCCATCGCCGGAACCCTGCAAAACAAGAGACATCATTACTAAAGACTTTTAAAGACATTAGAATTACTCGAAACTTACCGTTCGTGCAGTAAACGACGGACAGCAGTCCTCTGAAGTCAAGAGGCCTGCTCCCCTTACCCAGTGAAGAAACTGGTTACAGCACCCTGCCCCGAGGCAGATGGAGAGCACGGCGTTCACTTACCTAAGGTGAGAGCGTTAACCTTTGGGGTTCTACAGGAGAAGAGAAAGGGAAGAAGAGAGAGACATTCAATAACCCAGTTCATTAATCCCATATTTTCTATCTGCAGACATCTTACCCTTCGAGTCAGACATACAGTGCACAGAGGTCCAGCCCAAAGAGCCAGCCGTGTGTTACACATCACCTTTGAAGATACGGTATACGCCCAGTCAAGACCGGCGCCTCTATGGGAATCAGGTGAGCGTTACATCCCCACGGTAGATATGTGCTGGTTTGGGGGGAGGTGGCGGAATGACAAGTAGTGATTGTTAACACCTATGGTCCCAATATAGATGACTCTGAATTGTATAGTAGTATACACGACACGTTAGATATAATTGATGACCCAGCAGTGAAATTGGGGGGGGAGACTTCAACACGATTCTTGATATAGATCTGGACCAGTCCTCTACCACCCCCCGATCCCCTACCAAAGCTGCACTGACCATACAGCAAATAATGCAACAAATGTCCATAGTGGATACATGGCAGGAAACACACCCTCAGGAAAAGCGGTTCACTTACTATTCTTCGGTACACGATTCTGAGTCACGTATAGACTACTGGCTCATCAGCTCAACCCTCTCTGATATGGTATTGAATTGCGAGATGCACCCCTGCACGCTTTCACACCACTCTCCAATATCAATCACCCTAAACATGTGCAATTCCACACCACAGACTAAAAGGTGGAGGATGCCCCCCACCATACTAAGGGACCCCAACGTGTGTCAATCCTTTCACACTGAAATAGAGGAATTTTTCCAACTTAATGAAGCATCAGTGAATAGCCAGGCTACGCAATGGGAAACATTTAAGGTATGGGTCCGGGGGGCCATCATGGCAAAATCCACTGCGCTGTTGAGATCTGTCAGGAGAGAGTTAGACACAACGGAAGCAAAACCTGAACTATTGGAATTCGAATACAGCACCATACACAGTAAAGAATCCCTTGCAGATGTACATATAACACTGGGCAAATTTAATAGATTAGATGATCCTGAAATCCAGTATATGGCCGCCCCAGCACGTGCTAGAAGATATGGGGAAAGCAACAAGGCCGGGAGATTTCTGGCCCAGATGCTCAGAGCTGAAAACCATCATTGCCCCATTACCAGTGTACGGACACCCCAAGGGACGATAGTAAACCGAAATCAAGATATTAATGACACCTTTGCTGAATTTTATAAAAACCCTATATTCCAATCGTGACACCAAGTCAAAGGATGAGATAGCCAACTACTTACACACATTAGATCTCCCAACGCTCACCTCGGAAACAAGAATTATACTGGGCACTCCCATTACAGTAGATGAAATCACTAAGGCAATCAAAGCTTTAACTTCAGGCACAGCCCCGGGATCATACGGTCTGGGACCCGAATTGTACAAGGAATTCCAAGATAAACTAGCCCCTATTCTACTGAAAGTTTGGGAAGAAGCCATGGAGCGGGGAACATTATCCGAATCCATGCGTTAGGCAGTAATAACAGTGCTTCTGAAACCCCGCCTACCAGCGCAAGACAGTTGCTCATATAGGCCGCTATCGCTCAATAATATTGATGCAAAGGTCTTTGCAAAAATTCTCGCATTTAGAATGCTGCCCAATATGCCCATATTAGTACACCCGGACCAAGCCGGCTTCATACCAACCAGATCTACAGCCCTAAATCTGCAGCGACTCTTCAGAGTCATGGCACAATTAAACCCGAAAGCAAACGCGGCCATTGCGAGGCTGGATGCCGAAAAGGCCTTCGACTCCATCTCCTGGACTTACCTGTTTTTGGTTCTCGAGAGGTTCGGTCTAGGCCAATATTTAGTTAAATGCGTCCGTTTACTCTATACGAACCCAAGTGCGAAGGTGCTAACTAGTAGTATTTTGTCACCTTACTTCTTACAGAACAGAGGCACCAGGCAGGGATGCTTCTTCTCCCCCATTTTATTTGCTTTAACAATAGACCCCATGACTGAATTTGTGCAGCAAAACCACGCACACAGAGGACTTAGAATGACCGGAACCCCGCAAATAATATCCCTTTATGCAGACCATACCCTATTATATGTCCGAGATCCGGCAGAAAACCTGGAGCCTATCATGGCAGATATAGAGGCGTTTTCCAATTACTGAGGTATAAAATTAATGTCTCTAAATCCGAACTGTTCCCGCTCAACACCAACACCAAAGATGTGTCCGACATAAATGGGTTCAAATGGTCCCCCGTACATGTCCGCTATCTGGGAATAATTATATCTAGGGATAAAAATACACTGTACTCTGAGAACTATGGGGAATTATTACAATCTCTCTCCATCAAGCTCCAATTATGGACTAAATTACCTATCTCGTTATATGGACGAATAGCACTCCTTAAAATGATAGTTCTCCCCAAATTATTGTACTACTTTTGTAACATCCCGATTTGGCCGGGTAGAGACTTCTTCGTAAAACTTAAGACATTAACCACCCATTTTGTATGGGGTGGCAAAACAGCCAAACTGGAGTGGGCCAAAATGACTGAGCCATTTTCAAAAGGTGGGATATCGGCGCCGGACTTTGAGCTATATTATTTAGCATCACAGGCACACTTCGCAAGGCACTGGGTCGACCCAGATGATACAGCAGCACACATCCCCCTGGAAAAATATGCCGCCTCCCTGACGGATTTACGGTCCATCATGTTTGACCCCAAGCGCAGGGACTCCTGCGAGTATGACCCTGTTGGCACCACCATACATGCTTGGTTTAGGATATATAAAAGAATCAATCTCTTTACCCCATACGATCCAGAGATACCGCTATGGAACCTCTCTGGCATAGCACTCACATTCGATAAAGCAATACAAAGGGCATGGGATCCAAACAAACGTTTCAGAATGTGTGATATGTTCCCAGATGGCAAGTTTTGTGAGCTGGGAGATTTTGTTGAGGCAGTGGGTGGGGGACATCTCATCCGTTTCCAGATCTACCGAATGAAAACTGCGTTAGCCGCCAAATGGCCCACATTGCCGCGGAACTCCCTACTCACTAATGTGTCAGTGTAATGACAGCAACGGATGGTCATGGGAAAGGTGTCTCCCTACTGTAAAATTTGGTCCAAACACACTCTAAATCATGCAATAAGATCAAAGAGGCTTGGGAACGGGACCTGGGAGTAGAACTGGGTGAAACTAGCTGGCTGCACTGTTGTGAACTCACAAAAGGTGTCTCCATGAATTCAGGCCTGAGACTAATCCAATTACTATATCAACTACATTCCAAACCCGCCAAGCTAGCTAAGTTTGTAGTTTGCCACACAGGCAAATGTCCCAAATGCGATACCCCTAGGGCAGATGCATATCATATGTACTGGGCATGCCCCTTGGTAACCCAATTCTGGGGGGAAGTGGTGGAAATCCTAGAAGATATCACTGAGATCCCAGCCACACTTTCCCCACTGAAATATCTGTTTGGAGATATTGGCAAGGTGGCTGAGACCACCAGGCGGTTGTTCAATATTGCATGTGTCATAGCTAAGCGAAACATTCTGAAATGCTGGAAATCCACAGAAGCTCCCAAAAGAGAAAACTTTCTGAAAGACTTGTCGACGATAAATGAATGTGACTAACAATTTGTTGTAACTATACTGTCGACTTGTCGACCCAAGGACATTTGGACTCTCTTCCGCCTTTACCTGTGTAACATGCTCCCTGAAGAAGACAATACCACATTGTCGCCAACCTAATTGATTTTGAATTTGTAATGTAACAATGCATAGATCAATACTAACTGCCATGCTACCCTACCAACTGCTTTGAAATACGTGTTCGATGTAACTCTCTTTTGAAAAAAATAAATAAATAAAGGGTATAGGCATCACCAGCTTTCCAGTGCTGTCCTGTCGCCACAATGCTCCAGAGGGGAATAAAGAACACCCCCTCTGTTTCCACAATTCTTGCTCTTCCTATGGTGCACTGCCTTTGACTTCCAGCAACTGCATACTCCTACATCCCGTCCCCTTTCCTCCATACTGCATGGGCGTCCCTCGCTAGGAACGGGAGACGGAACCTTTTTCACCCGAAAAAAACCTTCTTCCCCTTTAAATTTAGAGGCGCGGCCCTCAGAGGATGTGTTCCCTTGACTCTGCCCACTGGCGCTCCTCCCCAAACCCCTTTCTGCATCGACTGGTGTTAGGCAGAATCCTGTGCAGTGCCCTTAGGGACCACTACACACAATTAAGACTACAAGTGGTAATACAAGTTCACCTTTGGTAGAAGCCTGTACTACACTGTTATGTTATTTTGCATTTATATAGCGCCTTTTGTACCATTGATATGATCTCAAGGCGCTGGTAGGTTGAACGCCCTCGGTAACTGAAGTTCAAGTCAGTAGAGAGAGAGTCATAAGGTGCGTGTGAGCACCGCAATGTGTGTGCAGCAGGTGTGGCATTCGTGTGATAGTGTCAAGGTGGGAAGCACGGGAGGACTGCGTACCTGGTTTCTTGGTAGATGATCTTGCCGAGGTCGCCAGTTTGGAATCAGTTGAAGGATGAACTTGTGGCACGAGGGACCAGCCTCTCCACCACCCAAATCTGATACTGGGTGGAGGATGGACCAATTCCCAATGTCACGAAAAGCACTCTCCCGATTAACGTGACGAAGGGACTGTGCAGGCACAGACAGGAGAGGCTATTGTCTTGTAGATGTTTGTAGGCAGATAGAGTCCGATGAAATCAAATCCAATAGTCCGTGTACAGAAGCGTGGGCCACAGATTCCAGTGCGGTAAGAACCTTCTAGTCCACAGGTACGGATGAAGAGGACAAGGCCGGACAGGAATGGGAGGAACCAGGCTGGAATAGGTGACCAAACTGAAAGGGACCGAAAAAGAACCCTAGGACTGCAATCAAAAGGGCCCCAATATGGTATGCAGACAGGCCCAGGGGAATCCCTGGAAAGAGTTTGCTGGCAGGCCTAGAGAGATCCCAGGTAAGAGTAAGCTGGCAGGCCCGGGGGAACCCCAGGTGAGAATATACTGGCTGGTCCAGGGAATACCTAGGTATGGGTAAGCTGACAGGCCCAAGGGATCCCCAGAGGAAAATATGCTGGCAGCCCTAAGAGGACTCAGGTAGGGTGCAGGTAGTCCAGAAAGGACTCAGGTAATTGCAGGCAGCCCAAGGGGAACTCAGGTAAGTGTTGGCAGCCCAGGGTGGACACAGGTAGTGTGCAGGTAGCCCAGGAATGACTCAGGTAAGTGCAGGCAGCCCAAGGAGAATTCAGGTAAGAACTGGTAACAATGGAAGTAAGCGCACAGTACGGAGCAAACCGCGTTGAGACGCGGCCTGCCTCGATCTGCGGCTCCCTTTATGGGTCGCCGGCGCCCGGGAGGCTTGAAACGTACGCTGCTTCGCCTCCGGGCGCCGGCGTATCCAAAACGAGGCCTGGACGGCAAGCCGCTCCCAGGACGCAAACCCAGTCTACGGCGCATGCGCGGAAACGAGACAGAGGTCTTCCGCGCATGCGCCGTGGCCCTTCGGCCCCGGCACGAAACGCTCTCCCTCCGGCGAGTCCCCAGGCGCGGAAGCGTGGGTAGACTCGCCAGGAGGTGACTGGGAGAGCGGACGCAGTGGACCCCGGTCTCCCATGTGGCGTGACACTATGCCCCCTCCCAGGAAGGCCCGGGGCCCCGGGTTTCCAAGGAAACTGCTTATAGAACTCACGTACCAAGCGGGGAGCATGCACATGCCGGTGTGGTTCCCAAGTACGATCACAGGCCGGGTTCCCTTTCCAATCCACTAAATAGTGGAGCACCCCCCTGCGATAAGAGGCATCACAAATTTCCCGAACCTCAAATTCCGGGACGCCGTGCACAACGACTGAGGCAGGGCGAGGGCAGGAGCGACCGTAGGTATCGTCAACATAGGGTTTCAACAAAGAGACATGGAAAACTGGGTGTACATGCCAAGAAGGGGGCAACCGGAGGCGGAACGCTACAGAGGACAGCCGCTTGGTAATGGTGAATGGACCAAAATAACGGGGAGCCAGTTTAACAGGCAAATTGTGAAGTGGCAGGTTTTTAGAGGACAACCACACCTTGTCCCCGACTTGTAAATCTGGTTCCACACTCCTCTTCCTGTCCGCCTGTGCCTTCATCCGATTCTTGGTTTCTCCCAGGATCTTGCGTGCCAATTCCTGTTGTTGTTGAATGTTTGAGATCAGGGCATCAGCGGATGGAACAGTACTGGCAGGTACGGGATGGAAAGGCACCAATTTGGGATGTTGGCCAGTTGAGCAGAAAAACGGACTGACTCTAATGGAAGCTTGAACAGAATTGTTGTAGTATACTTCAGCAAGATCTAACCCAGCCTTCCAGTTGGATTGAGTAGCGTTAGCAAAACAGCAGAGGTACTCCTCCAAAGTCTGATTAGTCCTTTCGGTAAGCCCATTGGTCTGTGAGTGATAACCAGAGCTTAAAGCTCTATGAATTCCCAGATGGCCACACACTTTGCTCCAAAAAGATGAGATGAACTGGGAACCACGATCTGAAATGATCTTCTCCGGAAGGCCATGCAACCGATAGATTTCATGTAGAAATGCTGAAGCCATTTGGGTTGCCGTAGGTATCTTGTTAAATGGGATGAAATGAGCTAATTTGGTGAAACCATCCACAACAACCATGATGCAGGTAAACCCTTCGGAGGGAGGCAGATCCACAATAAAGTCCATGGCGATGGTGTGCCATGGTAAGGTGCCACTTCAGTAGGTACCAGTAACCCCAACTGCCGTTTTCACGGAATCTTGCACTGGGCACAAACTGGACAGCTTTCGACGTACTTCTGAACTTCGGTAGCCCATCCCGGCCACCAAAACTGTCGGGATATTAATTCTCGTGTAGCTCTCATTCCTCTATGACCTCCGATAGGCGAGTCGTGAAATCCGTGTAATATACTTTCTCGGATTGTTCCCTTTGGGATGTACAACCTTCTCCGAAAAAACAGAAGTCCATCAAGTTCATACACTGATTGACGCCTAAGAAGGGCCGACCTTTCGGGATCTGTCCGGGTGGCATCAGCGATGGTCTCTAGGTGAGGAGACAAAGTCAGTAAGAAATGCTGAGGGGAGATTAATGGCTGATTAGGACAAGACGTCTCTTCCTCCTTCTCCAGAGATCGGGAAAGAGCATCGGCTTTCAGGTTGGAGGTTCCTGGAACGTAAGTGACATGAAACACAAACGGTGAGAAGAAGGCGGCCCACCTGGCTTGACGGGGCGTTCGACATTGTAAAGAGCGTAGGTACTGCAGGTTGCGATGATCAGTCCGAACCTCCACGGAAAAGCGAGCTCCAAGTAGGTGATGTCTCCATTCCTCAAAAGCGGTCTTAATAGCCAGCAGTTTCTTTTCAATAACCGCATAATTCCTCTCGCTGGGACTCAATTTGCGAGAGAAATAGGCTACTGGATGTTCAACTGACGTCGCAAGATCTTTCTGCAGAAGAACTGCTCCGACCGCAAAATTGGAAGCGTCCGCCTCCACAATGTAGGGTAGATCATCCTGTGGATGGCGCAAAATCGGGGCGGCCATAAAGGCTGACTTCAAGGTGTCAAAAGCTTGAGAGGCTAAGGAATCCCACTTGAAAACTGTTTTACTGCTGGTCAGCCTGGTGAGGGGCGCTGAAATCTGAGAAAACTGCGGAATAAAGCGCCTATAAAAATTGGCAAATCCCAAAAAGTGTTGAAGAGATTTCACATCGTGGGGTTGTTTCCACTCTTGTATGGCTTGCACTTTCTTGGGATCCATCTCTATCCCATCTTGATTAATCACAAATCCCAAAAACTCGATACTAGGCTGATGAAAGCTGCACTTCTCCGCCTTAGCGAACAAATGATTGCAGGACAAACGGCGTAGGACCTCCAGAACGTGTTCCACATGCTCGCCCAAAGATTTGGAAAAAACCAGGATATCATCCAAATACACCCAGACTGTTAAACCAATCAGATCACCAAAGATGTTATCCATAAACCGTTGGAAGATAGCGGGAGCATTGCATAGACCGAATGGCATGACCCTATATTCATAATGCCCAAATGGTGTCTTGAAGGCCGTCTTCCATTCATCTCCACTCTTGATGCGGACCAGGTGGTAGGCCCCGCGTAAATCTAGTTTGGTGAAAATCCGAGCTCTGTGTAAGGTTTCTAGAATACAACGAATCAAAGGTAATGGATAACGGTCCTTTGCAGTTATGTCATTTAGTTGCCGGTAATCTACACAGGGTCTCAAGGTGCCTTCCTTCTTTTTCACAAAAAACATGGGAAATCCTGCGGGCGACTTTGACGGAACGATGTATCCTTTCTGTAGACAATCTGACAGGTAGTCCTGAAGTACTTGTCTTTCGTCCCGAGTTAATGCATACAGTCTCCCATGTGGAATGACACAGTCCGGCAACAACTCGATGGAGCAGTCGCATGAACGATGAGGCGGAAGGGGTATGTCGCCTGGTTCGGAGAATACCTGTTCAAAGTCGGCGTAATCCTGCGGGATCAGAGAAGTGGAACAAAGACTGACCCCACTGCCATGTGTTTCCAGAGATGTTGAGAAGACCTGGGTAGGAGCTGATAAATTGCACTTCTGGGCGCAGGCTGCGGAGGAAAAGGTCAAGGTCTGTGTTCTCCAATCAATTACCGGGTTATGGTGTTGTAGCCAAGGCAACCCCAGGACCACCTTGTAAGTAGGAGACTTAATCACATCCAATGCGAGTTCCTCGGAATGACCGGCAATCTGGAGAATTAGACCCGCTGTAAACCGTCGGACGGGCCCGGAGGACAAAGGAGTCCCGTCAATGACCTCTACGGGTAAGGCGGTGAGTCTAGGCAAGAGCGGTATCTTGTGACTGGAGGCGAAAGCCTCATCGATGTAATTGCCGGAAGCTCTGCTGTCCAACAGCCCAAACACTTCTAGATTCTTGTCAGGCAACTTGATTCGAATCTTCAAAGTCTGTAATACCGCAGGTTGCATGGGAAGAAGTACAGAACAAAATATGGAAAGGTCTGAAGAGGGAATAGGACCTGTCGCTGCCCTTCCAATACCCGACAGGTCATTAAGTTTCCTGCCTTCTTCTTTTGTGGACGTAAGGGACATGTACCCAGATAATGCCTGGCGGCTCCACAGTAAAGACATAAGCGTAACGTTCGTCTCCGCTTCTTTTCTTCCTCAGATAATGGTCCTCTCACGGCTCCCAATTGCATGGGTTCTGGTCCTGATTCAGTAGGTCCGAACGATCCGGCAGGTAGACTGGTCGTTCTAGGGTTTTTTCTGTCGAGCCGACGTCTTTCAGCCTTTCGTTCAGCTAACCTCTGGTCGATGCGGAGCACCTGATCAATCATATGCTGGAGACTGTCCGGTTCGGGAATATGGAGTAGCTCGTCCTTGTATTCCTCTCTCAAGCCTCGGCGAAACAGGGGTCTTCTGCGTGATTTCTGGCCACTGAGAATCGGTTGCTAATAATTGGAAGCGGCTGATATAGGTTATGATGTCGGCGCTTCCCTGTTTGATCTCCATCAGTTGATTTTGTGCAGCAGAGGCCAGGTTCGGCGTTTGGAACACCTCAAGGAACGCCTTTTCAAAGGCTGCAAAGTCGTTCAAGATCGGACTCTTTGTAACCACAAAAGGATTGCCCAGGCTAAAGCATTCCCGGTTAAGTTCCCCAAGATGTACCCGATCTTGGCTCTGTCATTGTTGAAATGAGTCGATCTGAAAAGAAAATGGATTCGCCAATGGTTACAAAACTCCGCTACCCGTCTAGGGTCTCCATCAAACTTGATTGACGTTGTATAAGCCAAAGAACTCTCCCCCTGTGAGGTACTCAATGCTCCTTGGGTTATCATTTGACGTAACGTCTGATTCTCCTGACGCAAGGCGGCCATCTCAGCCCTGAGTGCTTGTAACTCATTCCGCAGGTCTTGCGAATCCTCCATTTCCGAATCTGAAGGCAGGCGTCTCAATCTGTCAAGGTGGGAAGCACAGGAGGACTGCATACCTGGTTTCTTGGTAGATGATCTTGCCGAAGTCGCCAGTCTGGAATCAGTTGAAGGATGAACTTGTGGCACGAGGGACCAGCCTCTCCACCACCCAAATCTGATACTGGGTGGAGGATGGACCAATTCCCAATGTCACGAAAAGCACTCTCCCGATTAACGTGACGAAAGGACTGTGCAGGCACAGACAGGAGAGGCTATTGTCTTGTAGATGTTCGTAGGCAGATAGAGTCCGATGAAATCAAATCCAATAGTCCGTGTACAGAAGCGTGGGCCACAGATTCCAGTGCGGCAAGAACCTTCTAGTCCACAGGTACGGATGAAGAGGACAAGGCCGGACAGGAATGGGAGGAACCAGGCTGGAATAGGTGACCAAACTGAAAGGGACCGAAAGAGAACCCTAGGACTGCAATCAAAGGGGCCCCAATATGGTATGCAGGCAGGCCCAGGGGAATCCCTGGAAAGAGTTTGCTGGCAGGCCTAGAGAGATCCCAGGTAAGAGTAAACTGGCAGGCCCGGGGGAACCCCAGGTGAGAATATACTGGCTGGTCCAGGGAATACCTAGGTAAGGGTAAGCTGACAGGCCCAAGGGATCCCCAGAGGAAAATATGCTGGCAGCCCTAAGAGGACTCAGGTAGGGTGCAGGTAGTCCAGAAAGGACTCAGGTAAGTGCAGGCAGCCCCAGGAGAATTCAGGTAAGAACTGGTAACAATGGAAGTAAGCGCACAGTACGGAGCAAACTGCGTTGAGACGCGGCCTGCCTCGATCTGCGGCTCCCTTTATGGGTCGCCGGCGCCCGGGTGGCTTGAAACGCACGCTGCTTCGCCTCCGGGCGCCAGCGTACCCAAAACGAGGCCTGGACGGCAAGCCGCTCCCAGGACGTGAACCCAGTCCACGGCGCATGCGCGGAAACGAGACACAGGTCTTCCGCGCATGCGCCGTGGCCCTCCGGCCCGGCACGAAACGCTCTCCCTCCGGCGAGTCCCCAGGCGCGGAAGCGCGGGTAGACTCGCCAGGAGGTGACGGGGAGAGCGGACGCAGTGGACCCCGGTCTCCCATGTGACGTGACATATAGCTGCTTCTTAGGGGTAGGTGTGGTGGTTGGAAGATCAGGAGTATGTGTTGGTTCTGGCAGGTTATCCATCCAGACCGATTTTGGCTGTGTTAGGCCTGAGGAGAATGCCTAGGCTGGAGGGTGTGTATCCAGCTGCGTTTAGTTAGGATGATGAGGAGTATGAGGCAAGTGATGGTATGAGAACAGCCATACCAAATGGTGTCATAGTACTGCTGTGTTCTAGTTGAGTGGCGGTGTAAGGAAGAGAGTAAGCGTGGAGATGAGATGTGGTTTACCTTAGGTGCTTGAGTTCGAGCACACTCAGTAGTTCCATGCATTCCAACCGTTTAGTGTAGTCTGACCGTTCCATGCATTCCGACCGTTATACCCACTTCACCCGTTTCGTCTACACACTTCATTCGTTTCATCCACTCCAGCCGTTCCACCCACTCCAACTGTTCCACCCAGATAATCCGCTCCATCCACATACATCCCGGTTCCATCCACATACATCCCGGTTCCATCCACATACATCCCGGTTCCATCCACATACATCCCGGTTCCATCCACATACTTCACCCGTTCCATCCACATACTTCACACGTTCCATCCACATACTTCCCCCGATTCCATCCATCCACATACTTCACCCGTTCCGTCCACATACTTTACCCGTTCCATCCACATACTTCACCCGTTCCATCCACATACTTCACACGTTCCATCCATCCACATACTTCCCCCGATTCCATCCATCCACATACTTCACCCGTTCCGTCCACATACTTTACTTGTTCCGTCCACATACTTCACCCCTTCCAGACACCCACTTTCTCCATTTCATCTACCTTCTACCTGCTTCACCCGTTCCTTCCACATACTTCATCTGTTCCATTCACCCATTTCCCTCGATTCCATCCACCCATTTCGCCCGATCCGCCTACAAACTTCATCCTTCCGTTCCAACCACTTCATCCGTTCCACCCAGTTCATCCATTCCACCCAGTTCCAACCCCATACTTCGTTCATTCCAAGCACATACTTCACTTGTTCCATCCACTTCACTCGTTCGATCGACATATTTTACCCGATCCATTCACATATTTACCTGTTCCATCCACATGCATCACCCGTTCCGTCCACTGTTAAAGTGGTAGCATTAGCAGAGCAGCCAGACTTATCTCAAGAGCAAATGAGCAGTAGTAGAGATTACACAAAGGACTACAATTACTGTGACTCAAGCAAACACTGACTCAAGGTTTTTTTGGTTAAAAAGTAAGAGTACATTTATTTTTAATCCATATGTTCACAAAACACTTCACTTCTATTAAATTAAAATCACACTTAAAATACACTACACACAACCAATTCCCCTTGTGCAGAACAATTCAAGGTAAGTACCTTTGGTTTTGACAGACCGGTGTTGTGAAACAAAGACATTACCGGCGGTACATATGCAATCACTTTTTGACAGTAATGACAGTTCGGTCTTACTAGAGATAAGCGAACCCGCAGGAAGAAATGTTACCGGAGTTAAAACACAATTAGCACCTGAATCAACACAAGAGAGTTGGGGATAAAAATCATAGGCAATACTTTTGTCAAGGCAGATAGAATCAGGGGACACTTTCCTACAAATGAATAAAAGTCAATAGGCCTGCGCCAGTGTCAAGTGGAACAGGGTTCCTGTTGCCGAAGCTCACACGGTTAGTACAGTTCACGATTTGAGATTGCCAGGAGTACTTAGATATTGTCAAAGGAGGAAGCAAAAGTTATAAGAGGGAAGGAAGATAAGGACAAGCCTTTAGTGAGGAGAAAAGGGTTCACCCCAATTCCTCAAAGCTGGACACAGTACCTTATTCGGCCGAAAAAGAGCTGGTGCTATGTCAGTTGTTCCTGGTAGTTCCTGCAGACTCACGGTTCCTGAAGCTTCAGTCATGGGGACAAGAAGGACGATGTCTGGAGCGCTCTGCACTACCCAGGGATGAAGCCAACAGCAGCAAAAGCAACAGTGAATAAAAGGTGCACTCCTTAAAAACAGGAGAGGCTCTTCAGGTGGCTATCCGGACCACTACAGCAGTATGCAGCGATTTCGACCAAGAAGAGGATCCTGGTTTAGAGGTGAGCTGGTTTATCCCACCAGGCTCAAGGGAAGAAGACTCCGGACTGGATCTTCTCTTGTCGTTGAAGGGTAGATAGCTCAGGACTGCAGCAAGGTTTCACCGTGACTCGGTAGTTGCAGCAGCCGTCTTCTTTTTAAAAAAAAAAAAAATCATTATTTAAATCAGCTTATTACAAACTTTTTTAAAAAGAAAAACACATCTTTCTCTCCTCTTCCAGCTTTAGTTTTCCAAGTTCATCAGATGTGTGTCCAGCTCATCCAAAAAGAACGTTATTACGAAGGTCAGTTTTCTATCCTCTACGTCATGGATTTTTTTCCACCACTCTTCCTCGCTGTACGTGGAGAACTTTGAAAACTCTGTGCCCAGAAATTTTGTTCTCATTTCTTTCAATTCCGGACACGAGATTATCAGATGTCTTATTGTCTCGGGTTCCTTCTTACAAAAACGGCAATTAATTTCTATTGCCTCTCATTTTCTTTTTCTCATATTTTTTATCTCGTACGTGTGGAATAAGTTCAACCTTAATTTTAAAAAGATTTTTCTTTTCCTCAGACAGGGGAACTGTTTTAGGTACTTGGGTATCACATTTAATACCTTAATTTCTCATGCATAGTCTTTCATACACATATGGGTTGCCCTCCGATCGACTGTATTGATCCAATCGGTCTCCGATAGTTTTTTTTTTTTTACTGCTTTGGGATTGTCGAATCCAGTTGAGCTAGAATATTTTCACAGTTCTTTTTCCAGATCTCGAAAACATCTTTTGGGTTTTTCTTTGTTTGTGCTTAGTATTTCAAATTGCGGAGCACATTCTTTTTCCATGATCTTCCTATAGATCGATAGGGTATTCCATTGTACTCTTGCATTAATTGATAGTAAGCCCAGCTTGTATTTAATACAAGCATTTGGTGTACCTTGCGGGACTTTCAGGATCCTCCTCCAAAACATATTTTCACACTGGGACCATAGAATGTAAGGACATCCAAACATTGCCTCAGCTGCGTGAATTAGAGCAGGAATTACTTTTGCTTTATAAAAATGTATATTAGCTGATAAGAGAATTTGCCATATTTTTTATGAAGCATTGCCCCTTGCACTGATGGCGCGTTACATTTTATTTTTATTTTCTTCACCATCGGTTCGTCCGTTATGCTAGCACTTATTTGTACCCCTAAGTATGAAACCTGGGTTGCACACTAAATTATCTCATTTTCCAGCGTCCATCTTGGTCGACCTTTCTTTAATTGTCTCTGCCATTTTAAGTCCGATAGCTGTACAATTTCAGTTTTTTTAGCATTCATTTCCAGCCCATTCAGCTTTATGTATTTCGCGAGTGCTGTTAGCTTCCGCTGGAGCACTATTGGGGTTAAGTCTAATAAGACAATATCGTCAGCATATATTAGCCAGCTTATATGATTTCCATTTATTTTGGGCGGGAATGCTGCAATGTCTTCAAGAGCTTCTCCCACATCTGCAATTAGTAGTTTAAATAAGGTAGATCCTAGTGGGCAACCTTGTTTTACACCTCTTGATGTGTCGATCTGTTTAGTTAAGGTTCCACTTCTGTTAAGTCGGATTCTGATTTTTGTGTTTGCGTGAAGATCTTTAATTGCTAATAGGAGGCCCGAGGGGCAATTTAACTTGTCCATCTTTTCCCATAGCAGGTCACGATCTACCCCATCAAGTGCATGGGCTAAATCCACAAAAGCTGCATAGATTTTTCTTCCGGTCTTTATAGATTCCATCTTTAACAAATGTAATATTAGGAGGTTCAATCCACAACACACCCCCCTTACAAAGCCTGTCTGTCTCTGATCAAGAGCCCCTGCTTGATTGATCCATGAGGTTAGCTGATGTAATAATTGTGTGGCAAATATTTTCCCTATTACATCAAGCAGGGCTATATGTCTGCAGTTCTTGGAGTCCGATCTTTCCCCTTTTTTATAGATGGGAACTATAATGGCGGACTTCCAGGTCTTTGGAATTTTCCCTTCTGTCGGTACTTTTTTTTAAAGTATTTCACAAAATTCCGCCCATTCTTCCGGATGTTCTTTCAGCATTTTATTTGTTATCCAGTCGGGCCCTGGCGCTCGCGAGGAGAGTCCTGCCTTTTTTGCGAAAATCCCCCATTCACAATCACGCAGCAGGGGGGTTGTCCAGCCCGGACAACAGCTTCAGCCAATGGGCACAAGGTGCTACTTGGGTTTCCAAGGAAACCCTGTGCAGGGGGTGACTACACCCCTCCCTCACATTCAGCCCACCTAGACACCCAGGTGCCAAAAGGAGGGCTTCTTCGCAGAAGCCCGCCAAAAGACAGTGAACAAAGAAGGCAAACCTGGTTTGCCGCACAAAGTAAAACTGGGACAATGCATACATCATTACTAGCTGCCATGCTACCCTACCAACTGCTTTGAAATATGTGTTTGATGTAACTCTCTTTTGAAATAAATAAATAAAGGCTATATACATCACCAGCTTTCCAGTGCGGTCCTGTCGCCACAATGCTCCAGAGGGGAATAGAGAACATCCCCTCTGTTTCCACAATTCTTGCTCTAAAGAAGGACTTTAACAAAAAGAAATGGCTAATAAACCCGACTGGAGCCAAAAGAAAGAGTATTTGGTCAAGCGGGTTTATGTTTGAGGCTAATATAATAGCTTAAACAATACCACGTTTATATAGTTTAATCGCGGTAGAAAAGATAGGGTAGATACCACTGCCACCAGCTAAGTCTAAATGTTAAAAGAACAAAACAAAGCTCAGAGAGGCACAGACAGAAAGGGATAGGAATTAACCCTTTCCAGTACTCCATGTAAAATGGGGTGTACTGGGTCTGCAGTTTTAAATGGCTACATAAAGTAAATGGCTACTTTACCGGTTTCTGGGGGACAGTAGTCAGCCCCAGAAAAATGGAGTCAGTGGAATGTCTCAAAGACAACCCTGTGTCACTGCACTGAAGGTGCTGTGCAACACACATGCAAAGTGGGGCTCATGGAGTGGTGTGCTCCAGAGCTCAAGAGCACACAAACAGTAGAAATACACATGGCAAAACACATGTAAGAGTGGGGAAAAAGGCTCATACTCTTACTGGGTGAAAAAATAAACTCCAGAAATCCAGCAAAGCTGCTGGGAGACTCACTAGGTGAGGGAAATTAGCCATAGAATGAGAATTCTCCCTAACAACTGGAATGGCCCGCTTTCACCAGCGCTCCTGGATTTGGCTTCGGCCTTGTAAAACCACGCGCTCTTCCCCGGATACTTTCTTCTATCTTTTTGTCATCTGTTTTGTTGTCATAAATCAACCAACGTATCTATCGCTGACCAGTAAAGGATACAGGTTTAACCGTAAAAGGATACACGTGATAGGGTTCTTCCGGATCCTTGAGGAGAGGAAACGGCTTGAAGTTAGTGAAGTCAAAAATAGACCTTCCAAATGATGCCACTCTATGAATGAGTTTAACAGTCAGAGGGAGGAATCACTGCAAAGAACATGGAAAAACAATGCGACGGCAGCCTAGGAAAAAAATAATGTATCATGAATACGCGTCCCAACATTTAATTCTCACTACTAATCAACTTATAAGGGCACCACTAATGTGTGGACGTTGATAACGGGAAAGGTTCTGACAAAGGTCTCCAAAGCAAATCAAGATGGAACCAACAAAAATGGAGGGAAGGTTAGTAAGGGAAACTTATCCCGAGCAGCACGAGGGTCACGCTAGATACTGGGTTGGTGCACCACACGGTAGGGTCCAAAGTAATATGCACAATAACCTTCTTAGTTAACAGTTTGTCGGAAGAACTTCCTTGCCCTTGTGGATCAGGAGTGAGTGCGCAACAGAACGCTTCCAGGATCTGCTCACTCATTCACTAAATGCAGCAAGTTAGGAATCCGCCTGTTGTTTCATCACAGGCGGCAGGGCTCGTTCCAGAGAGCCGCACATTTGACTTCCAGGAGCTGCATACAAGGTCCCTGAATGCGGTGGCACAAGTTTAAGAATCCGCCTGTTTATTCACAAGTGGCAGGTATCATTCAGGAGAGCCGCACATTTGTCTTCTTAAACGCGGCAGCAAGAGTTCAGTGAAACCTCGTGTGGTCTCTTTACACGCGGCCGAGCAATTACCAAGGACGCCGCTTGACACACGCGGCATACAGCACGGATGATTTATAATGAGTGCTGGTAGTTCCGGAAATTATCAGGAATTCAAGATCCACCTCACATCGGATGGAACTGGGAAAGGGACACAAGCTATACTTCCATAAGAATGTTGAATAGTGTTGCGAGGACGCATATTCAAGCTTCAGCTCCAGGACTCCACGTGTTTCAATCAGAAGCAGCAAGCGGCTTCTAAATGCTGCTAATAAACGTAGAGTAGAAATCATGTGACAGTCTCTAATCACGTGATACTAACGGCGTGTATAATGCAAACACTGTTTTCCAGGCAATGTATTGAATAGCCTCCATCTGGAATAGAAAGGCTTTGAAGTTCTGTAGGCATAACAAGACCTATTAGGATAGGGTGCTACCATGCCAGGAGTAATCTGACTGTCATGCATGACAGTGCCACCCCCCAAAGGGGCAGCCACTCCCTTTTTAGAGTGGAATTTACGTAACAAAGCAGGTGCATGGATATTGAAGAGTGGCTCCCAGGATCTATCCTCGGGACCATATCTCTTCCAGTCACCAGATAGAATGGTTGACCAGAACGATTTCTTGTACTTCATACTCAGCTGATCCTTTTACTGAAACGACTACAGGTCGTATAGGCAATCTAGTAGTATTAGAGCATGGTTTGATGAGGGACACATGAAAAACGGGATGCACCCGCCATCGCTGTGGTAATGCCAAATGAACAGCGGACAGATTAATCACTTGGAGTACCTCATATGGGACGATGTACCTAAGCAACAACTTCTTCTTGCCGGGTATTCGCAGTTTCTTAGTAGATAACCATACCTTCATTCCTGTTTGATAAACCGGTGCTGACACTCTGCGAGCATCAGCATAAGTCTTTGTTTGCTTTTTGGCCCACTCCAATTGTAGTTTTATTTTAGATTGCAAACCCATGAGATCTCTGACATTACTAGTTGCTGCTGGTGTATCCATAGAAAGACTGTGATCCGGAGGAATAGTTCTGGGGTGTTGCCCATACAAAGCATAGAAAGGTGACGTACCTATGGCAGTATGGTAGGAATTATTATATGCAAATTCTGCGGCTGGTAGAACCGTTATCCAGTCTGATTGAAACTGGAGACACAAACACTGCAGGTATTGTTCCATGGTACCGTTGACCCTCTCAGTCTGTCCATCCGTTTGTAGATGATACGCGCTGGACATCCTGTCATCTATGAGCAAGGCATTGCTAAGTGCTCTCCAAAAGCATGAAGCAAACTGGGAGCCCTTGTCTGTGATTATTACGGAAGGTAAACCAAAAAACCGAAATACATTCCGAATGAATAAATCATCCAATACTGGAGCTGTTGGTCAACCAGTACATGGGACAAAGAGAGCAAGTTAGTAAAAAAGTCCACCACAACCCTATTAGGCAGAATCCTCTGCAGTACCCTTAGGGAACGCAACACAGGTGATTAAGTCGACAAGTGGCAGTACAATTTCACCTTTGGTACAAGCCTGTACTACACAGTTATAGTGGTAGCAGTAGCGGAGCAGCCAGACTTGTCTCAAGAGCAAATGAGCAGCAATAGAAATTACACAAAGAACTGCAATTACTGTGACTCAAGCAAACACTGACTCAAAGTTTCTGGTTAAAAAAAATATAAGTACATTTATTTTTAAACCATCTGTTCACAAAACACTTCACTTCTATTAGACAAAACCACACTCTTAAATATACTACACACAACCAATTCCCTTGGTTTAGGACAATTCCAGGTAAGTACCTTAGGATTTGACAAACCGATGTTGTGAAACAAAAGACGTTACCGGGGGTTAAGAAACGCTCACTTTTTGACAGTAATGACAGTTCGGTCTTACGAAAGAAAAGCGTACCCGCGGGAAGAAATGTAACCGTAGTCAAACACACTTGGCACTTTGAATAAAAACCAAGGCAAAGGGGATAAAAATCATAGACAATACTTTTGTCAAGGCACTAGAATCAGAGTACGTGTTCAAAAATGCAGATAAAGTCAATAGGCCTGCGCTAGTGTCAAATGGGGCAGGGCTCTGTTGTCGAGGATCACACGGTTAGAACAGTTTGAGATTAATGATGCCAGGAGTACTTGGATATTGTCAAAGGGAGGCAAAAGTTATAAGAGGGAAGGAAGAAAGGACAAGCCTTCAGTAAGAAAAAGGGTTCACCCCGATTTCTCAAGGTCGGACGTACAGAATGACCAAATGTACACAGTACCTTATTCGTATGAAGAAAGCTGGTGCCACGGCAGTTGTTCCTGGTAGTTCCTGCAGACTCACGGTTCCTGGAGCTTCAGTCGTGGGGACAAGGACGGCAACGTCTGGAGCGATCTGCAATACCCAGTGATGAGGCCAGCAGCAGCAAAAGCAACGGTGAATAAAAGGTGAGCTCCTTTAAAACATGAGAGGGCTCTTCTGATGGTTATCCGGACCACTACAGCTTTGTGCAGGGATTTCGACCCAGGAGAGGATTCTCTGGCTGTAGAAAGGTGAGCTGGTTCATCCCACCAGGCTGAAGGGAAGAAAACTCCCGACTGGATCTTCTCCGTCGTTGAAGGGTAGATGGCTCAGGACTGCAGCAGGGCTTCACCGGGACTCGGGAGGTGCAGCAGCCGTGGTCTTCTCCTCTTCTCTTCGGTTCTTGTAGTTCCAGTGGCGTTTGGTTAAGCGGGTTCATGTTCGAGGCTAATATAATAGCCTAAAACAGTACCACTTTTATATAGTATAATCGCGGTAGAAAAGATAGGGTAGATACCACTGCCACCAGCCAAGTCTTAGTGTTAAGGGAGTGAAACAAAGCTTCAAGAGACTCAGACAAAAAGGAGTAGGAATTAACCCCTTCCAATACTACATGTAAGACGTGGTGTATTGGGTCTGCAGTTTAAATGACTACATAAAGTAAATGGCAACTTTACCTGTTTCTGGGGGACAGTAGTCAGCCCCAGAAAAATTGAGTCAGTGGGAAGTCTCAAAGACAACCCTGTGTCACTGCACTGAAGCTGCTGTGTAACACACACAAGAAGTGGGGCTCATGGAGTGGTGTAGCTCCAGAGCCCAAAATCACGCAAACAGTAGAAATACACATGGCAAAACACATGCAAGAGTGGGAAAAAGCCTCAGTCTTACCAGGTGTAAAAAAATAAACCCCAGAAACCCAGCAAAGCTGCTGAGGGACTCGCTAGGTGAGGGAAATTAGCCATAAATGAGAATTCTCCCTAACAAACCCATATGGTATTGTACCCATTGATCAGTGGCAATTCCACCACAAAATCCATTGATATCATATGCTACGGTTTTTGGGGAACAGGTAAAGGATGTAACAGACACACTGGCATGCCTGGAGTGTTCTTGCATTGGATGCATACTGAACATGTAGAAACGTAATCAATCACATCTCGTGTAATTGAAGGCCACCAACCCCATCTTTTTTTTTTTTTAACAATTTTATTTAGGTTTTCAGAGCGATGTAGGTATAAGTACATCAATAACCAAAAGTGATGACAAGCATACATTATTTCGTATCAACTCATTTTACCCTTACTTGAGATGCAGCTAAACATTACTCATCTTTTAACAACCCCTGTTCAGTAACCACTAAACCCCCCCCACCAATCCCCTCCCCAACACATATCCCAACTTATAGGTGACGAAAGTATTCTGTCCTTGCTTTAAGAAATCAACTGGTTGAACCACATTTCAACATGATGTTCATAGCTAGCAGATAATCGATACTGCCCGGAGTAATCTAGGTTTAAAGAACATCTGTTCCCTATCATCCATGAATTCTTGCAGCGGTAGCCAAGTATTTGAATAATTCGAGTATGAGCCAAGGGCTATTGCCGTCACCTTTTCCATAGCCATCACACACCACAATCTTAGCCACCACATGGCTACTACAGGGTCCTCTTTGGTTTTCCATGCGTGTGCAACTGTAAACCTGGCCGCATTCAACATGTGAGTGATAAGTGTGGCCGTGTGTCCTGAGCTTGCATAACAACCCTCCACGACCTCCCCCAGAAGTATCATCAGTGGGTCAAATGGAAACTGCACCCCAGTTATTTCTTTAATATGACTTAAAATCTCCTTCCAGTAGGTTTCAACTAATGGACAAGACCACCACATGTGAATAAGGTCCCCTGGAAGGCCGCAGTTTCTTCAGCAGGTCACAGGGTATTCTGAGTTAATTGAGTGTATACGAACTGGTGTAATATACCAGCGGAGACATAATTTATATGCTGTTTCTTTAATTGAGGTGCATCTAGAACTTTTGGCGGCTCTCCGCCAAATCTGACTCCAAGTGTCCCCAGTAATTGATCTCCCCAAGTCTGCCTCCCACTTTTGCATGTATGTGAGGTTTTCCTCGGGGTCTGTCCCTTCAATTAGGCGATATAATCTAGTTATCCCTTTGTCCGGCTGGACTTCTTGCATTGTAAGTTCTACCCCTGTTGGCTCTCTAGTTGCCCTTTCTTTCACCTTTGCGTTTGAGACCCAGTGCCTGAGCTGGACATAATGGAAACGCTCTCCTTTTTAACAGCTGTAGGGTTTTCTTTTGTCCGGGATGGGCTGCTACAATTGAGTCATGCCCCCAACTGAGAGCCTTGTTCCGAGTGGTGTCGGTTGGTAGATAAAGCACCCCTTGTGTGAAAGGCAGGCCATTCTGTATGTCCAGGTTGTATTCTTGTACCAATCGTGGATTCTGTACGACCCATTCCTGTAATTCCTGTTTTAAGGATTACTGTGCAGAACAGCTACATATCACATTATCAGCCAAAAACGGACTTTGAGCCGGAGGTGCTTCCTTAAAGTCATCACTGATGCGGGATAAAGCATCCGATTTGGCTTGTTGTCTGGAAGGGAGATATGTGATTCGGAAATCGAATTGAGCAAAAAACACATGCCATCTAGCCTTCTGGGCTGTAAGGCATTTCATTCTTTTGAAGGCTTGGAGATAACGATGATCAGAGTGCACAACCCCCTGATGTTTTTGCCCCAAGAAGATGTCGCCATTTTCGGAATGCATCTTTGACTGCAAGCAATTCTCTCTCAGTAACTGTGAAATTCCGTTCATAAGGGGTTAACTTACGGGAATAGAAAGCAACGTGATGCTCTTCTTTGGTTTCTGCACAAACTTGAGAGAGTATAGCTCCGATAGCAACGCTGGAGACATCTGCTTCTACCATGAACTGGCAATCGGGATTAGGATGTTGTAGAACAGATGCTGTGGTAAATGCCTCTTTCAACATGTCAAACGATGCTTGTGCATTTGTGTTCCAACAGAATGGTATCTTTGAACTAGTTAAGGCTGTCAAAGGAGCCACTGTCTTAGAAAACAAACGGATGAATCTGCGGCAGAAATTCGCAAAGCCTAAGAAAGATGGTAATGATTTAACATTATGAGGAATAGGCCAGTTCAATATGGCCTTAGCTTTAGAACGGCTCATCCGGACTCCGTTCTTGGTTATATCGTAACCCAGGAATTCTACTTCCTGTGTGTGAAAGAAGCATTTCTCAGCTTTGACAAAGAGTTTGTTCTCTCTGAGTCTTTGAAGGACTGCTCACACATGACCCACATGTTCTTGGAACGACGATGAATATATCAATATATCGTTCAGATAGATCACTACAAACTGGTACAGCATGTCCCTGAAAATGTCATTCATGAACAACTGAAAAGTAGCGGGGCATTACAGAGGCCAAAAGGCATCACAAGATACTCAAAAAGGCACTACCGTGTCTTGAAAGCGGTCTTCCACTCATCGCCTTCGCGAATACGGACCAGATTGTATGCTCCCCATAAATCCAGTTTCGTAAAGTAGGTAGAAGTACCTAACTGATCCAGCAACACATTTATCAGTGGTAGTGGGTACTGGTTCTTTATTGTGATGTCATTAAGAGCCCTGTAATCTATGCAGGGTCTTAGGTCTCCTTTTTCGGGACAAAAAACAAAGGTGAGGCAGCAGGCGACTGAGAGGGCTGTATGAATTCCATATCGAGAGCTTTGTCAATATACTCTTTCAATGTACGCGTGCAACTAGCAAGTGGGCTGTTTGCTGTTGGAGAGACTACGCAGCCTGATTCCTCATACCTCTCAAGAGAAAACTGGGTACTAAGAATCAACTCGTTATTATGCAAGAACTCTAAAGGACTCCTTCTATAATTTAACGTATTGGATTGGAAATATGGATCTTTAATATGCTGTTTTTTAAAAATAAATTAGGCCACGCTCCTTTGCTTTCGGCATCCATAAAAAGTCCAGCGTGCGCGATCCTGCGCCCGCGTCTTGCAAGTGGGCTGTTTGCTGTTCGATGCTCGTTGTGCAGTCGAGCAGTGATTTTGCGCCCCATCTCAGTTTGTGCATAAATATGTTCAGTCATGCTTGGTAAACTGAATGGAAAGGTTTGCTAACTAAGGATGGCCACCACCCCAAACAAACAGAAGTGGCATGCTAATGCAGTAAGTACCGTTGTTACCAGACGTGCTTGTATGGCACTGGTGACTGCAAGGGCCATACCCGTATCGTCTGATACGGATAACGATGTTCTGGAAAGTGCTCTGAGATTTTGGTGCTAGATTAGCCGTGCATATTGATGAATGCGCTCTCAATGTTTGTTTGAAGATGATATAAAACATGCTGTAATTGTAGAGGATGAAAATGAAATAAATGTGAATGAATCATTTGCTGACACTTCCCCGATCTTTAGTACGGGGGAGATTACCTTGTTAGGTTTGACGCAGCATTTGAAAACTATTAATGAAGAACATGAACGGTATGAGGCTAATTGCAATAGTCAAATTCCTAGAAATGAAAAAGACTTGGTACATGCAAGTATTCATGGTATGATGTTTATTGAACTAAAAAAGAATTCGAGATTACTAGATGAGATTGTTCTAGCTTTGAGAGCTCTGCCAGTGTTGTGCCGAACACTAATGGTGGAATGGAACGATGGGGCCAGTAAGCATCTTAATATAGATGCAAGGTATCTAACAGAATTGAGACCTACAAGAGAAAGTGCTAAACGGCATGAAAAAAGTGTCAGCCGATGTCGTAGTGGTTAAGGAACCTATACACATTATAGAAAAAGAACTAGTCTGTTAACTGCTCCCATCGAAATTACAGACGTGAGAGGAGATGCTGGATCTACCTCGAATTCAAGTAAAGACACAGAAAGCTCTAAGTTAACTAAAAAATAAATAACAGAGTGAAAAAAACGGTGCTAAGGGCAGGGGTCCTTATATGTCGTCACGCAAGATTGAGAGGAGTGGACATGCGTGACGTTGTAGCATACTTCCAGTCAGAAAGGGAAAAAAGCAAGCAAGAGGAAATTCGAGCTGCACCTAAGAAACCTAAACAAAAAACAAATGTGATTTTACCTGCTATGGATCACAAGATACCTCACATCCAAAATGATTACACTGAAGGATCTTTAAAGCTATCAGAAGTACTAAAACACAAAGTTGTCTCTGACAGGATTGATAAAAACTTACGTATTTTAGAAAGGGGAGTAGCAGATAGCTTTGACATCTTTAAAAATCCTGAAGGTACCTCAAGCGAAAACACGCCGATTTCGGCAGGTACCACCCTGACTACTATAAACCATAAGATAAATGACCAATCTTTACTGTGCTTAGATGACTTCTTTTTAAATGTGGACCACAATAAGGCGGAGAATAATGATGAGAAATGTATTTTGCTGGCCAATACTGATAGTAATAACCGCATTAAGGATGTAAATAGCTTGGGAAATAATTAACCTTCATCAAACAAAGCACTAGGTAAAAATGAGAAAGACAGTATTAAGAACATGTCTGAACAAGAACTGAATGAGGCAATAGATGAGATATTCACAAAGAAACTCTCCCTGGTTATAGATAATACCAACCCAAGAGAAGTGGCGGTAGAGGCCACTCCAGAGCTAAAACAACTTCCTAACGAAAATAATCTGAAAGAGTTAAAAAACATTATAGGGAAAAATCTTTCTGAGCATGAGGAGAAAGAAAGCAGTGAGTATGTTAAATCAGTAAAGTTCAACAATATTGATTACAGTATAATCAGGAAAATCTTAGGGCACCTGTCTTCCCAAATGAGCCAAGTCTAATAATGTATTATGTCTTTGATGAAGGGGGACCCAGAGCCTTGAACAGACCATGCATTCTGAACCTGTTTGGGGATATCCCAGAACTGAGTCTGATTTCAGCAGATATACAACTAGTGGATTATATGCACAAATCAAGATATGGTTATGTGCGGCTGATTATTAAATCGCCATTGGTTAGAGCCATGATTCTGAAAGAATCTGGTTCCCTCCAAAAAAAAGACTTTGATGTATTGACTTTCACATATAAGGGTTATAAAAAAACAGACTATATAAGATCAAAGAATAGCATGCAAAATGAAGTCAGATACCCTGATGAAAGGTCTGTGCAAGGTGAAGGGTCCGTAGTAGTGAATGAAGCCAGGGCTTGTTTTAAAGACATGCAAACATGGAGAACCCTGGCTTCCTCACTGAGAGAATCAATAGACCTGTTAAAATCAACCCAGAAACCACTTTAGCCCAGAGTCGTCCTTTCAACTTGTTTCCTGGAATACCAGGGGACACAAACAGCTGCTAAGAGATGATGTAGAATGCATCAAGCTGAAAGAGTTTGATTTTATTATGCTGCAGGAAACATGGGCTATAGGTAACTTAAACTTGGACGGTTATACCACACAGGGATTACCGGCCAAAAAAGGGCTCTTTGGTAGACCAAGTGGTGGGCTCATGATTGCTTACAAAATAGATGTCAATATATAGTGTTTGAGATTTGTTCAATGGTGTTGGACTGTGCTATAATAGCTGGTTTCTGTAAGGAATCACTTGTTTCCTCGCGGCAGTCACGCGTGCTCTATGTCCATGTTTGGAGCGAGAGCCGCGTGACCACTGCGACGTTTGGAGTTGGCGAGAAAACTAAGAGTCAGTGCTGTGTATGGCTCTGGGGAGCTCCCCTTTTAAATAAAGACTCCAATTTGTAAATTGATTATCTGCTGCCTTTCTTCAATTGGCGACGAGGATCGGACGAGGGGGAGCTGTCACAGAGCCTCAGTGGGACGTCCAGGCCTGCCCGCGTTTCAAGGGGCGGGTACAAACTGTGGACAAGGCGAGTCGCGTAGTGCGAGCGGCCGCAGAGAGACTGTCTCTGCAGCGGCCGGAAGGAGTGGCGCTGCAGGGAGAAGGCGTTGGGGATCCACGCAACGACGTAAGGAGAGGTGTGGGGCCGCACAGGGACTGTCTCCGCGGCGGCCTGGAGGCGTGGCGCTGCAGGGAGGCAGTCTCGGCGGCTCTGCAGAGGGACGTTCCCTCCGCCTCTAAACAGCGGTGAAACTACAGCTGATCCAGGTTGATGCCGCCCACCCTGTTTCTTATCTGACTGAAAGAGGTGAGGAGCAGGGGGTGGGAGGGGCACAACCACGGAGGGAAGCTTTCAGAGGAGATTTCTGAGGAGATAATAGAAAAAAAAATATTGGAACAGAGAACTGGGCTACATTAAGTAGCCATCTTTGACACGAACAGAAAGTGGATGAGATCCAATAGAAGTGGAAGTCTCGCCACGACTAAGAGGAACATTGGGGGGAACATTGACAGTGCACATGTGCCATTGGGTGTGACGATAACACCAGCATAATAAGCAAAAAATGGCTGCAGCAAGCACGTCACCACCGCCACCGTTTCTGGCAGAACCTGGGGCTCCACCAATAAGATGGGATAGGTGTAAGAAGTTATTTGATACTTACCTCATCGCTATAGGAGGGGATAAATTCGCATCAGCAAGAAAAGAAGCGATTTTACTACATAATTGAGGAACGGAAGGCAGGAGTGTGTATGATGGTTTGCCTGATCCTCCCCAGCAGGGTCAAGGGGAGGTGGATCAATATTCCATGGCGGAAAGAAAGCTAGAAGCGCACTTTGAGGCTAAGTAAAATATAACCTTTGAGAGACACAAGTTTTTCCAAAGAATACAAGATCCGCAGGAACCAGTGGAAAACTTTATTGCAGCTTTGAGGTCTCTTAGCCATACATGCCAGTTTGGACTACTCACAGATTCTCTAATAAGGGACCAATTGGTTCGGTGCACAAATAATGTAAAGATACAAGAGAGGCTATTGTCCAAGGATGCATCACTAGAGGTAGCTATAGACACGGCAAGAAGCATGGAACAGACACATAAGTACATGACTACTATGAAGGGAGAAAAATCGTAAGGAGAGGTAGCCGCGGTGAGAGGATTCCGAAAGGGGGTCCCGAACAAGGAGATAAGGTGCTACAAGTGTGGGAGTAACCGCCACATATCAACAAGCATGTTCTTTCCAGCCAGGAACATCTCCTGCTTAAAATGCAAGAAAAATGGTCATTTTGCGAGAGTTTGCCGCAAATCTGGGGTGGTGCAAAACATTGAGGCAGGAGGAAGAATGCAGGAACAAGAAGAAGATCATGCAACGGGCATGAGTAGCCAGGCAAAGCATGTACTGGAAGTATCGGAAGTATCTAACAAAGGTGGAGCACCAACAGATGTGTTCATGATCAATGGGAGAGTAGTAACAATGAAGGTAGACAGTTGTTCACCGTGGACTTTGATGTCGAAAGCAACATTTTTGAGTTGCATGCAAGGAGATGTAAGGCAGTTGAAGGAACACAATATTGAACCCTATGCATATGGGAATGTGAGAATTGAAGTTGTAGGGATGTTCCAGGCTTCCATAAAGTACAAGGGGAGAAGCTGTGAATCTGAGATTTACGTCATTCAAGAGGGCTCATCACTCCTGGGATGGGGTGAACAATGGAAGTTGGGAATCAGAATTCAAGCAAATGCAGAAAGACCTATTGACGTGGCGGAATTGAAGGATAAATGGGAGAAAGAATATCCCGAGGTATTTCAAGATGAATTGGGAGTGTTAAAGGGATTTGAGCACCAAATTCGACTAAAGGCAGGAGCCAGTCCAAAAGTGCACAAGGTGAGGCCTGTACCTCATGAATTAAATGAAAAGCTAAAAGTGGAAGTGGAATCCCTACTTCAAAGAGGAATAATAGAAAGAAGTGAGAGTTCTGAATGGCTGTCGCCGGTGGTAGTGGCAGCAAAGGCTAATGCAGACATCAGACTGTGTGTAGACCTGCGGGACTTGAACAGAAATATTTTGATAGATAGGCATCCCCTACCTATAATTGGTGACAAGTTATCTGTGTTGAACAATGCCAAGGTATTTTCAGTCATCGATCTTTCTCAGGCATACCATCAAGTTCCACTGAAGGAGGATTGTCAACATTTAACAGCATTCATCACGGTGTTTGGAACTTTTAAGTACTGCAGGATACCGTTTGGACTCGCTTCAGCGGCAAGCGTATTCCAAAGGGTGATGGAGACTGTGTTGAGCGGAGTAAAGAACATTATCGTGTTCCAAGATGATGTTCCCCGGAAGAACATGAGGAAGTGTTGAGACAGGTGTTGAAGAGATTGGGGGAGGCAGGGTTGACAGTAAAAAGGAGCAAGTATAAGATTGCAGTGCACAAGGTAGAATATCTGGGACATGAGATAGATGAAAAAGGGGTAAGGCCCAAGAGAAATTTGGTGGAGGCAGTGAAGGTGGCACTGGTGCCAGAGAACAAAGAACAAGTTAAATCATTTTTAGGATTGGCTGAATATTATCACAAATTTGTGAAAGATTTTGCCAAAGTGTCCATTCCTATTAGAAGTTTGCTCAAGAAGGGTGCGAAATTTGAATGGACAGCAGAATGTGAGGAGGCTTTTGAGAGTATCAAACAAGCAGTGTGTGAAGCACCGTCCATAGGTAGATTTGATCCCAAAGACAAGATTGTTTTGGTAGTGGATGCAAGCATGCTTGGGCTGGGAGCAACATTGGTACAGTATGACAAAGACAACACGGAGAGAGTTACTGCGTTTGCGTCTAGGATGCAGAGAGGTGCAGAGTGCAAATATTCAGTTATAGAGAGAGAAACCTTGGCCATGTATTGGGCAGTAAACCACTTCAAGTATTTTTTATGGGGAAGAAGGTTTGTAGTCAGGTCCGACCACAAGCCCATGGTTCAACTTTTCGAAAGTGGAAGATGGGCGTTGGGTTCCCCAAGAATTAATAGGTGGGGTTTGGGACTCCAAACTTTTAATTTTGAGGTAAGTTATTTGCCAGGAAAGAGAAATGTGGTGGCAGATTGTCTGTCAAGACTACCAGTGAGAGCAAATATTGTAGAGGGTGGGGAGGAAGAGGAAGAATCTGTAGTGGCTGAGATACAGGGTGCCATTAGTAAAGAAGAGTGGACACGAGAAGAAAGCACAGATGAGGACCTAAAACTAGTAAAGGTATGGACAGTGAGGGGGTGACCAGCTAAAGGAGAATTGGACAGTAAATTCAATACATGGTGGGAGATAAGAGATGAAATAAATTTGTGTGGAGACAGATTAAGAAGAGGAAAGTGCATTATTCCTCCAGAATCTCTCAGGTCGGTGTTGGTTAGGCTGGCTCATCGGGGACATCCTGGAGAAGCTGCAATGAAAAGGAAGTTGAGACAAAATTATTGGTGGCCGGGAATTGATAGGAGTGCCGAAAGGTGTGTCAAGGAATGCATGATTTGCCAAACTAGTGATAAGTGCAGAGTGGTAAGAGAAGCCCCACTAATACCTAATGTAATACCAGACCAACCTTGGAGTAAGTTGGCGGTGGACATTATGGGTCCAGTAGCAGGTCTGGGAGATGGTTTGAAGTTTCTATTTGTTCTAGTTGACTTTCATTCGAAATGGTTTGAATGGGAAGCGGTGAAAGAGGTCACGGCTAACGAGTTGATTAATTTCTTGGAGAGAGTTTTCCTTAAAGGAGTACCGGTTGAAATTGTGTCTGACAATGGGGTACAATTTGTATCTGTGGCCATGAAAAAATTTCTGGCAAGCTATAGCATAAAACACACGAGGACTGCATTGTATAATCCCAAGGCGAATGGTCTTGTTGAAAGGGTCAACAGGTACATAAAAGGGGATCTGCAGATGGCCATGAAATCGGGACAACCATGAAGGGAGATGTTAAAGATGTTGACGTGTAATTATGTCACTACGCCACACTCTGTAACTGGGGTATCTCCATTTGTATCCATGAAAGGTAGAGAACCTGGGACAAGACTTTGTCCAGGATGGCTTGGAATGGCCAAAGTGGTAAACGTTGATCGGGATCGCATTATGAAACTTATTACGTTGAGTCAAGAAAGGAATAAGAAAGTGTTTGATGACAGAATGAGGGTGAAGGATCAAGAATGGAAGATTGGAGAGATGGTATATGTTAAAAATCCTAGACTGGAAAACAAATGTTTAGAGAGTAAGTTCCTGGGACCAAAGAAGATATGTGCTGTAAAGAGTAATGTTGTCATTCTGGAAGGAGGTGAAGTTTGGTCTAAAGGTAGATTGGCAAGAGTGGGTGATGTGAATGTGAGTAGAGTGGATGAGCAAGTGAAAGAACGTATTGTCAGTGGGAATAATAATAAGACAGAAAAGGAAGGGAAAGGAGGAGAAGTGGTAGATGGAGAAAAAATAGACGATGGAGGAGAAATGGATACAGGCACAAGACTAAGCACAAGATCTAATGAAGAATGTTCACCTAGGTCTAGATCAAAGCCGGTGTGGATGAGAGACTATGAAACTTGAAGTATTTGTTAACCTAAGACAAAGAGACATGTCATATCAAATTTTGTTATTATAAGAATATTGAGATTTTTAATTCTTTTTGATGTGACAAATTTTCCACTATATAAATTGTGTTTTTCATTAGTTAGAGTATCTTTTAAATGTTCTCTATAAGTGATGTTTTACTTGTTCTGTTATGGGGAAAAGATGTGTAAGGAATCACTTGGTTCCTCGCGGCAGTCACGCGCGCTCTATGTCCATGTTTGGAGCGAGAGCCGCGTGACCACTGCGACGGTTGGAGTTGGCGAGAAAACTAAGAGTCAGTGCTGTGTATGGCTCTGGGGAGCTCCCCTTTTAAATAAAGACTCCAATTTGTAAATTGATTATCCGCTGCCTTTCTTCAGTTTCCTTTTACGCTCTAAAGAATCCAGAACTCACATTCTTTTGTGTCATATATATTGGAATGTCTGCACAAAGCACAATGAACAACTTGGTGAATTATTCGAAAACTTAAATGTTGTGTTTGATAACTGGCTAGACATTCATCCTTCTGGTTCTATCATCTTGGGTGGTGATCTGAATGCTGATTGTAATATATCTAAATATGGACTGCTGATGCATAGGACTTCGCATTAGCCATGATTAAAAAAGTAGAGGAAGCCAGTGGCTCAACTTTGTTAAAAGCAGGAATTTGACGTAAGTTTTTAATAATAAAGCTACGTGGCATTGGATAAACTACCCCTCTATACTTGACTATGTCTTCCTGAGCGATCAGGACATACTGAGATACAATAATCTAGTCGTGGTACCTTCTACATACAGTGATCATGCAATGCTTTGTTTAGCTCTTTCATGGACTAAGACCCAAGTTAATGATCTACACTTCCCAATTCAGATTGTAACTAGTAACAATGGAAAGTGTGTAACGTGGTCCAGACACAACTTGAAAATATTCAACAGAATGTTGTCCCAAGATTATCCATATTCTTCCTATGAATTCAAATGTACTCATTACTCGGTGGAACTTTATACTGAGTATATAGACAACATTATAGTAGGAAGCAAAGTATTGAATAACGCCAAACATTGTGAACATAAACAACATAAGCACACTTTCACGGAAGTAGTGAAATTAAAGAAAAAGGTCCTTAGGTATACGATTAGATCTATCCAGAAAGCTTCTGGCGGGTCTCTTGAGGGAAAAACGAACATCAAGGTATGTAAGCAGAATTATAAAAACTGGCACAAAAGCATTAAAGCCCCTATAAGTCAAAATGACGACGAATTAATGTTGAAATCTATGAACACATCCAATCCACACAAATATTGGGCAATTATTAATAATGACCAAGGTGACCAACATCAGCTGCAAATGAATCCTATTGACTCTATTGCATGGCAGGAGAATTTTAGTTCTATCTACACAAAATCAGCTATGTCTTGGTATAACGATAACGGTATAGAGGATAGCTGGCTTCTGGATATCACTGAATTAAATATCCTGAGACATATAAAAATCTAAATCCACTTCCACACCTGGACCAAATCTTCTTTCATTTGCAAACCTGAAAAGGGATCCATCTATCTGGTCAAAACTCATGAAAGTACTTTTTCAGGATATATGCAATAACAAAAGAATTCCAGTAGCGTGGAAAATGCATTAGGTGTTACTGATCTTCAAAAAGGGAGACCGGATGAGTCCTCTTAACTATAGACCTATTACCCTATTAAACGTAGAATGGCCATTGTCTTACGGTTTGGATAGATGAAAAGTCAGTCTTGGACGTCAGACAGATTGGATTTAGACGGTGCATTGACACTGATGCGGGGGGTCTCTTGCTGCACCATATGTTCAACTCAGTTAAATTCAAAATGCTCGACCATCTGTATGTAGCATCGATGGATTTGACGTCAGCCTTTGACTTAGTGGATAGACCCACATTATGGAAAACACTAGTGTCACTGGGAATCGATAACAGGCTATTAAATGTAAACAATCTATATTCAGAAACAGTTATGAGGGTTAGGCTAAATAACAGGCCTTTTATCCAATATCATAAATACTCCTAATGCACTGAAACAAGGTTGTAGGCTTGCAGCCACCTTATTTAATCTGTACGTGGCTGAAGCAGGTAAAAAACTATATTTGAGCGGGTTAATTGGTTTAATTAATTATGAAACGCTGGATCGCCTGTGCTGATGACTTTTTACTGATAGATGGTTCAAAAACAAGCTTACAATGATTTTGGTGAATACATATTAGAAAGGAAGCTAAAAATCAATCCAACCAAAACAGTTATCTTTTATGCAGGTTGCAAAAAGGAGAAATCTACGTGGCTATGTAGTGGTACCAAAATAAAGATTCTTGGATTATTTTGTATATAATTCTCACTCGAATGTGCTAGCAAAAAACACATTGATACTTAAAGCAAAAAAGGCCTTATATCAAATTAAAACCATTGAAAGAAGATTTGGAAAATTCACTCTTGCACCCTGCATTCAATTTTATAGGTTGAAAATCATTCCAATTTTAATTTACGGGATAGAATTCCTGTCGGAATCCATGGTGCTTTTATTGAAACAGCAGGAAGCCATAAAATGGCGCAAGATTTTATTTTTCATAACAGGTTCTATACCCTTGGAACTGATTCAGTAGGAGTTGGGTTTAATATCGATTGTCTGCATTATGAACATCAAAAAATTATCATTGTTGAGAAAATGTTTAATGGCAAAAAGCTATTCTTTGTACTATTACTTGAAAGTAGACAAGAAGAGTAGCTATATGGTGACCCTAACCGAGTCTTGTGAAAAAGCACTGTCCTTGCAGACCTTGATAAGCAAGCCAGTGAAAGTAAAAGAAACTGTAAAAGCATATGATTGACTAGAGAATAATGTCATATTGTTGAACTCAAAAATGTATGCACAAGTGGTATCTTTCTAGAAATAGTGCCCACAACCAGAGAACTATTTGTTAAAATACCATTCTAGGATGTTTAGAAATAGGACGATGCGTTTTTGATTTAACGTCCTGAACTGTAATGAAATACTAGTAGTCAGAAGAGTCAATGCTCCTGGTTTTGTTGGTTGTCGATTCTGCAAACAACCAGAGGTTAAAGAATCATTTGTTACTGGTGTGCCCCAATTTAAATCACCCAAGAATGTAATGGTTTTCTAGGTATGTAATGGATATTTCTAACGTCGATCGAGATAAATTATGGTGTTATATGTTACACGGTAATTCAACATCTTTGAAATTGAAAGTACTTACCTTCCAAAACACCATACATATGTTTCCTAGAATGAATTCTTGGGATGGCTAATTGTCTAGCTAGCTACTACGAATGTGACTGTGACTGTAACTGTTATAAGGCCAAGAAAGCGTAATACACAATATGGAATATAGACAAGATGTAGAAAGTATGCTGTGAGGACTTTTCTGAAAGATATGGTTGTATGTTTACGATTAATTACTAGTTTGAGGTGAAAGCCATCCGTATAATCGATGCATTGAAATAAGATGCTTTAATTTTTTTTTTAGAGATGTTTTGTTTGTTTCACTACAATTTTAGAGGTTATATATATATGTGAACTATATTTGTAAATGTTAGTGGATGTAAATATGTGATTTGTTTTTGTAAATATCTGAAATTTTGTAAGAATTTTGCTTAATTGTAAAAGGTTTATATAAACCAAACAATAAAATAAATAATAACAATGTACACTTTCAAGACAAGGTCTTCTTTTTGAGTTAAGGAATAAACTCGGCTAGTAGGGACTTTGGCCCCAGGTATCAGTTCAATCGGGCAGTCATACTGCCTATGTGGAGGCAGTTGTTCTGCATTGCCTTTGTCAAAAACATCTGTATGTTCAGTATACTCGCAAAGTATCTGCGTACTAATGGTAGCAGACCCTTCCATAGACGCCAAAATTTGGCATTTAGTCGACACCACCTGATTCGTAAAACAATGCTTGTTACAATAAGCAGATGGATATTGAATCTGTGCAGTAACCCAGTCGATTGTTGGATTATCTAGAGTAAGCCAGTCAAGCCCAAGTAACAGCTTGTAATGAGGAGCTGCGATTACATCAAATACCATCTCCTCAGAATGACCGTTCGGTAACACCAACCTAATGGGTACGGTCTCTTTCGTTACAATGACCGATGTTAATACCGACCCAGCCACAGTGCTGACTGTTTCAGGTTTATCCTTGGATATCATGGGTATAGAACAGTTGATGTCAATATATTTATTCGTGGCTCCGGAATCTACCATAGCTCTGGAACACACTGTTTGGCCTACATATTGTAATGTCACTTCCACGGCTATAGGAGCAAAAGCCGGAACTGAACGGGAGTCCGATGCAGCACTCGACACAGGGACTCCTGCAAATGACGAGTTTTGGCGTTCCCCGAACGCTTGACTGGTTTCTTAGGACACGTAACCAGTAAGTGCGCAGAGGAACCACAGTACATACATAAGTTGTTTTTTCTTCGATTCTCCCTTTCTGCATTGGATAAACTACCCCTCACAGCCCCAATCTGCATCGGTTCGGGCTCATTGGATGGAGCCGATGGCTATGTATGCCAATAAAGCCCGATTACCCTGTTGTAAATTAAGTAATTCCAGGTCTGTGTCTTGAGTGGCATAACGCATGTGAAAGACCTTACTCATAGCTGCCAAAAGTGCATCACAATCGCAAAGCAGTGGACTGTTTGTCTCCAGTAAAGGATTTGCCCAAGCAGCAGCAGTGCCCTCCAAATGGGAAAGCACAAAGGCTGCCTTCATCGTTAAATCGAGAAACGAGTTAGGCCGGCAAAGGAAATGGAGACGGCACTGATTGACGAAGGTACAATAGGCTTTAGGATCACCCGTGAACCTTTCAGGGGGAGCCAGTGCAAACTGTGTTGGCATGACCATTTGAGCGGCTTCCTGTTGTGGTGTGAGTATCCCGGATCCAGCTAGAACCGCAATCCCCTGAGGAGAGGAATGCATGGCGTCTTGCAGAACATCCATGCGGTGACACAATGTATCTTGTGCAGTATTCATTTCGTTTCTCAAATCCGCTATTAACTGAGTTAAGACCGTCAAGGGATCCGTACCCTCCATGGCTTCTGATTCTGTCATAAATCAACCAACGTATGTATCACTGACCAGTAAAGGGTACAGGTATAACCATAAAAGGATACAAGTGGTAGGGTTCTTCCGGGTCGTTGAGGAGAGGAAATGGCTTGAAGGTAGTGAAGTCAAAAATAGACCTTCCAAATGATGCTACTCTATGACTGAGCTTAACAGTCAGAGGGAGGAATCACTGGAAATGGTGTGGAAAAACAATGGGACGTCAGCCTAGGAAAAAACAATGCATCATGAATATGCGCCCCAACATTTAATTCTCACTACTAATTAACCTATAAGGACACCACTAACCTGTGGACATTGATAACTGGAAAGGTTCCTACAAAGGTCTCCAAAGCAAATCAAGGTAGAACCAACGAAAAAGGAGCGAAGGTTAGTAAGGGAAACTTAACCCGAGTGGCACGAGGGTCACACTAGATACCGGGTTGGTGCACCACAGGGTAGTGTCCAAAGTAACGTGCACAATAACCTTCTTAATTAAGTTTGTCGGAAGAACTTCCTTGCACTTGTGGATCAGGAGGTAGTGCGCGACAGAACGCTTCCAGGAGCCGCACACTCATTCACTAAATGCAGCAGGACGAGTTAGGAATTTGCCTGTTGTTTCATCACAGGCGGCAGGGCTTGTTCCAGAGAGCCACACGTTTGACTCCCAAGAGCCGCACACAAGGTCCCTGAATGCTGTGGTACAAGTTTAAGAATCCACCTGTTTATTCAAGAGCGGCAGGTATCATTCAGGAGAGCCGCACATTTGTCTTCTTAAACGCGGCAGCAAGAGTTCATTGAAACCGCGTGTGGTCTCTTTACACGCGGCAGAGCAATTACCAAGGACGTCGCTTGACACACGCGGCATACAGCACGGATGATTTATAATGAGTGCTGGTAGTTCCGGAAGGTGGCAGGAATTCAAGATCCACCTCACATTGGATGGAACTCAGAAAGGGACACAAGCTATACTTCCATAAGAATGCTGAATAGTGTTGCGAGGATGCAGATTCAAGCTTCAGCTCAAGGACTCCACGTGTTTCAATAAGAAGCAGCGAGCGGCTTCTAAACGCTGCTAATAAATGTAGAGTAGAAATCGCGTGACAGTCTCTAATCACGTGATACTAACGGCGTGTATAAGGCAAACACTGTTTTCCAGGCAATGTATTGAATAGCCTCCATCTGGAATAGAAAGGCTTTGATGTTCTGTAGGCATGACAAGACCTATTAGGATAGGGTGCTACAGTGCCAGGTGTAATCTGACTGCCATGCATGACATTTGTTCAATCAGGTACTCGGTCCTCTGGCGCCACGCTCCTCCACAGCGCATGTCGACGTCAGCGGGCTTCAGCAGGTGTCCAGCCTGCGAAGGGCTCTTCCCTACGTCTGACCCACACGCTCTTTGCCTCCGCTGCCTTGGCCCCGATCACTGCTGGGAGGGTTGTACTGCGTGTGACAGGCTTACACCGCACATTCGGAAGAACAGGATAGCTCGGTGAAGGGAGCTCTTCGAGAAGTCACCTCCAGAGGACTTGAAGGACTTCGTCAGACACAAGTCAAGCCCAAGGTAGGGCTGCTCTTTTCCATCGCACCCCGCAAGGGCGACTCCTTCCCAAGGAAATGCTCGAGCGGGAGGAACCTTTCAGGTTCTCGTACCAGCACAGGGACCGAGGCTTCACCAGCTACCGGCCACCAGGCCGAGGGGTCATCAGATCCTTCCAGGACCAGTGCTGAGGGACCACAAGATTCTTTTACTGGGTCTATGCCTGAGGAGCTCTGCTCTAGTACTGGTCAGATGGGCGAGGGGGCACCTGTACGCAGCACTACCGGCAATGTGGCTGAGGGCAAAATGCCTACCAGGACCCATCCTGAGGTGCAGGGTAGGTCTCATGCTCCACTGCCAAGACTCCTGGAGGAGGCCGGGCCCAGCAAGGCAAGTGGGACGCAGCTTGACAAAGTGGCCGCAGCACCAGACAAAATGGCCATTCATCCGATACCGCCTATGGTGTCATGCCGAGGCCATGGAAGCTGTGGCATAGATGGAGGAGTCAGCACAGAACTACAGGTTGAGCCGCGGTCTAGTCCTCACCCAACATGGCCGCGCGACTATACCTGTGCAACCCACCATGGGAACGGTGCAATGTATCCATCTCACTTTGATCCTGCCCCTGGGTCCTGCAGTTCCTGTTGTTTTGCCTCTTCGTTGGACCTTCTGCCCTCCGGTTCTCAGATGGTCCCTTCCTAGCACTGCCTTCTGTTTCTATTGCCTGCTCCAATTGTGATCTTGCTTATGTTTCTCTTTCCGACTTTCCGTTTCCCAATCTTTCACAGACGTGCTCTCTTCAGCATCTCCGCCTCCTCTTCTTCCCCCGACCTTCAGACTTCTCGGGTTTCACTTTACCATTAATATCGGGCGGTTTGTTCTTTGACTGCCTTTCTGACTTTTTTTATCTGTCCGTGCTCCTGCGCGTCTCTCAGCCCCTCCTGCTTTCACTCATTCCTATCGTAGCTCTTACCTGCAATGTTCGTTTTCTCTTTGCTTCATTATTCCAGTTCATTTGTCTTGTCTCTATCATTCTTTCCGCTCGTTTTCTTGTTTGTTTTCTGCTTACCTGTTCCGGGATCAGCTCTTGCCTAGACCTCATTCTTCTCTCAGAGACTTATGTCCCTGGGGTTTCTGAGCCTTCCCTAGCTCTGTTTAAAGGCTTCTTAGGAACTCCTCCTGTGTGTTGGTTTTTCTAACTTACCCATCGGATTTCTCCGTACATCAAGACTTTCTGGACAATCGTGCTGTGTTTGGATTTCCGAAGGATAGCTACTACAGGAACTTCTCTCCTTTCGAGCATTCCTCTGTCAGTATCTAAGGAAAGTTGTGATCTAACAGATACCAGGGTTTTTTGGTGCTTTGAGGCTTTTTACCTGGTTTGGGGCTGGCTCCTTTGGCATGTGTTTGAATCCCTGAGAAGGTGGCCTCCGGGGGAGCCAGACCTTACTTCCACAATAAAAAGGAGAAGAAGAGTAAAGAGAAGAAGCCCAAGGAAAGCAAGAAGTCAAGGTGAAAGGGACTATCGGAGAGACGAGACAGCTCATCAGAAGAAAGAGGTGAGGAGGAGGCTCGGGAGGCTACCCCCGAGTTTGACAGTCACGACACATGGATGCGGAGCAGGTGGGAGAACGAGTTTCGAGGTCGACTGGTCTCAACCAGATACGTGGCCTACAGCTTATCCATCAGCATCGCAGGGCAGATTTATCCTGCAACAGGCTAGACAGAGTACGCACCGGCCCAGCAGCCGTCCACTACCCCGTCAATATTAGCACGGAAACTGCTCTCCTGAACATCCGTGGAGACCTGCTCTCCAACCTTGATTCCAACACCCCCTGTGTCCTCATCTTACTTGATCTCTCTTCTGCCTTTGACACTGTCAACCATGCCATCCTGCTCAACCGTCTCTGTGATAACCTGGGTATCACCGGTCAGGCCGTGGCGTGGCTGACTTCTTTCTTCTCTGATCGACCGTCCCAGGTTCAACTTGGGTCTTTCCTCTCCTCTATCTCTACCTGTGGTGTTACCCAGGGGTCTGACCTCTCTCCCTGGCTGTTAAACCAATACCTGGCACTTCTTGTCCACTGCATTGCCACACTCTGCCCCAACTTCCAGTGCTATGCGGATGACACTCAGCTCATTTTCGGGGTCCCCTCAGCCACCTCTTCTTCCTCTCTCATCTCTGTCTGTCCGTCATCCAGGAGTAGTGTGCCACCAATGATCTCTGCCCTAATGCCAGTAAGATCGAGATTCTCCTCATCGGAACGCCTGCTCCCTCCTTTCCTTTCACTCTCTGGCCGGCCTCTCTTGGCCCTCTTACTGCTCTCACCTGTGAGGCTAAAAACCTTGGGGTCATCTTCGCCTCCACACTCTACTTCTCTCCTCACATCTCTAACGTCTCTAAGAAGTCACACTACCAGCTGCACCTCCTCAGAGGTATTCTTCCTTTCCTCTCCTTCCCCCAGAAGCTCACTGTCTCCAGAGCTCTGGTTCTCTCTAGGCTGGACTATTGCAACAGCCTCTTTCTAAATCTGCCTGCTTCTACTCTCCGCTTTCTGCAACTCATCCAGAACAGGACTGCAAGACTTGTCATTGGCCTCAAGCCCAGGGATCGTATCTCTCCAGGACTGAAATCTCTGCACTGGCTCCCAGTGGCTGCGAGGATTAAGTTCAAAACCCTCTCCCTTATCCACAAGGCTTTCTGGGGCCTGGGGCCTCAATAAATTCAACTCTCTCTCCCTAAATATCTTCCTTCTCGAGCTCTTCGCTCATCTGCCTCCAACTCCCTTAGGGTCAGTCGCTTCTCCAAGCAACGAGTTGGTGGCAGATCTTTCTTCGGCTGGAGCCTCCCTCTGGAACAGCCTCTCTGCCTTCCTGAAATTTGAGGAGAATCCTCTCTGGTTCCAGAACCACCTCAAAACCTTTCTCTTTGCTTCTGTCTTTTCTTCTCCTCTCCCCTGCTGACTTCCTGGCTGAAACTGAAACTGCACTGGTTACCTGGCCACCCTCTGATCTCGGGCCCAGGTCCCCTCCCCTGCCAGTCGCACACCTGTACTGCCTTCCTGGCAACCCCCGCACTTGGGGACTGTTTTTCTGTATCCCTAAAGACCACTATCAGCACTTGACACCTGATGTCTGCACTTACCCTTGCACTTGCCACCAGCTGGCCGTACTTTACTTATTGTTTGTTTATTCTTTTATCCCATTTAATGCACTTCCCCCTCCCCCTTCCCATAGACTTGTGCAATCTGAATGACACCTGGCCTAGTAGGATCGTTGTCTGTCTTCCCTCTGTTCCCCCTCCCTTTCCTCGTCGCACCTTGAAACACTTGTGTATAGGCACGTTTTAAATGCCATATCATATATGTATTGCCTGCTACCGCATTGGCCTGCGAGGACAGGTTCTTTGAAAGGTTTCTCACACTCATGACATCTCCTCAGATAGGGGCCATCCTTCGGGATGCGATCAGGGACATGCTCCCTCCGTCCCCTCTGCTGGCACCTATAGTCATTCCTTCAATGGCTCTGGCGCTGCATGCCCCGGTGCAGCCCCTGCTACCCTTGCCGGCTCCTTGGATTCCTGCTCCCCTACCTCCCACAGTTCAGGCAGTTCCACTCCAACCGCCACAGCAGCCACCGGCTCCGGTTCCCACACCTCAGCCCTCAGCGGCCAGCATTCCTCCACCTGCTACAGACCTGCCAGACCCCCCTGGTGGATACTGATGAGGAGGACGACCCCGACACACCATTTTCAGCCAAGGTCGTCCATGAACTGTTTGCAGGTTTGCCAGAATACTTGGGGCTTCCGCAACCAGAGGTCAAACAACCGAAGGTGGGGGTCCTGGCTGAGGTCCTCACTCTACGCCCCATGGTTAGGACGGGGATCTCGATGCAGAAGGACGTTGTCACCTTGGCCAGAAAGGGATGGCTTAAACCCCATTCAGCCCAGCCGGTCAATCAGCGCTTCAATGCCAAGGATAGGCATTTGGAGGGGGATACTCTTGATGTTGTCACACCCTCAACCACATTCTTCGGTGATCGCTGCAGCATCACTCTACTCCAAGCCTCAGTCGTCTTCGGCCACCTCGTCCTCAGCACTTCTGGGCAAGGAGAAGATCATCTTCGAGGCTTACGGAAAGAAGCTTTATTCCAAAGCCTCAATGCACCTGCGACAAGCCAACGCGGATGCCATGCTGGCAGCCATTGACCAGAGGCTTTGGCAGGAAATAGCGGACTTCCTTACAGAACCTCTGGTGCAGAGCCAGGCACGCTTCAAGGCAGGGCTGGCTGAAGCTTAATTGTGGCGCAAGACATCATGCAGTCCACCGTGGCATATATTGACACCTCAGGCTGTGCCAACTGCATTGCCACAGAGATGAGAAGGACAGCTTGACTACGGGCTGCCAAGTTCAACCCGGATGTCCCGGAACAAATATTTGACCTTCCATTCGAGGGTAGCAACCTCTTCCATTCCACCACCCGATGAGGAGCTAGATAAAAAGAAAAACAGCTCCCAAACTGCAAAGTCTTTATCCTCACGAAGGCCACGCCCAAGGCATACACCCAGTTGCATCACCGCTCTGATAAGGGGCGGGCGTTCGGAGGGTTCCGGAGCTTCCAAGAATGGAGGTCTAGATAACCTGACTGTTCTCCAAGTCAACGCCGGAGAAAACAACAGAAGGGGGGAGCAAGGGTTTCTTTTATTCCCCCTCCTCCGCACCAGCCTCCGAGGGAAGGAAAGCATGATGTGCCCCTTCTGATCGACGGGTCTCCGGTGTGGCGCGGGATTGCCCTTCACCCACATTTGTTGGCATCATAGGTTTGCGGACCCCTGGGTCCTCTCCATAGTAACCAATTGGTACCGTCTACCGATTCCTTCCTCTTCTCTTGCCTACCCTCCACCCTCAAAGATTGGGACAACAACTTTGTTGGCAGGAATTCGGTCGCTCGTAGAGTGTCAGGCAGTGGAGGAATTCCCAGCCTTCCAGCGAGGCTTGGGCTTCTATTCCAGGATTTTCGCCATACAAAAAAAGAACAAGGCTGGCCTGAGAGTTGTGTTGGACCTATCCACCCTCAACTTCTCCCTCCCTCTTCAAAAATCCAAGATGGTTACACCAGCACTCATTGCAGAGACACTGCGCAGGGGAGACTGGATGTGCTCCCCGGATCTGAAGTACGCGTATCTACACCTATCTCGCGTCCCAATTTGGCAGCCGCATCAGTCCTTTCTACGGTTCAGGATCATTGGATTCCATTTTCAATACAAGGTTCTACCTTTTGGCCTCAACTCAGCCCCCACAGTATTTACCAGACTTATGAATGCCGTGGTGGCCTTCCTCGGGCCCGAGGCCACCATGTCTACCCGTACCTGGACGACTGGCTCATCGAGGTGAGATTCCCAGAAGAGGTTCACCACACTTCCTCCGTTCTGATGATTACACGCCACAAACCGGGCTTTTCTATCAACCTCAAGAAGTTTCAGCTGCAGCCTACACAGAGCCTGACCTTTCTGGGCCTCATATGGGACACAAGCTTCGAGAGAGGTTTCCCCTCACAAGACAAGATCATGGCCATCAAGAGGGCCACTGGTCACTTTCTCAGCCGAGAGGTGACCTCAGCCTGGTGGTACCAGCATCTGTTGGGTATCATGGCAGCGTTCCTACTGCCAGTACTCCACACGAGACTCAAGATGAGGAGATTACAGCTGCACTTCACAGCCTCATAGAATTGGGAGCGAGGCTCGGAAGCGGCGCTCGTCAGAATCCCTCCCTTTCTCCACATTGACCAGGCTTGGTGGTCCACGGACTGCAACCTGCGGACAGGTAGGCCCTTTCGGCAGGCAGCACCACAAGTCACTATCACCACGGATTCCTCCCTCGAAGGATGGGGCGCTACCCTGGACAATAACAGCGTCCATGGAGTCTGGTCCCTCCAGGAGCAGGAGGACCATATCAACTGGCTGGAGCTGAAAGCTATCTGGCCCACTCTCAAGGCCTTCCTGCTGCTTATCTCCTGGCAAGGTGGTCCTCATTGAAACTGACAACTTCACCAGCATGTATTACATCAACAAGCAGGGTGGCACCAGGTCCCCTCTGCTATGCAGTCTAGCGGTCAGCATGTGGCAGTTCTAGCGGTCAGCATGTGGCAGTGGGCCCAAGAGAACGTCATCTATTTGACTGCAATCCACCTCCCGGTGGAGTCCAACCTGGAGGCGGACAGGCTCAGCAGACTGGGAGCGAACAATTAAGAATGGCAATTGAACAATCAGGTCCTGCTGGGAATCGTCAGCAGATGGGGGCATCCTCAGGGGGACGTCTTTGCCACCTGGCCCAACAGGAAGTGCCCGCAATTTGCATCTTGGCATGGCAGGGTCCCGGCTCGCTGGCTGACTCGTTACAGATACAGTGGAACAGCATGGCAGCATATGCATTTCCTCCCATTCCCCTGGTCCACAGGGTGATCGGCAAGATAAGAGAATCATGCCTCCTCCGCATCATCCTGATAGCTCTGTCGTGGGCGGCGAGACCATGGTTCTCGGAGCTACTCAGCCTCTCGGACAGGCTGCCCATTCACCTGCCATTGGGCCCGGTTCACCTTCTCTCGCAGCAGGGGGGCAGGGTCATACACTTGCTCCACAGAATGTAACCCTCGCAATGTGGTTCCTGAGCAGGTCATACTAAAGCATCTGGGCCTGTCACAGGCTAACGTAGACAACATTCAGAACGCTAGGAGCCAGGATACTAGGAGCCAGTACAAAAGTAAATGGACTAGGTTTTGTCACTGGGCAGTCTCTAAAGAGATCAACCCCCTTACTTGTACATTTAATGACGTGCTATCTTTCTCTGCGCACCTCGCACACTCAGGGGTGCAAATGGAAACATGCTGCACCTACCTGGCAGCCAAAGGAGCCTACAGGAACTCCCTCGGAGGTCGTCTTCTCTTCCTCCAAACCAGTGGTTAAGCGACATCTGGCGGGCCTCTCCAGGTTCTACCCGCACATCAAGAAACCACCCCCTGTGTGGGACCTCAACGTAGTGTTGGGCGCCCTGGCGCACAAACCATTCGAGCCAATAATGTCCGATGACATCAGGCTTGTCACCATTAAAACAGCATTTTTGGTGGGTCTTACGTCTGCTCGTAGGGTCAGCGAGATACAGGCACTGGTGGCCTCTGAACCCTACACCACTTTTCATAGAGATAAGGTGGTCCTGAGAACGCACCACGCGTTTCTACCTAAAGTAGTCTCTTCTTTCTATCTGAATGAGTAGATACTGTTACCTACTTTCTTTGCAGATCCCAAGGAAGATGCTCAAAGGGTCTTCCACTGTCTGGATGTCAGACACGCTTTGAAATTCTATCTGGACCGGATCAAGAGCTTCTGCAAGTCGGACGCTCTCTTTTTCACCTTTGGGGGTTGGGGGCAAGGCCGGGTTATCTGGCGTCCAAGGCCTCTATAGTGAGGTGGATGGTTTTGGCGATCAAGGAGGCTTATGAGGGGCAACACAAACCATTTCCAGCGAAAATGCATGCCCACGCAGTCAGAGCCAAGGCCAAGGCGGTCGCCTTCCAGAGACTGGTCCCGTGGCAGGTAATCAGCAGGGTGGCCACCTGGGCCACCCCTTTGACCTTCTGCAAGCACTACTGTTTGGATGCCGGCTCTAGGTCAGACGCGGCTTTCGGACAGGCGGTTCTGCGTAACTTGTTTTCCTAAGGAAGGTCACCTCTGCACCCTGGGGCTACATTCAGTTGTAATCACCCATGCAGTATGGAGGAAAGGGGACGGGAGGTAGCAGGGTTATAAGTTACTCACCGTAGTGACTAACATACTCCTAGTCCATAGTCCCCTTTCCTCCATATGTCCCATCATCCTCCCCCCTAATAAAACTGGTGTTATTAGGCAATGTTAAGATTGTTGACGCATCAGTGGGGACTAAGGAGTGGTGCTGGTGGGCAGAGTCAGAGGAGCTCATCCTCCCAGGGCCTTGCCCCAGCATGCCTCTAAATTTAAAGGGGAAGAAGGTTCCGTCTCCCGTCCCGAGGGACGCCCATGCAGCATGGAGGAAAGGGGACTATGGACTTGGGGTGCGTTAGTCACTATGGTGAGTAACTTATAATTTCTTTACAAATGATTAAACAGTTCATTTACAATCATAATCCTGGCCACTTTTTCTTTTACATCTGGGGTATCAAAACTTGAAATATCTGGTGAATATGCAATCCTTTTGGCCTCTTCGTCTGCGTCTTTGTTCCTGCGAGAGATAAAGTCAGCCCTCTTAGTATGTGCTGCACATTTAAATATTGCTATGACTACTGGGAGTTGTAGTGCCGTAATAAGCCTGTCCAATAATGCTGCGTTTTGCACTGGATTGATGTCCGCTCTGAGGTAGCACCTTTGTTTCCAACGTGCTGGCCCTGGGTGCACGGTTGACGTCACATAGATGGAGTCACTGTACACTGTCACTTCCTGCCCTTTGTGTTTCTCGAGCACGACAATAAGCGCCACCAATTCTGCTGCTTGTGCCGAAAAGTGAAACAGTAGTCTTGCACTTGCTACCACCTCAAATTCCCCATTAGCTCGGTGCCTTACCACAGCTGAACCTGAATGCCTTTCCCCACCGGTTTGGTCTATTTTTGAAGACCCATCAACAATGAGAATCTCTCCCCCCTGACAGCGTGTTTTCTTTTACATGCTGGATATCATTATAGAATTCTTTGTAATTAGAGGAATCATGCATATGCTCATCCTTTGCCACAGGTTCGGCTAAAAACAAGTCAGGGTTCACTATTTTACACCTGACTATTTTGATTGCTGTATTTGATAAAACTGCCTCGTATGCAGAAGCTCTCCGAGATGTCAATGTACCCTTAGGTTTTTCCAAAACAGCAAATAAAGCATGCTCAACAAATATTGTCATTGAACACCCCATCACAATACTGGTAGACTTATCTATCGCGAACGTGGCTGCAGCCAGCGATTGTTTGCAAGGAAAATGCCCTCTCATGACTGGATCTAAAATACCACCGTAATACGCCAGGGGTTTGTACCCCAATGTAGTTCTCTGTGTAAGCACTGCTGTCATGACTGTCCCATTCGTGTGTGAAAACAGAAAAACTTCCTCGTCATAGTTGGGAATTCCTAAAACTGGAGCTGTAGAAATTACTTTCTTCATTTCTTAAGCGCTCCCTCCATTTCCTCGGTCCATTCTATTCTTTCCTTGTTCACTTGTGCTTTCTTCAGAGCCTGTAAAAGGGGTCTTGTGTATGAACTATAATGAAATACCCATGCTCTAACATAGTTGCACAATCCCAGAAACTGCTGCATTTGTTTTGTGTGCGGTTTTGCTGTTTTCCTTTTAAAAATGTTTTTTCATTGTATATGGTTTTATTAAACCTTTACAAAAGTGAAAGATTTTTTTTTACAGTACATACACATAGTTCTTACACAGTCAAATTAGTCAATGATGCAAAATAAATATCAGTCGTATAGCAATCATCATATGAATATAAAACAGTAACTTATTTTAACAGAGAAGTGAGTCAGCAGAGAAAAATAAACAAAAACAAATCAGACAGCAAATGGCAGAAGTGACCTGGATATGTTTGCGACAGTTTATCTAGAGCAATCCAATTGAAGATTACGAATGAAACCGGACAGTGCCAATCCCTCTTGCGTATTTTGAATACATAGACAGCGTTGCCATACCAGATCAACAGGTAGACCCAAATACAAGACCTTCAATGCGCTCAGACAAGAGTCTCTTAGACTGTTAAGTTGTGTACAGAATAACACAAGATGTTTGGCCGTTTCAGGGGCTGACTGGCAAAATCTACAAAGACTATCTTCCGCCTTGATTTGTTTTCTATGCAGTTCAATGTCTAGAGTAGGAAGGATGTTCCAGCACAATCTTAACAGTGAGGATCGATGGATTCTATTTGGGAAAATAGTGAGAATCTGAGAGAGAGACTCTCTTTTCTTATGTTCATGTGATAGATGGTTCATCGAATTATATGAATGGAAACAATCATTGGTGAGGCACCAATCATAATCCAGCAATTTCTTTAGGTTTCATTGAGTTGGTGGTTAGTTGTTCTAAATCAGAGTCAATGTTATGGAGAATTGTTTCACACGAGTTGCAGAAATTGTTTAGGAAGCCAGAGTGTTCAATATTCTTTCCAACAAGTTTGTATAAGGTGTTAGATAGTGGGACCTTAAGTTTAGCATAAAGCGTAAGCCTCCTCCAGTGAACACAAGACTTTGGGGAGACATAGCCTAATTCATACCGAATTGCGGCCAAAGGGACCGCATTCGGTAGGGGAAGGACCAGTCTCCAAATGGCACCTTCGATCGCATCAAGTTTAGAGACAGTTAGCACCATACATAACTCCAAGCCGTTTGTCTATTTGGGGGCTATTTTCCCTTCAAAGAAGAGGAGGGCTGGTTTAATAGAAAATCGACCGTATGTGCGGCGATTTTAAAGATCTGATTTTGCAGTGCCTTAGCTTTGTTAAGAAGCACATCCAACTGCCCTCTCGAGCCCCTAGTACCACCAACATAGTAGCCCAGATAGATAAAGCTGTTAGAGGTGGGCACCCTGGCCCCCTACAAATTCCAAGAATAACTTGTTTTCCTATGAAATCCTTTAGATAGAGCAAGGATTTTAGTTTTGGAGGGATTGCTGTTTTCATAATTGCCTCCGCTCTTTCAGTTGTGACTTTCTTCCCCTCATGTGAGATCAACTGACCTATGTACAACACATCTTCCTGACAATACTGCAGTTTCTCCTTGTCCACTTTATATCCTTTGTCTGCTAAAATAGTCATTAACTGATTTGAATCTTGTCTGCACTCATCTTCTGCCGTGCTGCAAACCAAAATGTCATTTACGTACTGCAGCACAACACTTTGCAAATCAATATTGCTCAGGTACGTCTGCAGGAATCTGTTAAAGATTGATGGAGACTCACAATACCCTTGGGGCAAAAGAGTACTTTTCAGCTTAGTCTGACGAAACGTAAAACACGTGAGGTCTTGGGAGTCCTATGCAACGGGATTGAAAAAAACTAATTTTCAAGTCAATCACCATGAAATATCGTGCCTCTCTTGGAATGCTACACAATATAGTCACAGGATTCGGAACTAAGGGAAACAATGCCTCTACAATCTGGTTAATTGGCCTCATGTCCTGTATTAGTCTCCAAGACCCTCCCTTCAATGTTATCACAGGGTAAACAGCCGTGTTACACAGTGACTCTGATACCTTGGTCCATCATGGCTGATTTAGTCTTTAAAAAACCCTCAAATGCCTCTCGAGACATCAGGTACCGTCTTGCTCGAGTTAAAATTGCTCCTGGGTTCAGCTTAATCTTAACCTCTCCTAACCCCTTCAATAGGCCTATGTCGTAGGGGCCAGTTGTCCATAAAGAATTTGGCTCTTTTTTCCAAATCTTCCTAAAAAGAATGCTGGGCGTTTCCGCACTATCATCACTCGCTGTGGGATCTCTTTTCTCTATTCTGATCCAATATGTAATACTCATCTCGAATCCTACTCCATCATCTGACGGATCATCTCTAAACATGTCTTCGTCTGTAACATCAGTTTATCTATACACTTCCCCAATGGCAATCACTGTTCTCCATATCCTGCCCTCGTAATCGGTGCCTTCGAGCGTGGTCAGTTCCCCTCGCACTATGGCTTCATGCAATTCTAGGTGAATAGTCTGTCCCCCCCCCCTCTTCGTCCATAGGTATCTGTGGCCTGAACAAAATCACATCAGGTATTCTCATAATCTTTCCCACTAAACCGGGTAGCCATGTCAATAAAATGCGTACCTCATAAAGAAAGACTTCTGGCTCTAATGGCATTCTTCGCAGAATCATTTGCCCTGTAAACCCCAATATAAATTTGCCCACATTCATATAATGTATCCCTGGAGTAGAACACACTATGCCATCATCGGTGAACAAAATTGTCACATTAAGCTTCATTAAATCTCGTCCCAGAATATTAACTGTTGTCTGCCATGAATACAATAATGGAACAGATATGTCACACTCTCCTATGGAGACTGGTAATTCATTAGTAAAAAGAACTCTTTGTAGCTCCAGAGAAACCTCGCACATTCATGGCATTTCCCTACATTGGATATTTGCCCTCTCGTATACATGAACGAGTAGCCCCAGTGTCTACTAGAAAGGAAAAATATGTGCCTCCTATGGTCACATCAACCCTTGGTTCCTCTTGGGGTCTGGTGTCACTGATGGTACTGAACACATCAAGTCGCCCTGTGAGCTGTCCTATTGTGGATACATACTTATCCCCGTACCCGTGAATGGACTTCCTCCCCCTGCTCTTGGTGTCAACAACTGTCCTATGTTTTTATTCTACTGTACCTGCATAGGTGTGTGCTGTGACTGCCCTTGCGGCGGATTCACTGGTGCTTACTATGGTTGCAATGCCTGTTGCATTTGTGGGGCTTGTGCTTGATACACTGTCTGATCTTGGGCGAACCCGTCCCTAGCATGTGAGCTATATGGTGGAGGATTTGCTGTCCCCCCTCTTGAGAATTGCCCATTCAAATGTATTGTGTCCTCCCAGGTATTCCTCATCTTATGATAATTCGTATCTCGCCAGCTTCGTTGCTCCAGAAAAAAAATTCTCGGCAGAGGGCGCTGTACACGAGGTCGTGGCGTCGATGTCCCTCAACGGGCTCTTTACCGTGTCGACATTACCATCAGTATAAGTAGCTTGTGCCGCGCCCGTAGGCTTCAGTTAAGTTTTTCCAATTGCTTTGCTCTCGAGTTAACGGCACGCTTTGAAATTTTTTTCGCGAAAATGTCGTCTTCTTCTACCCCTTCTACTCCCAAGACAGGGTTCAAAAAATGTATCGACTGTGGATTAAAAATATCGATTACAGACCCTCACCGTGTTTGTCTTTGGTGCCTGGGTTCGGACCATCGAACCGGCGACTGTGGCTCCTGTCAGTCGATGACAGAGAAGGCTCTTCGTGAGAGAAAAGGTAAACTGGCGGTGGGGCGGGAAGCTCCAAGGCCTATTCGAAGGCCTAATCAAAAAAACATAGAAAGTCGGGCGAATTGAGGGATTTGGATCGGCAACATTCCAAGAGATCTCGATCATGTAGTAGATTGAGACGTTCTTCATTGTCTTCAAAGAAGAAGTTGAAGAGGAGACATAGATCTCCCTCCTCTTCCTCTGATACATCTACCGAATTGGTAAGATGTACGACTAAGTCGGATTCCCCAAGGAAATGGGATGAATTTAGAAGGACGATGATGAAGGTCTTTGAGAATGCGGCCTCAACCCCTCAAAGAAACCTCAAAACAGCCAGACGCCGGTCACTGCGTTGGACGACGCAGGAGAGTCAGAAACTACTGTGGAAAGATCCAGTAGTAAGGGTGAACCTTGAAAATCTTGACCCGACGTCAAATCGTCGAAGGCTCTTTGAGAATCGAGTGATTCCCTGACACTGACGACGAAACATAAGTCGTCGAAGCCCTCGACGACATTGAAGCCGAAGGAGTTTTTTACACCTTCTTCGAAGGCATGGATGGCCACACATGGTCTATGCCTGAATGATTATAAAACTGAACTCATGATCCTGGGCACCACATCTAGCCTAAAAATACTAGGACCTGATTACTCCTCATTTATTATTGATGGCAACATCATCAAAGTAGGACATGAGGTAAAAACTCTAGGCTTTTATCTTGATTACAACCTCACATTCGCCAAACAAGTTAACTTGCAAGCGTCCTCCACGGCCTACACGTGTAAACTTATCCGTACAGCAAAGCCTTTTCTCTCTGACACTAGTTGCACCACCGTAGCCAGAGCCCGCATCCTGTCTCGATTGGATTATTGAAATGCTCTCTATCTGGGGTCAACTAAAGCCACTACTAGAAAAATCCAAACTCTGCAAAATAATGCTCTTAGAGCGGCATTGGGCGTGTCCAGAAGAGATCACATCTCCGAGATTAGCCGACAGAATAACTGGCTTCCAACTAACGATAAAATCCTCCTCAAAACTGTCACTTACCCACAAATCACTCAATAATGCTGCACCCACCTACTTGGTCGACAGATTCCACAGACAGATCTCTGTGAGACCGTCTAGAACTGCTTATAAATATTGCCTCTCTATTCCTAGGTTCAATCGTTCCACAATTGGTGGCAATAGCTTCCTGGTGAAAGCAGCTAAACTTTGGAACTCCCTACCTCCCACACTGAGATCTGACCTACCCTACCAACATTTCAGGATTAATTCCATCTTGTGGCTGAAAGCGAATGTTCAGTAAATACAGTAAGCAGCCAGGATGTACTGCCAGGAGCCACTACTACCTGCTCCTAGCTGTATACATGTTCATTTACACCCCACTATCACCTACACCTGCATATACTGCTGTTGTAAGTAAGTTGTATGCATCATCCGCACTCTTGCTTCTGCACCAGCCACCTGCAAATAGGTTGTGTCTGTATATACCCTGTATTTAATTTCTGTATTTAAATATGTATGTATTACCTGTATGTAAATACTTACTCTGTTGTAACTAAGCTTCGCATATACCTGTAACAGTTGCGCCCTGTTACCCGAGGGTATGTCGCGCATTATAAATAATAAACAAACAAACAAATGCCTTCGAAGACACAGGAAAGGAGATTTGCTCCTTTACCTAAATCAGACTTCTTTAAGTCTATGTCTTCTATCTTTGAAGAGGAAAGTGCCTCAGAAGAAGAGGTTTTTCTTTTGGAGTACAGTTTGGTACCAGAGAGGTGCCAGAGGAATTAATCGATCCAGAATCAAAAATGAGAGACCTGTGTGACACCCTTCACTCTGCTAGTAGCATCGATATGTCACCAGAGCTAGAATTTACAAAACCTGACCCTGCAGAACAGGGCCCCCAGAAGGACCCAGTTCTCCCCTTCCATAGGGTACTTCAGAGGACAGTGGAAAAAAACAGGGATGGTCCTGAGACTGCTTCTGCAGTTAACAGTAATTTTCCCAAAAAAAACAGAGTTTCTAGCAGTGACCCTGATTACTTAGAGGCATCCCACGCCTGAAAGTCTGGTTATTGAGGCAGCAACTTCGTCAGGACAAACAGCCTAAGCATCTATCCCCCCAGATAGAGGCGGTAACCAGGTGGATGCTTGGGCCTGTAAGGTCTTTACCTCGTGTAGCATGGCTCTCAAATCAGCAAATGTCACCTGTACCCTGGCCAGATTTACCATACCCTGTGGGACTGCATCACGTGGGCGGCTGATCATATTCTGGAAAGGCGAGGAAAGGGAAGGCTTCCTGAATATTATAAAAGATGGCAAAGAGGCAATGGGGGAATGTCTCCAATCTGAACTGGATACTGCTGATAGCATCAGCAGATCCATGGCTGCAAGCACAGTGCTACGTAGATTTGCGTGTTGAGAAATTCGGGGTTTGCACCTGATGTGCAGGCCAGGCTACTCAACATGCATTTTGATGGCTTGAGGCTGTTTGGCAGTAAAGCTGATGAAAGCTTAGAAAAACTGCAGACCTCAAAAGCGGCTGCTAAATCTCTTAGCGCCTCTATGCGACAGCCTCAGAAACCTTATTCGGGCTCATCTTCCTGGAGAAGTCGTTCTTTTCGATACTACTCTTCTTTTGGTAGAGAAAGAGGACAGGCCATCCAAAGACGTAAAAGAAATGTCCCTTGTGATAGACAAGGAAAGGTTTCGAAACCAGCCATTGGTACGGCATATTTGCCCTCAGCCGCTCCTGCAGCCGCCTCCAAGTCACTCTGAGGCCTTATCACACAAGACCCCGATGGGAGGCAGAATCTCACAGCATCTGAAAGAATGCAGGGGCATTACATCAGATGCTTGGGCACTGGAGACAGTAGGCCTCAGGACCATCCACCGGGAACCAACTCTGACAAAATTCCAGATCCGCTCCTTGTGCAGGAAATGTTAACCATGCTAGAGAAAGGTGCAATAGAACAGGTACCTGTAGCGGAGAGGAACAAGGTTTGGTACTCCCCTTACTTTCTCATCCCAAAGAAGGGCGGAGGATTGAGACCCATCTTGGACTTAAGCAACTTGAACAAGTTCCTCAGGAAGGACAGGTTCAAGATGGTAACCCTTTCTCAGATCCTTCAGGTTCTCCAACTCCAAGACTGGTTGGTATCATTGGACCTTCAGGATACTTACTTTCATGTGCCAATCCATCTCAAGCACAGAAAGTACCTGAGGTTCGCAGTTGGCGGTTCTCACTATCAGTTTTGAGTTCTGCCATTCGGGCTGACCTCCGCCCTGAGGGTTTGCACCAAACTGCCAAACTGATGGCGGTTGTGGCAGCCAGTCTCAGTAAAGGGGAGATTCACGTCTACACCTACCTGGACGATTGATTGATCAGAGCGCATTCTCCCGAACAAGCTCAGGAACATCTGTAAATCACCTGTCACTCCCTTCACAGACTGGGCTTCTCACTCAATTTCAAGAAGTCCCACATGATACCATCCCAAAAGCTCCAGTTTATCGGAGCAGTCCTGAATACTTCCTCAGGCAAAGCCTCGCCTCCCGAGCTCTCCACATTCTGCAGATGGTAACAAAATTCCAAAATTCCCAACATCTTCCGGCCTTCGATTTTCTAAGGTTGCTCGGTCTCATGGCATCCTGCATCTTTCTAGTGCCAGAGGCCCGATTGAGGATGAGATCCCTTCAATGGGCTCTCAGGACTCAGTGGTCCCAATTCTCAGGGAATATGTCAGATCTTCTGCAAGTTCCAAGCACAGTTGCTCAAGACCTTCTTTGGTGGGCTTGCAACAACAACGTTCTCAATGGAGAATCTTTTTGGCAACCATGGCCGGAGATAACTGTAGTGACGGACGCCTCATTCACAGGGTGTGGAGCCCACACCAATGATCTGACTGTAAGCGGTCGTTGGTCTCCATCGGCGTTCAACCTACACATCAGCCTGTTGGAGCTGAGGACTAGCGCTGAAGGCCTTCCTGCCCTCTGTACAGGGAAAGAATGTCTTGATAATGACGGACAACACAGTGGCCATGTACTACCTCAACAAGAGAGGAGGAGTTGCGGCACTACCACTGTGCAGAGAGGCAATGCAGCTCTGGTTCTGGGCAATATGAGAAGGGATCTCTCTATCGGCAGTTCACTTACCCGGAGAGCAGAACAAAGCGGCAGATGCTCTGAGCAGGCAGAACACAGTGTCCCACGAGTGGGAACTAGCTCAGGAAGTCCTTCGAGAGATCTTCACCTTTTGGGAACCCCTCAAGTGGATCTGTTTGCGACCAGGGTCTTTCGGAAGTGCGAACAGTACTGCTCAAGGGAATTTCCTCCGAGAGGAGCTCTAGGAGATGCGTTTGTGGTGGACTGGGAGTTTTCACTTCTGTGCACATTTCCGCCAGTCCTCGTGATTCCACACTTAATTAAGAGGTTGAGAAATTTCAGGAAAACCATGATCCTAATTGCCCCGGATTGGGAAAGGAGGACGTGGTACCCGGACCTTCTGTACATGTCCATCTGCCCTCCAATACGTCTTCCGCAAAGAGAGGATCTTCTCTCGCAAGAGGAAGGTCGGGTTCTACATCCAGAGGTCAAGACACTCAACCTTCATGCATGGCTCCTGAGAGCTTGAGATACAAGGATCGGGATCTTCCGGATGACGTAATGGAAATTTTGCTTTCGGCCAGAAGGCCAGCAACTAAATCCCTGTACCGGTGTCGTTGGAATAAATTCAGTATCTGGTGCAGGGACAAGGATGTGGACCCTTTTCAATGTGGCACCCCAATGGTGCTTTATTTCCTATTGCATCTAGCCAATCTGGGGCTCCAGATCGGAACTATTAAAGGATATCTGGCTGCGCTGTCCATTTTCAAGCGCTCCTCGGAAGAGGTTTCTTACTTTAAAATTCCATTAATCATTCAATTCATGAAAGGGCTTGTTAGGTAGAATCCTGTGCAGTGCCCTTAGGGACCACTACACACAATTAAGACCACAGGTGGCAATATAAGTTTTACCTTTGGTACAAGCCCGTACTACTATGTCAGAGGGGTAGCAGTGGCGGAGCAGCCAGGCTTATCTCAAGAGTATATGAACAGTAGCAGAGATTACACAAAGGGACCACAAATACTGTGAATCAAGCAAACACTTACTCAAGGTTTCAGGTAGAAAAATATAAGTACATTTATTTTTAAACCATTTGTTGGAAACACGACACTTCTATTAGATTAAAAACCATACGAAAAATATACTACAACTAACCAATTAACTTTGTACAGTAAGTCTCAAGGTAAGTACTCTGTGTTTGAATGGACCGGTGTTACGAACAAAACATGTTACCGCGAATACGATTGCGATCACTTTTTGACAGTTCGGTCTAATAACTAAACGCGTATCCGTGACATGAAATGCTACCGGGGCAAAAACACACTGAGCACCTGAGATACCCAGAGGGAGTTGGAGGCAAAAATCACAGGCAATATTTTGGTTAGGCAGACAGAATCGAGAAACACTCAGAGACAGGAGTTCAAGAGTCAAAGGGCCGGAGTCAGGGTTAAGTGACACCGGGGACCTGTTGCCGAAGATATTGTCAATGTTCGGAAGCAAAAGTTATAAGAAGGAGGGAAGACCAGGGCAAGCCTTGAAGATGAAGAAAATGGGTTCACCCTGTTTCCTCAAGCAGAACAAAGTACCTTATTCCAATGGTGCAGCTGGTGCCCTGGCAGTTGTTCCTGTTGGTGTCCCGCAGACCCAAGGTTCCTGGAGCTTTGAGGTGAAGGACGTCTGAAGGGGGTCTGCACCACACAGGGATGAAGCCGGCAGCAGCGACAATGATTAAAAGGTGCGCTCCTTAAAACAGGAGAGGCTCTTCAGGTGGCTATCGGGACCACTACAGCAGTGTGCAGCAATTTCGACCACGAAGATGAGCTGGTTATCCCCACCAGGCTTAAGGGAAGAAGACTCCGGACTGTATCTTCTCTAGTCGCCGAAGGGTAGATAGCTCAGGACTGCAGCAGGGCTCCACGGTGTCTATTCAAAGAATCGAATCAAAAGGATCGACAGGTCAAAGGATCACATTTTTTTTAAATTATATATATATTTTTTTAGGTTTTCGTTTAGGGAAAAAAAGTGGTTTTTAGAAAAAAAGGGGTTTAGGGGGGACCCCCCCAAAAAAATTTGAATTTTTTTTTTTCGATCCTTTGACCTGTCGACCCTTTGGTGTCGATCCTTTGACCTGTCGACCCTTTAGATTCGATGCTTTGACTGGCAACCGGGTTCCACTGAGACGGGGTAGTTGCAGCAGTCATCGTTCTCTCTGCTTCTCTTCGGTTCCTTGTAGATCCAGTGGCAACTCTGACTTCTAGCCCAAGAGACCTGCCTTTTATGCGCAAAAACCCCCATTCACACAGCCTGGCTTTCAATCACCCAGCAGGGGGGTTGTCCAGTCTGGACAACCACCTCAGTCAATCATGGCAAAGTCCGAATTGGGTTTCCTAGGATACCCTGTGCAGGGGGTGACTACACCCCTCCCTCACATTTAGCCCACCTAGACACCCAGGCGCCTGGTGGAGGGTTTCTAGGCAGAAGCCCGCCAAAAGACGGTGAACAAAGAAGGCGAACCTAGTTTGCCACGCAAAGTAAAACACAACAAGGACTTTAACAAAAAGAAATGGCGAATAAACCCAACCGGAGCCAAAAGAAAGACTTTTTGGTCAAGCGGGTTTATGTTTGAGGCTAAGTGAATAGCCTAAAACAATACCACATTTATCTAATACAATAGCGGTAGAAAAGTTAGGGTAGATACCACTACCACCAGCCAAGTCTAAATGTTAAGAGTGAAACAATGCTCTAGGAGGTACAGATAAAAAGGGGTACGAAGTAACCCTTTCCAGTACTCCATGGAAGATGGGGTGCACTGGATCTGTGGTAGATTGACTAGTTAAAGTTAATGGTAACTTTACCCTTTTCTGGGGGACTGTAGTCCGCCTCAGAAATGGAGTTGGTGGGTGGAAGTCTAAAAGACAACCCGGTGCCACGGCACTGAAGGTGCTGTGTGACACACAAAAGAAGGGGGCTACTGAAGTGGTGTACTTCAGAGTCCACAATCACAAAAACAGAGAAATATACCTGGCAAAACACAGGTAAGTGGGGGAAAAGCTCACACTCTTACCAAGTGGAAAAAAATAAACTCCAGAAGTCCAGCAAAGCTGCTGGGGGACTCACTAGGTGAGGGAAATTAGCCATAAATGAGAATTCTCCCTAACACGGCTCACTAATGTGTACCCTCAGTCCCTTTTCCTGTCCTGATTTAAATCTTGTACTTAAGTTTCTACCTTGTATACCTTTTGAGCCTCTGCATTCCTGTCCCTTGAGGCTTCTAACATTAGGAACTGTCCTTCTTGTGGCCTTAACATCAGCACGCATGGTTAGTGAGTTGCAGGCTTTTTCATGCAAACCTCTGTACACTACTTTTCACAAGGACAAGGCACTTAAGGTTAAACCTTCTTTCTTACCAAAAGTAGTTTCTGACTTTCACTTGTCACAAAAAATCATACTACCAACGGTCTACCCTCCTCCTCATTTAGACAAAGAACAGGAGAGGTTTCATAGACTGGACCCAAAAAGGGCTCTCAGTTTTTATATTTCAAGAATGTAAAAATTACGTCAGGATGACCAACTTTTTGTGTAGGTTAGACTGGCCATAAATTGGGATTAGCGGTGACAAAACAGACCATATCCCGCTGGATCATTTCGGCCATAGTTGAGTGCTACAAATTGGCGGGAAAGGACCTGCCGGATGGGCTTCGAGCCCATTCCACTAGTGGTATGGCTACTTCTGCGACTCTGAAGAGGGGAGTCTCTGCAGCGGATATTTGTTCAGCTGCAACATGGGCATCAATGAATACTTTCATCAAGCATTACTGCTTAGATGCTTCTTCTTCCAATGAAGGATTATATGCTAAGGCGGTACTCCATTCTGTCCATGAGAAAAATAATTAGTACTCCCACCTCCAAAATTACCACTGCTATGGGAGTCTATCATAAGTTGAGGAATATGGGGGCGTGGCTAGGCAGCACGCCATGCGGCTGTGTCTCCGCTTCAAGGTGCCCAAGCCATGCAGTTTTTACATCTTTACATGGAAATTCCTGCCTGAATTCACTTTCTGGGTGATTATGAAGAGATACCAATGCAGCGGCGGACTTTGGGGACCGAAACACACCATATGAAGCCCTTTATTTGAGTATGAACTCTGGCGGCAGTGGAGAAGAAAATGGCGGCGCGCGCCATCTGGGGCAGTCACTGAGAGAGGGGGTCGCTGACTCTGCCGCTCCGGCGCTGGGACGTCCTTGACCCGAGAACTTGGAGATGCGGGGTGGCGGGGAGCTTCCCACTGCCCCCGCCGAGATCCCCATGAGACCGCAGCAACTTGGCTGGATCGAGGGAGCCCTCCGACGGAGAACCTAGCAGAGGAGGAGGAGCGGTGCCACAGGCGTGGACCGCCCGGCAGCCTACCTGGAAGCGGGGCAGCCCCTCTGCTGAGGCGGCCAGAATTGAGACGCCGGGGCGGCGGAACCTCAGGTGAGCCGGAGCAGACTGAGGGTTCTGCCCTGCTGGGCTCCACTGCGCAGCGCCGCCCCTGGGAGCCCACTTGGGGCAGCGCCTATGACAAACGTTGAGCCCCGGGGACCCGGGAGATCGGAGCGGGGTGGCCCCCGTGGGCTGTGACCATCGGATGAACCGGAGGGGCTGGATGGGCTCCGCTGATGCTTGATTGTGTCTTGGCCTAAGGTGGGGACACCCAAACCTTCTGCTCGCTGAGCCGGAGCCTGATAGGGAGATGCGGGGACACCACGAGGGAGGAACCCCGGCCTCACTGCGCGCATAACATCCACGAATTGAAAGCCCACCTGGAGCAGAACCACCGAACCCTGGTGAGTGCCACACCATCCCGGGGCGGGGAGCGGAGACCTCCCTCCCATTGAGTGAACACCCTCTACTCTGAAACAATCCCGAGGGATCTCCCAAACCTCCCAAGGGCCTGAAATGAAATTCTTGCAGAAATGTGGGGAGAGACGTTTCACCCTTTGCAGGGCCTATCTGATCACTCTACATCAAAACATCAGAGGCTGGCCCTGCGCATTTGGCGTCTCATGCTCCCCTAGCGACATTGGGACCATAAGTAGAAGACCCCCAACAACCACCCCAAGGGATGCCCAAAACAGGGGTAAAAAAGAAGGGACACAGCATACAGGCCTACCTTGCACCACAACCTGTGAACCCACTCCACATGCACGGTCACGGCAGAGATTCACCATGTTCCATCTCCAAATCTGCCCCCAAACATGGCGATGTCTAAAGAGGAATTGGAGTGAATGCTCAGATCCTTCAAACAGGACATTACACAAGAGATTAAAGAAGAGATCAAGACCTCTAAAGACTCTTTGGCCCAGTCCCTCGCAGACCTTACTTCTCACCTTGGGGGGATAGAATCCACGGTTAATGACCTGGAAAACACAGCATGTGAACAATTCCATAACAACGAGGTCCTAGCAGAAAGGGTGAAGATCATTGAGGAGCAGCTTGAAGACATATGGGCAAAGCAGGCTGACTTGGAAAACAGGTCTAGACGGAATAATGTGCGCCTCCGTGGTGTCCCCCGACAGATCCCCGACCAGGGTCTAGCTGAATATGTAGAGACATTGTTCAGATCCCTTCTCGACCTCTCGCCAAATGAAGAACTACAGCTAGATAGAACCCACCGGGTATATTCTTCAGCCCAACTTAAAAGGAACCTGACACCAGACGTGCTCAATCGAGTACACTTTTTTCGCCAGAAAGAAGCGATCATGGCGGCAGCCAGGAATTCGGATTCTATACAATTCCAAGGCACTAAGGTTTTCCAGGACTTGGCCCCCTACACTCTGGCATGCAGACGGCGTCTGCAGAGGGTAACTTCCTGGCTGAGAACCCGGAAAGTCCGCTATCGCTGGGGGTTCCCCTGCAAGCTAATCTTTGACTTCCATAGTCAACATTATGTAATTTCCTCTGAAGAAGCAGCGAGAGTCCTGATGTAGGAAGCGCCTGATAACGGTGTGCTGAACCCGCACGCTCAGAATATGGATGGGTCTACTCCACACCCCTTGCCGAAAACCGGACGAGGGAAAACCTGGCGGCGGCACCAATTTGCGAAAAATCCGGGCCAGGAACTTGACCTAGAGAAAACAACCACTATCCCTGAGGAGACATCAGCCCTGAAACCGGGGGAGGAGGAAGGCTGGGCGGCCACCTGACCTGACCGTAGTGAATATTAATGTCCCGCACTGAGGGGACACGGCGACTTCGGAGGTCTTTACTAGGCCACAACGCTTTTTGGTCAAAGCAGATTCCCTGTGGCCAAGCTGAAGAACTTGGGCCTCTGAAGATGTCTAGATGTCTCTTCCTTTTCTCTCTTTGGATGCACCCAGGGGCACCCCATCTTCACCCTTGGGCCGAGAGACCAGGGGGAAACTGGATTGTCTCAACATAAATTTGCACGTTACGCAGCTCCCCACCGCCGCTGTATGCTTTGTTTGGCTATACTTGAGGGCATCGGAAATTTCTGCATGGTAATCGGCTTGGGCGCCTGAGTGGATGGCGCCCGACATACTTCAGACCTGGTTAAAGTTGACTCTGGGTGTAGGAACAGCACAATTCGTGATGAAAGTAGCTTGGTTATTTTGTTTTGTCTGCTATTACTTTGATTATTTTCTTGAGTTTAACCAGAAGCCATTAAGGTGGCGTTATTGCTCACTCACCACAGACCTCCTACAGGTTACATTGCAATGAACTGCCTGGCTGGGTACCTTGCCCCTGGCCCTCTTGGGGGGTGAGGGGGGGCTTACTTAAAGCGATAACTCATGCGACTGGTCTATGGCAACCCTGAGTTTTAGGTGCATCTCCCTTAATGTGCAAGGCCTGAACTCCCCCTTGAAACGAAAAGCACTCTTCCACAGATTAGGGTCCTTGGGTGCATCATTTCTATTTCTTCAGGAGATTACGACCGGCAGATGAATTCCGCCTTAATGATAGGCTCTACCCCACCAAATTCTTTGCCTCAAGTGGACTGAAGAAACGAGGGGTTGCCATCCTAGTGCGCAAGGGGATTTCCCTTAAAACCATAGGGGTGGTATGAGACGAGGAACGGCGGTTCCTGTTGGTCAATCCCATGCTGGATGGTCGTAAAATCACACTGGTTTCTATATATGCCCCTAAAAGTAAACAAGATCTGTTTTTTAAGAAATTGTCGAAAGCCTTACTTGAACATGCAGACGGGGAAGTGATCCTGGGCGGGGATTTTAATGCTGTGATTAACCCCCTGGTCGACAAGACTCTCCCGCCAACATTAAATGAAAGGAACAACTTCAGGGCCTTTACCTCCCTGCTGAAAGATCACTCCTTGATTGAAGTGTGGAGGTACTGCCATGAAGATGAGAGGGACTATACCTACTTTTCAGCTGTTCATGGGGGATTCTCAAGACTATATGTTTCTTACTCAGATTTGCTCATCCAAGAGGTGGTGGAGGTAGATATTCTCCCTGAGGCATTGGCAGACCACTCTCCAGTTCTATTAACTATAGGCCCCCCCACACCCTCCCGAGTTACTCCTCCCACGAGACCTCCCTGGAGGTTAAATGATTCCTCCTAGAGGACCCGGCGGTCTGTGCCCATATTAGAGAATCCATGGACCTATACTTCAGTGAGAACGACACTGACGATGTGAGCTGGGGCACGGTCTGGGACGCAAGTAAAGCAGTGATCAGGGGACGCTTTATCTAGCAAGCAGCACAACGGGGGAGGGCTAGGAGATTACTTCAAGAACAGCTGGAGGGGGAAGCCTGTAGACTAGAGGAGACGCACAAAAAAAAACCCCTCACAGCGCTCATTAAGGGACCTGCAAATGGCTAAGAAAGCGCTTGAGGCACACCATATGGGGAAGGTGGCCTACTGCATGATGCGTACCAAACTATTTTTTTATACCAAAGGAAACAAGGCTGATAAATTACTAGCAGCCAAGCTAGGGAAACGGACACTACAAAATAGGAAAGACTTCCTGCGGGATAAACAAGGCAAGGGCACCTCCTCTGAAGAGGGGAAATGCCATATTGTTGAGGAATTCTTCAAGGAACATGCAGCCCCGCACAGGGGGGACTTACAATCTACCAAGGATTTCATAAATACGGCAGACTTACCACAACTGCCACAAGCTCTTCAAGAACCCTTTGAAGATCTAATATCCTCTGAGGAAGTGGAACTAGCTATTAAATCACTCCCTATTGGCAAGGTTCCGGGCCCAGACTGCTTCACTAATACGTTTTATAAAACCTTCTGTAAAGATCTCACACCGCATCTCACAAAGCTATTCAATGTATGCTGGGAAACAGGTACTGTTACACAGTCCATGGCAGAACCGAACACAACCCTAATTCTAAAGGCAGGTAAATACCCGGCAGAATGTTCATCCTACCGGCCCATAGCCTTGCTCAATGCGGAGGCCAAGCTTTATAGCAAGATCATAGCGCAGCGATTGGGGGAGATGTTACCTACAGTCATAGATAGGGACCAGACAGGCTTTATCCAGGGTCGATCTGCCCATGACAACATTCGCAGAGCAATAGACCTGATAGCCCTGGCTCTATCAGTTCCCGGTCCTCTCTCCCTGCTATCCCTAGACGCCCATAGGGCATTCAATAGCATGTCTTGGGAATACTTGCAATTGGTCCTGAAGGGCTTTGGGTTTGGGCCACAATTTTCTAAATTGGTCCTATCGAACTTCTGGATCCCTTCCACCCGAATACGAGTCAACACTCGGTGGACACCCCAGATACCCCTCAGTAGGGGGACCAGGCAATGGTGTCCCCTATCACCACTGGTCTTTGCAATAGCAATGGAACTCTTAGCCCAACATATCCGTATTCACCCTGAAATTCAGGGGTTCGAGGTGGGAGACCAATGCCACAAAGTTGCACTTTATGCAGGCGATGTGCTCTGTTTCCTAAGAGGTGCCCGGGCTTCGGTCCCCCCGCTTATGGGTCTGCTTGACCAATTTGAAGTGATTTCGGGATTCACGATAAACACGACAAAATCGATAGGCCTGAATCTATCTGAACCACCACACGCGTTAAACGCCTTGCAGAACACCTACTCCCTCAGATGGGGAAAGCTACAAAATTACGTATCTTGGGGTGAACCTGACCCAACCTATTCGGGCCTACGGAAAACCAACATCCCCCCTCTACTGAAAGACGCCAAGGAATTTTTACAGAAGGGGGCCCTTTAAGAGATATCTTGGTTGGGGGGCATAAGCGCAGTCAGAATGACCTTGCTTCATAGGCTTCTTTACACACTGAAGGCGCTCCCTGTGCTCATTCCAGAGCGAGACTTACTAAACTTACAGAAAGAGAGAAGTCATTTTATCTGGCAGTGGAAAACGTCCAGAACGCAGCGCAAGATCCTCCCTCGGGGCAGGCAACTGGGAGGCCTTGGGCTCCACTCTATATTAAGATATTACCGGCAACCCAAATTGCCCCTATCTTGAGCTGGACCAACCCAGTTGACCCCCCCCCCCCAAGTGGCAGGACATTGAGCAACTGTTCTCTGGAGCGCCCCTCTCTCATCTTCCCTTCCTCCTGTGCGAGGCGCGTGCCTCCCAGAAGCCCCTCCTTCTGACTATGGGGTGAGGTCTCCATTGTTGGGATAGACAGTGCAAATTAAAGGGATTCCATCCAGGGTTGGGGACCCCCCTGCCCAATCACGCAGAACCCGGCCTTTACTCCTGGGCTCCAGGTCAACTCCTACCAAAACTAGTCAAGAGATGGACCCCTGAGACTGCAGGAGCTCTATGATGACACTGTCCCACTGACCTTTGCCCAATGCAAAGGGAAGTTTAATCTCCCTGAGACTGAGAGATTAAGATGTATACAATTATGGCATTGGATTACCAACCCGACCACCAAAAAGGCTGCCACTAGGCCCCCCTCAGGCCTAGAACTAACAGTTGCGGAAGGCCAACGTTCAAATAGAGTAACAGTCTGCTATCTACTCCTGGAAAACATCCCAGAAGACGAGAAACTCCCTTACATGCTGGCATGGGAGAGAGAACTAGGAATTGAGATACCCCCAGAGTCATGGCAAAGAATCTGGGACAGAGCGCATAGGTCCTCTAGATGCACGGCTGTGAGGGAATGTGCACGTAAGATCTGCTATCGCTGGTATTTCTCCCCACAGAGGCTACATGCGATAAACCCGGAATATCCGGACACGTGTTAGCACGGCTGCGGGGCGAAGGGAGACCTGGGTCACTTGTGGTGGCACTGCCCTGTCATTCAAACTTACTGGTTGGAGATTAGGTCAGAGATCAAAGACCTATGGGGAATTCTACTCCCCATGAACCCGCTAGTAATGCTGTTAGGCGACTCACCAGATGATGGGTCTTACCCTCGCTCTGGCCCTATTGCTCGCCTGATTACTCAATTACTTATGGCGGTCCGCCTTACACGAGCTCGATTTTGGAAGGAGATAGAGGGTCTCCACATAGCATACTGGTGGGGAAAGGTTTGGGAACTTCTGGGAGTGGACAAATTAACAGCTACGATAGAAAGTTAGACACCCAAATTCACAAACATCTGGGGCCCATTTCTGGATCATGTCGCAGAAAAATAACATGTTTTTCCAGCCTAGATTGATTAAGTACCCTTTTCAGCCCTGACACGCCTCTGACACAGTGAAAATAGCCATCAGATGGACATCTGGTAATGGGAGAGATACAGCCCCTCACAGGGCTACGCGATGAACTGTTGGTAACTTTGGTGAGGTTCCTTCCTTCCTTTTTTTTTTTTTTGTGTTTGTTTCTCCGTTTCTCCTGCTTTTCCTTAGTTCAGAGTGCTACAGCATGTTAAGCTACACTATCCTATTTCCAGAGGATGTTTATAAAATTCTATATACTTGATGATTTACAAAGATGTTAAAATGAAATGTTGATGTTAGATTAAGAGATTAATTGTTGTTACAATTGCAGGGACAAACTATGAACTTAGCCTTCTTACAAATGCTGCTGAAATCTATATAACTGATGAATTGCAAAAGATGCCGAATTAGATTGTTGATTCATAGCTTATGAGATTAACTATGTTACCACTTGCAATGACATTTGAGGAATTTAATGTTTAATCAATATTTCAATAAAAAAAGATGTTGACAAAAAAAAAGATGAGAAATACGTGGGAGGACACAATCCATTCGAAGAACAAGTTACTTACCAACTGTAACATTCTTTCGACTAGATGTTCCTCCCACATAGTCCTCATCGCCCCTCCCATCCTACCCCACAGTACAGTTTACATTAGTTACACTTCTCTCTCACAAAGAGTTTTTCAGTCATGAGGCACGCCTGGGTGTTCCTCGAGTATTTCCTCAAAAAAACAGAACTGAAGCCAACGGGCGCGGCACAAGCTACTTATACTGATGGTGATGTCGACATGTTACGAAGCCCGTCGAGGGACATCAACGCCTCGACCTTGTGCACAGCGCCCTCTCCCGAGAACATTTTTCAAGAAGCAGCGGAGCTGGCGAGATACAAATTATCATAAGATGAGGAATACGTGGGAGGAACATCCAGTAAAAAAAAATTACAGTTGGTAAGTAACTTGTTCTTCTGTACATACCCTTGGCTCCCACATGTTCGTGCGATGTGCCCTGTCATTCCACATGTCCAAAAAACAGGAGGTAATCTTCTGTTTTGTCCCCCTTACATATTCTGATTTTCTTTCTGTACGTTCTGATACCGCCTTGATTATTTTGAGAATTACCTCTTCCCCTGTAACCCATTCCTCTGCCTCGCTGTGTAAACCCATTCCTCCTTGGCCTTGGTCCATCTGATGTTGGTTATTCGCCTGAAATGCACCCGCTGCTTGCTGCGTTTCCAATCCTTCTCCACTCGTCAGTACCGCCCCTTCTATGGCATACTTTGACAATTTCTTCTGAACTAACTTAGCTTCCTCAAGTTGTCTAGCGTCTCCCTTCTTATTTTTCACTTGCAACAGCTGGCAGTGATGCCCGATAGACAGCTGCATTTCTGCCTATGACTTTGCTTCCATTCCCACTAATTACTTGAGCTGCCTCTGTACCGGCTGCGGTAACCCCAGACACAGAATATGGTAAAATACTGGCACTGATTTCCCCCATGGCTCCCTCGTTTCCAAAGTCCGCCGTTCCTGAATACTTGAATATAAGCAATCGGATCTTCATCTTTCATTTTATGTGCCCTCAGTGCACCCATATCTGACGTATCGGGATACTGTACCGTGAGCACTTTCCAGACAACCGCTCCTCAATTATTAAACATCGCTCCATCATGTGCTGTATTCTGTGCTGTGGCACTTGAGTAACCTGCTCTCATCTAAATGTCATCAGCTCAAGGATGGCTGCTAGGAGACCCTTAATGTCCCCTATAGCTAGAGTATTTCCTCCTGTCATCTTCTCTAGTTAATAAATCAATTTTCCTGCCCCCGCCATTAAGCTGGGAAGTTTACATCTTAAATGATCCTTATCCATCTGTGGCCAGACCCCTCTTTTCTCCAATAAAGGGACCTGCGTAACCCCAAACCGCAATTAACTCCCACAGTCTGCATATCCATAGTGGGGACGATGGTTCCTGATTGCCTTCTACCTGGAAATGACCTCATTCTGCTCACATATGGTGGCGATTCCTTTCTCTTACTATGCGATCGTCCTTTAGATCGCCCTGAACATTCTACAGGATCTGGCGTCCTCTCCTTAGGTTGCTCTAGATCGGACTGTTTCACTTCTCTTTCTGTCTGCAGACATCCCTCGGGACCGCATGCACTTTCTCCCTCCTCCCAACGGAAGGTTTCTCTGTCTTAAACTGACCTATCCTGTCCCCAACTAGTAGGGCTGTGATTCCCTTCAACCCTGTCTAAGGTTATTCTGCTAAGAGATAAAGCTCTTTACTCAGAACCGAGTGAGCGTCGTCCTTCGCATCGTGATTGGACGTCTATAGATCGATCTTCTTTTCCCTTGCTTCCCTATCCACCTCTCATAACCTGATAGGGTTTATCAATTCTATCTTTGATATTTCCAATCTCAAAATTCTCATTTAGGTTTACCCTAGATGGTCCTGCCGTTGCTCCTTGCAACAGGAGAAACTCCTCTATATCGCCCCATGATATTACTGGACTCGATTCCATCAGCTCTTTCTGAATGCGATCAATATCGCATGCTCTTTCGCTCCATTTCTTCGTCTAGTTCCCTTTGCTTTCTCTCCCATTTAACTTTTTCCTTTTCCCTTCTTTTTTCTTCCTTTCCCTCATTTTCATTATGCACCTCTTCTTCCCTCCGTCTTTGTATCATTTTATCCCGCAGTTTCTGCTCTTCCTCTTCTCTTCTTTTCTTGTCTATATCGTTCTTCGATTGCTCGGTCTGTTGTCATATTTCCTTTGCTCTTCCGCTCTTTCTTCCTTTCTCTGCTTCTCTTCCTGATATATTCTTGTCTCTGCCTGCTCTTTCTTTTATATTTATCCTCTTTCAATAGTTTCTCTTGTTCCCTTTCTTTTCTATACTGTTCATCTTGATCTTCCCTTTGCCTAAATTCCTCGATACTTTTCCCATCAAGCTTGCGTAATATCTGTTCACATATCGATTTGTTCTGTATGCGCATTAACTCATCCGCTTTACCCTTTTCTCCTTTCCACCCCTTAATCTCTTGTTCTATTTCTACTGATAATTTTGTTTGTTCACTTCTCTCCTCCTTATCTTTTGGGACCTTAAAGGTCGCCTCCTTTTCCTTAGTACTTTCTGGACTATCATAAGTGCTGTAAGCAGGAGGTTCATGTATCGGATTACTATATACTGTCACCGCTTTTAGTTCCCTCAATGGATACAATCTTTCATCTTTTGTGCTATCGCCATTTACTTCGGGCGAGGTAAGGGGAGCAGAAGGCTCAGCACCTTCCTCCCTACACTGATTAAGCATCCAATCTCCAGGAGGCTGATCTTCCCATTCCTCCTGGTACATTTTCCATAGCTCTAAACTAGCTTACCTCTTTTCCAATTTCTTCCCTGTGAACGCAGTGTGCAAGTATGTGGTCATGTGTGGCAAAACCGCCTTTGACAGTGATCCCCCTTGTGGCCATGGCATGAACATCTTGTCTTCTGTGCCCATGACCCATTCCGCACTATACTGTTTGAGCTTGGGTGGGTGTTTTGGCAGCGTCTTGCACAAATGCATCAGTGGAGTAATATCCCCCATTTTGACAAGTCTCAATTGACTGTCAATACATACCGTTAGTTACACAAATACGTTTCAGAAAAACAGCAAATATGAGCGTGTTCCAACAGTCGCCGCTCAAAGCCTCTACTTCTCACTTATCTCAATCTACCTATTCTACCTGGGCTCTATAGAACGCTCCTCATTCAAACACTTCTCGTTCTACACTAAACAAAACAACCCTGTTACTTGTCTACGTTACCACAATCCCATTCCCTCGGTTTTTGTCAGCCCTCTCAATCTACTCACCATTTGTTTTTCAGCTCAAGATCCTCGGTATCGACCCCTCCTTCAATTGGCCACCGTTGCGTCCGTCCAAGTACAACGGCATCAACGGATGACACAAGGAATCTCAACGATTAACATGAAAAAAGACAGTTATGCAGCAAAAAATGCTCATGAGTGACGTCATACTACGTGACAAAAATAAGAATCCCTAAACTGGATTGTGGTAGGCTTAAAAGGAACATCTAAGTATACTTTCTATGGGGCACTGGACTGGGATTGGGTATCTAAGGTCAGGTGGAGAGCTGTGCCCACCCCTAGTGCAAGTCATCTGGCGAGTCATAAAAATACACGTTTCATTGGCTTTTAAACTATAAGGCTCCTCACTACGTGGCCCTCTTTGATTGGTTGGCATGCTTGTACCCTTCTGGAATATTCCACTCGCGAGAAGCACACAAGTTGGTACCCCAGCTGCTAGAGGGTTGGCTTAGTCATGCCTCCCCACCCAATTAGCCCAACATCCATCATCACTCCTACTGTCTGCCATTCAATTAGTCCTTTGAACTCTGCCTTGTTAGTATCACTGCTCCTGAGAATAGAAGAGTGTGAGCATGGTCTTATCTTCTGGTCTCGGTGCAGCGCTCCCAAGTCTATTCTCATCTTAACCATGTGACAGCAGACCGTGTTCGCATTTAATACTATTGAATGAATAAAACCTGGCACTTCTAGTGTTTTTCCATTATACCTCAACTGAAGCTTGTCTCGCTTCTCACGTTCATTGTATCTCAAATAGATAACCAGGTTCTTGGCAGCCCCAACTCTTGACACTGGGCCAACCCAGCTTTCTCATATCCTTCAGCATCAGCTGTTTTCTCGTACTGCGCCACATTTTCATCCCTTCTCATTCATGGGGTTCTAGTTTGCTAAAAATGCGTTGTGGAACATCCAGATTCTATACACACTTATATATACATCTGCGGCATCGCCTGCAATCTATTCACTATGTATAGCCAGCCTATGATTTCTACTTGCGTTTCAGCATCTGTACAGTTATAAAACGGTTTGCATTTTCTTCAGTGCTTTTGTTCATGCAGTATTCATTCTTGCACACGAAGTGTTGCTCAGTGCTTTCTCTTGTCATCAGTATCTATAAGGTCCATATACTATCTTCTTTGGCATCTCTTCTTGGTGCGTCACTTCTACTATGTGACGTCACCAGGCTCTTGTCTTCACTATTTCACACTTCTTTGAGAACCTTCAAGAGGCTGTCATTTCTCATTGGGTACACCACTTAGGGCTTTCTTAATGGGTACCTTGTTTCGTGGACTCTTCGCGGTACAGGGACCATTACTGGTGTCGCGCATGTCGCAATTTCCTGCTTCCAACATATAGACAAAATGGGGGCGGGACTTTCGGTAGAGGCACTTGGCTCCTCCTCTACACCCATCACACCAAAACCACTCTGTGAAATTCGTATACGCCTCTCCAGTCAGAGGAAGATTAGCCCTGCATTCTGAAGAAATGTGTCACCTTACTTTGGATGCATTGGTGCGACAAGTGGCATCAAAGGGTTACAGCTTATCATTTTTGCAACGCCCCCCAGATTGCCCTCAACCCATGCACCTTTTTCGGATTCAGATACGCTACTCCAACTGGAGATTACTTCTCTATGATAGAAAGGAGCCATAGAAATGGTACCGAAAAAGAACGGGGGACTACAACCCATCTTGGTCTTATGGCGATTGAACAAGGTCCTCTGGAAGGACAATTTCAAGAAGATAACAATCTTGCAGATCCTCCAGGCCTTAGAGCTCCAGGATTGTTTGGCGTCACTCAACCTCCAGAACACTTACTTTCATATCTCAATCCGTCTCAAGAACAAGAAGTACTTGAGGTTCAAGAAGTATCCTGGTGGCCGCTGCACCATTTTGTGGTTGAACTGAGACTGCGTTAATCTTGAGTATCTCTTCGGGTTCTCATGCTTCTTCAAGTGTTGGAGCCGTTAGATTGGGTGTTTTTGTCTGGGGGCAACGGGATATTCCGTTCGATGTAGCCCACAGCCTCTTCAGGAGTGTCAAAGAATTGGGATTTAGTGGCGAACTGCAGGCAGAGTCTGGCCGGGAATAGCATGGCATATGGTATAGCACAGGCCCTGAGCGCACTCTTTACCTGATCAAATGATCTTCGTGCTAATTGCACTCCGCTGGAAAAATCGGGGTATCTGTGTATCCTGGCAGATTCATAGGACAGGGTCCCTTTCTCCCGAGACAGCTACAGGATCAGGTCCCTATCCCGATAGTTGAGCAAGCGAGCAATTACAGTCAATGGGGGCGAGGGACCTGTGGGCTCTTTCAGTTAGGAATTTCTGGGAGAATTGTGCCTCAGGGAGCACTGTACGGATCACTTCCATCGGGACGTTAAGGGGCTTCTCTGCCAGACCGACCACCCTGATGTTGTTTCGGCGCAATCTCGACCCCAAGTCTTCGCATTTAATCTGGACCGCCTTTAGGTTCTTTCTGATGTCTTCTATATCTTTACCATGCTTAACAGACGTGTCTTCTAGTTCCCCTATCCTGGTTTCCGTTTCCGAAACCCTGGTGTTCACTTGCTGCAGGTCGGATCTAATTGAGGATATGGTGCTACCTATTTCGTCTAGTTTCTTATTTACTGCTGCAAATCCAGCCTGTAGTGCAGTCATGCAGGGATCCAGAGTATTGCTGCTGGGGAGTTGACTGTTGGCGGTCGTCTGTTGAACTGTTTCCTCACCCCTTGATTTCATGTTTGCATTTGTGAAGGCATCCATGGGGCCCTTTCTACCACTCTTATTGCCCCTGGGCATTTCTATGTGGGTGAGTCCGAATCTCTGGTATGCACCCCTTGGCTCAGATTTGTTGATGTGTTTGGGCACAGTAAGCCTCGTAGTGCGCTGTAGTCTGCTGCACTGCTGTTTGAATCGTGTCAGTTGTAAGCCCAGTGGGGGACTCAAGGTGTGGCAGACTTGAGCTTCTGAACAGGGTCCGTGGAGTGGCGTGCTGATAGTAGTAGACGCTGAGGACAGGGTTTATATGGTCAGCCCTCTAGGTCCGGGGGTCAGTCTCCTCCTCACTCAAATGTGCTGGTGTCCTCACAGGATTCGCAGGGTGGTGAGGCCGTGTAGTGCCCACAATGTCTTGAATCTTGGAGCTGTGTACTGTTTGGTGACACCAGTGCTCAGTTGCAGTACTTAGATGATTTTTTCCCATCTGTACCCACTTGTTTGGGCTGTAAGCTGCAAACCTATTATTGGATTCTTGCAGTAAGTGCCAAAGAGGAGGTTCCGGGCGTTGTGAAGGGGTCAGTATGTTGTGAGCAAGTGCTTGTGGCACGTATGTGATTCAGCGCTGTAATTGGTTATATGCAGTAGATGCAGGCAGCAGCTTGATGTAGCGCCATTAGCTGTGGTGTCAGGGGGCCGGAGACAATGATCGCTGTGCAGCAGGTCCGCGCCCGCCTCAGGAGAGCATGTTCCCCTCCCCGCCTTTGCGGCTCACATGTACCACCTCTTGCCCGAAAGCCTGCTGTCCGTCCCAGCGTGCGAGCCGGTTTGCTAGGTTATGGTCCGCTTGTCCAGGAGGGGGGTCTCTCCGAATGTACCTTTTGTAGCGAAGCGCCAGCCTCACTCGCGGGGTACGCCTCGACCCAGACGTTCGTGCCGCTCGCACACAGCACACACGGCGGGCATCGGGGAGTGGGGCCCGTGTTTTGTCAGCGGCCAACGGAGTGAGCCAAGTTTCTGCCACCTGCTGTCCTCCGTGGAACGAGTCCTCGCCACTTCACTCCGGGGGACCGTCTCTGCTGTTGAGAGTGTGTGGGCCAGCGGGAATGATCTGCCAGCTCCGTGCTTGGGTGTTACAGTGCTGCGGGTGGGGGATGGGATCCACGGCCTGCGTTCGCACCACTGAGCGCTGAGGGGCAGCCTGCAAATATCGGTTATCTCCGAAGTTCTAGGCTCAATAGGGGACGCAAAGACAGTCCCAGATGCACCAAAGCTTCAGCTAACCGAATCTGGGTAGGTTTTGTTCCTAGTGAGTCTCGTTCAGCAGGATGGGATCAGAAGGGTTTTGATATTCGGTGCAGCTACACGGTTAGGCGGCCATGTTCGTCGGCGTCCCACAGCGCCCCCGGCTTCTTGGCCATTGTAAAAGATGGAAAATAGGACAAGACACTGAGTCTCTACAGTCTTGTCTGGATTCTGCTGACAGTATCAACAGATCCATGGTGGCAAGCACCGTGACACGCAGGTTTACGTGGTTAAGGAAGTCCGGATTTGCACCGGACGTGCCGTCTAACTCCTCAATATGCCTTTTGACGGGTCGCATCTTTTTGGCCGCAAGGCTGACGAAAGGCTTTAGAAGCTGTAGAACTCGAAGGCGGCAGCCAAATCTCTAGGTGCCACTGTAAGGCAGCCACAGCCTTTACACCCCAGTGGACCTTCATGGAGGGGTAGATCCTTTCGCTACTACTCCTCAGTTGGAAGAGCGAGAGGAATGGCTGCTCAAAGAGGCCAAGGAAGCTTCCCCCGAGGTGGACGAAGAAGAGGTGCAGATCCCGCCCAAGCAGCAGCATCTTTACCATCAGCCACTGCTTCAGCCACCTCAAAGCCTCTCTGAGGTCTTGACTCACGACACCCCGGTGGGAGGCAGACGGTCTCAGAATATGAAAGGATGGCGGGGTATTACTTAAGTTGCTTGGGCATTACAAACCGTAGCCCAAGGTTACTGCCTACCCTTTATTCAGAGACCTCAGAATCATCCAATGGGAAGCTGTTCATTAAAGGTTCCAGATCTGTTCCTTTTGCAGGTTTTGTGCCTGCTAGAGAAAGGCGCTATAAAGCCAGAACCTGTAATGGAGAGGAACAAAGGATGGTATTCCCCATATTTCCTGATCCCCAAGAAGGACGGAGGACGGAGACCCACCTTGGTATTGAGATACTTGAACAAGTTCCTCAGGAAGGACAAGTTCAAGATAGTCACACTTTCTCAGATCCTTCAGACCCTCCATCTCCACGATTGGATAGTGTCATTAGACATTCAGGATACTTATTTTCATGTGCCAATCCATCTCAAACACAGAAAGTACCTGAGGTTTGCTGTTGGCGGTTCTCATTATCAGTATCGAGTTCTGCCTTTTGGGCTGACCTCCGCCGCAAGGGTTTTCACCAAACTGATGGTGGTGGTGGTGGTGGCAGTGAGTCTCAGGGGAAGGGGGGGAATTCATGTCTACCCCTACCTGGGCAATTGTTCTCCCAAAGAAGTCCTGAATCATCTCAGCGTAACCTGCCACTCTCTCCACAGACTGGGATTTTCCCTCAATTACAAAAAGTCCCACATGATACCATCTCAAAAGCTCCAGTTCATCAGGGCTGTACTGGATACAACCTTGGGAAAGACCTTGCCAACTGTATTTGTATTTGGATATTTGTAATGCGCATTTTCCTTAGAAGGAAAATCGGGCAAAATAAATTGCATCTGGGCGCAGGAAGCACAGGAAAAAGAGCCAGCAAAGACAAAGTCAACTTTGCTTAAGTAAATAGATGAGTTTTCAATTTTTTTCTGAACTCCAACATGGACTCAATATTCCGGAGTTCCTGAGGTAGAGCGTTCCAAGCTCTTGGCCCTGCGTCAGAAGACACCTATCACCCCATGTCACTGAGTTAGAATGTGGAACCACCAGAAGCTGTTGATTTGATGAATGCAGACAGTGTTCTGGGTGATAAGTCAAGATTGTAGATCCAAGATATCTCGGAGCAATCCCGTGGATGCACTTAAATACCAAGCAGAGGGTCTTGAGCCACACCCTCTGCTGTACAAGCAGCCAGTGGAGATCCCTTTGGGGTTGCGAAATATGTGAGGGACGTGGTAGTGAACAAATCATCCTGACGGCTGAATTTTGTGCCACCTGCAATCGCTGATATTTGCTTCTTTGGTGCTCCAATGAGCAGGGCGTTACAGTAGTCGAGCCTGGAATTAACTAAGGCCCCGACCACCAACGAACAATCTTTCGGTGCAATCAGTGGTAGTAACGGTAATACCAGTTAAGTTGGTATCAGACAGATTTTACTGTCTCATTAATCTGCAAATTGCAGCTAAAATTTGCCGGCCAGAGACAACCAAGATTTGTAACTTTTGAGGCAAATGTTGTAGAATACTCGAATAACTGAGGGCAGGGAAGATGTTCTAGAGCTTGTGCCAGTTTATTCTTGGGACCAAACAGGATGACCTCTGTTTTGTTCGGATTCAACTGGAGTTTGTTTGCAACCATCCAGCTTTTAATTTTACGAACACATGCGAGTACTCTCTGTATAGCTTCCATGGCTTCATTTAAACAAACATAAATCTGCATATCGTCGGAATAGGAGTGGTAAAATAAGCCGAATTCTGCAAAGATTTCTAACAGTGGGTGAATATAAATATTAAAAGCAATGGCGATAATGAGGAGCCCTGAGGGACTCAAAATTTAACTGCCAGAAAATCTGAAATGAAAGTCCTCAGTTTGACCTGTTGGAAACAACCATGTAGAAAGGAGGTGAACCATTTCAAAGAAGCATTCGAAACCTGAGCCGTGGCAGAGAGTCTTGATATGAGTATGTCAAAGCCTACTGTATCAAAGGCATCTGATGGGTCCAACATGACTAGCATGCTGGTATCGCCTTCATTGGCTGCCTTTAATATGGTTCCATGTAATAATGTCGCCACAAAAATCTTGCCGAAAAATGGCCGTTTTTTGTGGCGACATTATTGCATGGAACAATTTTTTTATTTTTTTTTTTACATTTTATTTTTGCCCCTGTCCCCATATATATGGTCACCCATATAATATCGCCGCAACCTTTTCCGGGCGATATTATTTACGGCGACCATATATATGGGGATAATATTACCTGATACCTTTAATATATCATCCCATACTGTCTGTAGAGCCGTGTTGGTCCCATGACCTGGTCGGAACCCAGATGATACAGATCTAGGATACTTTGTTCTTCCAAGAATGTCTGTAGTTGGTTTGTTACGATCTTTTCCAAGATCTTTGTTAACCAGGATAGACCTGCGATTGGGCAGTAGTTGGAGTGTACCTTAGGGTCCAAAGTGTTTTTTTTTTATATAAAGGTGTAATATAGGGCCTTTTTAATTCCAGTGGAATACAGCCCTGTGTCAATGAGGCATTAACAATGGCCAACACAGGAGCACTTAGGGCTTCCACCTGTCTTCTGACCAAATATGCAGGGATTGGATCATAATTATGATTAGTGCACTTTAACGTTGACATAAGACCCCTAATATCCAGATCCACAGGTTTAAGGTCTAGCTTAGGACTGGTCTGTTCCAGCTCATCCCTCATGATGGAAGTCTGGTGAACATTGGGTCCTGGCATAGTTTCTAGTTCTATATTGGCTCTGATCGAATCAATCTTCTCTGTGAAGAAAACATTAAATTCAATGGCCAAAGACAAAGATGGTGTAAGACGCGGAATGGTACAAGGAGGGAAAGACTTTTTTTTTACAGTTTCAAATAAAACTTGAGGCCTATTAAGAGCCAGATCAATTTGTTTTCGCAGACAGCCTGCTTTAGTTGCCATAATGCCTTCCTTGTATTTTTTTCAAAGCTGCTTTGGTTTCAAGAAGATCCTCAGGGGATCTACTTTTTAACCAGAGCTTTTCCCTACGGCAGTAATCTTTTTTCTTTGTCCTCAAAGATTCATTGTACCACTGATTATTTCTATGAATAGATTTATCAGTATAGGTAATAGGAGCCAACCTGTCACAGTTTGTTTGGATGCACTTCATGAGATTAGAATCTAGTTTGTCAAACCCTAAATCAGTTGGACATGCTGAAAGCCCCTTCAGTAGATCGGCACTGCTGATAGTATCCATTTTTGTTCTTGCTATGTAAAAGCCTAATATTAAAATTAGTAGATTTTTCATTTTTTTAAATCTTTTGTAATAATAAAGTGAACTAAAAAATGATCCGACCAAAATACTGGGGTGTTCTTTTGATGGTATACTATCTGGCCCCGGACATAACTGTGTCTAAACAATGGCCCTCCAATGTGATATACAGATTCTGTCAAAAGGGAGAAACCTTGAGAGGACATAATGTTCTTAAGCTGTAAGTACTCCGGGGTTTCAAATATGTTGCACCAGATGTTGAAATCACCCAGAATAACTATATTCTGGTAGTGTAAAGCCTCAGCTCCCAGGTAGCTATCAAGCCCTTGTAAAAAGGAACCAAGTTGGACTGGAGGTCTATAACACAGTACCCAGTGAACAAAACAATTCTGGGAGGTATGCAGAGTACTTGCCCACTTCATTTGGTAATTCTCAGGCACCAAGAGATGAAAGTGGGCAGCTCGGGCATTGTTGAACCAGTAGTCCATTATAAAGAGGATGTCCAGGTTCATAGATGTAATAAGGTCATGTATTGCTACAGCATGTTTTTAGAGATGACCTTGCATTAATCATAGCGGCTTGTAACAGGGCAGTAGAATGCCCTCTTAAATCTTTAGTTTTATTAGAAATTCCTAGGTGTCTAATTTTATTCAGAGTTCTCACAGTAATTGCTCCATCCCCCTTATAGTGTAACCTCTGCAGTTCTTCTAAGGAGTATTTTAACATTTTATGACTACAGTCAGCACGCATACATGCACTGTCCAAGATCGAGTCTGTCGATCTGTTTCAATAGAATAGAATTGGCAGTATGTCTCACCAAGAAAGCCCAATGTCAATCAATCTGCATTCCTCCATGCCGACCGTCGAACTGGCCTGAATAGGACCATACAGCTTCGCGTCAGCGCTTCGCGAGGTGCGGGCTCAAGACAATCTGCATATTGTCACTAAATTTTAAGAGTACCCAGCGTCTCCCGAACTTCGACTTCTTGAGGTTGCTAGGCCTCATGGCATCCTGCATTTTCCTGGTGCCAGAGGCTCGCCTGAGAATGAGGTCCCTTCTATGAGCTCTCAGAACACAATGGTATCAGTTCTCGGGCAACATGTCAGACATACTTCAGGTTCCAAACAGGGTTGCACAGGATGTCCTGTGGTGGACCTGCGAGGACAACATCCTGAAGTGAGAGCCTTTTTGGCAACCATGGCCGGAGATAACGTTAGTGACAGACGCCTCACTCACGGGGTGGGGAGCCCACAGCAATGATCTGACAATCAGCGGTCGTTGGTCTCCATCAGAGTCTAAAGTACACATCAATCTTTTGGAGCTGAGAGCAAACAGACTCACACTGAAGGCGTTTCTGCCCTCTGTATAGTGAAAGAATGTCCTGATAATGATGAACAACACAGTCGCCATGTACTACCTCAGCAAGAGAAGAGGTGTAGGGTCACTACCACCATTGTGCGGAGAGGCAATGCAGCTCTGGTTCTGGGCAATACAAGAGGGAATTTATCTATCAGCAATTCACCTACCGGACAGAAGAACACGGCGGCAGATGCTCTGAGCAGGCAGAGCACAGTCTCCCACGAGTGGGAACTAGCTCAGGAAGTCCTTCACCTTTGAGGGACCCCTCAAGTGGATTTGTTTGTGACAAGTGTCAACAGGAAGTGCGAACTGTACTGCTCTAGGGAATTTCCCCCAAGAGGAGCTCTAGGAGACGCATTCGTAGTGTACTGGGAGTTTCCACTCCTGTACGCATTTCCTCCAGTCCCCGTCATTCCTCACGTGATCAGGAGGTTGAGAAAGTTTGGGAAATCCATGATCCTAATTGCTCCGGATTGGGCCAGGAGGACGTGGTACCCGAACCTTCTGGACGTATCCATCTTCCCTCCAATACTTTGTCCACAAAGAGAGAACCTTCTCTTGCGAGAGGAGGGTCAAGTTCTCCATCCAGAGGTCAAGACACTCAGCCGTAACACATGGATTCTGAGAGGCTAAAGTACAAGGATTGGGACCTCCCAGATAACGTAATGGAGATTTTACTTTCAGCCAGAAGGCCAGCAACAAAATCCTTATACCGCTGCCGTTGGAACAAAGACTGCAGCTGGTGCAGGGACAAGAATGTGGATCCTTTTCTATGCAAAACACCAGCGGAGTCTCTCCTGCTGCATTTGGCCAATCTGGTCTCCAGGTTGGAAACATTAAAGGTTATTTAGCAGCACTTTCCATCAAGTGCTCGTCTGAGGAAACCTCATATTGTAAAATTCCTTTGGTGATAGAATTTCTAAAGCGACTAACTAATGTGTTCCCTCCAGCTCCTTTTCAGGTTCCGATTTGGGACCTTAATCTTGTTATAAAGTTTCTCATGAGTTCACCATTTGAACCACTCCATTCGTTTCCCTTAAAACCACTAACATTCAAAACCATCTTGTTAGTAGCGTTAACATCAGCCCGTAGGTTGAGTGAGTTGCAGGCACTATCTTCTAAAACACCTTTTACGCTCTTTCATAAGGACAAGGTCGTCCTTAAGGTCAAACCTTCATTCCTACCTAAGATTATATCAGATTTTAGTTTGGGACAAAAGATAGTATTACCTACCTTTTACCCTCCACTTCATCCTGGCAAGAAAGAGGAGAGACTACACAGACTCGACCCACGAAGGGCTCTGAGTTTCTACATTTCAACAATGTCAAAGTTTTGTTTAGATGACTAACTGTTTATAGGATACACGAGTCATAGACTGGGACAGGCTGTAACTAAACAAACGTTGGCCAGATGGATTATTTGAACTATTACTGAATGCTATAGGCCTGTGGGGAAAGATCCCCCAGAAGGCTTGAGAGCCCGTCCCACTAGGCGCATGGCTACTACTTCTGCTCTGCAAAGAGGTGTTCCAATTGTTTTAATTTATTGTATTTGGTTTAAATTAAACCTTTACAATTCTCATTAGAAAAGAACAGAACAAAAAACAATACATCAAACATAAACGCAAGTCAAATACATCTACTAACACCTAATCTTAAAAATGTCCTTAATAACGAATTTCCTTAGTAAAAGAAGTTTCCTTCAATAACATAAACTTTCACATCAACTCTATTAAAAGAACAATAATTCCTAAATACAAGGGTCTTCGTTCCAGTAGTACTGCTTATTAAGTGGACATTCTCTGTAGTGAATTCTGCTTAAGTATATTCATCAAACTTTACGGCATATTAAGATTTTAATAATGCCGGATAATGCTAGACCTTTGTGTAAATTTTGGATGTTAAGACATCGTTTCCATATAGTATCCTCACTGCAGCCTACTTGATATTTTAGAAAAGGCATCATAAATGTGGACCTACGTGCAGTTTAATGCTTCACACTCGAGAACTAAGTGCTTTATTGTTTCCAAATCAGAATTGCAAAATCTGCACCGACTCTCAGCCTCTGTGATTAGTAACAGCCCCCTATAATAGCGGTTAGGGAATTGGGAGCGGATGGTAGAGAGATATCCTCTGCGTTTGTGCTCGTGGGACAAATGTGTCATAGATGCATAATAGTGGAATACATCAGTAGTTAATGCCCAATCAGTTTCAAACTGTCAACTTCAGATATGTCAGAGTCAGTCTCAACCTCTTCCTCACCTGTCTTCTTTCTTCTGCTGCCACGGGAGGAAGCCACAGTGTCTGTTATGAAATAAGCAGGCCAGGGGATCTTGCTTCCGGGCTAGCTTAAAAGTAGGGGACAAAGCCTATTACTGCACAAAAAAACCTATCTGTGCAAGGTGAAGGTTCACAGGACAGGATCCAAGTAACCAGTGACAGGGCAACAGAGGTTCCAATCTTTTGTGGAATTCCTGAACAAAGCGAAGTAGCAGGGAAGGTGTACACTGGCAATCTCAATAAAGGCAGTAACAAGGCAAAGGGAAGAATTGCTACTACTTGCAAAGTCCGTTCCCAGAGTGCAGTAGAGGGCCACAGGTGCAAAGTACAGGCAGCTGGAGCCAGGACAGAAGATATGGGCGAGAGACAACCAGCAGGTCCGCTAAGGAGAGAGAACAGGAGAGGGAGCGAGAGAGGAATACAGGAACACCACAGGAAAGAGAGAGAGGCACCGCGAGCGGGAGAGCCCGTTCGCAGCTCGGCTGAGACCACAGAGAGAGTAAAGAAGCAGAGTGCTTGCAAAGATCCGGGGGAGATCCCGATAGTCAGAACTAGGCAGGGGAAAATAAGGAGCGCCGACTGAGCAGACAATCGGGCACGAGGAGAGGACAGGAGGGAAAGCGAGCGAGACAAGTCCCCCGACACAGAAAGGGGGAAGAAAACAAAGGCGAGCGGGCGAACAGGATCGCAAAGAGGAAAACTAGCGTTCTCACCCAAACCTAGCTTTGGTTGCAAGGCACCGACCAGCTGGAAGGAGATGGCTAAGTGCCTACCAGCGGCGGCCATGTTACAAGCAACTAGACCGTGAAAAGAGAAACGGCAGGCAACGTGGTAGAACGCTAATGGAAGCGAGTCCTCCAAGCCTTCTACAGGCGCCATCCACCGAGGTGCATGACACAAACAAGGCCTTTTTGGTCTTCAAGGGGTTGTTGATTAAAGTCTCTAGATCAGAACCAATTCTTACCAGGATAGCTTCACAGCTCATCCTAAGTAAGGCCAGATAGTTAGAATTACTGTGGGGCTCAATTCTACAGTTAATAGCAGCACCAAGAGTCTGATAAATGGAGTCAGGAATAGGTGCTCTGCTACAAGATTTGAGAATAGCGTCAGTAACCACCACTGTACTCGGGCCATTAATGAAGAGGCCGCAAGTTTTAACCTGACGACCACCAGTGGTACAGCATTCGATACACTGAGGATCTTCTTCCACAACCTGCCCTCAATCCTATCTAATTATTTGAAAATTATATAATGTTGAAGTTCAAGACCATAGATTACCTTTGGTACTATTTTCCCTTCAAAGAACATTAGGGCAGGTTTTATGGAGAATCTGGCAAATTTACGATGATGTTTCATTATCTGGCACTGCAGTTGAGCTGCCTTTTGCAGCAGAATATCCTAACCACTTTCTAGGCCTTTATGGGCCCCAAAGTAGAATCCCAAATATACAACACTAGGACTGTTCTTAATAGTTATCCTTTCAATGTTCCAAGAGGTATGGCTACTCTTCTTCCCTTTCCTTGTAAAGGCCAAGATTTTTGTTTTCCTTGGGTTGATAATGAGCCCATTGTCTTTGGCATACCCAGCAAAGGCCTTTAACAATCTCTGCAAGCCGACCCTGGCTTCATCAAAGATCAGGAAGTCGTTGGCATAAGCCAACCATGTTATTTTCTACTGCCCAACCTTTGGAGAAATAAGGCCACCGTCGGCCAGACATTCAGGAACGTCTGACATATATTGGTTGAAAGGCCAACGGGCCAACACGCAGCCCTGCCTGACCCCCTGATATGAGTGGATTCTCTTAGTGAGATCCCCTTTTTGTCTTAGCCAGACCTGTATTCCACAGTTTTCATAAACCCCATTTACAAGCCTCAAAAGTCCTGCCGGCATACCCCATCTGGCCAATTTGGCCCATAGCCGATTCTGGTCTACACATTCTAAAGCAACCGATAAATCGACTGAGGTCACATAAGTATAACCTTTGGGCATTAGCTAGGCAGCTTCTTGGATGCACTTAAATGCTAGGCTATTATTGTTGATGGAATGACCCTTGCAGAAGCCTGTCTGTAATTTATTTAGCAAGTGTGCATACGAAGCCCCATTGTTCCAGATTTGTGGAAAGGAATGGCGAAAAGATCTTACAATCTGCATCTATTAAGGGTATTGGCCGATAGTTTTTAGGATCGGACCTACTGCCGCATTTGAAAATCAGAACTACATGAGCCGTGCTCCATGAGGGAGGTGTAGTTCCCGTATGAATGATGTCCCCCAAATTGAACATAGAGCAGATTGGCCCAGTTAAATTGCTCAGCCTTAAGAGTATTATTAGTAAGGCCATTCAGCCCGGAGGCTCGAGATTTTATACATGTTTTTATGAGGGAGTGAATAGTTGTGCTTTCCAACGTCGGTTGCCACTTACCTTTAGGCAGGTTACAGTCAAAGTCTACTGCTCTATTATTATCCGGAGATCCAAATATATTTTCAAAATAGGAAATCCTTTCCCACTCCGGAATGCGGTTTAGTTGTATAACTGCAAAATTGGGGTCCTGGCCATTATTAAGAGCCCAGAAGGCACTCAAACGAGAATTAATCAGAAGCCCCAGCATAATTTCTGCATCATGCTGAAGTAACAGGCCTTTTGTTGATACACAGTAGTTTTTATACTTCTGCTTAATTTTTTTAATGAGGTCAAAACTGGAAAGAGTCTACAGTGGAGCCACGCAGTTGTCTAATGTCCCTCCTCATATTGGTTTTAGCATTAACTAGGTCTTTATTATAGCAGTGTAAGGGTCTGGCTGGTCTACTTGCCTTAAATCCCGGTAGAGATTGCACCCCAGATACCGGATTGCAGATAAAACTCTGGGTCCCAGCAACATTGAAATTATCAATTTTCCAGTCCAGGGTGGTACTGTTCATGATAGCATTGAGATTTTGGTTTAAGAAGTGAATGTTAGAGTCGGACCCGCGTATTGCGTTGCCTGCCAAATTTGTGGTTAAATACGGCTTGCTTATAAATTCTCTAGATACTAAAACCATGTCATATACCGCTGTCAATATATAATGGTCACTCCAGTTGTTCTTATCACAACAGTTTGACAAGTAGTCATCAGTGTATATGTAGTCCAATATAGAGGAACTACTCCAGTGGTCGAAGTGTACGAAAAGAAGTAGTGGAACTATGTTCCTTACTGGTCTGCCCCGCTCTCCACAAACCCCATTCCTGCACCTCCTTCCACACACAATCCAAACCCCCAAACAAACACACCTGCTATTTATGGGAATGTGCAGTGCACTGAAGTGCAAGCTTCAACTTCTTCCTACACTTTTATTTTAAAACTAAACCATTCCAGAACGGTTTCTTTTTTTAAATAAAAGTATAGGAACAGTGAAACTTGAAAATGAAAAGTATAGGAGCACTGCTCCCGACCACTCCGACCTCTGAACTACTCCCTCTATGCCAGGTATGCCAATCTTTCTCGTGTAGCTGACTAGATGTCTTACCCACAAGAGGCTGCAACCCAAACGCCCCAAGCCCAAAATACCAAGATCTACCAGCCTGACATTTGATGTTCACTGGCAGACTATCTTCTACCGAGTCACACAGTTCCCATGCAGAGTTTTGGAACAGGCAGTTGGCATTAAAATCACCCGCTACAATAACTCTGCCATTAGGATACCTAGATAGAAGACCACTCATCAATACACTCACACACTGCTTTCACACAAAAGGGCTAATCTTGAGGATTCCTGTATGTCAGTATGTTAATTAGCAAAAGCCTCAGTGCACAATCAGAGGAACAGCTAGCCACCCCCATGGCACCAAAGTGTAGGTTTTCCACAGAAGTCCCGGTCAGACCCCCAGATGCTCTCCCACCTGTACTCGGTTTTGCTGGTTGAGTAAATGCTTGAAAGCTATCCAAAACAGGTGCACTAGTCAACCAAGTCTCTTATAGATATATACAATATGCCTCTCTTAACTTAGCCATGCAAGAGGGAAAGAATATTTGTGAGGGAGCCACTTGGTCTGCCATCCACACTTTTAAAAGCATTACTGCCTTGATTCCACCTTAAGTCACACTGGAAGCTTTGGGAAAGCAGCCTTTCATTTCGTTCAAAAACACCCCTTGATGACAAAAATCGGACTCTCTCTGCCAAAGCTAATACTACTTTGGGAGTCCATCAAAGATGAGGAATACGTGGGAGGACACAATCCATTCGAAGAACGGTAACGTTCTTCTGACTGGATGTTCCTCATCGCCCCTCCCAGCCTACCGCACAGTCGAATTTTCCATGTTATTGCAGTTTACCCTCCTTCAGAGTCTAGTATGGTCTAAACCACATGAAAGCTGGTAGATCTACTGTATGAATGACACAAAAAACAGAACTAAAGCCAACGGGTGCTGCGCGTTCTATATATATATATATATACCTTTGATGACATCCTCGAGATGGAGGCCCTCAGGGGCATCGAGTCGACTGCATCGACGCACAGCACCCTCTGCCGAAAAGAAATTCTGAAGCTAGATATTGGAGATATCAAAGATGAGGAATACGTGGCAGGAACATCCAGACGGAAGAACGTTACAAGGGGTAAGTATTTGTTCTTGTGCTGCAGTAGCAGAGCAAAGTCCTGCATCCCTACTCACAATAGTTCAACTTGGCAGCCTAGTGGCTGAAAATGTAGTCTATGGCCATAGGGTCTTGCCAGATGACAAACTCTCTTTGCTGCTAGCAACTTAGAAACCAATACACACAACTACGGTACAAGAGCAAGTGGTTGTGATGCTGCCACTTATCAGAGGAGCAGGGTGTAGCCCGCTTTTATGTTCCTGGTTTACCTTTTACTGATTAATTCTTGGCATTCAGGTGGAGGCCTGTAAGTCTCACTTTGCTGCGATTGGCGTATACAGGTATTAAGAATATGACTGATTTTCATTGTAATAGGAATATAGCACCAGCAGCTCTATCACATATGACTATTGTGCCCAAGGCAATGTATGACAGCACACACCTGACCCAGAAATCTGTGTTTCATCTTCATATTGGCGAGACAAGCAAATACGTTTCAAAGCCTCTCGGCCGAGTAGTCTTAAAGGCATGGTCTAGTAAAAATTTGTATTGTCCCTATGGGTCGGCCATGTTTTTTTAAGCCTAAGTGGCTCGATTTTAGAAAACTTTCCTATGGACCTTACCCGAGTTTTCGTCCATTAAACGCACGCGAAAACAAGCACCAGGGAGCTGCCATTTTCTGATAATCCTATCTTTTCCCCCATCGCCCTGGCTGACCTGCTTTTGCGGCACTAAATTAAATCCCCCGCCCCTGAGCCTGACATTATCAAAACATTCATATTCCCCGCCTCTCTCCGTGACGTTACTGTGCTGCGTAGGCAAACGCGCCCAGTCGTCTTCTACGCGACTCCACACAGAACCCGGAAACCAACACAGACCATCTCACAACACAGCGCGCCACAATTCGGAATATGAAACTGTACTTTAAAATCAAACAGCAACACGGTACATTTGGTAAAGTACATTTATTTTACATTAAATGTTTAGAGAATATTCAGCAATTGCCATATGAACTCCGAAAGCCATTTATTTTCTTTTATCTGTATCCGCCATGGTACACAGGGTGTTGCTTTTCGTTAAAAGAAGCACTTTGGAAGCACGGTGAATCGCAAGGCTGTTCCATCAACTATGCACTAGTCCATCGTAAAGGTTGATATGTTGCTTCTAGCCACTAGTACAGCGTAAGGGCATGTGGGCCCTTGTCGATCGTCCCATAAAATTGTCAGTGTGCTCCAGTTGTTCACACGAAGCTGCAGGTGTCTACTGTAAAAGCCATCTGCTGTGTCTCAAACCGATGGCAGTAGCAGAAGGGGAGCAAATACCTGTTATGAAAACAAAATAAATATAATTAGTCTCGCCAGCCGATCTTCATTAATATTACTTATTTTATTTATTACAGCCGATCAGAAATTATTTGCTTGCAAGGATAGTTCAATGGAGTATGTTCGACACTAAAATCAATGCGAAAAGTAACGAAATAAATCGAGGCCAACACACAATGATAAACGACAGTCTACATGCGTGAGGAATGATATGATATATGATATGCCATTTGTAACGCGCCTATACTCAAGTGTTTCTAGGCGCGACGAGGCAGGTGGGGAACAAGGGCAGACAGAAAACGATCCTACTAAGCCAGGTGTCTTTCTGATCGCGCATGGGGAAGGGGGGAGGGGGGAAAAGTGCTGTACATGGTTAGTTGAATACAAATTAAATAATAGGGCCAGCTGGTGGCAAGTGCAAGGTAAATGCCGGGAGAAGGGGCTGAAGGATACAGAGACAGTCCCGTAGTGCAGGTAGGCAGTGCAGGGAAAAGTGGCTGGGCCAAGGACCGAGATCGGTGAGACCAGTGGACCTGCATGCCCATGTGCCCACTACGAACACGTTTTACTTGCTTTTCCTAGCTCTTCATTCATTCATTTATTCATGCATCCATTCATTAAATCTTCATTCTGGTATAAAAGCGTGTAAAGATTTACTTACATTATATTTGAAATTTCCATTGTGTCTCTTCGTAATGCAGTCTGTAAAACGGACCGTGCTCTTGACAACGATTTTTCGTATACTGAACTAAAATGAAACTCGGTCTAGTTTCTGAATTTTCTGCCTTATCGTCTCTTACGTTTATTGCGCACCCCCTTCAAATGTTGTTCTTTCGGCATGGTCCCTGTCTCAAGGTCAAAAAACAATAGACCCTTATACTTCCAGTGCGACTTGTGGGCCTCATCTGGGCGCGAGCTGAAAATCAAAGCCGCTGTCCTTCGCATTCTTTATTTGCAACATCACGTAGTATAGGCATCTGTGAGAACTTGAAGTTTAGAATCCATCTATGTAGTGCGCCTCAATGTGCAAATGCGAACTGGCTTCTCTCCCAAATGCCACGGCCCGCTTGGCTGGCGCGTTCTAAGTGCCCCAATTTTGTCCCCGTTGTCTGCGAGCTTTGCAGCCCAAATTGAGACATTTAATTTTTGGCGGAAGGTCAGGGAAAGTATAAAGTACCACAGGAGTTGAGTTAAAAGTGAGATTTATTGTTTGTTTGTTTTATTATTTGCAATACGCAAGCCTCCCCTCCGTTAACAGTGCGCAGCATTTACATTTACATGAGATGAGACATGAGAAAAATATATACATACACATATATGAGGTGAATAGAGAGAGTTCAAAGATGACACCCAGCTTGTTCGCCACCCATGATGGTGAAGGTAGGGGTTAGGTTTACAGGTACACTGTACAATAACATTTATTTACAAAAAGACAATCGTATTGCAATTATTTAAACCGGGATTTGTACTTCACAATCAGCTGTGCTTCGGGTGGGCATGGCACAGTCGCAATGTTCGGTGGCAATGGATCACTGCTCTGCACAGAAACGTCCAAAATTCCATATCTGTGCTTCTCTAACACAGCAACAATAAGGCCTTTCACAAAGTCGAACTGCATTTCATCATAGACTGGTTTGATCACCCATTGCTTACTTCGTTTTGAAAACACCTTAGTGTAGCGAGGCATCCTTACTTTACCCCTAGTCCTAGATTGTTCACGTCCGACATTGCTGTTATGGGCCAAGACCGCTAGTAGAGTGCGATGTTTCATGCCCCGAAAGCTAAAATGCAAGCGCTTTGGCCTGTACTTTAGGCACATATTATGGAACACCTCCAAATCTCCTGTGTGACAGAATTTTGTCAGTCCTCTCAAATCTCTTGATAGAGTTTTGTCGAAAACAATCTTCTCAATGGCTTTGTGTGTCGGTGAAGATGGAATCAACCACTTCTTCTTCCGTGCCTCCTCTGGGGACAAATGGCCATGTTCACATTGGTGGAAATGTTGATTTGCTGTCCAGCGGTGAACGTTGGTACAGTGGTGCATCAGTGACCGCCATTTTTCAAGTAGTATTTCCACTGACCCTTCACAAGTTTTTGAGCTCCACCAAAGATGGTTGGTTATAGAATGTGACCACTGCAAAATACTTTCAAAACCTTTTTTTTCCCTGCAGCCGAGATTTTCTTATTGATTGATTTAGCAAGATGTCATACGTCAAATTGATGTTTAATATGTGGGAACTGCTCTCTTATTGTCTTGGCAATTGAAACATGTCTATCCATGGCTATGAGGTCGATGTGCATTCCCCTTGATTGTAGATATTCCACTGATTTTATAAATCCTAGTTTCTCCATGGCCACTGACGATGTACATTGTGTTACCTGCACGACCACCGAACTCACAATTTTCTTACTATCCGTGTCCTGAAAGTGGTAGGTGCAGTACTTGGCAGAAAATCCAGGGCTGTTGCACTGTCCATCGCCGGCTAGCCTGAATTGTTTGCCTTCGTATGTACTTGCTGGAGACAATTGTTCAATTTTCCAAGCATCACTAATGGCCGGAAACAGATAATCACGTTGGTATATGTAGTACAGCGCTTTAGAAATGAAATGTAGTCCCACAAACTGAAAGAAAGCATCTAACTTTCTAAAACTGTAGCCACTAAAAAGTGATGCAGCTGCACACAGTAGATTGCCTGCTGGCAGTTTCCCCAGCATCGGTTGTGCAGACCATGAGAACCTATGATTTAATCTACAGGCGGCATTTATTTTGACATTACTGCCTTTTATTTGACGAGTCACATTAATCAATGACTTCCCACATACTTTCCCTCTAATGGAATGCACACATTTCAGCATACTTATAATTTCCATCAAACAACTGTTGAATACAATGTATTTGCTCTCTTTCATTAAACTGTCATCCTGCGTCAATGTTGTTTCGGCCTGACACGTTGTGGAGATTTCAACACATTGGAAAGTAATATCGCTGATATCAAGTTCTGATGCGTCTATGGATGCTGCGGCTGGTTCATTCTCTGTCATTTCGACATCTATTACTTCAACATTGATGGGAGAACACAACAATGTCGACAGGTTTTTTGGTGGCAAATTTTTGGCGGGTGTAGATTGTGTGAATTGATCTGCAACTACTTCAGAGCTATCTTCAATACATTCAATAACATCTTCTTGTGGTGGTGCGGTCGCACTGTAGCTATGGTCCAATGCAACTTTGCTGTAGTCTCCAAACACAGTTAATTCATGTTCTGGCCATTGGACATGAGCATCTCGAGCCTGAAAACGCCTCACCTCAATTAATAGTTCCTCCATAGTGTACACGGTCTGGCAAGCCACATCTCTCATTCGCTTCACTGTCTGTGTATGTATATTTCTGACACCCACGGGTAACTGGAGGAGAGATTGGAAAAGGGATGTTCAGTTTAAACACAAGATGGAGTGTAGTAGAATTGACTGGAAAAAAACATAAAATAGTCCCCTGCACAAACATTTTTTTAAAGTTATGAACTGTTTGTAACTAACCTTTTTTTGTTTTTTTTTCTTTGCAACTTTTTTGACTCGACCTTCAACATCTGCACGCTGTAGCTCCGATTTGTTTCCGCATGTCCTCCCTTCCTTATGCGCTGCAACGACTATATTTTCTGTATCCGCATAGACAGCACGGAATGAGGCTCCATCGTCTCCCTGAAACATAGTATTTTCATTACTATGTATCAAAATATTGTTAGCATAAAACACACGTGAGGACGAACACACAGGTACATCTCAATAGCCAAACACGATTTAAACATTGTGTGCAACAATCAAACGACAAGTATTCGACCAGTGATGATCTATTTTGATGGAACTGTCAGTATCCATACCTCTGGCTCTGCATGGACTGCCATGAATGGTTGTATTGGAGAGGAGGCATCCGCATCTCCCTGAAACACAGTACTTGCATTAGTATGCTTTTCAATATTGGAAACATAACACACACTTGGGGTCGAACGCACAGGTACATATAAAGAGATAACCGCAAATGATGCATTGTCCAAAAGAATCAAGTAAAATCTAAATATGATCACAGTTCATCGACTTATTTCTCCGATTTATTTACATCTGCATCATCTAAATTGGATGTTGTGATTGTAGTGGAAGCTTCGTCGTCTCCCTGAAACACAACACTTGTGTTAATAGGGAAGAAAGTATAGCAAATGGAATCACCTTATATGATCACGCATGATGGAGCTGTCATTATCCATACCTTGCGCTGCTGAAGAATATCTATGGATGTTGCAAATGTAGTGCGCACTTCCGAAAGCTGTTGCGCCGATTCGTATACGCATGGTCCCGCTTCCACTTCCCCTGGAATTACTTGAATGTCAGGCTCTGCATCAAGTGCAGGGGTTGACGCTCCATCAACTGCCTGAAACATAGTACTTGCATTAGTGAGGATTACAATAGTGAAAACATAACACACACCTGGGGTCGACAGCACTGGTACATATCAACGGCTAACCTCGAATTAAACATTGTGTAGAACAATCAAACGACAAGAATTCCAGCTCTGATGATGACGCTCGATGGAGCTGTCAGTATCCATACATCCTGCCGGTGAAGAACATCTATAAATGTTTAGATGCTACGGACGCTTCAGCATCTCCCTGAAAGACAGTGTTATCCATACTAATGCAAGTACTAATTATAACTGAAAACAAACACCAGTGGACGATAACTAAGGTGTATATCAATTGGAAAGCACTAACCAAACATTTGGTAAAATAATTACACGATAAAATAAAACTATTACTTGACATGCATAAAACAAGTCTGTAGCGGATTAGCCTAGTAAGATTACCTGATACGCGCTAGAAGTGGTTGATAACTGCGACCACGTCAAGGATGTAGAATGTTCTTGCTTCAGATTCAAGGGATAGTCAAGAAGTTGTAAAGGTAAATTAATGATTGATAATGAAATGCCAATATTAAAAATAGCCATGTAAGGCGACAGAATACTTGAAAAATGCTCAATACAGCACAGTTCCCTGTTCCCATATATATACATTGCGTTTGTGGGTTATGAAATCGAAAAAGAATATATTGATAAATGTCATTATTCAAAAAACTATACACTCATATCAATATCGAAATTATTACAAGGGATAGAACACCTACAATATCAATTAATCCGTTCGGTTACCTACACACTACTGCAAGGCCTAAAGCTAAATCCGGACACTTGACTCACCGGTGGCAGAATGTGGACGAATAGAGTGGGAATAGCGTTTTCGAGCAATTTAAGTGTCGTTCGCCGTTTATTCTTCTTTGTTACCCAAGATCTTGTGTACATGTCCAAGGAAAAGTGCCGGCTGCAGATGCGGTATCAATCACCCCTCTTGTCCTGTAAGACTTGTTGGACTCCACTTTCCAGCTCATCCAGTGGATATCCGCAATGTCTGACCCATTCTCTTATTCGATCAACAGTTTTCAGGAATACATGCATTGTAGTGCCTTCAGATTTCGCATGGGTCTTCGAAGGGCAAACGCTAATCGAACAGGCAGGCATTGTTGATAAATCTGAAAAGTAAATATCGACATTATTATACAATCTTCAAGAATAAAGATTTGATACAAAAGTAAATGAATCATATAATGATCAATGCAAGGTTTGTTTTGGTCGCAGGAACTATACCAGTTCATTATGTGCAGCTTAGTATTTGCATAAATTGCAGAAATGTATAAATGTGTCTAAAATCTGAACATGTGACTCGTCCCTTGGATGTTCTGTCTTGCACGAGAAGGAAACATGCTTACATTATAGACTGGACCCCCGGAGGATGCAATTCGATGACAATAGACACAGATGAAAAGAAATAGATCTATTGATAGCATAGCAATGGAAACTCAAGTCAATAGCAATGAGACCAATGAACATAGCACTATTGTGTACTCTACTTGCAAATAGATAGAAATTTAAAAATATGCGAAATATGACTAGGATACATGGCCTTACCTTGACCAACAAACAGTTGGATTCAGCAAGCAGAGCAGTATGTTGCAGGAGAATAGGTGGGTATGGAGTATGTTTGCTCTAAGCGGTCACAGAAGTTCACGGATAGCACGACGACGAGCAGATTAGCGTAGATCTCAGTGGCTGCCAGGTAACACGTTCAGGAGTTGACTTGCAAAGCACAAAGATGTTCTCATGAGACGTATCAAGTGGTTTATAAAGTATTAGAAACTGGTGTGTTTGTGAATGAATGACGTTTGTATGTCGTGGTCTTAGGGGGGCGGCCTGCTTGAAGGGGAGGCCTGGCTGGAGACACGGGATCTGAGGAGGCCATGTGACCGATGGCCCCTTGGCGTGGGATACCTTTTGAAGTGTACATGCTGTTTGGCACCTTGGCCGTTTGCGCCCGTCACAGCCCCCCATGCCTGCGCTCATCCCCGGGTGCGAACCGCCTTTGATAGAGGGGGGTGGGATGGATGGGCCTGGGGCGTGCAGATAAGGCACAGGAAGACTGCTGAATGGAGACACACTTATGTGGATTGCAGCGGGGCGGCCTGCTTGAAGGGGAGGCCTGGCTGGAGACACGGGGTCTGAGGAGGCCATGTGACCGATGGCCCCTTGGTGTGGGATACCTTTTGAAGTGTACATGTAGTTTTGCACCTTGGCTTTTCGCGACCCTGACAGCCCCCCATGCCAGCGCGCATCCACTGGCGCGAATCGCCTTTATATCAATATATAGTATATCGCCTTTATATCAATGATAGTATATCGTTGCTTATCAATAACAAATGCCATATACCGGAGATTCTTGTGAGCACAGACCCACACTTCAACCGGTGTATTATAGTGGTCAAGACCCTAAGGCCTGTATAATCCAATGGTAATTGTTAGTATAGATATATGTGTGACTTTTATAGAGACATAACCTACTGAAAGACTTTGAACAAGTGTTATTTAGTGCATGCATTATCGAGAATATGTTATGTTAGCTTAGATAGATAGTGACCACCCTGCTTCACAGCGACCAGACCTTCACCCATTCGGAGCACAGATGTCTGACGTCCATCCTTGAATGGAGACACACTTGATTCATTTAAAAAATCGAAACAACCGTTGTTAAAATATATGTGGTGTTTTATTTTGTATCTTATTTTCATGACACAAAAATACAAGACTTTAAAGATTATACAGGTCAGGTTGCAGCACAGCGAGAGAAAATCCCCTGTACTGACCGCTGTCACTCGGGAACATTTCTCTAATGGCACGAGCGGCACAGGCGAGTATCACTCTTCGAACGCGGTGTCCAAGCCTTCCGTGGAGCCACCATGTAAAGGAACGAAAGGCCACCAGCCTGTACCACCTGTGAAAAGGAATGAAACAAACTGTTTTTAAATGACCAAGATAAGTTTAATAAACGTTTGTTGTCAATGACAATTCTTGTAACTAATGGCATTCTGCACGGACAAATGCTATCTAGACAATGCACACTATTGAACGACTTACATGCGTTACAATGATATGTAGATGTAATTTTGGATATAGTAGAAGAACATGAAATAGGAGTGGCATGACAAGCAGAGTATACTTACTCGTTACTCGGATTACGAGGACGAACAGTTGCGTGAAGTTCGTGCATAAGCACCATCATTATTCTCAACACGGCCCGTGTGAGGCAGGCTGCCCTGAAGTCTGGTAGCTCGGTGATGCATTGCGGTCGCGGCTCGCCTTCCGAAATGTAGGCCAGGCATCCCGAGTTTTCTCGGCAGCAGCAGTTCTCATCCTCAGTTGGCATTAGCTCGCACCGATTGCATGTGCACCAGGTGGAGACGCCGTCCATTTGACTAGGCCCAGGCTCTTCATCTGTTGATTCGTCCTGCCAACTGCCGTCCGAATCCCCATCGTTTTCACATGCTTCCCTTTCCAGTAGTTCCTCCTCGGTATACTTGGGCTCATACATGTAGTGCATTATTGTAGCCATTGTGTGTTAAACAAACTAAAATAATTTATAGCGGTGGTACTGGTATCTGTTCACACGGGCTACAAGCGGCGAAGGTAGCTGACCAGAGCACTGAAACGAGTCACAGAATACTCAAAGTAACACAGAGAGAGGAATGGAATCGAAAATCTGCTGCTGTGTGTTGTGAAACGGTCTGTTTATACTTATTGAGGAAAGAGGCGTCCTGCCATTTCCATGGCGACACGTCATTAGCTGAAGCGCAGCGAATGTTGACACAAGACGTGCTTTGGCGTTGGGAAATGGGCGGTACGAGTCTGCTGATGACAGGCTCAGGGGCGGGGGATTTGATTTAGTGCCGCAAAAGCAGGTCAGCCAGGGCGATGGGGGAAATGAAAGGATTATCAGAAAATGGCGGCTCCCTGGTGCTTGTTTTCGCATGCGTTTAATGGACGAAAACTCGGGTAAGGTCCATAGGAAAGTTTTCTAAAATCGAGCCACTTAGGCTTAAAAAAACATGGCCGACCCGTAGGGACAATAACATTTTTTACTAGACCATGCCTTTAAAATGTGGATAGGCAAATATAGCCTTGCTTATTGTAGACCGATTTTCAAACCAATAAAGACATGTTTTTGTTCTCTGGATGTAAGGAGGGCTGTCAAGTTTTATATCTGCTGGACTAATGATTTCAGACACTAAGATTGTTGGCTTATGGCAACTCTGGGGAAGAAGGCATTCAAACTTTTGTTGGGCAACATGTTCCTCTAGATGTCTTCTGCAGACCAGCAACATGTGCTATGTCTCGTTTTTTATTTAAGCATTACCTACTGAAAACATACTCAAACTGTTTGTTTAACCCGGCATTGACGAAGAGTATTTTTTAACCACATAAAGTAGAGTTGCCTATCCTCAATCTAAATGCGTGTTTCTTAATCTATCACAGCAGTATTGAGGAAGGAGGAGAGGAATTACCAACAATTTTAGGTTACTGTAATGATTCGTGCTTGCGTCCCTCACAGACAGCTCTTCCCACAATTATTTCGTAACGTGCGGCATTTGTGAAGAGAAATATGTATTGAAGCGTGTGTATGCTTAAGGCCAGAAAAACAGCCTTCCATTTTTCGCATTGCTTTGTTGGTATAGCTACCCCAGGACTCTGTAGGAAAGAGGATATTGAGTATCAGTACAATAGTCGCTACAGGGGGGAACTTATTTAAATGGAGAATGGGACTTCTTGTGTGCTTCTGCAGACTGAATGTTTTTTACCTGATATATTTTGCAACTAACCTTTCATTTTCTCTTCATTCTGCAGTCTGTTTTCACCAGGATGGCGGTTGTCAAAGCACTGGAGAAAATCAAAGAGGAAGATTTCCTTAAGTAAGTAAAGCTTCAGAAATGTCAAGTCTAACTCAGCAAAAGCTTATGGATTTTCTTATGACTCTGTATACTGTTTACACTTTTGTGTAGAAGGTCACCATCCCAGTCCTTTGCAAATGTGTTTTCTGAATTAATTGTGGGGGTCATAAGCATTAGGCTGTGCACGTCGAAAAGGGATCCCCACTGTCGCTTTAAGTGTGGTATTTCTGGAGGGTCATGTAGAAGCTATGACATGATTCGTTATTTATAATGCGCGCGGACCCAGGGATCGAACCTGTGGTGCTCTCTGTGTCGTCCTGCTTCGAAGGCGAGCATGTTGCCACTGAGTTATCCTCCCGAGACGCAGTGTGTCTACAGGAGTAGTCTATTTGTCTTATCATATGAACATTTGAAAGAAGGCTCTTGAGCTACAATGACTTTAAGATGGCCTACATATCATTCTATTAAAACGTTCTGATTTTTGTTTGCAGGCAGTTTCCATGCCTTCCAAGCTCACCAGAAACAAGATGCGATGTTCTGGAAATTCAGTGCAGTCATGCTGCGATATTTGTGGCCGGTACAGTACTGTATTCCTCTTAGTACATTCACGACTTCCAAAGCCATTTTAAAACTATGTAACTATGATATAGATGTGTGTACATACATAGAATAATGGTTTCATGTGATAATGTTTGTTACAATTAAGTCAAAAACACTGCCCCAATTTGGCCCTTGTTGTCCATGCCGGTTTTTTCAAAGCACTGGTGTAATGGCTCCCTGAACCCCCCAGCCCTCTCCTTTCTGATATAGCATTCCTTTTTATTTTGTTTACATTTCAGCCAGTTCCTTATTGCACAACATATTTTTTTAAACGGCCAGATTCGGCCTTTGTTTTTGTACAAACGTATTTTTCTTACAAGGCGTTATTCATGTGTTATTCAAGGCATCTCTGTCAATCTCCTTTTTGTTTTAGTTTATCGTTTGGCTTTTTTTGTGTGCTTTACTAGGTTTTATTCTGTTAGTCATCTCATAAGTGTAGCGATAATGTTCAGTGACACACCGGCTGTATTGTATTGTGCATTGATCCTAGAACATACAATATATTTAAAAAGATGAATATAAGCTTTCCTAGCTATTGGTACATTAATCCTGTTAAATTATTTATCTACAAAAACAATAGGACAATGCAAAATGTATAGATAAAAAAATCTAGGGCAATTTGTACTTTTTCCGGATTTAGTAATTTGTGGGCCAACACCAATATAGATGCACTGACAACTGCCACAGTCCACCAAACCATATATGTTCACTCAAGTCATATATGTTCACACACTACACAGACACATAAAGAGGAAGTAAGTAAATTAAAGAGGAAAGAATGCAGAGAATGGCTTTTCTTAGAATGAGGTCCAAGAAAATAAATTAAAGGCAAGCTCTTTCGGTGTATGGGGAATGTTGGAAATATTTCCTTTCATGAGGTGGACCGGGGGTAGATAGAAGAGTACAGAGCCCTGTCTTATATTGTTTTTTTGTTGTCATTTCTTTTATACCACACACCAATCCCAACATTTCCACCCCACCCCCAAACAACCCCAAGAATCCCCCCACCCTCCATTCCCTGACCCATCTTAGAATTAAAAACTTCACGGGGGCGCTGTTGAGCAGGCTGTAAAATGGCTGCCTATCTTTTGAGCTCTGTGCCCAGACATCGGTCATCCGACATCATCAGCGGTGCAATACACCATCCTGCATCTGAACCCTCCACCCTGCGTAGCTGATGTCCTGAGGTACATTTGCACCTATTACTGAGGAAAATCGGAGCCCTGCAGCCATATTACGACTGTTTACTTGCTGCCTCGTGTGTGGCCTGGTTGGTGCCCATTCCGCGCCGGGCTGTGTGCGGATGCCGAGCGCCCACTGGGGTGCAGCTGACCGGCGGCGCTCTTCACCTGTCGCGACCCAGTGTTAACTGGAGCGGCGATCATCATCTGTCCTTGGTCGGGGCTGCCCCATGGGGCTCGCCTGCCTCTGCCCCCCCTTCACCCGCTGTCCGCTGCAGGACCCGAGCCCGCCTGTGCTGCGGGGGGCGCTGTACCCGCTGCAGTAGCAGCTGGGGCTGGCATCGCCCGACGTGGAGCGGCCCTCCAAGCTCCATGGGCCCGTCGGCTGACTGCTTCACCCATGCTGCGGCATCCTGACTCCGATGTGGGGGGGCAGTGTGAGGCAGGCAGCCCGAGTCCCCTCTTGGCCCCATGCAGCGGGGCAGTTTGGAAGGGCACACCTACTGTACATCCCTGCAACTTCCAGCGGGGCCCTGGGGCTCTCCCTGTGGCTCCCCCCATACGCCATGGGGATCCGGATCATCGTTACTGCAGGTGAGGAGCTGGGGGGGCCGCCTGCTGCGTTCTGCATACCCCCTGATGCTTGGCTCTATGGACCCTCGCCTCTCTCCCCAGCTGGCACCGGACTTCCACTACAAGTGCACCTAGCCCCTGTGCCTGGGGCCCAGACTGCTACCAACCTCGCTGGCATTGATCTGTCCTCCCTCAGCACCACAACTTGCACCTGCAGCGCGGTCTGCGTTCCATGGGAGGCCTCCTATGAACTGTGTGTACAGCACAGAAATTGCTTTGAGAGAGTGTCGGCGCTCAACATTAGCACACCCTACGGCTGTTCTGGCTTCAGAGCCACCCATCACATCTGCAATGACCACGATTTGGAGGTAGTAGGTTACCCACGCTCGCAAGCTGATACTGTCCCTTGTCTGTGGGAGCGAGTCAGTTGGCGCCCACGCTGTGGGGTCGGCCTTTGGAGAGGCCTGAGGTGATCTGCATATTCTCTCCTGGCTTTACACCCTGGTTCCCTGCTGTGAGGACCCCCCCCCATTCTTGGCCGGTTCGATAGCACTACCCAGGTCCGCATTGGCCTACACCACAAGATCCTCAACATCCACACCTGGAGCCGCCCTTGCCTAATCCCTAAACACATCCCAGCCCCACACTCCTTCTGCATTGCACCTGGTTCCTGGCGGACCTCCTAAAGCTCCACGTTGGGCTCGGGAGCCGGAGTACCACTCCACACTTCCTGTACTGCGGTCCAGCCAGAGCAGACCTTCCCTGGGCCCCAGTGCCCGATATCATCCAGAGCCCTGGTACTCTCCGACAACACAGCCTGCACCCACTTTAACTGCTAAATCGCTAGCTGTCTGCCTTTACAGCCCTGTTCTCTGGCGTGGGTCCCGGGTGCGACGGTGGGGTTCCGCTGGCAGCTGCACACAGAAGACCCATACTCAACTGTCTCTCTGGTCAGGGCGTCACCTAAAGAGCGGGGCACCGATCCGCGCAACCGGTGCTGCTCCTCCCCGCCATCTGGCACATGACAGAAGTGCTGAGAGAGCTTGCTCCCACACGGGTGATATCTGCCCGCTCCGGCACACACCATCACCCACCCACAGGATGTCGAACAGATCACGCAGTGCCAACAAGGTTGGGGCTATGGACAAGTTCACCAAGTCAACAACCAGGTCTGAACAGGGGGGCTCCTCCTCGAACCACGACAACATAGAACCACTGTCAGACCCCCCTCTGCCTGATCTAGCAGTGATGATGGAATCCATGGCAAAGAATTTTGCTTCCTTCCATGAGAAACTGGACGACAAACGCCAATGTGGCCTCACTGAGAACTAAGTTGGACCAACACGGGGCTAGGATAACAGAGGCAGAAACTAGAATTGGGGCCAATGAGGACGGAGTGCTTGCCCTGCATACCACGGTTATAGAACTGGTGCGCGATATGTGCCGACTTAGAGTCTAGATCATGCAGGAACAATATCCGCATTGTGGGATTCCCGGAGTCCGCATTCAAGGCCAGGATGGAACTGGCTGTCGAAAACTCGAGGACCTCCTTGATAACCCTCAACTCTCCTCGTTCTTCACAGTTGAGCGGGTGCACCGTGCACTGCCCCCCCCCCGCCCTAAACCGGGCGACTTTCCCAGACCAATAATTGCTAAGATCCTTCGCTATAGGGACAGGGATCACATAATACATCTAGCACGTGAGAAAGGGGAATTAAGACTGGATTCGCAAATCATCAGAATCTTCCCAGACTTCTTCATGGGGGTCCAGACAGAGTGCAGGCAGTTCAATGGAGTGAGGAAAATGCTCAAGAAAAGGAAAATTGAATACGCAATGCTCTTACCAGCACGCTTGAGATTTACCCATCGCAACAAACTCTATTTCTTCACGGTTCCGGATGAAGCAGTGAAATTCATCGAATCACAGATCCCGCTTAGGGATCCTGCAGACGACCTAATGGACAATAACTAAGGCGGCTGACACTTGCTATTTTCAGAGGGGCCTCTCGGGCGAAATCAGGATCACTGACCTAAGATCCTCCTCCCTCTAGTCTGGCATCATGGTACACCAACTGAGCCCGACATATAATACTCTGAGGTTATCCTCGCCAGAGGCGGGCGACACCCCGATCCTCACTTCCACTGTCATATGCGTGGATGGGTGCCTCGGCCTTCCGACTCCTCTGTAGGCCCCTAACTAACACACATGCCACATTCATGATGACTTCACCCTTTGTCTGTTACTATGCACCACAATGCTTTTATTGCAACCTTGGGTATAAATTGCTGCTGAGTGAATTGAGGTTTTTGCTGCACCGAGATATTAACTAAATTGGGTACACGACAGCGGCGTCCCCCACTGCAGCTGCAATGCCTATTCTGGTGGTTTGTTCTCAGTTGTGCCCCTGTTGGGCATGCTGGCTGGCACTGCCAAGTTGGGCACGGCATGCTAGCGCCCGCTACTTGGGTGGGGGGTCACCACACTGCTAGTTGGTGGAGGACAGTGAGGGTGGGAAGTATTCCACTCAGTCCAGAGGAGTTCTGACCTGGTCCACAAATCAGTTGAATTCTCACTGTGCACTAGCTACATAGACTCTTGGGGGATGGGCGGGATAGATACGTAATCCTCCACTGTCTATTAGCCAACACGGAATGTCTACTTGTGAACACATATGCCCCTAATATTGACTCACCCGAATTCTTTGACGAAGTGACCACCCTACTCATGAGATATATCGGAGTCCCAATTATATGGTGGGGATATGAATCTGATCCTAGATAATGACCTAGACAGATCTGGCACAGCCCGCAGAGCCATATCACGGGCTGCCAATCGCTTACGCACACACATGGACTCACTGGGCCTATGTGATGTATGGAGAGCACTCTACCCGCACACGAGAGACTATACCTATTACTCGTCTGTACATGACAGTTCATCTAGGATAGATCTGTTCCTCACATTGAGCGTGCTAATGGGTAGAGCCATAGATACAGATACTGGCATGCACACTCTCAGACCACTCCCCAGTAACGCTACAGGTCAAGCTGGGGCCTGACCTACCTACCCACTCTGCCTGGCTTTTCAAATCAGAGGCACTGCGGGATATCGTTTTTAAGGCTGAGATTCTGGCCGACATTAATACCTTTTTTGACTGCAACAAACGGCACGATACATCTGAGGGGACCCGATGGAAGGCATTCAATGTCTTTATTAGAGGTATGTGCATCTCTAGGGAAGCCGGGGTACTTAAGGACATAAAAAATAGCCTACAACGCTCTGAAACCAAGCTTAAAGAACTCGAGCGGGAGTACGCCTCTGTACCTTCCCCAGCCAAACTAGCACAGATAAGATCAGAGCTGGAAACCTTTGAATCCCATGCCCTCTGGGAGGTACAGTACGATGCTCGACCGCTGGCTGCGCAGAAGTACAGTGAGGGGGACAGACCAGGGAGAACCCTATCCAGACTGGCCCGCATAGAGTGGGGTAGAACCTGTATTGACAACATCAGGGATGCGAGTGGTGCCCAACACTGGTCAGACCAGCACATCCTGGAGACCTTCACGGAATTCTATGCGGCTCTGTACGCTCCCCAGCGGGAGCACAATGCCCAGGACATAAACCTCCTACTTGACCAAATTCCCATGACGTACATCTCCCGAGCCATCAGTGAACAGTTGGATGCCCCAATCACGCTTGATGAGATTGCTGAGGCTATATTAGACCTCCCAAAGGGTAGGGCTCCCGGCCGGGACGGGCTCACCTCAGAATTTTATCAGGAACATGTTGCCATCTTGGCTTCCAAACTACATGAAGTCTGGACCGAGTCGCTCCGCCTGGCCACCCTACCCCAGTCTCTGCGAGAAGCCCTCATAACTGTGCTCCCCAAGCCGGGTAGGCCTCTGGATGAATGCAGATCCTACAGGCCCCTATCACTTATAAATACAGATATTGAAATATTTGCC